>NC_056673.1:40317834-40917834 GCF_018350195.1 Panthera tigris | reverse complement strand
TTTAACAGAAAAATGAAACAGTGTCTACTTTACTAGGCTCTGTGTACGAGCTTCAAAACAACCCTGTCTATGCCTTGTTTGGCACCTCAGTGCTTTGATATTGGAAAGAGAGGACCCCGCATAATGAGCAGGAATATATTGATCAAAGGAATGTTCCTTGTTATAAATCTAAAAATCATTCTAGTCTTAAAGAGATAATATTTTTAAAAATAAATTCATCTCTCTTTTTAAGTTTATTTGTTTATTTTGAGAGAGAAGAAGAGAAATAATGTACGTGCGTGCATGAGCAGGACAGACACAGTGGACAGAGAGAGGGAGAGAGAGAGACCCAAACAGCCTCTACTGTCAGCAAGGAGCCCAGCTCAGGGCTTGAACTCACGAACCATGAGATCATGACCTGAGCTGAAATCAAGAGTCAGATACCTAGCCGACTGAGCCACCCAGGTGCCCCTAAGAGATAATATTTTTTTTTAATGTTTTTATTTATTTTTCAGACAGAGAGAGATAAAGCATGAGCGGGGAAGAGAGAGAGGGAGACACAGAATCTGAAGCAGGCTCCAGGCTCTGAGCTGTCAGCACAGAGCCTGACATGGGGCTCGAACTCACAGACTGTGAGATCATGACCTGACCTGAAGTCGGACACTTAACCAACTGAGCCACCAAGGCACCCTGAGATAATATTTTTAAGATGTAAAAAGTGGATAGTATATTCAGCAATTTTCTTCTCCAAAACAGAATATGACTCTAATTTCTATACTGCTTTGCTTTCCCCCTACTGTCTCCATCACCTCTGCAGCTAAGTTGAGGCCAACTGTCTTAAAGTGTAGGTACTCAGGAAAACTTCCTCATCTCCTAGGACTTTCGGAGGCCTTTTGCTGTTGTGGACAGTCCAAGGAGACCAGCAATTTTACATTGAAATAAACACCAGTTGGGTGTGACAGGCACCATGCTGGAGTCTGTAGATGATACAAAGGTGAATAAGAGACAGTTTCCACATTTTTACAATCCATTGCTTCCTTTTTTAGGAGCTGATTGTTGCAAAATCCTCAACCTATTAATTTGTAAGAATTAGAAGACTACTGGGACCATTTTAGAAGGAAACTACAGTTCTCTTTTTAATTTTTTTAAATTAAAAAAAAATTTTAAGTTTATTTATTTTGAGAGAGAGAGAGAGAGAGAGAGTGAGAGTGAGTACAAGTGGGGGACGAGCAGAGAGAGAGGGAGAGAGAGAATCCCAAGCAGCCTCCACATTGTCAGCACAGAGTCAGACAAGGGGCTCAGTCCCACAAACCATTGAGGTCATGCCCTGAGCCCATGAGAGAAGCCCAAGCAGGCTCCACACTGTTGGCACAGAGCCCAATGCTCGATCCCAGTTGGACACTTAGCTGACTGAGCCACCTAGGTGCCCCGCTCCAGTTCTCTTGGGTCATGTGCTTGCCTTTCCCTCCCCATGTCTTTGCTTATATTTCAGTGTACCATAGAGAGCATTTTCCCAGGATTTGCAAGCCAACATATGTTAATGAGGTCTCTGAACACAGTTGCCTTGGTTCCCATCATGTATTCCTGGTCCCCTCTCCAGCAGAACTTTATGGTATGTATTAAAAGCACTGTGGTGATTGTATAAACTGTATGATCATCCTGTGTTGGTGTGCTGGCACTCCTCTTAGGGTAAAGATTGTCAGATTGTACTTAACAAAGCTTGGGCATGCAGGACAGACTGTTTTTGTAATTTATTTACTCTCTCTATACACACACACACACACACACACACACACACACACACACACGTACATATAGCACACGTTATTCTAACTCATTAGGTTTTGTGCTCTCTGAAGTGTCCTTCTGAGTTGATGCTAGTTTTTTTTGTTTTTTTGTTTTTGTTTTTTTTAAGATTTATTTATTTTGAGAGAGAGAGAGAGAGAGACAGAGCATGTGAGCCAGGGAGGGGCAAAGAGAGAGGAGAGAGAATCCCAAGCAGCCGCCACATTGTCAGCAGAGTCAGACAAGGGGCTCAATCCCACAAACCATTGAGGTCATGACCTGAGCCGAGATCAAGAGTTGGACACTTAATCAACTGAGCCACCCAGGCACTCCAATGCTTATTCTTTTTTGAATGAATGAGACTGGGCAAGACTCCAATTTTCCCTTACTACTTTGGCCCAGTTTTGTAACATGTGAAGTTAAATGTAGTCTAAATCAGACACTTGAGGCTTAAGCAGGTTGACATCTCCCTGCTGGTGGAGCGATCCTTTCTGAACCCCCTAAAGGCAAGATGCGGTGAAAGCAACTGAAATAATAGAGGGGCACATGGATTCAAGAGCCTTACATCTGGACCTTTATGCTGACTCCTGCTTGGGTTAGTTTTGGTTCTGATAATCAGTCCTGTCTAAATACTGGCATTGCTTATCATCTGCCTGGTGACAGCAGGAATAGGATATAGGTTTACAGAAGGCAATCCTCTCTTAGAATAAAACTTCACAGTAATTTTACTTACTACTTGGGGAATTAAGAATGGCTGTGTTTTCTGCTGAACAACAACAATAACAAAAATCCATTAGTATTTTCTTTAGCCAGGAAATATTCATAGCTCATACCGCAGTTGACTTTAGGCTCCCATTGAGTATGATCGACCTGAGTTGTAATCATAATTTTTTATTATGATTATGGGAGTTTAGTCCTAGTATGTATAAGAGACTACCCAGAAACTCTATGGTTGCTCAGGTTCTGTTCTGAATATTCTGGTTATATTGCAGATTATACTCTTGGAAGCCTTCCTTTTCATTTGTGTATCTCTACGTATGATAAGAATTAGAATTGAAGACTTTTTAGACTATTGTTTAAGTGATATTTGTACCTATTTTACAATGATGTTTTGTAGATAATAGATGGAATCACTGTGAAAAATAAATGTGCTGGCAAATTCTAAATTTTTTTTTTTTAATGTTTATTTATTTTTGAGACAGAGAGAGACAGAGCATGAACGGGGGAGGGGCAGAGAGAGAGGGAGACACAGAATCGGAAGCAGGCTCCAGGCTCTGAGCCATCAGCCCAGAGCCCGACGCGGGGCTCAAACTCACGGACCGCGAGATTGTGACCTGAGCTGAAGTCGGACGCTTAACCGACTGCGCCACCCAGGCGCCCCTATGCTGGCAAATTCTAAATGTTGTTGGAAATATCATTGTCAGTACTAGGCTAAACATTTGGTAGTTAATATCCTTAAGTAGTTAAACTGACTTTTTTCGCTAAGAGTAGCATTGCCCCCTTCCGTTTGAAGTTTTGTTGGCAACACAGAATGGCCAGTCTTTAAAAATGCGGGAAACTCTGTAACCAAAGGCGTTTTCAGGAAATTCAAGCATCAAAAAAGGCCCAGCAAAGATTCTATTAAACAGGAAAGAGGAGCTGCCTAGTGAATTCATGGAATGAATCACATCTGGTTTGATTTCAGGTAGAAGATGAGACAGTTTTGTGCAATATTCCCTACATGGGAGATGAGGTGAAAGAAGAAGATGAGACTTTCATTGAGGAGCTCATCAATAACTATGATGGGAAAGTCCACGGTGAAGAAGGTAGTGGTACTGGGCTCTTTGGGAGAAAACTTTATTAAAATGGTGCCCCTTCTTTGGTACATCATCATCTTGCTTTTATTTGCTACCTCACGGTGTACACACTGAAGAATATTTCGATTGCTGGGACTAAAAATTTTATATTAAAAATGTCCCCAGTTAAATTGTAAAAGGAGTTGCGACATAAAAGGATTTTATATATGTAGTAATCAGTGGCTGAAGAGATAGTGTAGTGCACAAAGAAGTGTGATCTTAGGAGTTTTCCATAAATCCATCCAAAGCCATTTTGTTCTTCATTTCTCTTTCTCTGAGAATGGCAATGAGCATAATCTCTCTGTCCTACTTTGATCCAGATATATCCTAGATCTCCCAGAAATTGTAACATTCTGACTTTCCTAAAAGCGAGTCATTTGGATTTAGTTGTAGTTCTAGAAAAGGCTGCCAGTGTGTAAGTGGGAAGATGGGGAGAGACTCCCTATGGCTTTACAGACCAATAGCCTCACCAGCTCTTTTGACAGTTGTGGGTACTGTTGAAAATGCATTATTTATCTACTGCGCCCCCTAGTGTTCAAAGACTTTATCCTAAGTTGTTAGTGTAACCCCACAGAGTATGATTTTAAGAAGATAATGCTGTCTTTTGACTCAAAGACGTCACTGGCAACCCATCAGCAGCAAAACCAAGTAAATTTTCATGTTATCATTCTTTTCCTGTCCCACTTGTATTGCTTGTACACCTTTGTGAGATTTTGGACCATAAATACAGGTTGATCTGTGACTGAGGAAGTGAACTATCCCATTTAGAGTAAAGCCTATATAACTGGATTTCCCACTCTAGCCAGCTCGATTGTTGCAGCTGTAAGAGCCAATCAAAGTATTGTAATTTCCTGACTGTTCATATAAAAATGTACCTATGTTATATAACGTAAGTTGTACTTCAGGAGTGAATACGAGAAAACCTTCCTAGGAGGACTAAGGGAACATGAAATGACCACAGCTCAGCCATCTAATCTTTATGTTTTAGAGATGATCCCTGGATCTGTTCTGATTAGTGATGCTGTTTTCCTGGAGTTGGTAGATGCTCTGAATCAATACTCAGATGAAGAGGAGGAAGGGCACAATGACACCTCAGATGGGAAGCAAGATGACAGCAAAGAAGATCTGCCAGTGACAAGAAAGAGAAAACGACACACTCTTGAAGGTAAATATTCCATTCTGAAAGTGACAGGGAGAAGGAAAAAGGGAGAAACAGAAAGGTTTGTTGATTATTAAAGGCTGCTGGTGCTTTTCACTTGGTTCACTCTGAAGGAAACAGAGTAGTGTGTTTGGGAGACATGGAAAATTATAAAGAAGAAAATATAATTATCCTATAATTTTACTACCTAGGAATAACCGGCATTAATGTTTTCTTCTAGACCTAAAAAACTGTGTGTGTGTGTGTGTGTATCCACACACGCACACACACAGAATATACACATACACATACCTAAAACGAATATAATGTTGTATGTCAACTGTGTCTCAAGTTTTTAAAAGTATATATATAATAAAAAAAAAAGTACACATACAAAACAATGTGTTTTATATGCATTATGTGAAATGGGATCATGCCACAGATACACACACATACACAATTTTATATCCCTTTTTATTTGATCTTCTCTCGTAAGCATTTTTCCATGTTGTTAATATTTAATTAACTTCATGTTTAATTATGTGCCATGGTACTTACTTATACTATACGTCCAGGGACATAGTGTCTCTGTCTTGTTACAACAAAGCTGTAACATCAGTCTTGTTCTTCAGCCTCATTGTTATGATGGCATTCTTCAATATCCACATCTCTCCATGAAAACTCCTGTTTTCCCCTCTAGATTGTCTCTTGGAACATGGATTTTGTCATTAATGTATAGATGACGCTGATTTCCTTATTACTGGTAACCTATTAGATAAACCCAGGTAGCATTGACTTCTTTATGTGTTCCTAAACAGTCAGCGGTTGGGTTAGCAAAGCAGCTGTAATCAAAATGCTGTGACAGAGGGAAAATGACCAAACAGCTTTGTTTGCATCCTTGATTATAGCTCAGGAGCTCTTTGTCATTTCCAACTCAGGCAACAAAAAGAGTTCCAAGAAACAGTTTCCAAACGACATGATCTTCAGTGCAATTGCCTCGATGTTCCCTGAGAACGGTGTCCCGGATGACATGAAGGAGAGGTAGGGAAGGCCGTTCCACTCAGGCCATGTAGAGCGCTCAAGCAAAACTTTTATTCAAGCCTAAATTTGGTTAATAAAAAACCTTGTTTCTGGTAAGTGTGCTATGATTTGCTCACACTTCTGATTGTTTCCTACTTCATTTGCTTACCTCTAAATACCCGTTCCCATATTAAAGGGCATTGTTCATTGGCTTTGAAGTAATTTCGGGCAGCGAACTTCTAAAATTCTGCATTTTTCTGGAGAGTTACTCCAGCGCCATACTTTCCAAATCTGTCTCTCTCTTTGCTTGCAGACATGTGCCCAGCCCAGCACAGGTGCAGTGGTGCACCCACTTAGGTATACGCCACCCTGCCATCAGCAAGCCCCGTAAAAAAGCACCCATGCTCCCTTGGCCGACTGTACCTGGATGACTGTCAGTGCGCGATCTGTACTTTCTCAGTGAAGACGTTTCCTTGGAAGGAATTCTTCTCTCTCTTTTTAAAAATAGGTACCGGGAGCTGACGGAGATGTCAGACCCCAATGCGCTTCCCCCTCAGTGCACACCCAACATCGACGGCCCCAACGCCAAGTCCGTGCAGCGGGAGCAGTCTCTGCACTCCTTCCACACACTTTTTTGCCGGCGCTGCTTCAAATACGATTGCTTCCTTCACCGTGAGTGGGGCTACTCTGAAATACTTTCCTGTTCTCCATCCCCAACCACTGCGTCCTTCTGTTTATTTTAGTTAATCATACAGAGTTCCTGGCTTCTGACCTGATGCTGGTTTTACAAAGGGCGGGTTCTCTATTCACTTGTACCGTTGCGGTGCAATGTGTTTCGCGTGGTCAGGACAGAATAACCAGCAACATACGAGTCCCTGAGCACCTGTTAGCTTTGAAAGGGTTGTGTTGATGTCAGAAGTGATTAAATTTTGCGCACCTTGATGGTAGCTGTTTATATCTAAATTTTCCCACCATGGCTCCTTAATTGGATTTTGTTCTTCCCCATCCTGCCAAGTAGATGAACCATTGGAAACAGGACAGTTTTGTGTTTTCCAGCTTTTCACGCCACCCCTAATGTATATAAACGCAAGAACAAAGAGATCAAGATTGAACCAGAACCATGTGGCACAGACTGCTTCCTTTTGCTGGTATGTTCTTTTTTTTTTTTTTTTTTTTTTTTTAAGTTTTATTTATTTAACTAATCTCTACATCCAACCTGGGACTCCAACTCATGACCCTTAGATCAAGAGTTGCACGCTCCGCCAACTGAACCAGCCAGGCACTCCTTGCTGATATGTTCTTAAACTGTTCTGCCATTGTTAAATCTGTTGAAAATTGAGCAGGAAATGGCCCTTCAGTTTTCTGCTCCTGGGAATACAAACCAGATGAGCCAGTATGTAGCACTCTGGGGGGTCACAAAGCACAAATAAAACATGACTTCTGCTCTTAAGGAGCTCCCAAATACTGAGGACTATGAAATTAGTCTCGTGGAGTGAGGAGGGCATGTGTGTATCTGTAACGGCATTTTCTTTGCTGTCTTCTTTTAAATGCATAGAAACATATGAGAAATAACACATGAGAGCACCCATGTCTTATTGTAAGGTAAACAGCCAGATGGGCCCTTCCCTGATGGACAGACTTTATGCGGCAGCATAAATTCTCCTGCATTCATGTGGGAAGGCAGTACACTTAGAACGAGAAGGGAATAGGTTCACTTGGACCAGCCAAGGACACAGTTTTGCTTTCTGCACGCTACAGTGAGCTTAGGTAAAGAATGAAATACCTTGATTTCTGCTACCAATTAAAAATAGGTTATAGAGCCAAGTGCCTTTGGGACCATCTTTAGTGGGATAATAGAAGAAAAGATGGTAAAAAGTGCCACTGGGTATACATCTGGAAAATGAGCCATGTGATAATAGCAAAAGAGTACACAGACTTTCTCTACTTTTTCCCCTATATGGGTCGACTCCTTCCTGTGTGCCAAGTAGCATGCTGGCCCTTAACATTATATTATCTTACATTCTTGCTTATGACAACATCCTGAGGTGGAGAAACTATGGGTTATAGAAGCTACATATTTTGTCCAAGATTTGTTAATGTCAGTGGTTTGGCAGTAATGAAATTCAAGCTCTGGTCTAGCTCCAGAGTCCATACTTTTTAAGTTATTCCACACTTTAAAAAATTACACTGTGTTATATCAACACCAGCATTTATTTTTTTATTCTTATATATATTTTTTTAAAGAGCGTTTTTTTTTTCTTTAATGTTTACTTATTTTTGAGAGAGAGAGAGAGACAGAGTGTGAGTGGGGGCGGGGCAGAGAAGGAGACACAGAATCCAAAGCAGGCTCCAGGCTCTGAGCTGTCAGCACAGAGCCTGACGGGGTGCTCAAAACACAAACCGTGAGATCATGACCTGAGCCGAAGATGGAGGCTTAACCTACTGAGACACCCAGGCGCCCCTTATTTTTATTTACTTTTTACTGTTTATTTTTTTTGAGAGAGAGAGACACACAGAGTGCAAGCAGGAGCAGGGCAGAGAGAGGGAAACACAGAATCCAAAGCAGGCTCCAGGCTGTCAGCACAGAGCCCGATGTGGGGCTCAAACCCACGAACCTTGAGATCATGACCTGAGCTGAAGACTGAGCCGCCCAGACGCCCCAACACCAGCATTTATATAAATAAAAAGACGTTGTCTTTCTCACAGCAATTACCCTGAGACCCTGTACATGTTTCAAAAGATGCTGTCAGTGCCCAAAATGTATGTCTGTGTGTGTGTGTTTAACTTACAGAACTGTCTGTGCACAGTTTTTCTTTTATTGCTTTTTAGAAATCAGTGCATTTTTCAAATATAATGCTGGACTGTTTTTCCCTCAATCTCGATCATGGAAGGAAGGTGAAAGATATCTTCTTAGATTTAATGATAGTTTTTCCATATTTGCTTCGTCCCTCTATTTGTATACGCATATCTTTTGCTGAGCAATTTGAAAATAAGTTGCAGACATTGAGATACTTGTTTGCTAAGTATTTCAGCATGCACTTCCTAAAAATACAGACATTCTCTTATATAACCACATTATTACACCTAAAAAAAATTCAGAGAATTTAATAATATCATCTGTCCGTTCCATATTTAAATTTTTTCAGCTGTACCAAGAGTAGCTGGGTTTGGGTTTTTTTTTTTTTTTAAACAAGGTCATCCAGTCATACATCATATTTGGTTATTATGTCTTTTCAGTCTCCTTTAATGTCAAGTAATCACCCCATTTTTTTTTTTTCCTTTTTGAAAAATCCAGGCTCATTGTCTAGTAGGATACTGTCCCAAATTCTGAATTTGTGGTTTTCTCCTGGTGTTACTGAACTTGTTTTTCTATCCTCTATTTCCCATGAACTAGAATTAGCTCTGGAGCCTTAGTTATATTTATGTTAAATCTTTTGATCACGAATACATTGTAAGTGATGCTGTGTACGTCACATTGTAGGATGAGCACATTCAGTTAATTTTAAAACTTCACATTCAGTCAATTTTAAAACTTCACTTTTGGAATTTCCTTTAGGGCCTACAGGATATTAGTCTGAATATCCTTAGTAATGGCAAATCTTTATCCTTTGCATGTAGATTTAGTTTTCAGAAACAGCTAGAAGTGTTTGGGAACCAAGTCTGGTGAGAAGGTAGATGATCAAGTTGTGTGATAGTTATTGGGTCTTTTTTTTTTTTAAATAAAGCATAGCTATAAAGTAATGAAGCAGTATTCTTCCAAGTCTAATAAACTGATTTGGGAGAAGTAAGTAGTGACATTGGACAAATTTAGGGACTACATATTTTATTATTGAAACAGAAGCAGTGCAAGTAGAATGAAAAAAACAGTGTGGCCAGGGGATGGGGAGCCCTCATTCTGTACCCATTCTGGAACAGTTAGCTACACATGCTCAAGCAGGTCCCTTCCTCTCTGAACCTCATTTCCTCTTCCACAGGAGAATGTGTTCTCAAATTCCAAATAGCTAACATGCAAATGAGTTTTAGACCCAACTCACTGGAAAGTTGAAGATGCACAGATTACATCTGTTTTAATATTACTTTACAAGGCAGCTCTTCTGTGAAGAGGTATAAATTTTAAGTTTTAGAATGCCGGTTAAGCAGCTTTTACATAGTCACACTTACATAGCACAGAGCAAAACATAGACAGTGTCATTGCATGTAAGCACAGGCGTTGAAGAAGGGGGTTTGTAATGATGGGATCAATATGGCGACCCTGGGCCTGTTCCTGTCTCCCACCTGTAATGTGTACATTGCAGGAAGGAGCGAAGGAGTACGCCATGCTCCACAACCCTCGCTCTAAGTGCTCCGGGCGTCGCCGACGAAGGCACC
Organism: Panthera tigris; assembly: GCF_018350195.1. Lineage (NCBI taxonomy): Eukaryota > Metazoa > Chordata > Mammalia > Carnivora > Felidae > Panthera > Panthera tigris. The sequence goes on along the minus strand of NC_056673.1, from coordinate 40,907,709 downwards.
ACATGGTCAGTGCTTCCTGCTCCAACACTTCAGCCTCTGCTGTGGCTGAGACTAAAGAAGGGGACAGTGACAGGGATACAGGCAATGACTGGGCCTCCAGTTCTTCAGGTACACTGAACAGAAAGCGATCCTTTCTTCCTATGCAAGGCCTCTGGGAAACGCAGGATCACTGCCTAACACTTAACGTTACTACTTTTTTAACATGGTTAGTTCTTCCTTTTTTTTTTTTTTTTTTTTAAAGTTTATTTATTTATTTTGAGAGAGAGGTGGGGAGGGGCAGAGAGAGAGAGAGAGAAAGAGAGAATCCCAAGCAGGCTCCATGCTCTCAGTGCAGAGCCTGATGCAGGGCTTGAACTCTTGCACCATGAGATAATGACCTGAACCGAAATTAAGGGTCGGGCGCTTAACCAGTTGAGCCACCCAGGCACCCCTAAAGATGGTTAGTCCTTTCTATGGCTTCGCCTGTTGGCAGTAGAGACAGGGAGTATTTTGATTCCTAACTATTCTGCCATTTAAAGCAGAATGATGTACTTCGGAGTGTACATCCGAAGTGTACATCCGGAGTGTACATGACTGATGACAACTGCATTCTCTCTCCTCCTGTTCCTCGCATCTCCTCCTCTCTTAGAGGCCAACTCTCGCTGCCAGACCCCCACAAAGCAGAAGGCTAGTCCGGCCCCCCCTCAGCTCTGTGTAGTGGAAGCACCCTCGGAGCCTGTGGAATGGACTGGGGCTGAGGAATCTCTCTTTCGAGTGTTTCATGGCACCTACTTCAACAACTTCTGTTCCATAGCCAGACTTCTGGGGACTAAGACATGCAAGCAGGTACTCTCGGAGAGGAGCTGGGACAGGCAGGGCCCTCCTTTCATCCACTGCTCTGTCAGCCCTTTTGCCATCTTGTGTGGCCTGTCTCAAAAGGAGCTGTCTTAGGCTCAGTCCCTCATGAGCAGGTGCTTCTGAGCCACGAGGCGGGTTCCCCAAACATGGGACTGTTTCTGCAGACTGTTTCTGCAGATGCCAGGCCTAGCCGTGCTTGGGGAATCTGGTGTCCTCCTTGCTGAATTCTCATTTCTGTCTCTAGCCACTATCTGACTCTTCTGGGTGTTTCTGCCCTCTCTTAGCTTTTTGTTGTTGTTGTTGTTTTTTGTTTTTGGTTCCTGCCTTTCTTTCTAAATGTGTACCCCTTTCCTAAAGGGACCCCCAGGTCTTTCTGGGGATCTTCTCATCCCCAGAAGCAGGCCTGCTCCTGCTTCTGTAGCTGCCGCGGTCACCCGTTGTGTCAGTCTCCTCGGTTGCTTTCTTCCCCAGATGTTCTATCGCTAGCTTTTCTAATTGCCACCCCCAGTAGCTGGGCCTGGACCTCACCCTTCTCACTCATGCCGTTACTAGAATCACAATTTGATAGCAGCCACTGATGCTTGGAGGCCGTGGGACCTGATGTCCCAATCAGTCTCCGCCTGACTGCAGTGACAAGACAGACTAAAGAACAGGATTCAAGGAGCAGTTGGGTGTTAGGGCCGATCCAATAAGAAAGGAATGCTCGAGCCGAGCCATGCTGCTTAGCACCCTGACTTCAGGAGGAGTCTCTGTGGCCTCTTCTTCATGATGCCTCTACTTAGAACATGCACTAGAACCATGAATGGAAGTGCCCTTTCATTTGGAGCTCATTGCCTATTTCCTTGAGGCAAAGGTTCTTAACCTGAAAATCTACAGAATTGTGGGCAAAACAATTTTGCCTGTATTTTCCTGAGAAGAAGATTTGTAGTTTTCATGGAATCTCAAGAGGGCCTATAGCCAAAAAGGAGAGAAAAAAAAAAAAAAAGCCAAAAACGAACGCTATGAGGGAAGAAGCATGTTGGAAGGGAACCAGTCTTCCAGAAATGCTGGCCTATGAAAATAGACAAGGGTCTGGCCTCTTCATACCAACAGAGGGAGCTAGTGCTTAGCCAAGGGGTACCACTCCTGTCCTGTCTTATACTCGGTTATACAAGGGACCCAAAGCTGCCCTTCCTCAGAAGAGACAGGTAATGTTGGTAAGAATCATTCCATTCAGGGCTTGGTAGGTAAAGGTGTAGATAAAAGCTACTGACCAGGAGAGCTGTAACTGTGCTCACTATTTCTCTTTTCTAGAGTCAGGATAAATAGTTAAGAATTGATGTCAGGATGCCAGGGCCAGTGATCTGATATCTCAGTCCCACTCTGTGCCCCTCCCCCCGCCCCCCCATTGAAGAGATGCTCAGTCAGCCGCCCTCGAGCTCTCCAGAATGCTCCCAAGCCCAGCGCCTGGCTGGCTCACTTATCTGACCACCTGGCTCAAGAAGGAGTGACAAATCCTGTTGGATTTCTCTTCCAGGTCTTTCAGTTTGCAGTCAAAGAATCACTTATCCTGAAGCTGCCAACAGATGAGCTCATGAACCCGTCGCAGAAGAAGAAAAGAAAGCACAGGCAAGGGTTGGACAAAGGACTTTCTGTTCCCTGTGCTCTGACCTCCCCTTGGACTTCCCAACTGCCTCCCTCTTGAGTTTAGCATTGCACAACTGAGGGCCAGCCTTCTCAGTGCTCCCTGTGGGTCTGTGACTTGGACCAGCCCTTCCTTCTTCCATCCCTAGATGCTGTGGACTGGGAGATAACCATCTGCCGTCCCTTTAAGCTCCTGGCCAGTAGGGTGAGAGCTGGCCTCATGGCTCCACCCTGAGGCCATTTCTCCTCATTGGGTGGTTAGTGACCACTGTTCTCACTTCTCAACTCTGACCAGAGTTTTTCCTTTTGGCTCTTGTATTGTTTTTTCTAAGTTGCACAATAACACCGTCTTTTAGCTAGCCTTTGCTAAGGGTTGGAAGGTTTTTTTTTTAATTCAACATTCTGCCTGCCTCGGTTCCCTAATGACTATCACCTACTCAAGGAAGGAACTGACACCAATTCTAGATATAGAAGGAAGTCCCTGTGGCTTCTGCCTCTCAGTTTGTTCAGTCAGCAGATTCCTGAAAAGTTCCCACCTCCCCATCCTGCAATTCTTCCACATCTCCACCTCCCCAAACAGAAGGAGGGAGGGAGGGGGGAGAGGGAGAAACAATAGCGTCATAATAGACACAGAGGGTTGGGTTTTGTGTTTGTTTTTTATACATCTTTGTTTGTTTTATATTTAAATCTTGAAGCATAGACCAGCTGGACTCCAGATGAACTCCGGCTTCCATCTAGCAGGATAGGGGCCTCTGGTGGAAGGATTCGGGGAGGATACTCCCTGGTGATCAGACCACAGTCCCTCAAAGCAGGCCATGTTGTTATTTACCCAAATGTGCAGAGCCATGACCCAGGCCCATCCGCCTCTCTTTTCCAGGTTGTGGGCTGCACACTGCAGGAAAATTCAGCTGAAGAAAGGTAAGTTGCACCAGGGTGCTCTTCGGCAGTTCAGCGTGAGGTCTCACCCCTGTGGTCACCCGCCCGCCCCACCTACAGCCGCTCTTGTTGACCCTGTACTGCTTCCGCAGATGGCAGATTTCTCTGCAGCAGCTGAGAACAGCTCAGCTTCTCACTGCAGCTGAGCGCACCTCTTAGGAGGTAGAGCTAGGAGCCTTGTGGTCTCTGACTTTCATAGCGCGCCATCTGCCAGGTTCCAGACTTCGTTTAGTGTTTGGAATGGGCTGCCCTATAGTCCCAGACCATTTCCACACTCTCCGCACAAGGCAAATCACCCCGTTGTAGCTGACAAACAACCATCATCTCTGATGGCTTCTCACTTCAGGTGCTAAACGTGTGTCCAAGATCATGACTGGGACAGCCTCCTCCAGTCGAGACGATCGGGGAGCCCGGGCACAGCAGCGTCCTGGTCTACTCTTTTCTCTCCTAGATAACTCTTCCACTCAAGTGTATAACTACCAGCCCTGCGACCATCCAGACCGCCCCTGTGACAGCACCTGCCCCTGCATCATGACGCAGAATTTCTGTGAGAAGTTCTGCCAGTGCAACCCGGACTGTAAGTTTCCACTGTTTTCCCCTGTGGTCCTCCCGAAACAGCCAGCCACCGTGCACCCCAGGTTTCCCTCCCCGCCCATGCCCCTTGCTGCCCCTGGGCCTTCTGATGTCCTCTTTGCCGTGTTCTAAGCATTCTGCAGAGGAAACAAGATCCTTAAGATCTGGAAAAGTCATTGTTTTAAAAACCCATAGGTGTTTGATTCTAAAAGCAACAACTATACAGAAATCAGAAACATTCCCATCTTTACCTTCCAGAGAAGAATTAAGAAACGTGGGAATTTTTTCCCTGAAGGTGCTGTCACAGACCTCCTTTTTTAAGGTGTTGTTTTACAACATGTACAGGTTACAACACTGCGTATGCCCATTTTAGTTTAGTATCCGGAGTTTTACTATCAGGTCAGTCTGGATGTCAGCAGAAGTAAGATAAAGGCTAAACATGCTTCTCTTTGACTTCTTATCACACTGTGCCCTTCCCCACTCAAAGCTGAGAAGTTCAATAGCAGCCTCCAGAGCCTGCAGAACTAGGTGCCGAGGCAGTTGTGCTGGAAATACCTCCTAACCCATAGCAGATATCAATCTTAGCCACAGAAGAGAGGTGCTTGTGCTGGGGAGGGCAGTGGGTGGAGGAGGGTGGCATAGAACGGATGCATTCTGTTCTCAAAATGATTCTTGTTTTGATGGTGATGATTTACCAGTGAAAAGCACTGATTTCATTTTCTCTGGGCCCCTAACCACCTCCCTTCCAAATTACACCAACAAGAGGAAGGAAGAGCACTGTTGAGGAATCTCTAGGAAACACATCTCCATAGTCAAACTTGCTTTTTTTGACTCCCAGGCATGAATGTTGGGAGGCACTCCATTTTCTCAGGAAAGAAAACAAACAAACAAAAAATTGACCATACGAAGCAAGGGAGCTTCTCTTCTACTTGCCAGATCTCCTTGAACACATCACATGTACTTCTTTGCTGACCCCTGAGTCAGACCTGAGCGCCAGCTTAGTCTGCTACTTTTCCTAACCCACCCCTCCCCCCGCCCCTCTCCTCCTCCCCAGGTCAGAATCGTTTCCCTGGCTGTCGCTGTAAGACCCAGTGTAATACCAAGCAGTGTCCCTGCTACCTGGCAGTGCGAGAGTGCGACCCCGACCTGTGCCTCACCTGCGGGGCCTCGGAGCACTGGGACTGCAAGGTGGTTTCCTGCAAAAACTGCAGCATCCAGCGAGGCCTCAAGAAGGTGAGGGCTTTTCTTAGGACTGCGAGCCAGATGGTGGAGGGGAAGAGACTGAGTATTCCTAAGCAGCCTCTTTCCATTGGTCCCTTAGGGGGTTTCTACATGAAAGGGCTTGGTAAATCCTAAAGGACACACACGTACTGAGATAAAGAAAGTTTGCTCTCCCGGTGAGGAGTTAGGAAAGTGACCCCTGACCTGGCCAGACTAAGAGGAGCAGAGAGGATGGACGCATCATTGATGTTGTCTGTTTGTACTTGACCCGTAGCAGTGACTCCCTAGCGACTCAGGTCTAGGAGGTCCCCAGGCCTAGAGGAGGAGGTGTCATGTTTCCTTTGCCCACCTCCCTTTGCTGTTTTGCCTCTCCCCAGAACAGAATGGCTTAGACCTTTTTCTGTTTTCAGATCCTCTTAACAGTTGCTAGTTCTTTCCACCCTGCCCACCCCCTGCACACGTGCACATCCAGTACACACACCACCCACTCACACATGCCCTGTAGTCTGAGGTTTGACTCCCTCTTCCCCAGCACCTGCTGCTGGCCCCCTCAGATGTGGCCGGATGGGGCACCTTCATTAAGGAGTCTGTGCAAAAGAACGAATTCATTTCTGAATACTGTGGTGAGGTGAGTGCTATCGGTTTGGACCACATTCCTTTCTGGGGAGATACTGATGAGAAACCCTGATTTTCTGTGGGCCAGACTTCTGTGACTTACTCTCTAAATAACTCAGCTGAGTTCCCGTGTGGCTTCTTGGGGGATCCCACAGAAGTGTTTGCAATCCTGAGATAAACCACTCTTCTTAAAGTCTTTGCCAGTTCAGGCCACACAAAGGGGTGGGCGGGGAATGCTCTTCAGTCTTAATACTGGTCAGCCTGGAGGGGCTTAGATAGAATACAGTAACTTGAGCTCTGTCTCCTGTGACTCTCATCCTGATACTCAGCAAGCATGTGTGTGTGACAGTGCCCCCTCCCAGTCCTTTCTGAGGGCAGGGTACCATGCCCTGAGCAGACAGCCTTATCCCCCGATTGTTCCTGATCTGTCTTTGCAGCTTATCTCTCAAGACGAGGCTGATCGACGGGGGAAGGTCTATGACAAATACATGTCCAGCTTCCTCTTCAACCTCAACAATGGTAAGGAGTCTCTTTCTCTTGCCCCATGGTGGTCTCAGGCACATCTCTCTACCGGATTGCCCTTGCTGTAGTCCACCTTCAGATCAGCTGTGATTTCTCCAGCAGATGTGCAGAGGAAGGTGGGGACGTTGAACCTCAAGACGCCACGAGCCATAGTTCACTTGCTTTGGGAGAACCTGCGTTTCTGGGTTGTGTTTATAATCGGAGCACTGAGCACTTACACCTGAGAAATCTCCTTACCCAGTAGATGGGAAGAGGGGATCTGTAATTCCAGCAAAATGGGGGGACCCAAAGGGAACGTGCCCACATGAGGCTGCATTCTTATGCTGCATGCTGCTGGACTTCAAAGTCCCCCACTGGATTATTTCTGTTACTATTTAATTGATTTTAAGACCAGGTTCGAGAAGCTGTGGATTTGCCTGATGAACCCATGATCTTTCTTTACATTATATAGATTTTGTAGTAGATGCTACCCGGAAAGGAAACAAAATTCGATTTGCAAACCATTCAGTGAACCCCAACTGTTATGCCAAAGGTGAGTTCCCAGTGACCTGGGAGGTAGGGTGGATGATGGATGCTTTATTTACTATTGTTTCTATCCATTATGTGTCTTTTTTCATTGCCGAGTTATTTTTTGTCCAAAGACAGCCATGCTTAATGTCTGGTATCGTTCTGTGTCTCCGTCTCTATTTTGTTAATTGGCTCTCTCACTGAATACATGATACACATTTTCCCACAAACAAGAATCTTTTAAAGATAAGTCTTTTCCCACATCACCAGCCCGAATAACAGATCTAAAAGCAGAGAGGCAACTGTCTTTACTGACTGCTTTTAAACGCCACTTTATTTATATTTTCGCTGGGAACTGGGAGAAAATCAGCCCAGAACCTGCCGATTATTGGCTTGGAGCTGACTAGGAACCTAGCCTTGGCTTTGTCCTGTTTGCAGTGGTCATGGTGAACGGGGATCATCGCATTGGAATCTTTGCTAAAAGGGCAATTCAAGCTGGTGAAGAGCTCTTCTTTGATTACAGGTGAGGCAGCCAGAAATCCTTGGGAGGTAGCTCCAAAGGCAGAAGGGTGGCTGTTAGAATTGATTTGGGGGCATAAAGTGGGCGATACAGAGGAAGGAGAGGGTCTTGTGGCGGTCAAGTCTGTCCCTCTGTTCTGCTCCCGGGGGCCTTGCCCCAGAAGCGGGAGCACTGTAAACTGCTCTGAGAGATGGGGAAGCAAAATAGAGGGGATTCTGTCTGTTCAGTCACAGAAGCCTTGACAGTAATCTCATTCCTCCTCCTGTCCCGGGACAGGTACAGCCAAGCTGATGCCCTCAAGTACGTGGGGATTGAGCGGGAGACTGATGTCCTTTAGCCCTCCTGGGCCCCACGCGAGCGCTTATGGTAGCAGCATTGTCTTTGCTCTCATGCACACAGCACCGCTGCTCGACTTTCCTGCACTACGTGTCTCCCACACCGAGAAACCCCCCACCCACTCCCTGCGCAGCGAGGCCTCCGCTGTGTCCAGTGGGGACAGACTGTCTCAGTGAGAGAGGAGACAGAGGCAGCTAGGGCTGGGCTCCCCAGGAGAGAGCTGTGGAAGCGGGAGACCGCGTCTCAGGCCTTGGAGGAAGAGAGCACAGGCTGGGGGTGGGTGGCTCAGCGTGGTTTCTTGTCTGCTCCGTAGGTCTTGGGCCTCAGCAGTCCACCTGGGCAGTTCCTAACAAGCATTGGCCTGTAATTCTAACTTTCCAAGTCAAGGGTCCTTGTCTAATTGGGTCGCCAGCCTATGTCTCTGTAGTAGGTCGTAGGACCAGAGAGGATGGGCTAAGTGAAGTTTGGTACCTGGAGCTTACGAGTGGCCTGGGTTAAAGGCAAGCCTGGCGGGTGGCACAGACTGAATTCAGAGGGGAGACGGGTCACCTTACTACCTCTTCCCTCCTGGCGGGGTTCACATTGAAGGAGTGTGGGTTCTGACTATAGAAATTCAATGCTGGCAGAAGGAAAGCTAAGTGCCGTTCTTCCACGGACAGAGAGCGAGAGCCATCCTGATGACAGCAGTTCAGCTGCTAAGCTTGGGGCCCAACAGGCTTTCAGAAACCTTCTCTGTACTCTGGAGATGGATGGATAAGTTTTCAGATTCCTGAAAGCAGGTGCCAGCGCCCTGTCAGCTCCTTCCAAAGCTCGGGCTTGGCGACCGCAGGCAGGCATCGTGCTGCTATTGAAGACGCACAGGAGGTATGCCGGGCCAGGCCGGGCGTGCGCGCTCTGGTCCTGGGTATGGAGCCCGTCTTCAGGCCTTGCATTCCCTTTAGAGGCCAAGCCCATGGGGCCTCTGTTGCTTATCTCTTCCGGGTAGATGGGCGAAAGCCTGGACTAGAGAGGGGGAAGGTTGTCAAGGTGATTTACTTTCCTGTCTGTAGCACCTGCTGTTGGAGAGGGTGAGTTGACAGCATGTGTTTGGAGATGGGTGAGGGGCTCCCAAGTTGCATGTGTTCAGGATGGCACCACGCTTGCAAGTGCACACTGGCAGAGGGTAGTTGAAGTGTTGAGAAGAAGCAGGCCAGCCTCCTGTGCCACTGCATGGTGCCGTTCTCTCTGGGATTCTTGAAGAGCAAAGCACTTTATTTCTTTGAGAAGGTCTGTAGCTGAGGTGGAGTTTGAACTAAAGTCTCTGGGATCCCTGCCCAAATCCCATTCCTAAGGGAAAGGGAAGGAGAGGGGGTTGGAAGATTCCCCTCCAGTTCTGTCTCAGCTCCTGGTGGAGGCAGGAGGAGCTTCCTTGACACACAGGAAGTGAATGAGGATGGGGCCAGCTCTAGGAGCCAGCCCTGTGTCTGTGGCTGGCGTGCTGAGCTGACAGGGAATAAGGAGCATTGTGCTGGGTAAAAAGGACGTGGCAGTGACAGGCTGGCCTAGGGAATATCAGCATAGGGAGCAGGCTTCTCTTTTCTCTAGGGAATCCAAGCCTTTCTTCCTCAGTCTGTACTGACCACTTCCTTCCTCCATCCCTACTGGCTGTCCCACGAAGCAAGGAGTGGGGTTCCCTCTGGCCAAACTGTCGCCTGGGGATTTGGGTGGGACGTGCACACACACACACACTCACATCTCCACGCGCCACACTTGTGAGCACTCATGCACTCAGCACTGAGCACACACCCAGCCAGCTCCTGACGGAAGCCTCTTCCCACCTGACCGGCCAGCCCCGCCACCATTCCGAAATCTGCATCTGCTGTGGTTTGTATCCGTTGTGTACCGGGGATGCCCTCTAGCCCGATTGGGCTCTGAAGTACTCGTAAATTATAGGGGAAAACCAGAGACAAATGAAGAAGCAGGAGTTAGGTCTGTCTGAAGGTGGGGCTGGCTGTGAGGAAATCATGGGGAAAAAATTACATCCAGCCACTGAGAGGCTAGATTGACCCCACTCTTCCCTCAGCATGCGGAACCCTGTCCTTCCCAGTTTCAGACCACTGATACTCCTGTTCTGCCAGCATTCCTATTTTCCCCGCTGTCCCCCACGTATAATGACGGGTCTCAACCCCTCCCCCCAGACATGGTTGATGGATGGAGCAAGGTGGTGGGGACTTGGGGTGGGGGAGGCTGGTATATGTGCGGCTTTATCGCCAGTGAATTTCACGCACTTTAAAGTCCTGTGGCTTGTGACCTCTTATCTGAATAAAGTGATAGAGTCCATTTTGGCAAGTTTTGCCTTGTGTACTTTGGGGCTGGAAGGATCCAGGGATGGCAGCACAGGGGCAGCTGGAGCTAAAGCGTTAGCATTCAGATCCTCTCCTGTCCACTGAGATCTGGGGTTGGGGGGCAGGCGGTGAGGAAGGTTGGCAAGAGCCGGTCAGGCCCCGGGCAGGCGATGCAAGGATTCAGAGGATTCCCGGTGGAAATTTCTGAGCCCTCCGGTTAGTTCCCTGAAAGTCATCCCACTTACCCCCAGCCACGACGCCAGCTACCACACACAGACTGGGGCTCTGCCACTCTGCTTTATTAGAACGGTTCTGGTTCTGCGAGCACGGCTTCAGAGTGGAGGCTGGGTCAGGCTGGCCGAGTGGCCAGCCGACCTCACGAGACTTCCAACACGGGAAAAGCAAGAACTACAGACCGTGGCACAGCACAGGACAGGACAGTCGATCAATTTTTTTCTTTTATATATAAACTGATAATTAAAAAATTAGAGTAGTATATAGAGTTTCTCTAGAGAGAGACTTTGCAACAAAAAATATATATAAAGAACATGACCTCCTGGGCAAACGAAGCAGCATCTCTGAGCGGAGGAAAGAGGGCTCCTCATGCACTGGAGAGGGGGCCAAGCCTTTGGACAGGCACCAAGGCTATTGCATATCTTGGAAGAGGGAGGAACAATAGAGGGCAGGCTAATGCACTGGCATCTGCATTATTCTCTCTACATTGCAAGTTGTTTTTATGGCTTTGGCTAAAGCATGTGAAGCAGCGGAGGTACTAAGGTGCTAAAACCGAGGCCTCTCGGTCTCCATAAAAAACAAAAAAGAGAGGATGGGGGACAGCAATGAAGCCCTCCCTAACCCCCAACTGAGTGGAAGCAGATGGAAGGCATTCTGCAGGGCAGGGGGGAGGCTAGGGGATGTAATTTAGCAGCCTCCTCCCCCCATGCCCTGTGCATCCCTGCAATCCCACACATCTGTCCCTGCTGAGATTGAATACTTGAAGGGAAGCAGTTAATCTCTCTTGCACTCTGTCATTAATCCCTGGCAGCAGCTGGGACAGGGATGGCAGGGAGGGCCTGTCTCAACCCCATGGAGCTTCTCCTTCGGGGCAAACAACCAGGAGCCTGGGGAAGCGGGGACGGGGAGGGCATTGGTTTAGGCAGTGAGGCTCGGCCACTCTCTTTGGTCCCATCTGTAGCTCTGCCCACCAAACTTGGCAGGAGGGGCATCCTCTGGATGAGCAGAACCTGCTAAGAGGAGCCAAATGTCCCTGACAGGGTGGGGAGAGGCAGGAATTGGGGAACTCAGAGGAGATGGACGTGGTCCCTAAAGCCCTTTTCCTGATTCATTCAGACCTGGACTCCTCCAGGATCTGGGGGAGATTTTGGTCCCGGGAGCCAGGGGCTGGGGCTGGGGCTGGGGCTGGGGCTGGGGCTGGGGCTGGGGCTGGGGCTGGGGTGGAAGCCGGTGTAGGGGCTGGGGCCTGGGCAGAGCCTGAAGTAGGTAGGGGAGGTTTGCTGCCAGGGTGGTAATCATGGGTGGCCTTGGGCTCATTGGTGTGGTAGGAGCCCTTGTAGCGATGATTTTGCAGATAGAAGAGCACCAACATCCCCACCAGCCCCAGCAGCAGGAAGGCCACCAAAACTGAAAAAAAAAAGGAAGAGTTCAGGGCAGGTCTGAATGTGTGTATGCTTTGGGCCAAAAGAATACACGTGTGCCTGGCTGCCGTTCGATCGTGTCAGGCCATTCCCAAGTGCCTGGAGGGTCTGAATTCCTGTTATCCATTTCTCACCTCTCTACGTGTTACTGCACCCCCATTTCCTCATCCCTTAGCCATAGCCCCCTTTTAATATTTCATTTCAACTAAAAGTCTGTAGCGTCCTCAAACATTTAAAAATCTCCAGCTTGGGGGCGCCTGAGCGTCGGGCTTCGGCTTAGGTCATGATCTCAGGGTTTGTGAGTTCAAGCCCCACATCGGGCTAGCCGCTGTCAACGCGGAGCCCGCTTCGGATCCTCTGTCTCCCCCCACCCCCACCCCACCTCTCCGCCACTCGTGCTCACTCGCTCTCAAAAATAAATGAACATTAAAAAAAATAAAAATCTCCAACTCAATGCCATACTACCGTCAGCACAGCCTGGCTCATCCTTGTTTGCACCACCCCGCACTGAGTGCCTTCGCCACCCCTCAGCCCTGGGGATACGGGGAAGGGAATGCTGACCGAGGGTAGAATTAGGAGGTCAGGGTAGTGATCACGCTACTCACAGCCTAAAAGTATGGCAACCCATCCCTCGTCGTGGTAGTACGGGAAGTCTGGAGAGGAGAGAGCGCCGGTTAGGAGAAACCCCCTCCTTGTAAAGAATCGTTTCCCTTCCCTGCCGTCCCTCACTGCCCTCCCTCCTCCATGTGCCCTGGACGTACCCGGGGGCAGATACCAGGGATCCAGCTCAGGCGGCACCTCTGAGAAAAGACGGGGCATGGCTCCGCAGTTAGATTCCGACAGGTCTCCCTGAACTCGGAGGGCCTCAGCTAGCTCGGCGGTCATGGGTCGAGGGGTTCGGAAGTGGGTCTTCAGAGGGGCCACGTTGTTGAATCGAACACCAGACAGGCAGCCCGAGAAACCCGGTGTGTTGTAGCGCTGGATCTCCGGGTCAATTACTCCCGTCTCTGAGGGAGAGGCCGGCCCAGAAGGAGAGGGGCTGGGACCACCCATAGCCTGGCCCCTCTCACCCATCTCGCCGTCTGCAGGGTTCCTGCGCCTTGTTATCGCCGCCTTCCCAGCCCTTCCCAGGTCCCTCGCTCTCTAGGCTCCAGGGGCCTCACCCGTAACTCCTTAGCCCAAACATGATGGCACCCACGCCTCACCCATCACACGCCCTAGATACAAGGCCTTGGGTGAGTCCAGCTGGCTGTCCACCAACAGTGAGAACTTCTGTTCCGTCAGTGGGAAGTAGTCCACCTGAGGGGGAGGGAGAGGAGCTGAGGGAGGGAGAACCAGAGGCCGAGACCACGCAGGAAGTCCTGTTCTGTCCACACTGGTGGTGAGTCCCGGCCTAGTCCTGGCTGGACAACCCCTGGGCCCGGATGAAGGATTTCATATTAAAAACCCAACGGCCTCGTTCTGAGCCGTCTTTAAAGCTACCAGTGGCTTGACTTTGTGGAAAACCCCTTTACTTTCTGAACCCATTTACTGATTTATAAAGCAGACGTGATAAGAACTCCTGCCCACCCGAACTACCTCCCGGAGTTGTGAGGGTTGCATGAGGTAGTAATACCCATGACAATCCTCTGTACATTGCGATGTGCTCTACTCATGCTAACTCTTTGACATTTTCCTGGGCACCATCACGAGGTTACGATCTGAGTCGGCTCACCTCCCTCGTCCACCTCCCTCCACACGCACCTGGATGAAGAGGTTGCGGTAGACCCGGGTGATGTTGATGCTGTGTGGCTGGCCGTCTGTGACCGGCTTCGTGGTCAGCTGGTACACGTAGGGGCTGGTGCCCAGCTGATACCGCAGCTGCAGGGTCCCTGTGGGATGGGGAAGACAAAGGGAGTCTCCTCTTGGCTCCCACAGCCCCCACCTTTTTTTTTTTAATTATTTAAATGTTTATTTATTTTTAATTTTTTTATGTTTATTTTGGAGACAGAAACAGAGCAGGAGTGGGGGAGGGGCAGAGAGAGAGGGAGACACAGAATCGGAAGCAGGCTCCAGGCTCCGAACTATCAGCACAGAGCCCGACATGGGGCTCGAACCCACCAACCATGCGATCATGACCTGAACCGAAGTCGGATGCTTAACCGACTGAGCCACCCAGGCGCCCCAATGTTTATTTATTTTTGAGAGAGAGACAGAGACAGAGCATGTGCAGGAGAGGGGCAGAGAGAAAGGGAGACACAGAATCAGAAGCAGGCTTTAGGCTCTGAGCTGTCAGCACAGAGCCCGACCCCGGGATCAAACTCACGAACCATGAGATGGTGACCTGCGCCAAAGTCTGATGCTTAACAGACTGGGCCACCCAGGCGCCCCAGCCCCCATCTTCTGAGAATGCTTGGGTCCTTCTACTAGTGAACCAACAGGCGTGAAAGTGAAGGGCGCCCTGCACGCAGAGGGAGCCGAGGGACAGCCTATGCGAGCTTACCATCTTCCTTGATGAGCACGGCCATGTAGTCCCGCACAAAGGAGCTGACGTAGAGCAGGACCGCAGGGGCGGAGTCCGTGCTGAAGCTGAAGGACACCTCCTCACCGGTGACATTGTAGACAGGCCCACGGTAACCGGGCACGGGCCGGCCGGGCCGGGGGTAGTCCGGCAGACGGTAGCCAGGGCCATGGTAGCCAGGCACGTAGCCAGGGGTGTCATAGCCGGGGATGTAGCCAGGCTCGTAGCCGGGCACCGGCCGGCTGAGCATGTGGGAGAACTCCCGGGCGGCCGAGCGCAGCGCTGACTGGAGGTTGTAGCGCATCCAGGTGCCGGGCTCAAAGAAACCTCCGATATCTGAAGGCGGAGGGTTATGAGGTCAGGGATTCAGACACTACGCCATCTGCACACCCACCCTGGAACTTGCCCTCGAACCACCGCACACTGTCAGAACTTCACTCTTCTGTCCCCTTGAGCCTCTATGTCACAGAAGGGAAATCTTAAAACTGTGAGAAATGGGAAAGATCATCTAACGCAACCCCCGCATTTTACAGATGGGGAAACTGAGGCACAGGAATGGCTAGTGACTTCCGTAAGGGCAAGCAGTCTATGGAGAGCCAAGATTAGAATCAAGGTATCATGGGGTGCCTGGGTGGCTCGGTAGGTTAAACGTCCAACTTTGGCTCAGGTCATGATCTCACAGTTTGTGCATTCGAGCCCCACATCGGGCTCTGTGCTGACAGCTCAGAGCCTGGAGCCTGCTTCAGATTCTGTGTCTCCCTTTCTCTCTGCCCCTCCCCTGCTCACATTCTGTCCCTCTCAAAAATAAATAAACATTAAAAAAAAAAAAGAATCGAGGTATCATGACCCCATCTGGTACACTCGCCACCACTCACACTTACTTTTTTTTTAAGTTTATTTATTTTTAAGTAATCGCTACACCCAACGTGGGGCTCAAACTCACAACCCCAAGATCAAGAGTCGAATGCTCTTCCACCTGAGCCAGCCAGGTGCCCCACTACTCACACTTCCACACTGAGACCAAAGGTCCTCAGCTGATTGGAGTTCCTGTGTCTTCCTGCACCACCAGATACCTCTCACCGTTAACCTACCTGCGCGTGCATCCTCCTAGACCAGGCTTAGGAAGGATGCAGTCTGGGTGTATGTGCAGAATCTTGCTATGGTGAATGTCAAGGCTTGCCTTAACCAAGAGCCAGGCTGTAGACATGTTTTAGGAGCACAGGAAATGGCCAAGGAGGGCATCGCGCAGCCTGAGGTGACTATGTTTGCAAGAGGGGTAACCTGCGGTAACTTAGTGACAGTGGGAAGATGGGGAAGTTATTTGCTTGTTGCTTTTAAGTTCTTTTAGTACCAGCTAGCTGAACCATCCCTTCTTGGCCCCACTTTATGACTTGGAGTCATCCAGGATCTTCAGCTGCCTGACGCCCTGGATGAGAGCTCAGGAACCCAAGGACAACGCTAGTTTTCCCTGTCGCTGACTCTGCTCTCTCCGTCCTTCCCTGCCCTCCCTATGTCCCATTGTGCCCTGTGGCTCCCTAGTCTCGCACAAGCAGCTGCACTGACCGTGGTTGCAGTATGGCCCGTCAAAAGCCGTGAGGTCACAGTCACACGTGTAGTAGCTGTAACGCTCCACACAGCGGCCTCCGTGGAAACAGGGGAACCGGGGGTGGGCGCAATGGCCTGTGCAGTTGGGTGAGGTACCCTCCGAGGCGTTGGCACGACCTTCCAGGTTTAGAGTCACTCCATTCAGACGCATAGCCCTCAAGCAACCCACGAAGGGGCGCCTCTTAAGCTCTGCAGATCCTGAGAAGGGTGGGCAGGTCAAAAAAAGGGTGTCAAGCCAGAGACAGGGATAAGTACTGGGGTCTGGAAGGGAGCCAAGGGGAATGTAATAATAGGATAAAATCCATGGCCTAGAGAGGAAAGGTGAGCCTTTGGGTCACGCCGCAGCAGAGGGGATCAGGATCTAAGACATGGGGCTCCTGGAAACAAGAACGGTTGGGAGGGGGTGGGAAGGTAAAGGAAGCTTCAGACCCGCCTCGGGGCTGCTTCTTACCAACATAAAGGGGCTGGTCGTACTCCAGCCAGATATAGGTCTGCGGGGGCATAGGCCGCAGCACCCAAGGCCGGTGATCAACACGGAGCCGGGCCTGCTTCACATTGATCTCCGCCCGGACCAGGTGCCACTCATCGTCGTTGAATTCAAAGTCATCGGAGTGTACGGTCAGGTTCTCATCCCCATTGCCCACGTCAAAGGCGAAGACCACATCCCGGGACGCTGGACAATGCAGTGGGGTGGGGAGAAAGGACTCAGACCTCACAGATCCCTTACCCCAGACCACCTCTCTTCTTCACTCTCTGGAGCTCCTTGAATGTCCCTCCAATTTGTCTACGGCCCGGGACAAAACCCATAAACTCCTCGAAACCTTACACCCCTGGTTTCTGAGTTCCTTACACCCCCATTTCTGAGGTTAGAAGCATAGCTAGTCATGTCGGAAACCCCTCAGGAGTCCAGCTGCCTTATTCACAAGGGGCCTAAGGCCCCGAGAGGTGAAGACAGTGCCTAAGTTCACAAAGCCAGCTACCAAAACAGAGCTTGGTCTGGACCCTACAGTTATCTAAAGCCCTTTCCATGCTGCCTTTCGAGGGGCATCTGCCCTTGTCCCTTCCCCCAGCCTCTGCCTACCCCATATCCCCCCCCCCCGAGATCTTCATCTAGCCCACATCCCTCCTGATGTCTGCCTGCTCACTGTTGAGTTCCACCCGCACGTAAGGTCGGCGCCACTGGCAATAAGGGCCCCCCATGTTCTCTAGGAAGACTCCTGAGGGAGCCGAGGTCCTGAAGTAGAAGGAGACATCAAGGCTGTGGTTGGCACGGATGGGGGGAAAGCGCAGAGCAGCCCCAGTGTGGAAGGAGATGGTGTTCCAGGAATTTCCTATAAAACCAGAAGGAGGAAGGCTGGATCAGGGAGGTTGGAGAGTGGAGCAGGGAGCCTTGGGTGGTGTGGGAGAAGGTAGAGCAAACGGGGACAGCTAGGGGTGTCCAAGGTGGGGGCGGGGGGGGGGGAGAAACAGGTATAGCGAAAGAGAATAAGGTACAGGGGAACCACACGGATGGGGGTCATATCACAGCAGGAGCTGGGTGTCTGGCAGTATGTCCTAGAGACCCACAGTGGGCCAGGTGTCCTAAATTTTGGAAACCGGAGAGCCAAGCCCGGCAGGGCACACAAAAGGGGTCTGCCACTCACGATCGCCGTAGCAGCGCAGAGGCCTCAGGAAGAACTGGGCCTCAGAATTGGAGCGGTTCGTATCCCCCACCACCACCTGAGTGACCGGCAAATGGTCCACAAAGGTCAGCAGTCCCTTGTCGGTTCTCCTGTGGGGGCAGGATGCAGTGGTTCAGCCCCTGCTGCTCCGCTGCCCCTGGAATCCTGAATGCCCTGTCCCTTCGCCCCTCACCACTGGGGCTGGTCAGCATCACAGTTACAGTGCAGAGCGGGGTCCACACAGCTCCGGTCCAGACCGCAGGCACAGCGCTGGATCCCAGGCTGTGAGCCTCCCCAGTAGAAGTGCTGCTCCTCATTTCGGCCAATCCAAAAGCTGTAGGGGTAGCCTCCTGGGGAAGACGTGCAGGCAGTTTCTAGGCCCCATCCCTCCATTAGCCCCTGGGTTCCTCTCTCGCCTTTCCAAGCAGCCCCGATCCTCGCTTGAATGTTCGAGGGCTCTAGCTGAAACTTCTGGTTCTCTCCTCCCAAGTCCCCACGGGTCGCTCCCCCAGCTCTGCACCTCACCCTCGGTGACCCTGGCCCTCACCAGCAGTGTTGAGCAGCCGGGAATTGTAGCAGGAGAACTCGATCCACTGTTCACAGTGCTGGGAAGCATTGGCCAGGGCACTGACTTCCTCCCAGGATGCATTCCAGTACTGGATGGCCCCCAGGAATGGCCGCTCCATGCTAGAACCTGTCACCCGAGTTGTCCACAGCCTGTCATGCCGCACAACTGTCCATGCCCGGTTCTCTGGGGGAGGGGAATGGACAGAGCTTTGGCTCAAGATGGGCATTCTCTACCCATCTCCCTACCTCCACCACTACTGCTGCTAGTCAGAGCCAATAAATGTGACCAGCAGCTCCGTTCCAGCCCACTGTCGGCTGGAGATGTGACAGCTGGACAGCTGGAATGGATCAGGAAGCTGGAATTTATCAGCAAGGCTGGATTACAAATTCCTGAGTGTCCCCTTTCCCCTCTGCCATCCTTTACCCCTACCACAGTTTGATCTTGCTGGCCCCTGTCCCCCCTTCAACCCCCTGTTTTCCCCACACCCCCACACAGCCTTGTCAGCTGCCCCTTCACCACTCATCAGAGCCACTTACCTCGGATATCACAGTACACTACAAATGGCTTCAGGGGACCACTGCCATCAGGATCAATGGTGAAGTTTCCAGAAGTTTTCCCACTGAGCCGGTAAGCCTCACAAGATTCCTTATACAGAGCTGGTAGGTCGGGGGGTGGGCAAAGGGCATTTATGGGGTCAGAGGGCTAGGAGTGCCAGTCCTACCGTCTCCAGTAGCCTCATGATCCCCAGCAACCTCTTGGCCTCCCCTGCCCCTGAGTCTCCCCCATCCCCCACTGCGCTTACGTTGGTGGCAGGTCTCCCCCTTGTAGCCTGTCAGTTCACAATAGCAGATGAAGTCATCCCAGGACTGGTAGCAGCGTCCGTCATGCTCACACATGTTAGGGCTACACCTAGGGAAGAGGGCCAGCACGAAGGGCAGGCACCTTACTGTGAGTGTGAGAATGGGGTCTGATCCCTACCAGCTTCACTCCAGGCTCCTGAGAGCACCAGAACCAGCCTCGTAGAAGCCTAAGTGCTGGTGTATGAGTCCTTGGGGCTCAAGGACTCTTCACCCTCTACTGGCCCCCTCTCCCACCACCCCCCTCCAGAAGAAAACCCCCTAGGGCCAAGAACAGATGCTTCATTTCCATTCTGAGTTTGTGTCACTTTAATGGAAGGATTAGGTAAAGGAGGACAAGAGGTTAAGATAACAAGTCAAGGAGGAATCATCTCCAGGTGGGAGACTGAGGACCTGGGACCAGGAGAAGGGAGATTATTGAGAATGGCCACTCCCATGGGGAGACTACAGAAGGGGGCTTTGCAGGGGTCACCTCTTGTAGGGAGAGGGGCTTCTGGATACCTATCAGTGATGCCACATGTGTCAAAGAGGACCTCAGCATAGTATCCAAGCCGCCGGCCCTCCACCAGAGTCAGGTTGACCAGTTGACCATCCACCTTGAGCAGCTCCATGCAGCCATGGAACGCCGTCTGGTTGGAGTGGCATCCCGATCGACTGGCTGGTTTGGGACAACCTGGAGCAACCACCCCTGTGAGGCCCTCCCCAGGGGAGACCCCAGAGACCCTCCCCCAGGGAGATGCCAAGGGAAAGCCAGACATGAAGGAAGGAAGGGGGCCAATAGACAATGGCAATGGCCTTCCAGTCTCCAAGGCACCAGAGGGAAAAGAGGGATTTATCCCCACAAAACGCTCCATGTAGCCCCATCTGAGGGGACTTTGGTGGGGCCTTCCCACCTAGAGATAGGAGTCTGGCCAGGTTGGCTCCCACTTACCCCCAAAGAAGTATGAGGTGCCAGTCCGGATCAGCAGGGGGTATGAGACCCTGACCTCTGCCCCCTCCACATCATCAATGCTGATGACTGCATGGTTCTCCTGTGCTGCAAAATTCACCTCGTGCCAAAAGCCATCATTCAGGCGGTACCCTGGATGGGAGAAGAGGATGGTGTGGCTGAGGGAAGCTCCAAACTCTGAGAGAAGTGTCTTTAGTGGGGAAGCAACAACCCCACTCTGTGCCTATGTGCCCTCCATTATTAACACTTATCACACTGAGTGTGACATTTTTGAATGTCTGTCTTCACTAACCCTAGCAGCTGATGCAGTCTGTAAAGTTGTAAATGAATTAACAAACAACTCCCAAGCCTCCCCTGGAACTAGAGGGTACCAGGACTCTCAGCTTTCCTGCTTCTCCCAGCACCCTTAGCTCCTCAGATCTGACTCCCTGCCACCATCCACTCCCACCTTCTCCCAGGGCCCAGGGTCCTCCTGCTCTGCTCCCTTCCCTCCCTCACCCCTCTCCAAGAAGCAAAGTCCTCCGTGCAGGCCCACACTTGCCCCTCCTCTGCCCTCCTCTGGCCTCCCGGCGCCTCCCCCCACCCTCTGCCCCTCACCAGCGGCAAACTGAAGCTTCTTTCGGCCAGTCTGCGCGATGGACACGTTGACCTGCCCTTCACTGAGCATCAGCTCCACGTGGCCCAGCCCGTCCCCCAGGCGGGAGAAAAGTAGCAGCCCTGTGAGATCCCAGGTCCGGAAGCGAAAGGAGACTGCCAAGCGGCCACGGCGCGGGAAGCCAGGCACTTGCACGAAGTTGTGAGGCCCTCCGAAGTTGATGGGGTGAGGAACCGGGTCCAGGCAACGGAAGGCCACCTTACCCTGAGGGCGAAAGTAAGGATCCATCAGCACCGGAGAGAATGGAAGACATCTGCCTCCGCTGGGATTCAATTTTCATACTGGTCTAAGACCCTTCTGAGGCACTCCCTCGAAGTGTGTGGGGGAAGGGAGGGGGTAAGACCTCACCCCCCCACAAACATATCCAGCTGTGGAGGGGGGCGGAGTTTCCAACCAAGTCTGCCCTCAAGGCTCTCCATTGGCTAACGCTGATCTACGCCGTCTCCAGGGGGACCACCTCCTTCCCTTCCTTCCAGCTCGGAGAGGCAATTTCCTGCTGGCTTCCAGGCAGCGACATTAGAATGCCCGCTGCAGAGTTGGGGTGTGGGGTCACACCAAAACAGCCCTGGGTTCAAGTCCCTACTCAACCACTGCACAACTGTGTGATCTCTGGCCAAGCCACTCCGGTCTCTGCACTTGTTTTTCCTCAAGCATTAATTGAGGATGTGGTTGGGCCAGACCACAGCTTCATAACTGGGGGTTAGGGAGGGGTGGCCTTTCACCTCCTGTGAGTCGGTGATGCCCCCACTTGAGGATGTGGCAGGGGAGAGAGGGATCCTCGGCTTTTATCTGATTCTCAAGATCTCTTCCTGCTCCACCTCTTTGCTTTCCAAGCAGCTTTGATGTCCCGTCCTCCCTGATCCCCCCTGCCCACTGGCCTCAAAGGTGATCCTCGAATGGCGCCGCACAGCCAGGTCTGCGATGTTGACTCGGTTGAAGATTATGTTTTCTATGCAGCCGCGGAAATTATGACGATAGGCAAGGTTCTTCTGTGCAGCGCCCACTAGACCCCCGATGAACATCTGCAGGGCAGGGTGGGGGTGGTGAGGCTCCCTGGGTGTGTGAGCCTGTGTCCATGCTCTTCCGCCCCACACTTTCCCGGGCTCTGGGCCTGGCTTTATAGAAGACTGGAAATATCCATTTCCCCAGTATCATCAGTATTAAAGCTGGAAGTTCGCTGGACTTCCCCAGACTTGGGTTCTAGCCCTGACTCTGCCACAAATTGGCTGCGTGCCCTTGAGTAAGTCAATTAACCTGTCTGGGATTCTTTATCTGCAGATCCAAACCACGGTCTTTACCAACTCCACAGAGTTAAGCAATCCAACAGGGCAATTTTCTCATCTTGCCTGATCCCCCAAACCCAGATTTTCAATTCCCATGTCAGTAGTTCTGGGGTTGTGCCCAGGAAATCTGCCTGTTAACAGCAACAACAGTGACAAAAACCTAGGCCTATGGGCCGCAGGTCTGCCAAGAGCTGCTAGGATATTCAAGAACCAGAAAGCAAGGTCCTACCTCTGGTGGAGAAAAGTACTGTCCCCGCACTGACAGCACCCTACTCAACTGAATGAACCACTCTGCTCACCTCGTTGTCCAGGTTCAGTCTCTCAAAGTCTCCATTGAGCACAAATCGCTGCACGTAGCCATCCAGGGTGAGATTTGCTTCTCGGCCAAATCGGTCCACACGAACGTAATGCCAGTGTTGATCATTGAGGACGCCACCAGCACTCACTGTGGTGTGACCGGGCCTTGGCTGGATAGGGCTGCTGCCTAGGGGGGCGGGGAGTGGGGGGGGTGGGGAGGGAGGGAGAGCAGGGTCAGACCTACAACCTGGAGAACCCCCAGGTGGAGATGCTTAGCCCCCAGGTGAAGCAGCAGCCAGGAGCACAGAGAGTTTGCACAGGGCCCAGGGCAGCCAGGGAGGGTGGGCATATAGAGACTGGACTTTAGCTTGGGATGGAGCGGTGGCCATTGGCGAATATGTGACTTAGGGTAAGTCATTTAACTTCTCTGAGCCTTTGTTTTCCAATCAGTAAAACTTGGGGCATGATCGCTGCTTCTCCCTCATCATATGGATGTTATAAAGGCTAATGAGATACAAAATAACAATTCTTTGGGTTTATATGTATATGTACTTGTAGTATATATAAGGTTTCTACAATGAAGAAACTGGGTAAGTGCCTTGTTCAAGGTCGCCCCACGGGTAGTGGAGCTGAGACTGGAATCCAGATCTCCTGACTCGGAGTCCAGTGTTTTGCTAATGCCAAATTCTGCACGAAGAAGGCGGGTTGATCCAAACAGTAAGGAAAGGCCAGATCGGGAGTGGGCGCGGCTTCGCGTAGGCGGTGCAGCGAGGGGCGTGGCAGCAGAGCCTCCGGGGTCGCACCCCGGGTGGCTGAACTCACCCAGGCTCATGTGCAGCAGCAAGTGCGCCCCCTGCAGCTCCAATGTCACGTAGTCGCCCTGGACGCCCTCCGCGTGCAGCAGGAGCCCGTCCTTCTCTTCCGTCTTGAAGCTGAAGGCGAACACATCCCAAAGGCTCCGGCTGACCCCTCGCGGGAAGCGGTATGAGATGGCATCGTCGCCGTCGAAATAGAGCACGTCGGACTCTGCGCAAAGGACAGTAGGTGGGCCGAGGACCGGGAAGACTCTCCCAGGAGCTCCGCCACGGCCTCCGCATCCTTACTGTAAGGGCAGCCGTAAAGGCCGAGCCTCAGGCCGATCTTGCCGCGCGGGTTCCAAGCCAGTGGCACGATGCGGATGTAGCGCGCGGTGAAGTGATAGTGCAGGTCGTGGCGCACTACCGCGGACTCGTTCACGTTACCGAAAAAGGTCTGAGAGAGAAGGCGAGAGGAGAGACCAGGTCCCCACTTTCTACTTCGTTTCTCCACAGCCTCCCAGCCCACAGCTGCCACACCCAGCCAATCTAGACTTCCAGAAAGCAAACTCTCCTTGATTTCCTCGGCCCTCATGGCTTTAGGAAAACAGGTGCCTTAGCGTAAAATGTCCTCTCCCACCATCCTATTATTTCCTCAGAGCCCAACTCAGATGTCACCTCCTTCAAGAAGCTCTCCCAGATTTTACCCTAAAGTATGTTAAACCCTGTCATCTGAGAATGTCTCGCACACATGGCGAACTGACCGTCCCTATGAACTGAACCCCCTGATTGGAAGTCACTGCTCCTCATCTGTGTCCACACCACCTCCTCCTCCACTTCCCCCAAGCTAGTGCCCAGCCCAGGTTGCAGAGTTGAGGAGGTTCTCCAAGTGTGTGCACGGGGCCTGGAATACCGCGTTGTGCCCTTGCTGGTAGAACGGCGTCCAGCTATCCACTCGGTCCCCGTAGAGCAGCATGTAACGCGTGACCCAGTCCCACGAGTTAAATGAACCCTGGGTGGCCACAGCTCGGATCCGGTGCTTCTTCATTAAGTCGATCTGGAGCCAAGGATTCGGGTCCCCAATTCGGGGAGACCATCCGCTTATGCCTATAGAAGAGGCAAGGGCTTTCACCCCCGGCTCTCCCTTCATCCCTAGCCCTCCAGAGTGCCCCACCACGCCTTGGGGCGGAGCCTCACTCACCGTGCAGCCGGGCAAATCGAGGCGCAGTGAAGAGCCCGTAGTAGGAGGAGGCGCCCAAGGAGCGTGCGTACAGAGGCCCGACCAGCTCCTCGTCACAGCCGTCTGGGTTGGGGGAACGGACATTTTGATCAGGGCGACCCCTCCCAGGTCCTTCCAAAGGCCACGCACACAGAGCAACTGGAGTTCCTCCTTCTCTGTCCCCCAGCGGCCAGCCCAGCCCTAACTTAAGCCATCTACCCAATCTGGGCTGCAGCAACAGCTGCACACTCCGGGGAAGCTACCTTCTCCTCCTGGGGGGTTCACTAAGCCAGACCTTCCCTAGCTCTGTGACTGTTCTGGTACCAGCCCAGGCTTAGTACTCTCCCAAACACAACCCCAAGCCTCAGCATCTTATAGAACCTGAGTCAGCCCAAGGCACCAATCCAGCCCCAGCCTTATCATCAATCCCACTCATCAGCACCCCCAACCCTCACCGACCCCAATCCAGGCCTTGGTCCCAACCCCAGCCAGTCCTACCAACATCACCAGCTCCATGTCCAACCTCAGCATCAATCAGGGTCACCAACTCCTGCTTGGATCTCAGCCTCAAAATCCACCCCAGCCCCAAATCCTAGCCCCTGGGCCAGCTCCAAGCCCAGCCTCAGCCCCTAACAAAACCTTAACCCTGGCCGGGTCACCAGTACCACCCTTATCTCCAACCCTCAAACCCAGGACCAACTTCCGCTTGGATCCCAGTCCCAAATCCCCACCCCGGGCCGACTCGAGCCTCGGCTCCTCCGAGCCCAGCACCACCCCGGGAGCGCGCGCCAGCCTCGGAGCTGCATTGCGGAGCGCGGGGGAGAGGCAGGAAAGGATGGGAATGAGCGAGCGCGCGCCGGCCGGGAAGGGACCCGCGACCACCTAGCCGCAATGCGGCTAGACCCGCCCTGCAGGCTTTGGACTCCCCGGCCCAACCCTGCTTGCACCTGCGCCCGGCACTCACAGTAGCCCCAGCCCTGGGTTCCTGAGACCGCGGCAAGCAGGATGCAGAAGAGCCGGAGACACATGGTGCAGGGCTGATGGGTCTCGGCGGCCGCCTCCCAGTGCCCGGTTCCGGGTAGGGCTCCAGTTCCAGCTTGGGCTCCCCAATCTCCTTCTGGGGTTCGCAGCGGATCGCCGTCTCTTCTCCTAACCCACTCCTCGCTCTGTCCTCTCTCTCCCCCAACCCTTCTCCCTTCTCTCTGTCGTTCCTGGTTCTCCGCTGGTCTCTCTCTCCTTCCCACCCTCTCTCCTCTCACCTCCCCCCTTCCCCAGCCTCTCTCTCCCGGCACGCGCCGCTTTCCCGGACCCCGCGCAAGCGCGCGCCTCAGCCCTGCTGCGAAAGGGCGGGGGTAGAGAGCCTCCAGACGCTGGGAAATACCCTGAATAACCCGAGGCTGGCAGGGACTGTGGCCGCAGAGATGGGGGAAGGAAGGCTAGGGCCAGCTGAGAGGTCCTCAAAAATCCCAGAAAAGCGGGGGGTGGGGGGGGCGTGGGGGGGGTGGCTACCTGGAGATGGGGAGATAAGTAAGTAAAAGAATCTAACATTTTCTGAAGGCAAATTGTGCCCCCAAACACCCGTGCTAGGCACTCTCATTACCCTGTCAACTCAGCATTTTTACCTTACTCCACTTTACAGATGAAAAGCCTGAGGCTCAAAGAGGTAAACGTGCTCAAGATCACACAAGTAGCTAGCAAATGGTATTCCAAAAACCCATTCTTTTTCTACTGGCAGGGTAAAAAAGAAAAAAAAAAATAGAGGGTGGAATGGGAAAGTTAGGTAAAAAGGGCTCACAGACCCTATCCCCACCGCCCTCTTGGCCCCTCTCCCCGCCCCTTCCTTCCTGTCCCACTAGCTTAACTTCTCTCCCTAGTGGCTATACCTCAGAAACCCGTGTAGCCAGAGATGGGGACGGAGCCTGCAGAACAGGTGGGAGTGGGGGCAGGGAGGAAGGGTTATAGAGAGGGAGGATAAGGCAAAGGGATGGGATTCCCCACTTGGTAACAAGCTTCTGCCATGCTATGACCCATCCAGGATGCCTGGAGCCATCTGGGATCAGGACCTTCCAGATAGATGGGGCTGGTGATGTGAGGCTGGGGTTGGGGTTTGAGACTGGACTGAGGGGAATAGTGAGCTGAACCTAGAGGTCCCAGGTTGCAACCGAGACCAGAAAACCTGAGGCCCAACCCTTGAGACCCCCGCCTTGCCATGAGTCGTTCAGTGTACCTGTACTGGAGGTAGAGATGAGGCAGGGAGGGGAGAAAGGAAAAAAGACATTAGAAACCCTCTCCACACCATGCCTGGAGTCCAGGGACCAGCCCTGAGGCAAAGCCTGAATGTGGGTGTTCCTCCAGGAGAGGGCGCTGCAAACAGAACTGAATCCCCAAGATCTATTAGTGACAGAAACCTTGGCTCATGGAGAGCCCAGGTGCTTCACATCCATGACCTCTTCCTTATTTCAAACAACTCTGCCGCTTGGGCTGGTCAGGGTTTCTAATCTCAACACTACATATTAGGCAACTGAGATACAGACAGGTCAAGGTCAGCCAGGAAGCTGGATGCAGAGGCAGGAGGGGTGCAGTGGAAGCCAAGACCTGTTGGGAGGGTGTGCTAGGAAGAGTTTGGAGAAGAGTTTGTATCTTCTCCCTCTGCACAACGGTCACACAGAAGCTCCCAGCTTGGAAGGTATGTGTGGGAAGGGGAGGTGTGTGGGAGGTGTCTCATAAGGTCTCTCCTCTCATTTTGACCTCCCCAGGTCTCCTGGAGCCCCTACTCTGGGTATGATGAGGAGGCATACTCGGCTGAGCCATTGCCAGAACTCTGCTACAAGGCGGATGTCCAGGCCTTCAGTCGGGCCTTCCAACCCAGTGTCTCCCTGGCAGTGGCTGCACTGGGTCTGGCCGGCAATGGCCTGGTCCTGGCCACCCACCTGGCAGCCCGACGTGCTGTCCGTTCGCCCACTTCTGCCCACCTGCTCCAGCTGGCCCTGGCCGACCTTCTGCTGGCCCTAACCCTGCCGTTCGCCGCAGCGGGGGCTCTGCAGGGCTGGAGTCTGGGAAGTGCCACCTGCCGCGCCATCTCGGGCCTCTACTCGGCCTCCTTCCACGCTGGCTTCCTCTTCCTGGCCTGTATCAGCGCCGACCGCTATGTGGCCATCGCGCGGGCCCTCCCCGCTGGACCGAGGCCCTCTGCGCCAGGCCGCGCACACGTGGTCTCAGCCATCGTATGGCTGCTGTCGCTGCTTCTCGCGCTGCCTGCTCTCCTTTTCAGCCAGGATGGGCAGCGGGAAGGCCAGCGGCGCTGCCGTCTCATCTTTCCCGAGGGCCTCGCGCAGACGGTGAAGGGGGCAAGCGCCGTGGCGCAGGTGGTCCTGGGCTTCGCGCTGCCGCTGGGCGTCATGGCCGCCTGCTATGCGCTCCTGGGCCGCACGCTGCTGGCCGCCAGGGGGCCCGAGCGCCGGCGTGCGCTGCGCGTCGTGGTGGCCCTGGTGGCGGCCTTCGTGGTCCTGCAGCTGCCCTACAGTCTCGCCCTGCTACTGGATACGGCCGACCTACTGGCTGCCCGCGAGCGGAGCTGCCCTGCCAGCAAGCGCAAGGATCTGGCACTGCTCGTGACCGGAGGGTTGGCCCTGGCCCGCTGCGGCCTCAACCCCGTACTCTACGCCTTTTTGGGCCTGCGATTCCGCCAGGACCTGCGGAGGCTGCTGCGGGGTGGGAGCTGCAGCCCAGGGCCTCGCCCCCGGGGCCGCTGCCCCCGCCGGCCCCGCCTCTCTTCCTGTTCGGCTCCCACTGAGACCCACAGTGTCTCCTCCTGGGACTACTAGGGCTGCGAATCAAGGGGAGAGGGCGGGCTGAGGAAATGATTCCAGGGAGGGTAGTGGGAAAGGGGAGTAGGTGGGGAGACCCTGAGAAGGAGGTAGGGACCTAAAGGAATTGCTTCTGTACTTTGCCACATTAAATTGATAACATGGAAATGAGATACAACCCAACAACTGTTACTATTTTTGAGTCACCGACTTGGACGTGATTTGTAGCAGGGCAGAACCGGTGGGTTCCCCCTCCCCCTCAGTGCGCTTGGCTCTGAGTGGAAGGCGCTGAGAATCTGGGTGGGGGTGCAGGGCTGCTGAGCCTGCTGAAGCTCTAGGCACTGACACTCCCTCCACCTTCACCAGGTCTCTGTGAACAAGAGGTGAGGTGGGAAAGCTGCCAGGCAACGAGGGGCTG
Organism: Panthera tigris; assembly: GCF_018350195.1. Taxonomy (NCBI): domain Eukaryota; kingdom Metazoa; phylum Chordata; class Mammalia; order Carnivora; family Felidae; genus Panthera; species Panthera tigris. Next base: position 40,879,428 of record NC_056673.1, on the reverse strand, counting down.
GGGTTCCTCTTAAAGTAGCATAAGGACGAGCTTTCTAACAACCACAGTGCTATCCAGTAATGGCTGCCTTATGAAGTACCGGGTTCCTGGCCTCTGGAATGTTCAGGCTAAGGCTGTTGGGGACTGTGTGTGCCTGTGCCTGGTGTGGGGGTAGGGACAATGGGCAGGAGATTTCCGTTTTGGGTGGGCTTTTGGATTAGATTACCACTTTACAGTCCCTTCTAAAGTTCTGTGGCGGAAAGAAAAAGGTTATTTAAAAAGTTGAGCCGGAGTTTTTCACCTTGGAGAAAAACCAAGAAGAGAATTCCAAATTGAAAATTTCCAGAGTCGTTATCATGGGTGTGGTGGGGGTGGGGGTGACTGCCATTCTCCATCTTCCCTGGGGACGGGGTCAGAGGAAATGCACTGAGCGTGCCGGAAAGAGAGAGGTTAGACATCGGAAAGAACTTTCCTGCAAAGACCCGGGATCTAGACAGGGAAGCGAGTATATGGTTTGAATGTCTCCATCCCTGGGAAATCTCAGTGCTGGTCACTGTCATCCGGGGTGAGGACAAGACGGGGATAGATAGCCTCTAGAGACGGTCGCATTGATTCCTGGTCTTTGTTTTACACAAGCACGATAGGCAGGATGGTGTTCACGTGCGACAAGGCTCGCAGTTTAATATCCGGTCAGCAAAGCTGCCCCTACCACTCCAGCCAGGAGTCTGGGGACCCCGGGCAAGAAGGGCGGGTGTGGCAGGGAGGTCTCAAGGGAGGCGCTGGCCTGACGTCCCCGCCCTGTCCCGCCCCGCCCAGCTCAGGCTAGCCTTCCTTCCTAGAGCCTCCGGCGGCTGAGACCAAGAGCCACCTCCACTAGGGGCCAGGATCCAGGGAAGGCCCGGAGATGGCGCCGATCTTCCGAAGGTCCCACAAGCCAGTCGCTGGGGGCCAACCTGGAACCCTCCACCGGAGACCGCGGGAATCGCCGCTGAGTCAGCAACGCACGCGCGCGCCCGCGGTCGCCCTGGCCCCGCCCCGTTCGCGGCCCCGCCCCGCCCCGGCCGTTTAGCGCCTGGCTTAACTCCTTCCGACATAGAACTCCAGGCTATTCACCCCAAGAGGCCTCCACTCTTCGAAGACCACAGAATTCCCTTGAATCTTAAGTCACTCTCCCCACTGGAGTTCAGTGAGCTGTGCGCTCTAAATTAGATTTCATTTCCGACCTAGGTCTTCACTTTCCCGAGTCTCTTAATTCCCGAGTCACCTTAATTTTTAAAGCGACTCACATCAAGGAATTGGACTACTCCATCCAGGGGCGGAGAGCTAGCTGCGTCTAGAGCTGAGCCTGGCGCAGGTAGCTAAGTCTCGTTCCTTTCTCAGGGACCCTGAGACGAGACAGGGTTTCAGAGGGCAGCAGTCGGGACCTTCCTTCATGCCCTATGCCCTTCCTTCTATAAAGCTCCTCGAGAGGGTTTTTAATCTCTTGGTTGGTGAGCCAAGAGTTAAAACGGGCATGAAGGCGGGCTTCCGTGACATCACTAGCACTCCGAGTCCGACCTCAGAGACAGGGGCGTGGCTAACATCGCACAGCCCCCTCCCTCCTTATTCCTCTGCTCCTCCCCGCTGTCACCAAGCCAGGGGCACATGATGCAACCCGCCGCGGTTTCAGTGGTCTGATTGGTGGCCGCGCCCGGCGCCAGGCACAGGGATTGGTCAGGGGAGGCTGTGACGAAAACTGCACCCTGCCCTGTAAAGAAGGGAGGAGAGAAAGAAGAGGGAAAGGGGGGGGGCCGTCGGAGGGGAGGGGGTTGGGGAGGCGGGGTCCCAGAGCTGTGCTCGCGCCCCTAGCGCGCCAGTCCCGGGGCTGCAGGGAGCGCAGCGCGCGCGGCCCGGGCCCCGGCCACCGGACACTCTACCGGACACGACCCTCCCTGGAGCTTGGACAACTGCCCACCTCGGACACTGCACCGGACACTGCCCCCCACAGGGCTGGACACTACAACGGACACTACTTCCCAGCTCCGGACACTGCTCCCCCACCAGCCCTGGACGCTTTCCCCCTCCCCCTCTGGGGGCGCAGACACCGAGACCCCGCAGGCGCTAGCAAGAGACCCCTTGCACCCCAGCGTCTGACACTGCCTCCTCCTTGTCCCCTTCTCTCTTCCCCTCCTCCCGCTGCATCATTCCCTCGCTCGGGTCGGAGCCCCGCCAGTTTCTCCGACCCCCTGCAGCTCGGCCCGGCTGCCCGAGCCCCCATCCCCCGGCTGCTCGCCCGGATGCCTCTCCCCGGGGGATTGTGGTGGCTCCTCTGCTGCCGTCGAGGCTTTACTCTTCTGCACCGGGACTACGGGGACGGCGAGCTTAGCGGGGACGGGGACGAGGACGAGGACGAGGAGACCTTTGAGCTGCGGACCCCGAGTCCAGCGGGCGGCGGGAGGGTAAGTCCCGGGGGGTTTGGAGTCTTGTCTCAATCCCTCTCACCAAAACCAGCCGTCACGTCTGATCCTGCTCCAGACTCCAGCCAAACGGCGTGCTCTTGGCGGACCGGGGACATGGGAGAGGTTTTTGCCTGGGGGCCAGGAGCCCCCCCCCCCCCCCGGAGCTCAAGGAACAGTCCTACTGGGGATGTGCCTGTGGGCCTCGAGCCTCATGCTGGGCGCTGTCCACCTGCTAGGGGCCCTGAGGCAGGGGAGGCGTCACGCGTGGCCCGACCTGGCCCTGCCTCTCCCTTCCCCGCCGGGCCCGCGTCCCATCCCGTCTCCTTCCGCCTCCGCCAGCGCCGAGGAATGTGGCGAGGCCGGCTGGGCGGCTCGGACGCCTGGGTCCGCTCCGCTCCCAGTTTGTGAGCGCTGAGTGCTGGGGCCAGATGCCGGAGCTCCCGCCGCGGGGACGTGGGAGAGGGGGAGAAGGCATCCTCAGATTGGGGGCCGTGGCAGGGACCCCACGGACAGGGAGCTGGGGGCGACCGCTCTTCGAGGACCCATCGTCATTACCCTGCCACTCAAGACAGAACTCTCGGCCCTCCCTGGTGAGGCTCCTGGGGAATTTCGGAGGGAATGGTGAGGGACACGGCTCCCCGGTTTTGTGGAATCTCCCCGTGGGGAAACTGAGGCTCGTTGGTCTGGAAGACCTCCAATTCATGACGTCCCCTCCCCGATTCCCCTGCACACCGGCAACCAGACTCCCGTGTGCTATGGTCTGGGTCAGGCTCCCATCCCCCACTCAGGGGTCCCCAGCAGGCCCGGTGGCTCGGTGCCCGGGTGGGGCGGGCTGCGCAGCTGGGGCCGGCGCCAGCACCTGGCGGAGGCGGAGGGCGGATAAATATAGAGGGGGGTGGAGGGAGGGAAGCAGGGGACGGCGATTAGGGGAGTTGGTCTAAGAGAGTGGTCAGCACCTGCCCCCGTGGTGGTGTGGCTAAGAACTCCTTTTAGACCCTCCAGAAAATAGGTTGATCTGTCACTCAGGAAGGCACAGGACCCAGGCGTCCCCAAGCTTCCAGCCTGGACAGGGTCGGCAGTATGAACCACACCATTGCCTCCCTCATGCTCCACCTCCACCCCCCTCCACTGAGCTTGGGGACAGGTGTCCCTGCCTCCCCACCTCCCCCTCCTGCCTTTAGCAGTGTGGGAGCAAAGGGACGATGGCACCGTTCCTGCCTGACCTGGCTCCTGGACGGATTTTGGCCTCTCTCAGACCCCAGTCTACAGTTGAAGTTCCAGGACAAGGGGGAGAAGGGCAAAATCCTGAGCTGCATCTCCCCCGAGAGCCTGTGCCATTTTCCAGCCTGCCCTTCCTGAGCCCCAGCAAAGGGGGAGGGTCTGCTTACCATTGAGTCTGAGGGGTGTCTATGGAAGGGCAAAAGTAGTTCTTGGAGAAAGCCCTATACTGAAAAAGTCCTTCTTCCCTTCATCCACTTCTGTGCCCACCACCTGCCTGCCTGCCAGCCAATGAAGGGAAAATGAGGAGGAGGGGGTGACTTCCAGCAAGAAGAAACTTCACCCACCTCTCTCTTTTCAAAGATGGGGAAGCCAAGGCCCAAAGGCTCTGCCGACTTGTGAAGTTTCCACAGCCAGTTAGTGATTCGAGTTAGTGGTCAGGCTGTTACTAGAACCCAGGTCTCCCCACTCCCTGCACAGTGTTCTTTCCACTGTATCCCGCCCTGATTTAAGTCTTCAAAGGGAAACGGAGACAAGGCGGGAGGCTTCGCTTCTTAGCTCGGGCAGTTCTGTACAAACTGGAAGAAGGGGCGACCTTCAGCTTCTACTCACTCCCTCACAGTCATGACCCTACTCCTTGATTCCTCAATTCCCTGAGCAGCGCTGTCCTGGGGGCAGAAGCCACCGGCATCCTGCGATGACGGCTCTGATCCTGAGGGCTGCCCCCGCCTGTTTCCCCAGGGCCCCTTGGACGTGACGCTGACTCAGCCGGTGAGGAGCGGGCCAGCCTCTGACAGGTGAGCTCGGCCCTGAGTCTCGTGGTCTGGAGACCCCAGCCCGTTCCCGGGACCCCAATCCTCGCCGTCTGCCCTCCCGCAGTTGTGCAATAAGGGAGAGGCCTTACGCCGGACGCTGTGGTTTGGCCGGGGTCCCGGGGGGGCGGTCCGACTGGGGGCGCGGGGAGAAAGGGGGGGGGGTCTGGGCTATTTCTGGTGCGAGGTCAGAACGGCCCAGCAGTTCCCACAGCCTGGGGGAGGGGTGTCCCGGCGCTTGCAGTCTGGGGAGCCCCGACTGAGGAGCCCCCTGGAGGCGGGGTGCAGGACCGACAGCCTCGCCCAACCCTCCCTCCCCTCTGGCCCAGGCTGCAGAGCTGGGAGGAGACGCGAAGTCTCATCCCAGAGAAGGGGCCGCCGGAGGAGGACCCGGACGTCGTGGTGAAAGGTGGGGACCCACCTCATGCACTCTGGAAGCCCCAATCCCAACCCTCCAGGGGATAGTGTCTTCTCCTACTCACCTCCTTTCCTTCCCTCTTCTGCCCTCCAGGTTGGCTGTACCGAGAGCCCCGCGGAGGAGGGGCGCGGCCCTGGTTGCCCCCGCGCCGGGCCTGGTTCGTGCTCACCAGGGACTCCCTGGATCAGTTCAGCAGCAGCGGGAAGGGGGCGCGGCGCCTCGGGAGCCTCGTGCTCACCAGCTTGTGTTCGGTGACCGGCCCGGAGCGCCGACCCAAAGAGACCGGTGAGACTTCGTGGGGACTCTTGTACCTCCCTGGGCAGCAGCCCCGCCGGCCCTAATCGCCCTCCGCGGGCTCTTTTTCCCCAGGTCTGTGGTCAGTGACCGTGTCCGGCCGGAAGCACAGCATCCGGCTCTGCTCCCCGCGCCAGGCTGAGGCGGAGCGCTGGGGGGTGGCGTTGCGAGAAGTGATCGCCTCCAAGGCACCACTGGAGACCCCTACCCAGCTGCTGCTTAGGGACATTCAGGTGTGAAAGAAGGGACTTCGTCGAGAAAGAGGAGGGTGGTGAATCCAGAAGCTGTCTGAGTTCATGGAGAGCCCCCTTTCCCATCCCTGTGACTCCTTAACTTCTAGGAGAGTTGCGGGGATCCGGAAGCTGTGGCCCTTATTTACCGACGGAACCCAATTCTGAGGCACACCAGTGGGGCCTTGTACGCTCCACTCCTGCCCCTGCCCTACGGTGTCAGCGCCCCAGGTGAGTGGTGCCATGGCCCAAGTCCCTTGGATGGGGAATCTGAATGCCTCACTTGACGGGGACTTAGAAGTCCAAAGCAAACCTAGCCCCTCACTTTTCCAAGGATGAAGGTGAAAATAGAAGCTGACCAAACTGATACCCAAGGTGGAGGAGAGGGAAGCCAGCACAGGAAAAGAGGCTCCCTTTGACCACCTTCCCTGTGGGTCTCATTCTGCCTACTGATATTCCTTCATGAGTTTTTACACTCTCTGTCCTATTTTTCAGTATACTCTTAAGACCAAGTCATACCGCCTTTACAACTGCTGGACAGGCCAGAACTTTGGGACAATGTGCTGGCCTCATTCAGCTACACCTCTTCCCCAAAAGGAACAGTGACTAGTCAGGCCCTAAAGCTGGAAGATTAAGGAGGGCTGGGAGACAAACCCTTGTTTCAGGACTCCCAGTCCAGCCTGTTTTCTAGTTCATGGTGATGGCTCTTAGTGCCCAATTGCAGAATCTGGGGTTTGAGCCTATTTCTTTTAGTCAACCCCTGTAGCTCACAAACTCAGAGAGCAGCCTCAGTGGATCCCGAGGTGGAGATGCCTGGGAGGTAGGGGTTGAGAGCTTGGCTCTGTGGGGACCATTGCTTTCCCTTCACTCTTCCTGTCGTTCGAACTCTCCCCTCCTTGCCATCCCCTGTCCCCTTATATTCCCTCTGACCTTTCCCTGGTTCATGCCTTCCTTCCAGGGCCCAGCTCTGTGTCCCCTCTCCAAACCGTCCCTCCACCCCCACCCTCCCACAGGTCCGGGCTACGCACCCTTGCGCGAGGAGGCGGTGCGGCTGTTCCTGGCGCTGCAGGCGCTGGAGGGGGCGCGGCGCCCCGGGCCCCTGATGCAGGGTGTGCTCCAAACCTGCCGGGACCTGCCTGCGCTCCGCGACGAGCTCTTCCTGCAGCTGGCTAAGCAGACCTCGGGCCCCGCAGGCCCCCCTGGGCCCCCAGCTACCCAAGACCCCGCAGCCCTTCGGTACTGGCAGCTCCTCACCTGCATGAGCTGCACCTTCCGGCCTGGGGGAGCTGTGAGGGGGCACCTCCTGGGGCATCTGGAAAGGTGAGAGGGGAGGGGTGGGGTAAGGCCAAGGCAAGGGAGCTGACAGGGCTGGGAGAGAATGACAGACAGGCCTTGCCAAATTGTTTGGTGGAGGGAGAATTTAGGCCCAGCGAAGGGAAGAGACTTGACCGCTGCTAATATGTACACCGTCTCTGTGGGAATTAAAGATCTGATCCCACTTTCGGTGGGAGGAATTACAAAAGGCGCCCCCTTTGGGCAGAGGAATTACTAAAGGCTGCTTTTCCTCGGGGCTGACGCAGCCAGTTGCAAAGCGGAATGAGGCTGGATTTTGGATTCCAACCCGAAGGAGGAAGGAGGATCGTGGAGACTTTGGGAAGTGGGAGGGGGCAGTGAGGAGCAAGCTGTCAGGGCCTTAGAAAGTAATTCAGATCCACGTGGTGCGCCAAGGGTAGATCCAGAAGAGAGAGGGTCGCTGCCTTCAAGGAACTTAGAGTTGGAAGGAAGGGAACCGATTAGATGAAAGAAACGATAAAATAAGAGGGCGAAAGGAAGGAGGAGAAGGTAAGCTCTCCGAGCACCGATCCTCGGGTTTTCCCTACCCCAGGACCGAGCAGGCGCTCCCGGACACAGAACTGGCGGAATATGCGCGCTTCATCCGGAAAGCGCTGGGCCGGACGCGCGGCCGGGAGCTGGTGCCTTCTCTGGCAGAGATTTCAGCGTTGAGCCGACGACAGGAGCTGTTGTGCACCGTGCACTGTCCGGGGGCTGGTGCCTGCCCTGTGGCCATAGACTCTCACACCACAGCGGGGGAGGTAAGGCCAGAAAAGACCCCTGAAACCACAACCCTTCCCGCCCCCCCCCCCCCCCCGCCTCCCCCCACCCCAGCTTCCCATGCCTGGCTCTCCTGGTTCCCGGGCCCTAGGTTTGCCCAAGCCTGAGATTCATCATTTGAGTCAGGGATGTGTATGGAGGGACTGAGAGAGCTGAAAGAACCCTCCAGATGGCAAGACCCCTGCGCGGTCTGACCTTCCCCTCATGCCTTCTCCCATCCAGGTTGCTCGAGAGCTCGTGGGACGGCTGGGCTTGGCCCGTAGCCGGAACGCATTCGCGCTGTATGAGCAGCGAGGGGCCCAGGAGCGAGCCCTGGCTGGGAGCACTCTCGTGGCCGACGTGCTCACCAGGTTTGAGAAGTAAATGTCCAGCCCCAGCCCCGCTCTCCGTTAACCCATCAGCCTCTCAGCTCTGGTCAATCCCTGAGCAAACTTTTATGAAGCCCTGGCCATTTGCCCTGCACGGTAACGTTTGCTGGTTCACACATGGAGCCTGCCCTCGGGCAGTTTGCTGTTTGGCTTCAAGGCGTCCCAAACTTCTGGCTCCGCCCCCCCCCGTTTGGTCCCGCCTCCGGCCAGCGCCTAGGGGAGTCTCGCTTCTGCCTCGCACCGAGTCCTTATCTCTTCTTTAGTTTGGCAGCGGAGGAAGCCGGGCTGGATGATTCGACGGACTCTGGTTGGAGACTATGCCTGCGTCTTCACGGGCCTCTGCACCCAGAGGGGCTGTCCCCAGACGGTCACGAACTGCCTTTCCTCTTTGAGCAGGTGAGGATCTCCAGCGTTCACGCCCCTCCCCCCCGCCAAGACTCGCGGGCCTGAACCCCTCCCTTTCTGGGCCGTCTCATTTCATAGTTATGGCAACCTCGCGGGAGGCTTTACTTGAACCCAGACCTCGGATTTTGCACCCCGAGGTGACTTCGCCGCCGCTGCCACGTTGACACCCACTGCCTCCTCTTAGGCTCACGCTCTGCTGCTCCGCGGCCGGCCGCCCCCGCCCGAAGACACGCTGCGCGCCCTGGCGGCGCTGCGTCTGCAGAGCCTGCACCGAGACTTCTCCCCCAGGGAGCCCCTGCCGCCCCTGGACCGCCTGCTGCCGCCCCCCGCCCCGCCACGTGAAGACCCTCCCCGCCCAGTCCCCAGGCCTCCTCCCTCCGCCGCCCTGCTGGCCGGGGCAATCTGGAGTCCGGGCCTGGCCAAGAGGCGGGCGGAGAGGACCCGGCGCGGCGGCGGGGCCGGCAGCACGGCGGGAAGCGTGGCCCGCGAGGGAGGAGGTGGCGCCGGCACGGCGGCCGCTGTGCTGGGCGGCTGGAAGCGGCTACGGGGCATGGGCCGAGCTGAGGCCATGGCTGCCTACCTGGCTCTGGCGGCGCAGTGTCCAGGGTTCGGCGCTGCTCGGTATGACGTTCTGGAGCTGAGCACGGTGAGGGGGAGAAGGGAGAGGGGACTCTGGCGGCCCAAGCCCTACACCTTTGCCCCAGAGCCACAAGCCCCACTGTGGGTCAAGTCACTCCTGACACCCAGCACAGATGCCCCTCCCAAATCCCAGGAGTCACTCCCTGGCCCTTGGGTTCTCACCTCTCCAGAGCCTTAAGCCCCTCCATGCAATGTGGATCATAGAGGGGACTGGGAAACTCCCTGCTCACAGCCATCTCCCCCCACCAAAATTAATGCTGCAGGGTTCCCTCCTTCCACTCTGACTCTGCCTGTCTGTCCATAGGAGCCTGGTGGGGGCACTCCACAGAAGCTATGCCTGGGCTTGGGAGCCAAGGCCATGTCCCTCTCCCGGCCAGGTGAGACAGAGCCCATCCACTGTGTCAGCTATGGCCATGTGGCCGCCTGCCAACTGATGGGCCCCCACACCCTGGCACTGAGGGTGGGAGAGAGCCAGCTCCTCCTGCAGAGTCCCCAGGTGAGTAGAAAGAGGGTGTGGAAGGTGGAAGGAACGGAAAGGATGTCAAGAAACATTTTATTAAACACTGAGCATGGGGCAGATACAGTTCTAGGCACCGGGGATCCACCTGTGATCAAAGAGAGGCTCAAGGAGCTGATATTAATTAGAGCAGGAGTGTCAGACACTGAACAAGGAATCAAAAACCATATAAGAAAGTGATAAACGCTACCAAGGGAAGGGTAGTGTGACAGGAAGTGACTGGAGGGGGGTCATAGCATTAGGTAGGACAGTCAGGAAAGGATACTCAAAGTGACCTTTAAGCTAGCCACAGGAAGACCTGGGGGAACAGCATTCCAGGTAGAAGATATTCCAAGTGTAAAGGCCTTGAGATGACAATCCACTTAGCATCTTTGAGAAGCAGAAAGACACCAGTGTGACTGGCACATAGTGAGTGAGGGAGAGAGCGGTGATGAGGAAGGAAAGGTCGTAGGGGGCAGCTCTAGTAAGGCCCTGGTAAGGAGCCTGGGTGGAGGATGAGACAAAGGAGAACCCAGTGGCCCCTACTGCACTCTGACCTCTGCCTTCTCTTAGGTGGAAGAGATCATGCAGCTGGTGAATGCCTATTTGCCCAGTCCCTCCCCCGAGAGGCCCTGCCGCAGCCCTTCTCCTCCATGCCAAGACCTGCCAGACACCTCCCCTCCCAGCCAGCACCCGGGCCTGGACGAGCCCCAGGGACAGTCTGGCTGTTTGGGGCAGCTGCAGGACTGAGCCTGCCAAGAGGTCACGACCTCCCTTCTGCCTCCAGCCTGGACCTGGACTGCTCTGAGATTTGAGGGAACCGTGGACCCTTTTGGCCCTGCAGGGACAGGGCACACACCACACCCAAGGGCTGCAATGGGTGCAGACAATTTTCTAGTTTGTTTCTTAATTTATTTGTAGAAGAGAAGCAAAAAGAAAAAAAAAAAAATCCTTATTTACACAAACCCTTCCTGTGGGAGTGTTGTCAGTGGGACAAGTTAGAGTCCCCAGAGCTCAGAGCTCCACCTCTGGGGACGCCCACACTGTGGGCTTTTACCAGCACTGAAGGGAGTCTGGACACCACAGGGCTCCACCCTCCTTGACCTTCTGGATTTAACCTCCTCTTAGCCAGCATGCTGCCACAGGGTGGTGGGTGGGGCAGGCAAGAGGGCAGTTTTGGAGGCTGGCAATTACTCACCCTTGCTTCTCCATTGAGTGGCATAGGGGTGGCCTCCTGGCGTCTCTAAGGCCGGAAGGCAGTGAGTCATCAGGACTGGCACTACCCAGTTCCTACCCTGGTGTCCAGCTTCTGGGCCCTAGTTGGGTCCATCTTTTGTGTGCCTACTGCTTTGGGCCTGGAATGGAGAGAAGCCTGGGGCAGGATCAGACCCAAGAACTTCTCTGGCACAGATAATACCTTATCAGGATGGGCTCAGTCCTAGTCCCGAGTTCTGTTCCTGCTTTGTCAAGTTAGTTTGAATCGGGTTGCGTTCCTGAGGATCTGATAGCCTTGGGCACTGGGAATCTAGAGTTCTGGCTTTCCTGACCTGCTCAGAATGCTGCAGGCCCTCCTTTTCTAGCCCCCACAGCCTCTTCGCTAGCGGAAGAAGCTGGGGCAATATTGATCCACCCTGGGGCAGGAGCGTAGGCACTGAGGACATAGCAGACCTCAGTAAACCTCTGTAATCTTGAGAGTAGGGCTGACTCTAGTAAAGCAGCCTGGTTCTAGACAAGGTATGCCAGTGGAAATAGTGACCACACTAAGACCTGGACTAAGTGGACTAAGATAAAGGCCACATACCTGGGAACTGGGAGGGAGCATGGGTCATCCCCTATATTCACAGACCAAGCCCTGACTATATCCACAACCAAGCTCTGACTGTATTCACGACAAAGCTTTATTGCTTTATTCAAGCTAAATGAGCAATATCAAGGGTCAGGTCAGAGAAGGGTGGAAGTAGGACCAGCTCCTGGGCTGGAGATAAACCTAGGAAGGTTTTTGGTGACAAGAATCTGGGTCACAGGGACCAGGCACAATGGGGACTATGCATACTGTCCAGGGGAAGTGGTGGGGAGGAAGTCACTGCTCCTGGGCGCCCCAGGAGATGTAGTCTGGCCGTGTGGCTGCATGGTACTCGTCGATGAGTTCCTGCACAACCTCCCTGGACGTGTCCAGCTCATCAAAGTTCTCCTTGAAGATGTCCTCCTTGCGGAACTGCTCCAGGAAGGCCTCCCGCTTCCGCAGCTTGTCATACTGCTGGCAGGAACTTTCAAAGAGCTGAAAGAGATAGAAATCTCCAGGATGGGAACCAGTGCATGATAAGGGGCTGGAATGGAATGGGGGAGAATGATAAGGGTGTCTACTGGAACTGAATGGCCAAAGAAGACCAGGAGATTAGGCTCACCGAGGAGATGCTGGTGTGGTTGGCCATCATGAGCCCACTGACCCGGTGGGCCGAAGGCAGGTAGGGAGACTTCCTTGACAGGGCCACCTGGATGCTGGCAGGGCCCCAGGGGATGAAGTTGGCCAACTTCCGCTCCCGGATCCTCTGCAGACTCTTGTGGACCTAGCGGGGAGGGGTGGACACAACAGTGGTGGTGGTAGCCTCTCCTCTACCCCTGTGGGTTCCGGGGGTGGCACGAAGGGGCCTCACCTACCTGGGTGGGGTCCACCTCCCCCTGGATGATGTTGAGGATGGCGATGTAGCAATGGTTGGTCTGGCGATCCCGGCCCGTGGACACCATCACGTTCTTGGGCTGCAGCAGCCGCCTCATGACATCCAGGACTGTGGTCTTCCTCACGCTGGCCACCTGAGGGGAGAGCGGGCCACGGGGACCAGGCCAGCACTCAGGGCACGGTCCAATGGCTGACCCCCATCAGACTCAGGCTAGGATGGTCTCTCTGGGAGGCATCTTGAGATTCAGGTGTACACTGAGCCTTGGCTGCAGGACCAGGAATCTTAGCCCTCCTCAGCTCAGCAAGGTCATGCCCCTGTGCGGGAGCATCAGCAGACCCCACATAGCCCGGGCCCTACAGGGAGCCAGGGGTGTAGGGAAGAGGACAACAAGTCAGCACGGAGCTGGACAGTCTGTGCCTGTCCCTGAGCACAGAGCCTCTGGGGCTACAAAGAGCGGCTCCTGGAGGGCACAGCAGGGGGACAGAAAGGCTAGGGCAGGGCCTGCTGGGGCTGCTCCTACCGACTGGTCCGTGGTGAGCGGGGTGTAGCCGGTCATGAGGAAGTGGAGTCGAGGAGTGGGGATGAGCGAGGCGATGAGGCCGATGAGGTCGTTGTTCATGTAGCCAGGGTAGCGCAGGGTGGTGGTGCTGGCTGACATGATGGTGGACACCTGGGGACGGGGGTGCCGGGTCATGGGCCTTGGCCTGGGGCGGGGCCTCCCTTCCCCAGATGGCACTCCAGTAAGGAGGGTTTCCAGTCCAGGAGCAGGGGCTCACCAGCTGGTTGATCTGGGAGAAGGATGGGTTCTGGATGTGCAGGCGGTCTGTGGCGATCCGGTTCAGGGCTGTGTTGTCCAGTACCACCTGGGGGGACAGAAGAGGGTCACGGCACCTTTTTGAGGAGAAAGGGGGCAGAGAGATAAGTTATTAGCTTTACCCCCTCTAAATTCTAAAAACCAGGAAGTGCGTTAACTTAAAAAGGAAAATACTGTCCCTGGGGCATCACAAGACACTTTTCTACCATCCTGTAAACAAATTGTCTCCATGTGCCATCCACTGTGTCTGGTTCTGGAGACACCATGGAGGGTAAAACAGGCACGGTCTGTCCCCTTCACCAGGTCTACAGAAAAGTACAGTTACAGCCTGAAATATGCACGAAGGAATTTGACCTTGAATGCGTGGTCAGAGAAGGTTTTACTATGAAAGTGCCCCTTGGGCTGAGAATTTAAGCATGAGTAGGCATTAAATAGGCTAAATGGGGACACATGTCAGGGGTATTCACTTTGTTGAGAGCAACTTGGGGTCAAGTCCTTATTTCATAATTTGGGCCACCAGGTATGGCTTTATTTGGTCCTCTGTTCTCTGGGCAGGGGCTTGGGAAGGGCAGGGTGTACATGTCCCACTGGTTTGAGGAGGTGGAGCAAAGCACTCCCACCCCCCCACTCCTTTCTCGGGCACTCACCACACAGTCTGCGTTCTGGGTCAGCCTCTTGAGCGTGAGCAGGGAGTTGTAGGGCTGGACCACCACATCGCTCATCTCGTCCTGGTTGGGAAACACTGAGTATGTCTGCACCAGCTTCTTGGGATACCTGGGGGTGAAGAAGAGGGAAAGGGGAAGGTGACAGTGAACTGGAAGGACTCCCATCACTGCCCACCTTGGTCTTCTCTAGAGATAATAGGGTCATTCCTTTCCAAGTGCCACCAAGCTTTTGTACAAAAGGCGGGTGAGGGCAGAACTGAGTGTTTAGAGCCCAGGAGCCAAAAAGGATAAACCTAAAGCATCACACCCACCAAACCCTGTAGGTCCCTCCTCTCCCTAGGCAAACCCCCTCCTGGAAGTTACTGTTTCCTAGATGTTCCCTGGATGGCCAGGCTCTATTTCTACCAGTGACTCAAAGCAATAGTGCCAAGCCGTTCAGTCCAAGAGAAAAAAGTGACAAAAAGGAAAGACCTTACCCAGGGAACCAGGGCTAATGCCCTCTCCCCAAACACAGGGTTACCTGTCATTCAGTCGTTCCAGAAGGTAGGAACCCAGGCCAGAACCGGTCCCCCCAGCAATGGAATGACACAGCACAAAGCCCTGCATGGGGAGAGGCAGTCTCCAGGGATCTGGGGAAGAGGCTTTAGGCTTGTCTCATTCCCCACTCCCAACACATTCCTGTCTCAAGGCTGCTTCTGTGTCCATCAGGCTGAGGCTCCTTGGGAAGGAAGACTCATGCCTAAGGAGCTGATGCCATCCACATTAGGATCTCTTTGAGGACAAGTACTGTACCTTTCTTTAAAAAATTTGTTTTTATGGGGCGCCTGGGTGGCTCAGTCGGTTAAGCAGCCGACTTCGGCTCGGGTCACGATCTCGCGGTCAGTGAGTTCGAGCCCCGCATCGGGCTCTGTGCTGACAGCTCAGAGCCTGGAGCCTGTTTCAGATTCTGTGTCTCCCTCTCTCTGACCCTCCCCTGTTCATGCTCTGTCTCTCCCTGTCTCAAAAATAAATAAAACGTTAAAAAAAATTTTTTTTAAAAATTTGTTTTTAAATATCTATTTTTGAGAGAGAGAGAGGCAGAGAGAGAGGGAGATCTGAAGCAGGCTCCTGGCTCTGAGCTGTCAGCACAGAGCCTGACACAGGTTTCAAACACGTGAACCATGAGATCATGACCTGAGCTGAAGTAGGACACTCAATGACTGAGCCACCCAGGTGCCCCTGTACCTTTCTTTTTAAATGTTTTTTTTTTAATTTACTTATTTTGAGAGATAGCAAGTAGAGGAAGGGCAGAGAGAGAGAGAGAGGGAGAGAGAGAGAGAGAGAGAGAGAGAGAGAGGGAGGGAGAGAGAGAATCCCAAGCAGGCTCTGAGCTGTTAGTGCAGAGCCTGACTTGGGGCTCAATCTCACGAACCATGAGATCATAACCTGAGCAGATATCAAGTCAGTCGACTGAGCCACCCAGGAGCCTCTGTACCTTATTTACCTTAATATCTCACATATGATGCTCCAAAAATTAGTTTTCAATAGAATTGCCCCCATCACACCACCTGTTCGGACTACCTCCCGACCTTTCCCCAGCACTTATCAGCCTTTTCTTTTCCTTCAGTGGGGCTGAACCTCACCTCTAAGCTGTCACTTCCATCTGCTTCTCGGTCTATGATATCAAAAATGTCTTCATGGATTTTCTCACCCTGTATAGAGAGACATGGAAGTGAGGGTAAGGATGAAGGTTCTGGGGAGTACCTCTTTTCAGCACCAAGAACACCCCCTGGGACACTACTGCCACCCTCAAACAGAGCCTCAGCTGTGACCCTCAACCCAAAAAAGCTACTTTTCAAATGATTTGCAGCTTGCATACACCTCTCCCTGGCTCTCCCTCTTGTCAGGGTATCCCTTTGTCTCTTATTTATTGTCTATCCGGTCTGGTCAAATCCCCAGGCTGCCTGAGCCTGCCTTGCCCTAGGGAGGGAACATCAAGGGTTTCTGGGATGGCCACCCAGATACCTGCGAGAATCCACTGGCCCAGTTGTTGCCAGCCCCTCCTCCATGCTCTGACAGGTAGATGTTCTCTGGGTTGTAGAGCTTGGCATAGGGGGAGTTGAGGATGGAGTGGATCACCCGGGGCTCCAGGTCCAGCAGCACGGCCCTGGGGATGTAGTGCTCATCGTCTGCCTGTCAAGGGGAGACCAGCAGGGTGGTCCAGTCAGCTAAGGCCCAGTCCTCCGTCCTCCCAACTCTGGCTCCTGCCTGTCCTCCCTCCTCAAGCCAGCCGCCCTGACTCCTTTGCCCAGAGGGTTTCCTGGTACCAAGCCACTGCCCTTCCCTCAGGCCCCCTGGGGCCACTGTGGGGGCGCGGGGGAGGGGGGGGGTGGCTGGCAAAGTCGCTGGGAGCACCTGGTAGAAAAAGACGTCCTTGCGGTCAGTGCCCTCGGTGGCGAACTCCTCCACGATGCCCTCGGGGCTGATACCATGCTCAGCGCACAGTTGTTTCCAGAACTCGAACCCAACTGGGGGATGAGGAGAGATGCCTGGGTCTGATAGTCATAAGGCCTCAGCAGCCCAGGGTTAGGCTCAGAGGCTGTCACACTCAGAGGCTGGGCCCAAGACACCTGGTCTGGGAGCTGTCACAGCCCAGGCGCGGCTCTCCATCGGGGCCTTGTTCATCATGCGCAATAGGGCAGGGGTTTCATGGAAGGGAAAGGGGGACTAGAGGATGCCAAGCACTTGGGTGGGACCCGAAGGGGCAGAACCGGAGACTGGAAGGGCCCGGCGCTCGCTCGCTCACTCTGGTTGCCGCACTGGCCCAGCTGCAGGGTGATGATCTCCCGGGGCATCGCTCTTCAGACGTGGGCGCGCCAGCCCTGCCCGGCGGGAGTCACGGCAGAGACGAACGCCTGGCAGCCGGGCTCGCGGGACGTGGGGAGCGCGCGTTCTCTTCGTCTTTTGACGCGAGTGCTCGGTCTGCGCGTGTGCAGTGCGGGCCTCCCCACTGCCGCCGGGCCGGGGAGCCCAACCTGGACATGATTTCCCCACTACAGTTACAGCTGGAATTCGGCACAGGCGCAGTGTGAGGCCACGCCCCCTCCTGCCCACCCACCCCAGCACCGCGCCTGCGCCGTGAAACTCTTTGGGGCTGCGGGGTAGAGACCCGAGCGTGGGGGCGGGGAGGGGCGGTCCAGGTGTATCGCGTCAGCTGCGTGCTACAGACGGGTGAGCGGCTTGGCGGCTCTTCTGGATAGAGGGGCTGGCTTCAAGCCAGTCTTTTTTTCAATTTCTATTTTTAAGTTAAATATACCTAACATAACATTTGCCATTTTAATCCTCTTTAATCGGACAGTTCTGTGGCATAATGTACATTCACACTGTTGCGCAACCATCACTATCATTCATCCCCAGAACTTCACCTTCCCAACCGAACCCTGTACCATAAATAATAACTCTCCATCTCCATCCCCATCAACATCCTACTTCCTGTCTCTATGACTTTGACCAGGTATCTTATATAAATGGAATTGCATAGTATTTGTCCTTTTGTGTCTACCTTATTTCACTGCATAATGTCCTCAAGGTTACTCCCATGTTGTAACATGTGCCAGAATTTCATTCCTTTTTAAGGATGTATAATATTCCATTGTATGTTTATGCCACATTTTGCGTTTATCTATTCATCTGTAGATGCACGTTGGGGTTGGCTGTTGTGAATAATTATGCCATGAACATGGGTGTGTACAAATAAGTTTGAGTCCCTGCTTTCAATTATTCTGGGTATACACCCAGAAGCAGAATTGCTGGATCATATGGTAATTCTATGTTTAATTTTTTGAGGAATTGCTGTGCCATTTTCTTTCTTTTGTATTTTGAGAGAGAAAGAGAGAGAGAATGCATGCATGAGAGGGGCAGAGAGAGAGAGAGAGGGAGAGAGAATCCCAACCAGGCTCCTCACCATCCACGCAGAGCCCAATGCAGGACTCAAACCCATGAACCCAGAGATCATGACCTGAGTCAAAACCAAGAGTCAGATGATAACCGACTGAGCCACCCAGGCGCCCTGGTACCATTTTCTATTGTGGCAGCACTATTTTACATTCCTACCTGTAATGCACAGGGGTTCCAATTTTTCCACATCCTCACCAACACTTGTTACGTTCTTTGTTTTGTTTTGTTTTTTAATAATAGCCATCTTAATGAGTGTGAAGTGGTATCTCATTGTGGTTTCTGTTTTATTTTAAATTACAAAGTTTTAAACATACAAGCATGATTCTGTACTTCTATTATATATTTTTTTGTTTTGAAATTTTCTATAAATGGTATTAGAGTATATATACTATACTTTTGTAACCTGCTTTTTTCACCCTACATTATATTTTTGTGATTTAGCAATGCTGATGCATGTAGATTTATTTCATTCTTTTTAACTACTTTATAGTGTTTCATTGGATGAATAAATTAGTTTATACTATTTCCACACAAGGGTGATTCGATTGTTTCTACTTATCCCCTGTTACATAGAGTGAATACAGGATTTGTCACTTGTGAATGTGAAGGAGAATATCTCTACCACTGGCATGTGCATCTTCTTTAGAAGGTTTACAAACTTTACAAGGTTTCACATGTTTTTTCCTAGATGGTTGTACACCCTTACCAGCAATGGAGTTTTCATTTGCTTAAACCTGCATACACACTTGGATTGTCAGATCTTAATTTTTGTCCATCCCATGGACGCCCAAGGGGATCTCATTTTCCAGTTATGATCACAAGTGAAGTTCATCTGATTTGTTGTTGTTGCTGTTGTTAGTACCTTGAGAATTGCCTGTTCATATCTTTTGCCCATTTTTCTATTGGTCTATTTCTTTTGGACATAATAAGATACTCCACAGATTTTTTTCCTGGTTGTATGGGTTGCAAATATTGTCTCTTGGTCTATGGCTTGTCTTTATACTTTGCATGTGGTGTCTTTTGGCCTACAGAAGATTTTAATGTAGACAGTTATCCTTATTTTCCTTTCTGTTTTGCATGTTTTATACCTTGTTAAAGATAGCATCCCTTTCCCAGTATCATAAAGCTGTCCTTTTATGTTTTCTTCCAGAAGCCCCATAGTAGTTTTGCTTGTTCCCCGTGTTGTGTGCTGACTTGTTATGATTTCAAATCCATGTTTTGAAAGCTTGTTTTGGACAAAGTTGTTTGTGGTTTGAACTTGTTTTCATGAAATTGTTTTGAAGTTGGATATTAGAACTTTCTTACCGAACTCTAGCACCTGGAGTGATGAGGACCATTACATCATCAACACCATAGTAACGGCCATGGTGTCCATCAGTGGTATACTTTTAAACTTTAAAAATTAAGAGGAATGGGTATTGAGGAGGGCACCTTTTGGGATGAGCACTGGGTGTTGTATGGAAACCAATTTGACAATCAACTTCATATATTGAAAAAAAAATAATAAAAAATAAAAAATAAAATAAAATAAAATAAAAATTAAGAGGAATGACCAGCAACTCGAAAGCATTTGGTCTGGACAAGGCTACTCTTTGCTGATCTAATAGCTCTCTGGGGATCTTGAGACACTTACTCGGACTGTGGCTGCCATGGCAAGGCTACCTTGGTGTTAGCAGTGGTGTTAAACCATGCAGCAGTCTCAGGAAGAGAAGGGACATCTGCTTCTGCCTTGGTGTTAGCAGTGGTGTTAAACCATGCAGCAGTCTCAGGAAGAGAAGGGACATCTGCTTCTGCCTTAGTGAGGCTACTCCTCATAGGCAGTGGTCCAAGCTGTGTAGCGGTCCCTGCAGTAATAATCTTCAGAGCAGCCTACCTTGCCTGCCAACACTGGCTCCGTCTCCCACCAGCTAAGTGCCCCAGCAGTGAGGGTCCTAAGCAGGCAGCTGATACCCAGCTTTTAGTTGGAAGGACTGACACTCCCAAGAACCGACTTGTAGAAAGGTACACCTCAGCTAATATTGGACTTTATTTATTCCATCTCCCTTTTACCTGGAACAATAATGTAATTAATCTATCATTGATTTGGAGCATGTTATTTCTTTATTGGCATATTAAGAGACATCATCCTGTATGCTATTAGCTTGTGAAATATTATTATTATAAATTGTATTTCTTACAGTGAACCTGTGTTAAATAAATTATTGGCAAGGACAAACTTAGTCTCTGAGCATAATTTGCCCCGAACAAAACACTCTGTAGGTCTTTAGTTCATCTGGAACCTATTTGGAGGCCTGCTGTAAGATAGGGATCCACTTTATCTTTTCCATATGGATGGCCAGTGGTCTCCCAGCCAATTATTGAAGAGTGGGTGCGGTGCCCCCCAGCACCAGCACATTCCAAACCCCCACTCTGATGCAGGCTGGCTTCTGGCTGCTCTTCTGCTCCATTGGGCTGTCTGTCTGTCCCTGTCTGGAGGGCTTTCTCTGGGAGCTGCTGCAGAGGCTCTGGCAGAGACACCACTGGCAAGAGTCATGCTCAGACAAAGGTTTTTGTATTCTTTTCTCTATCACTTTCTCTTTTTTTATGAGAACTCGGCCACCTTCCAGGGCTAGCCGCCGTGAATCCTCTGGGCTTCTTTAGAAGGCTCTGGCTTGCCCCATGCCTGTCCCCTCCCAAGCCTCTGCTCAGTTTCCCTCCCCTCACCCTACCCCAGTCCCCCAGCCTGCTTCCTCCATTTGGGCCAGGCTGTTAGGGATGTCCCTCAGGAGGACTGGCAGCCTCGCCTTTTCAGGGAGGGTCTGGGTGCTCCCCTTGAAGTTTGAGGCAAGGTCAGAGCTCCTCCTTGGGGCTCCCTTCCCCTGACAGAACTGCTCCTAAGGGCTGGCTGTCTTCGGAGGCTTCACTAGGCCCCTCTCTGAGTGCCCAGGTAAAGAGGGAGGCTTTAGAGATGAGAGTAAACTTGCCAGGCCTCCCCTCCTTGTGAGTCTGGAATGGCTGTTTGCTTCCTTTAAAATAATAAGCTGGAAGCAGTTTATGAACTCTTGTGAAATGAGGGAGTTTAACTTCAACCTTTTCTTAGGATTAATAATAGTGCCTTGCTCCTCCTTCTGGTCTCCCAGAAGTGGGAAAACTTTCTTCAAATCCCAGTTTATAGACAAACAGGTTAGAACGTGCGAATTGATCTGAATTGGAGAAATTGCAAGGTAAGCTTCCTCAAAGAAGCCATCTCTGGCAAGCTGGGGGCTCCTCCTCACCTGTAGAAATGGGTTGGAGATGTACTTATGTATAGAGCTGAACGTAATTCCCCCCCCCCCCCAGTTATTAACAGGTTATGCTTTCCATTTCTGCTGAGAACTGACCAGTCTGTGTTGGTTCAATGAGGTGATGCATCAGCACCTAGCACAGTGCCAGACTCATAGAAAACCTTCAACACATACTAGCCACTGTTGTGGTTACTGCTAGATGTAGTGGGAACTGAAGTATAATTTGGCGGCTGCTACAGATGAAAGATCTTTTTCAGGGTAAAAGCAAAATAAGTGGTTCCTTTGAATAAACTGCAAAAAATTAAGACCTCGTATTATTTGGCATGATCCTACAGATTCGGTTTCAGGCCTACCTTCTACTGAGCAACAGGACTGGGTCCATGGTCTTTTTCATGGGTTTCAGATCCAGGGGCTCGAGGTCATTACCCAGAGATTGATTATTGAGTGCTGAGTTCAATTTGCTTGGCTCCATGTTCTCTGATCCAGGTTATGATAATGTAGTGGGGTTGTGGCATTCCTTTGTCTGAGGCTTTGGTCTGCCTCTGATAATAAATGCAGCATTTGTAAACTAACAAGTTTGTTAAATGTCCTAAGCCTTTATTTGATATTCCAGGTTGAGTGAAATATTTTGGCTGCACCTTCATTTCTGGTCTTCCTGGACACCTGGCCTGCAGGAGTACAGATATGCCAGAAGCACAGGTATGTTGGGGAGGTAAGGAGGCAGAGGTATGAGGGAGGGAAAGGAGGGTGTGTCAGGGACTGGGAGGAAGAGAGCTAGTTGGAGCAGCTTCAGGTCTTGAGACTAGGATCCTATGACCCTAGGGGGTTTCACCTTCAAAATGAAGCCAAGGAAAAATTAAAACAATGAACATGAAGGGCTGAAGCTCTTTGCATGAAGGAGTTATGTTACAATCACATTTTGGTCATGAAATAGAACAAACCAGGTTATTTTGTTCTGAATTGTTTTCTCAAGGAACAGGACAAAGGAGATAAGCCTAAAAGTGATCCTGTTTGTGGATCATTTGCACATTGTTTCCTTCTTGGATTATGCACCTATCCCATGCAGGGGCACACTAATGTGAACTGGAGAAGTAGAGGTAACAAGCCTTGGTGTTCATGGCCTTGTGGAAGAGATAAATACACAGCAAGGTTAGCAGAGAGTGCAGAGTAGGGGGGCTTAACTTGAGGGTGGGTACTGGGAGAAGCCAAAGAATTGGAGAAAACTTTTTGGAAGAGGTGGTGCCTGGCCTAAGTCTTGAAAGTTTGGTAGTAATTGGCCAGGTGGAGAAAACGGAAGGGCAGACAAACCAGTAAGAAGAAAACAAGCAAGAGGGTGTCGGGCTGGCTCAGTTGGTAGGGCATGTGACTCTTTGTTTCTTCTCTTTTACAATTTATTATTTATGTATTTATTTTTTGTTTTGTTTCAAGATTTTATTTAAATTTTGGTTAATTAATAGGCATGTGACTCTTGATATTGGGGTTGTGAGTTTGAACCCCATTTTGGGGGTAGAGTTTACTTAATAAAAAAGGGGGGGGGGGAAGAAGAAAACAAATACTAAAAAATGGGTAAAAGGAATAAATGGCTCATGATAAATTAAAAAATGTAAAATAGTAGTCTCATTAGTAATCAGAAAAATACAGATTTAGGGCAAAATATTAGACAAGCAAAAATTTAAAGATATCTAGTGTGGATGGGGGTTCTGACAAATGGGTGCTTTTATACAGTATTTTTATATGCCTTTGGTGGTAGTTTAAATGGATACATTCTGGAGGGTTAGCTGGCAGTTCTCTTGATATGTAAAAATCACATAATCTTTGACCCAGCCATTCTGCTTCCAGGAATTGCCTGAGTCCCTTATAACTAGGGACATGGGCTAGGACATATGGACAAGGATGCACGTATAGGTGTTCTTAATAAATTACAGTGATCCCTAATAAGGAACATAAAGGAGTCATTTGTAAAAAATATCAGGTAGGGCTATCATCAGCATGGAAAGGTGACCAACACATGGTAGGTGACAAAAAAAAGTTTTTGTCAAAACATGAAAGTATTTTTGAGTATATGTGGAGGGGGAAAAAAAGGTGTGTATGTGCCTTCACATGTGTCTGTGTTGAGAGGGCTGATGGCGCGGAAGTAGAGCTTGTGTGCGAGCTGGATGTGAGAGATGGCAAGTTGGGTTTAGGGTGAATGCGGAAAGTGTCGGGTAGTGAACTGGACACGTCAGCAGGGACCAGACCTGGATGTGCCTTGCAAAATAGGAAGCTGCTGAAGGTTGGTGAACAGGAGTGGAGAAAGATCCGCCCGGCATCAGTGACACAGGTATGCCGGAGTAAAGCAAGAGGCAAGGTTATCAGCCAGGCCTGAAATGAGCAGGGCCCTGCCCAAGTATGGAGAGGAGGAGACAGATTCTAGAGACACTTGAGTGGAGAGAATCTACAGGATTCTGTAGATGGCTGATTATGTAATGGGGGTAAGGGAGAGGAAGGATTCTGAGAGGACAGATTTCAATTACTGGGTGAAGGTAGGGCTGTTGTCTGAGACACAAGGAAGTCAGGGGGTGCATGGATGCACAAACTGAGTTTGAGTAGGGGAATATTCACGTGGAGCTGGGGCCCAGTAAGCAACAGAGAATTCACAGGCCTAGAGCCAAGCAGTGAGTTCTAGGTGGAGAGCAAGCCATACCCAAGTGGCAGTTCAAGCCATAGGCGTGAATAGGATCACTCAGGGAGATTTTGTGGTGTGGGCTGGTCCTGCAAGAGGACTGGGATAGAACCTGATAGAACACAACACCTAAGGGGTAGGAAGACTGCATCTCAAAGAAAAATGAAGGAGCGAGCAAAAAGCAGAAGAAAAACTGGTGTGTATCAGTGAGGTTTGATTGCCTGTTCACTTCTGGCAGAGCCCCCGGTTTTGTTCTGCATTCCACCCTTCTTCCAAGTGGTTTGGCAATAAATCCTGATTAATCCAAGCCAATTATGGCCGTCACCATTTCCTTGCCAGGGACTGATGTAGGAAGGGACGTATGATGCAATTTGGGTCAATGTGATGTGAGGAAAGATTTCTGGGGGCTCCTGAGGAAGGTCTCCTCCCTGATTAGAAATAGACAGCGGGGGGGAGGAGTGCCTGGGTGGTTCAGTCGGTTAGGCGTCCGACTTTAGCTCAGGTCATGATCTCGCAGTTCATGAGTTCGAGCTCCATGTCAGACACTGCACTGAGAGTGCAGAGCCTGCTTGGGATTCTCCCTCTCCCCCCTCTCTTTGTCCCTACTGTCCCTACCCTACTCGTGCTCCCTCTCTCTCAAAATAAATAAACATAAATTTTTTTTTTAAAGAAATAGACAGACAGGAAGAGACATACTCTATTCTTCAGCTGCACGTCGTCACATTTGGGTATGGCACCTGGACCTGCTATAGTCCTTTAATATGTAGGGTAGAGCATCTTGAGGATAAGCCATCATGCTGAGGCTGGTAGAGCAGAAAGATGCCAAGCCCCTGGGTCCCAGATGACATTGCTAAGCCAGGACATTAATCAGCCCTACAGCAACCCCATATCTGCGCTTCTTAAAATGTATGATCTATTTTTCCTTATGGTTTAATCTGTTTGATTTGGATTCAGTTTTTACTTGCAGCTCAAGGCATCCCATAGAGAAGGATACTGCAGAAGCCTAGGAAAGAGAAAATTCTAAAAAGGAAATAATTTGGAGCAATATGGAGATAGAGAAGAGACCTTCAAATTTGGGGAACCATTGGTGACTTTGGTGAGGATATTGAGCCTGGGCCATGAGAGTAAAAACCTGATTGCTAAAGGTTACTTACCCTTATATAGTTGGCACTAACAAATACTTGAAGACTCATAAAATTAAGATGTGAGGAAGATGAGGAGGTGGGCAGGGAGGATGGACTTTAAAACAGGCGTTTTAATCTGGTGCCCACTGCTCCCCTCCAGGGGATCTATGGATAGAATTCAGGGGACCCATGAACTTGGATGGGAAAAAATTACATATTGATTTTTCATTCACATTTTATTTATTTATTTATTTATTTATTTATTTATTTGGTTAGTTAGTTAGTTAGTTATTTTAGTTAGTTTTAAGAGAGAGAGAGAGCTTGAGTGGGGGAGAGGGGTAGAGGCAGAGGAAAAGAGAGGATCTTTTTTTTTTTTTTTCAACGTTTTTTTAATTTATTTTTGGGACAGAGAGAGACAGAGCATGAACGGGGGAGGGGCAGAGAGAGAGGGACGCACAGAATCGGAAACAGGCTCCAGGCTCCGAGCCATCAGCCCAGAGCCTGACGCGGGGCTCGAACTCACGGACCGCGAGATCGTGACCTGGCTGAAGTCGGACGCTTAACCGACTGCGCCACCCAGGCGCCCCAAAAGGGAGGATCTTAAGTAGGTCCCATGCCCAGTGCAGAGCCTGACGTGGGGCTCAATCTCCCAAGTGTAAGATCATGACCTGAGCCAAAATCAAGAGTTGGATGCTTAACTGACTGAGCCACCCAGGTGCCCCTCACTCACCTGTTATTAAAATATAGTCTTCTGGGGTGGAGTCCCACGTTGGGCTCTGCACTGACAGTATGGAACCTGCTGGGGATTCTCTCTCTCCCTCTCTCTCTGCCCCCCACCCCACTTACTCTCGCTCTCTCTCTCTCTCTCTCTCTCTCTCAAAATAAATAAACTTTAAAAGAAATAAAATAAAATTTAGAGTATAGTTTTCCCTTCAATTATGACTGCAGACGTTATTCTTCAGTAGTATAGTAGTGCCTGTGACTTTGTTACCTGTAAAAATCACAGCTATACTTACTTCACCTTGCAGTTGATGCAGATGTTGCAAAATAGTGTTTATAATCATCGCTACTTAACAATACAGGGGTTATTATAGATAACACAAGATTTTGTTACTGAATGCCTTAATAAAGGACACACAAGAATAAAAGAAAGAAGCACATGTATTCCTATGTCACAAGTTTAAAAAATATATTGTAACCACTGGATTTCACTATAATTGGCTTCCAGGGTAATTCTATATATATTGCATGCACTCAAAAACATTATCCACCCAACGGCCAAGGCATCCATGGTGTGAGAAAGGTTAAGAAGTGTGGCTGCAAAGGACAAGAGAGAAGGGGAAATTTGTACGGTGGAGATGGGAATGTGGAGTCTGGAGAACACTGCTTTTTAGAACAGAGGAGAGGTTTCAGTGTGGCAATACTAAAGGCACAGAGAGGGGACTCTGAGAGCCAAGGTCCCTGGGGAGGCTGGAGCTGTTGGGATGTAGGGCTCAGGTGGAGGGATTAACCACAGGAAGGAAACTTTTCCCACAATAAAAGGGAGGAAAGGATGAGTGTAGATAAAAATAAGTGCTTTAGTGGGGTGGCAGTGGGGGGCAGGAAGTTGAGGGGGCTTCTGACTGATGGCTTCTATTTTCACTGTCAAGTAGGAGTGAAGTTATCTGCTAAGAGTGCGAATGACAGGGGAGATGATAAGGTAGGGAACAGGAGAGGGCTGACAAGGACAAGTAGAGGGACCACCACCAGCCCACCACCAGGTTGTCATGGCAACAGTCTGCGTGGGTGTGCACTGTCTCAGGGCAGTGTTCAGCTGCTCAAGTGTGGGAGTCAGAGGGCAGAAAGTCAGCTAGAGCTGGGGCTGGGGTTTAACCAGGAGAATGGGGTGAAGATTGGGGGAATGCAGGAGGAATGGATCAGCTGGTCCAGGCTGCATGGAGAAGGATGTGAAGCTAGGAAGGGGCTGTTAGCTTGGACTAAAATCAACATCAGGAAGAAGAATGGGGCAAAGGGAACGAGAAGGTGGAGGTACAGGAAGTGGCGGTACAAGAGAGAGCCAGTCAAGTTTAAGGTTAAGGAGCAGTTCACAGGATGGCAAGTGCTGAGGTCTGTCCATTGTGTGGGTGACAAGGAGACAAGTAGTAAAGGGCCTTTGAGGTGAGGAGGTCAAATCCAGTCAGGACCATCCATGTGGATGTAAAAGTTGCCTAGGAGGAAGGTAAAACTTGGAGGGGAAAGTCTGGATGGGAGAGTGATTTGGAAATAGGTAGATCATTGGAACAAGTAGGGGAAGAGTGTGATGGTGGTGACTAACATGTGCCCCAAAGGAGGAGGAGGGCTTTTTTAATAAGGTAAAATAATGATTGTCTTAAAAGGAGATAAAACAATACCTACCCACCATGAAGTGGAGAATGGGGACCCATGCTCCTGCTGTGTAGCCAGGGCTTCGAAAAATAACTAGCTTTTATCAAAGAGACCGGAGAGAATCAGACAGCTGTGGACCAGACCCGATCTAGGACAGTGGCTTCCAATCCCACAGGCTAGTCCCCTCCCATGCCCCACCCCAACCGAGAGGCCTATTTGGCTTCATCGCAATAGCAGGGGTGGGGGATCCTGGCATTTGGTACCCAGAGATCAGAGACGCTTAATGTCCTGCAGTGTGCAAGAGAGCCCCACAGGGATGAACTGTCCTGCCCAAAATGCCCATAGTGCACCCCATACACTTTACGGATGAGGAGGCGAGGATTCAGAGAGCTGAGATATGTCCTTAGGTTTTAGAACTTCTGTAGTCTTGATATGATGTTAAGATCTGTGTGTATGTCTGAGGCCACTGTGGTTATTAATGTTGGTTGGCGAATCCAACCCCCTCTCCCTAGTCAATGATGGGTCTACGGTTGCTTCAGTTCTGCCCAGTGGAATGTAAGCAGAAGTCACGGAGCAAGATTCCTGGGAAAACTTTTCCAAAAGGGCAAGTGAAGCTGGAGGCCCCCGTCCCCCTCTGCCCTGCTCCTAGTCTTCTGCTTGGAACTTGGTCCAGCAGTCATCATCAGCACAAAGGCCACATGTGAGTGATGGTGGAACACAAAGAGAGAAAGGCCAGGCGTCCTTGGTGGCTTCCTAATAGATGTCCCAAACGCCGGACTGCCCACCTCTGGACTTACCAAGAGAGAAAAACAAACTATACTATTTGTTTAGGCTACTGATGACTGTTCTGCTAATTGCAGGTGAATGTATTTCTACCTGATAGAGTCATAGGGCCAGTTAGCCACAGTGGATGCTAACCCCACATTTTCCCTCTCTCACACAATCCAATAGTCTTTCCTTGACAGCAGTGGTTCTCAGAGTGTGGTTTCCAGACAAGCAGCGCCATTGCTTGGGAACGTGCTAGAAAGACAGAATTTCTACACTTCTAAGTCAGAAACCCAACAATCTGGTTTAACAAGCCCTCTGGGTGATTCTCACACACCAATTTTGAGAGCCACCGTTCTCCAGTTATGCTCCTCCTCAGCATACCTGGAGGCTCGAGAAAACACACCATCTCAGATCCCACCTCAGTTCCACTGAATCAGAATCTGTATTTTTAGGAGATCCTGGGGTTCTCTGTACGTGCATAAAAGCGTAAGGAGCACTGCTCTACAACATGCTTAAGTGAGTCTTTTAATTTCTCTTATACAAACCCGAGTGCTAAAAAGTGATATGACTGACCAGGCTGAAACCACGCACTCAGGATCCAGCTTAGTACTTCACATAAAACAAAACAAAACAAAACAAAAAACAAAAAAGAAACAAAAACAACCTAAACATTTAAAAATACATACAGTCCACAATTGAACTTTTTTTTTTTAATGTTTATTTTTGAAAGAGAGCAAGAGAGACAAAGTGTAAGCCAAAGAGGGAGATAGAACCCGAAGCAGGCTCTAGGCTCTGAGCTGTTAGCACAGAGCCCAATGTGGGGCTTGAACTCATGAAACATGACATCATGACCTGAGCCGAAGTGGGATGCTTAACCCACTGAGCCACCCATGCGCCCCATGATTGAACTTTCAGAGTTTTGATTTTGGAAGTTTAAAAACTTACAGAAAGCAGCAAGGATCATGTATTTACCCCCTACGTGCTTCACAATTGATTTTAAATGAAAACTTAGGCCAAGTATAAATTTGAGAACATTCTTTTAGGAATCTCTAGAATGCTAAAGTAAGTTTGTGAATGTTGCCAGCGCCTCTGTGAAAGAAATCATACAATGTGTGCATGTGTGTGTGTGTGTGTGTCTGTTTTAATACTTATTTATTTATTTTTTGAGAGAGAGAGCATAAGCTGGGGAGGGGAGAGTGACAGAGGGAGACACAGAATCTGAAGCAGGCTCCAAGCTGAGCTGTCAGCACACAGAACCCGACGCAGGGCTCAAACCCATGAACTGTGAGATCATGATTTGAGCTGAAGTTGGTGCTTAGCCGACTGAACCACCCAAGTGCCCCCACACAATGTTTTTCAAATAATTGTTCTTTTTTTAAAACTTTTTAAATGTTTATTTATTTTTGAGAGAGACAGAAACAGAGCATGAGCAGGGGAGGGGCAGAGAGAGAGGGAGACACAGAATCCAAAGCAGGCTCCAGGCCCTGAGCTTTCAGCACAGAGCCTGATGCGGGGCTTAAACCCCTGAAACGCAAGACCATGACCTGAACCGAAGTTGGGTGCTTAACCGACTGAGCCACCCAGGCGCTGCTAAATAATTGATTGTCATAATACCTTTATGCCCATTGGAGAAGGGATGTGGGAAACTTAAATGATAGGTTTTCTGTCTTTTTTGCATCCTTTTTCATAGCACTTAACTGGAAATGATGTATTTCGTGATGGCATTTTTCGGATTCCATGACTGTCCTTAGTTCACGTCCATGTTACTCCCAATTGCCACATCCATGCTCACCCTTGGTAATAGCTACAGTGTCAGTCATAAAGTGTATGACCTTAGGCCCTCATTCCAGTCTTCCTCAGAAACACAGTTTGCTAGGAATGCCTGCCTTAAAATGTATTTAACTTAAAAAGAAAAAAAAGTCGATATTCTTTTAAACATACTTTCCAGAAAAGTAGCTTTTAGAAAGATAGGAATGTCTCTGCCATTTCCATTATATGTTCTACCTTGTGTCTAGAACAGAGGTTCTGTCTGTTCACTTTGTCGAGACCATGCATTGCAGTGTTGATTTATCGGGGGTACAGTGATAGCATCCTAGAGC
The DNA here is from genome assembly GCF_018350195.1 of Panthera tigris. NCBI lineage: Eukaryota > Metazoa > Chordata > Mammalia > Carnivora > Felidae > Panthera > Panthera tigris. Next base: position 40,849,646 of record NC_056673.1, on the reverse strand, counting down.
TGGATGGGATGTGGGGATCATTTATCCCAACCTCGCCCCACAGTATTCACATAGAACGTGATGATGTCCAAGGTGCCTGGATAGCTGAGTCAGTTAAGCATCTATCTGACTCTTGATTTCGGCTCAGCTCAAGATCTCATGGTGTGTGAGTTCAAGCCCCATATTGGGCTCTGTGCTGACAACGTGGAACCTGCTTGGGATTCTCTCTCTCCCTCTCTCTCTGCCCCTTCCCCACTCATGCTCTTGCTCTCTCTCTCTTTCTCTCAAAATAAATAAAAAACATTTTTAAAAATCTCAAAAAAAAAAAGAAAGAAAGAAAGAAAGAAAGAAAGAAAGAAAGAAAGAAAGAAAATGATGATGTCCTACAGCACCACTAGGAAAGGGAGGAGAAGAGGCAGTTGGCTACACAGAGAGCTGCCTGGAGGCCTCTGTCCCTGAGCATACCTCTAGCTCATATAAGGTACCCAATCTTTTTCAACATTTAATTTCCTAAATGGGGAAGCAGAGCCTGTGTTTTGTTTTGTTTTAAAAAAAGAAATGTTTTTGCATGATCTACAAGTCATAGTATTATTGTGCTCGGTCTGTTTTCCTTTCTTTTATTGTGAACGTTGTAATTTTTTTCTTTTTCTGATAAAATTTTAAAATATTTCCAACATGGTAAGATAGAATATTTCCTACAACTGCTTTAATGTTTATTTATTTTTGAGAGGGAGAGAGAGCGGGGGCGGGGGGTGGGGGCACAGAGGGAGAGGGAGACACAGAATCCGAAGCAGGCTCTAGGCTCTGAGCTGTCAGCACAGAGCCCGACCTGGGGATCGAACTCACGAACGATGAGATCATGGCCTGAGCTGAAGTCTGACGCTTAACCCGCTGAGTCACCCAGACGCCCCTCCTATGACTGCTTTAATGTGTTGTTATAGTTTATAAATTGATCTCTTCAGGTGTCTGGGATTGAGTTATTTTTCCTTTGTTTCTAGAGCTTCCATTGTTTTTGTAGGAGGTTGAAAGTTTTGGTCCATTTTGACTCTATGAATGTTTATTATGCTATCAATGCATTCCTCTAGCTATACCAGGCTGGTGTATTTGGCTAATTAACACTAGTTAGGCACAGCGTAACATACAGAGATGTAGAGTCACTCACTATGTTGTAGACCTAAAACTAATGTAACACAGTGTGTCAACTATATTCAAATAAAAAATTTTAAGACTGCAACTGTTTAGGAGGCTATTAAAAATTAACTTTTGACATGGTTTTAGTATCCTGCTCTCTATCTCTGGTTTGTTAAATCAACATGACAAAGTTCTAATAGTTATTTAACAGTCTAATCGCAAATTGGAAGGTCCACCCTTCTGTTCACTTTTAGCAGGTTTCTTTTTTTTCAAGATTTTATTTTTAAATAAACTCTACACCCAGTGTGGGGCTTGAACTCATGACCCCAAGATCAAGTCTCATGCTCTATCAACTGAGCCAGGCAGGCACCTCTCACCTTTTAGCACTTTTTATGAATAGTTTTTGTTTGCTTGTTTCAGAGCTCCTGTTCCCTTAATCCTGGCCTGCCTGTCCCTCTGGCTCCTCACCTCTCCAGTTTAATTTGGCTGTTGACCCTGGGCCGGCAGGTCTCAGGCCATCCCTTTCGGTAGGTGTTCAGGGCCTTTCTGTGACTGTTCTGAGCATTCTCGAGTGAAAACTGTCGGGGTCCCTTCCCTGACTTGCCTGATCGCCACCTGTAAACTATCAATAGAAGGAAATCAGCGAGTGTATTTTCTGGATTGATCAAGGCCAAACAGGCTGAAGCAGTCAGTGCTCCTTGGTTAAATCACCCTGTAATCAAATAAGGAGCTGATGAACCAAGGGACCCTGGAAACAACCTGTGTCCACTTCCCTCTGCTATAACACCTCCATGGCTCAGAAATGATACATGGCTTACTGTGTTTTTCTGTTAATCACAGGTTGAAGCAAAGTCATTCTCAAACCGTTCTCACGTGTTGGAATCAGAGTAATTTAAATCTTATCTTCCCTAATCTGAGTTGACATCTGTGTGATGTGGTTCCTCCTCCTTGGCATATTTTACAAGCGTTTAAGGGTACAGAAAAAAGATCTTAACGCTCTGGTAGCCTTTGCTTTGTTGAGGTAGAGATGCCTTTTAAAAAATATATTTAATTTATTGTCAAGTTGGCTAACATACAGTGTATACAGTGTCTCTTGGTTTTGGGGGGTAGATTCCTGTGATTCATCGCTTATATACAACAGTCAGTGCTCATCTGCCTTTTCTTGTCTTTTAAGGAAGAAATAAAACTGTCTTGATTTACAGAAGGTAGAAGACATGATTGTACATAGAAAATCCTAAGGAATATATAAAAAGCTATTAGAACCAATAATTGAGTTTAGAAAGGTTACAAGATACAGGGTCCATACACACAGGTCAATTGCACTTTTTAATTTGAGAAAACTTTTAAACTATTTTTTAATGTGGCAAAATATACATAACATAGAATTTTCCATTTTAATCATTTTTAAGTGTACAGTTTAGTGGCATTAAGTACACTGTATCCACACTGATATACAACCATCAAGATGGCTTCTTAATATATAAAATTTTTTATCACTAAATATATCATATGTATGTATATATGAGTATATATATGTGTGTCTATATACCTTTGAGTTGAAAGTGGAATGGCAAGGCCTCATGTTTTACCTGCGTTTCTACTTCAAGTTAGAACAAAATCTAAGAACTGAATTCTATGTATAACTAACCTACCAGGCAGTTTGCGTGTGGCAGTATCAGGTTCCATGCACTATCTTGGGAAGACAAAAAAAAAACTAATAAATACTTTAATGGGAGAGGACACACTTTATTCTATGTAAAATTACAATATCAAAACATACTTATTGTAGTAAGTATAGAAAATATAGGTAGGCAGGAAAAAATAAACTAGAAGGATGGATATTATTGATCTTGACCTTTTAGGAATTGATAACTCTGTTCCCTTCAGTATTTGAGGACTTAAATAATATTAGCTGGTGCATGAGTTAATTATAAGCCACAATTATCAGACTTTTGCTCATACCATCTCAGGGGGACTACTGAGTTTCCGGCAATAACGGGCTAATGGGTTTTATTTCTGGTTTTGTTTGAGAGAAAACCGTATGAGGGATTCATTTTATATATGTCTGGGTTTGGTTTTTCCCTCCTAAATGACGTGTTTGTATATTGTTCATCAGCTGGTTAAGCGTATATATGGCACAAGTGTACTTAATGTCTCTTCTGACCTTTGAATTGGAAGGGATTTAATTTTACCAAGTGTCATTTACACTCCTAGGTGATCATTAGAATTAGATAGTGCAAACTGGCTTCTATTCACTCTGAAAGAGGTATTCATGCCAAGTGGTAAACTGCCAATGGTAAACTCCTTATCTGCCCTAGTGGAAGGCTGGTATTGCACACATTTCCCTGGAGCAGAATATCCAAATGGCTTCTGTGTCCTTTTGGAATGCATCACGATCTTAGAATAGCAGACTCTTTGATTAAGAAGTCCAACTCCCTTATTTGTACAAACCCCTATGCCCCTAATCAGACACAGGTGCTCCCCTCCTAGTTTTCCTCTTGTACCTTGGCCAACCTTTATTACCGCCCTAATCATGCAGCAACATGAGGAGTTATTTACATTAACACATAAACAATAGAGTGAGACATTCTTCGGCCAGACTGTATCTTGCTCATCTTTGTTGTCTTCAGCACTTAGCACAGTGCCTGGAACTTACTAGCTTCTCAATAAATATTTGCTGAGTGAATGAATGATGAAACCAAGGCCCAGGGACAGGAAGTGACCTGCCCAAGATCACAAGTCTAGTTAGTAACGTTCTGAGAGGTAGTTATGATAACATTTTAATTACATTGCGTTACTTGAAAGCGCATAGTGAGAGGCCAGAATTACACTCGTCTTGGGGCGCCTGGGTGGCGCAGTCGGTTAAGCGTCCGACTTCAGCCAGGTCACGATCTCGCGGTCTGTGAGTTCGAGCCCCGCGTCAGGCTCTGGGCTGATGGCTCGGAGCCTGGAGCCTGTTTCCGATTCTGTGTCTCCCTCTCTCTCTGCCCCTCCCCCGTTCATGCTCTGTCTCTCTCTGTCCGAAAAATAAATAAAAAACGTTGAAAAAAAAAATTAAAAAAAAAAAAAAAGAATTACACTCGTCTTGGAATAAAACTCTGGTGACTGGTTATTCACAGGATTGGAAATTCATGCGACAGCTTCAAGAGTTGACTCTGAGGTTCATCTTGGGAGGTGTTTTTGGTACCTTCAAGTTTTGCTTCTCTTGCTAATAGTCTACCAGTTAGAATGGTGGGTTTGTGTTTGTGGTGCGGAGGAAGCCACCTTGGTTGTCTTTGCCATGATTGGGAAAGGCTAGAATGGGAGAATCCCTTAATCTATGGAAGGGCAGAGAGACCTCTTCCCACTCATTCCCAGGATCCACAGACCCTTGTTTATATTCATGGTCAGTCTTTGTTAGAAATATGTAATCATTTTTGGCAGAAGTTGGGGATGGCTGGTGGCAATCCCGCACATGCATGTGTGTGTGCATGTGTGTGTGTGTATGTGCGTGTGTGTGATGAACATTCAGTCTTGTGCCAAGATCAAGGCATTGTTGTTGTTGTTGTTGTTGTTGTTGTTGTTGTTTTTGAGGCAGAAAGGGTTGGAGTATCAGATGAGATATCAGATGAGAATGCTTGGCCTTTGAGTAGGTCAGGGAGACCAAGAAAATGTAGTCTGGCCAGTGGCCGGGTGGCAGTTATCACTGAATTTGGCAGAGTCCAACCTGAAGGTGTGCTCTGGGAAATCTGCTACAGGGAAGCCTCAAGATGCTGACCCTGGATCTTCTGAGTGATGGCTGGAGTGTGCATTGTGCGTGTGTGTGTGTGTGTGTGTGTGAGAGAGAGAGAGAGAGAGAGAGAGAGAGAGAGAGAGAGAGAAAGGAAATGTAGAGAAGGTATGGCCCAGTTTACCCAGCAGAAGTCCTTTTCATCCACTACTCCTAGGTGACAAGGTGAGCATCAGAGTCACCTGGCTTGTCTAGCTGGCCATGGGGAAACATGTGTAGGTCTGGATTAGACTCATAGGTGGGAGTGTTAGTGTGGGCAAGGGGAGGGGCCCATGTCAGTCTCAGAGAGGAGCTGCTGCCTTAGTGGGTTATTATGAGACCTGCTGCCTCAGCTAAGTGGACAGGTGAGGTCACCTGGCTGTACCTCACCGATGAGGTTGACCAACTTTTGTTCCCAAATCCTCTCCAGGCTTTTATGCATATGGGAAACAAGTAGGGAAGAATTAAGCTGAAGCTCCCTCCCTTCTGACTACCTCTCTCTTTAGAAATGCCATCATTTCTTGCCATCAGGAATCGTTAGCATTGGCTTGGGGTCTGAAGGATGGGCTTTATGAGTCAAGAACTTCTTGAAATTGTTTTCAAATCCCTATGGCTATTTCATTCTGGGGAGATTCATAGCAGATTCTCAAAGAGATCCATGAATCAGCAAAGGATAAGAAACCATTGATGTAGGGCACAGCAGAAGGAATGCATGTGTTCATGGGTCCTTGTTGTTCACGTGACAGGGATGTAAATGAATGGGGTATGACAGTGTAGTAATAATCCGTTCGGTGGCTCAGGGCCTGTGGATTAGATGTTGTATCACCTGACAATACTAGTTATCCAAAGGCAGGCACACACACACAGGTTAGAGGTAGTGGTCAGAAACTTGCTGAATGAGCAGGGAACAACTTCAGTGCATACAGAGAAATGAATACTATGTGTCCAAAGGAACATAGCTGGTTGGAATAGAATAGTCACTGTGGGGAGATCCCTGAACACAACCGGATACCAGAGCAGACAGAGTATTATTGTGTTCTTAGGATTGATTCAGTTTACAGTCCATAAGAGGGCCGGGTCACAAGGATTTCCAGGGGCCACACTAGACTTCAGTTAAGACTGTTCGCTGGCCCCTTAAGCTGTATTGCCTATGGTTATGTCCTAGAAGCAGAGGTGGTAGTCTGGCCTTCATTAGCCCCTAAACACTATTAGGTTCCTCTCTGCTTCATCCTTTCCACGAACCTCAGGGAACCAGGTGTTTTTTTCATACCATCCCTATGGCTGGTGCTCTGTGTGATTCATTTCCATCCTTGGGGCTCAGGCTGATGGGATACCCAGAATAGTACCTTTTCCAGAACTGGAATCTGAATGGGCAAAGGGAAAGTTTGGGGAAGCAAAATTCCCTCTGAGTTCAGGAATTCTAAACAAGGATGGCCAAAAAGGGAATGGGAATCCTCAGAGAGGACTGCGGGTTTGGGAAAGGAAGATGGATTATTTGCAAATCTTTGGGCAAGATTCGGGGATTTTTGGCCCACAGGTTTCCTTATTGGCCCAGCTGTAGTTTGGTGGTCCCCTGAGGCTCTCACTCCTAACCACCAACTTCCAGCAATCTCCTGACAGTGGCTGTGCTCCTGGAGCAAGGCAAGCTACTGCCAAGTTGTTTTACTTTTTTTTTAATTTTAATGTTTATTTATTATTGAGAAAGAGACAGACAGACAGAGCATGCACAGAGGAGGGGCAGAGACAGAGGGAGACACAGAATCCAAAGCAGGCTCCCAGCTGTCAGCACAGAGCCCTATGCAGGGCTCGAACTCACAAACTTCGAGATCGTGACCTGAGCCAAAGTCGGAAGCTTAACCAACTGAGCCACCCAGGCACCCCTACCACAAAGTTGTTTTAGAGGAACACATCCGGTTGGCAACTTTGTTGTACCCTGTGGATGACCTTCTAGCTGTACTGGTTCTGACTGCTCCCTCTTCCCAGCTTCCTTTGCAGGTCAGGCCTTGAAATTGCCCTATAGCTTCCACTGATTTTATGTTCTGGTACAGCTGTCCACAGATCCAATTCATGATTCGTGACTATTATTTGATCTTGTAGGAAGTAAAATACTTGTCATCGCTAGTTTGTTTCCATTCAGGTGCTAATGGAATATTGTATAATGTATCCATTGGGAATATTTCCAAAGGATCAAATATCAGAAATTCAGCAACATCATGCCATTTGGTTCCTTGATACCATAGCTACTCCCTGTAAGAACGGTAGGATATCTTTTCTTATGTCATGCATAAAAGGAATTGAAAAAATTCATTTCTAAAGTTGCAGAAATGACCTCTCTTCCCACCCTCCCCCCATTTCCCCTCCCTTTGAAAACTGTCTAGAATTAAAGTCGCAATATGCCTGATCTATAGGCCAATGTGGTGAACACATGAATTTATCCTGGGGTACACTATTATCTGATTGTGTGGCAAGTCTTTTATTTATTATTTTTTAAATATTTTATTTTTAAGGGGCGCCTGGGTGGCTCAGTCGGTTAAGCGTTCGACTTCGGCTCAGGTCATGATCTCACGGTTCGTGGGTTCGAGAGCCCTGTATCAGGCTCTGTGCTGACAGCTTGGATCCTAGAGCCTGCTTCGGATTCTGTGTCTCCCTCTCTCTCTGCCCCTCCCCCACTCATTCTCTGTCTCTCTCTCTCTTAAAATAAACATTAAAAAAAAAAGATTTTATTTTTAAGTAATCTCTACACCCAACACGGGGCTCGAATTTACAATCCCAAGATCCAGAGTCACATGCTCTACCAACTGAGCCAGCTGGGTGCCCCCTGTGTGGCAAGTCTTTTAATGTCTTCTTGTTAAAGGAAAGGCAGGGGAGAGAAGCCACATCCTTGACATCATTCTTCATTTGTCCAACAAATGTTTGTTGAACACCTATAATGTGCTAGGACCTGTGGTAGATATCAGGGATACAGAGATAAAAGATGTTGTCCCAGCCCACAAGAAATGCATAGGCAAGTGGGAAAGACAGGGAAGTCAACCATTAATTGAAATATAGTGGGGTATGGGGTACCAGGGTACCTCAGTCGGTTAAGAGTCTGACTTTGGCTCAGGTCATGATCTTGCCATGTGTGAGTTCAAGCCCTCTGGGCTAACAGCTCAGAGCCTGGAGCCTGCCTCAGATTTTGTGTGTCCCTCTCTCTCTGCCTCACCCCTGCTGGCACTCTGTCTCTGTCTCTCTGTCTCTCTAGCTCAAAAATAAACATTAGCAAAAAATTTTTAAAGAAATATAGTGGGGGCGCCTGGGTGGCTCAGTCGGTTGAGTGTCCGACTTCAGCTCAGGTCATGATCTCACACTTTGTGGGTTTGAACCCCGCATCGGGCTCTGTGCTGACAGCTTAGAGCCTGGAGCCTGCTTCAAATTCTGTGTCTCCCTCCCTCTCTGTTCCTCCCCCACTCATGCTCTGTCTCTCTCTCTCTCTCTCTCCTTCAAAAATAAATAAAAACATTAAAAAATATATTTAAAGAAATATAGTGGGGTAATTGCTAGGAGGACAGGAACAGAGTGCAGGTATCTCTGAAGAAGGTCACTACTCTCTTCCAGTGGAAAAGCAGTAACCCCTCATTCTTTTACTATTATTTTTAACCATTGTTACCTTTTTATCAGGAAAAAAAAAAAGATTTTCCACGTAGATAAGCGAGTTTCCCAGATAACCAGCTTATCTCCCTAGGTTTCATAACTTAAAACATTTAAAAATTATTTTGGGGGCACTTGGCTGATTTGGTCAGTAGCATGTGACGTTAAATCTCGGGGTTGTGAGTTCGAGCTCCATGTTGGGTGTAGAGATTGATTACTTAAAAGCAAAATCCTAAAAAGAAAAGAAAACACTTTAAAAATTATTTTTGGTGGGAATATTTGTAAAATGCATTCTTTACTCCTTTCTTTTCTTAAGTGGAATACACAGAATGAAATTCAGTCTTTTCTCGTTGACTCAGGCATGGGCATGAACACCAGCCTTTGCTATCTGGCTGAGCTGCCCAAAGACTTCTTTGGAGATATGTTCACCCTTAAGCTAGATGATCCTTTCCTTATGGCTTTTTGTCGTTTTTCTGTCTCTTTTTTCCTTATGAGGGCAATAGCCCTGGTCCTAACTGCTTTTATTTTAAGGTCCCTAGTACCCCTCTCCTTTCTCCTTGCAAATTTGTGTTGGTCTAGGAATTCATACATCTAAACAGGTTAGATTTTTGTTTAAAATAAGAGTAAGTAGGGATACCTGGGTGACTCCGTCAGTTAAGCATCCAACTATTGATTTCAGCTCAGGTCATGATCTTGGGTTTGTGAGATCGAGCCCCACATCAGGCTCTGGGCTGACAGCATGGAGCCTGCTTGAGATTCTCCCCCTCTCTCTCTGCTTCTCTCTCTCTTAAAAGTAAATAAGTAAAATTAAAAAAATAAAATAAGAGTAAGTAGACTATGAGTCAAGACTTGACAGGCTCACCTATAGGTAAAGTACATAATCTTGAGTATGTGAATGTGGCTACCCAGAGCGCCCTCTTTGTAGTTTTCTTTCTGCTTGATATTTACATTCCTTTGGGGGATGTTTTTGAATTCCCAGCATGTGTCAGACACTAGAGATACAGCCATGAACAGGTCAGTCCTTGCCCTCAAGGAGAAAAAAACAAAAGCAAAAACATAAAATAATGAAGTGTGGTGACATTTATGGCAAAGAAAGTACAGGGTGCTGGTGGAACATCTATGGAGAAGCCAGAAATCTTCACTGGAAGTGACACTTGAGTGACCTAGAGATTAAGTAAGGAGCCAGCCAGATGAAGGAAGTGGGGTGAAGAGGAGAGATCCCAGAGGAGGAAACACGTGGAGAAAGCTGGAAAGCCAGAGTGTGAGTGGTTGAAGGACCTGGAGGAAGCCCGAAGTGACTGGAGTGAAGAGAGCCAACGAGAGGTGTGGCGCGGAGAGAGCATCTTCAAGGTGATGAAACAAGCATCATGGCAGATGTCGGAGGAACTACTGTAGTCTCAAGATCGGTTGAAACATTTGATCCCCCAAATTCCCAGTGGGATCTTAAGTTTTATTTGCTTAAGTGCTTTGAGGAAACAAAGAAATGTATTCAGGGGCACCTGGGTGGCTCAGTCAGTTAAGCGTCCGGCTTTGGTTCAGGTCATGATCTTGCGGTTTGTGGGTTCAAGCCCCACATCAGGTTCTGTGCTGACAGCTCAGAGCCTGGAGACTACTTTGGATTCTGTGTCTCCCTCTCTCTCTGCCCCTCCTCCACTTGTGCTCTGTCTCTCTCTCTCTAAAAAATATATTTTTTTAATTTTTAAAAAAGATATTAAAAAAAGACCTGTACTCATTAAATTTTTTTTTAAATGTACCCATTTTAATATTTCCTATATTGGGAGAAATTAGTCCTGAGGCAAAAGCTGGTTTAATGTATAACTTTTGGGAATTAGACTTCTCACAAATACTTATTTTTAAACAATAAATCATTTTTAAAATAAAGAACAAGATTATGTTTGGAGGATGTTAGGAAAACAAAAGTTCTTATCTCTTTTATTTTCTACGTATAGAAATAGGTTTATGAAGTTTAGGCCATGATGTGTAACTGGATGTAACAGCAAATTAATTGATTGTGTAACAAGACTATGCAATTCGCTTATGAGGCACTAGTTCTTAAGTTAGCTACAGGGAAATTGGCCTTTTCAGTTATCTTGAATGAATCAGAGTTATATGCAGATTTGAAATTGCCTTATGATGCTTACTTAACCTTACCTTTGAACCCAAAGCAATCTTTTTTTTTTTTTTTTCATCCATGCTTAAATTCTTATAAAGGGGCCAGCCTTTATAACTGTGGTAGATTGTTGCACCAATGGCCCTAATGAATTCTGCCTCCCAGTGTTCATGCCCTGGTACAGCTCCCTCCAGAACTGATTCTGGGCTGGGTCTTAAGACTTGTCTTGGCCAATATGTATGATACAAGTGTAGCAGGGCAGTGCTTATGCACTGGGCCTGGCCCTCTTGGAACACCATCCTGGACTGCTATCCAAGGAAGTGGGTCTTCTCCACTGGAGGTTGGGAGGTTGTGAGGAGGAGAGCTGAGCCTCTCTACCCACCACGAATTGCCAGACATATGAATGAGGCCAACTTGGACTTTCCAGCTGTTCCAGCCATCTGTAATAGACCAAGTGAGCCAGAGGAGACCAGTAAAAGAATTGCCCAATCAACTCACAGAACGTAGAGAAACAGTAAATCAGTGTTCTATGCCTCTGTGTTTCACAGTGAATTTTAGGCAGTAATACTTAACGGAAATAATGTCGTTTTACATTGTTCAAGTTTCGCTTTAAAGGCAGGCTAAGATAGAATTACGAACAATGGGTGGGTGTTTTACTTAAATTGCTCTATGGGAGATGGAGAAAATTGTACACTGGAATAGAAGGGAGTATTTCAATCTGCTGGTAAAGTAAACTTTAAGTTAATATGACAAGTTAAAATCCACCAGATCTTTTTCCAATTTGAAACTTGTTGGATCACACTATTATAAGTAAACATTAGGATATATGTTATAAATTCTTCTCAAGAAAGTTTCTCACAAAAGTAATGCATTCTTAGGGCACCTGGTGGGTTCAGTTGGTGGACTGTGTGACTCCTGATCTCAGGGTTGTGAGTTCAAGTCCCACGTTGGATATAAAGATTAAACAAAAAAAAATCTTTGAAAAATTAATAATAATACATTCTCCCCGAAGAAAAACAGAAACAGCTGAACAAAATTTTAAATAAAATAAAAAATATATCAAGCTTTATCTCACAATCCAAATATCTACTGGTAATCATTTCAGTGTATTTTCTTGTAGCATTTTTTCTGTGTTCCATTTAATACTTTTTCATATTTAAATCAAGCTGTGGGAGGGGAGGGGAGTGTGGATATTAAAGTGTGGCATGAGACTGTTGAGGGTCTTGAACTGTTGGTACAAATAAGTATCTTGATTACAGCGGTGGTTACGGAAGGTAGACGTAATAAAATACAAATGAGTGAACTCTATATGGCTGGTGAAGCCTGCATGTGCTCTGTGGATTGTACCAGTGTCAATTTCCTGACTTTGATATTGTACTACAGTCATGCAAGTTAACATGGGGGAGACCTGCTGTATATTTCTTTGCACTTTCCTGCCAATCTATCCTTATTTAAAAAAAGAAAATCAGCATGTAGCTAGAGTCATGCCCTCCATTTCCCTTTTACATGTATTTTATTATATATATAACATATATTTTTTTCATTTAGAAAGAGAAGGTCCAAGTTTCATATCCACATGTCTTTTTAAAAAATGTTTTTAACGTTTATTCATTTTTGAGAGACAGAGCACAAGTGGGGGAGGGGCAGAGAGAGAGGAAGACACAGAATCCGAAGCAGTCTCCAGGCTCCAAGCTGTCAACACAGAGCCTGACACAGGGCTCAAACTCATGACCTGAGGTCATGACCTGAACCGAAGTCAGACACCCAACCTACTGAGCCACCCAGGCGCCCCTCATATCCACAGGTCTTGATTGCTTTCAAAAATGAACCAAAAAAACAAAAAAACAAAAAAAAACCTCTCTTAATATATTTCAGAGTTAACTGTTAAGAAGAGGGTACATATTTTTAAATCTATTATTTGTTGGAACATAATTATTGCCAGAATGCTGATTATTCTATAGAACACAGGGGGTTGTATTTGAGAGGCTCAGAAAGGGAAATTACATGAGAAAGATACAATTATAACGCTAACAAAATACCGTGAAATTATGCATGTGGTGGACTGGAGATGGAAAGAGGAATGGTGCAGTTGAGCTTGGCGAGGAGGCCCCAAGTATGCACGGTCCGGACTGATCTGTGAGGGCTTTGGGGCAGGGAAGACAGAGAGGCAGTCTGCTGAGCAGAGCCGGTCTAGGGCAGCTCAGGACAAGGCAGGGAGGCCATGGTGCCTGAGAACAGAATGATAAAGAGCAGGCCATCAGTGTGGGCAACAGCGTCCAAGAACCCACCTTCAGGAGGGAGCAGGACATGAGCTAGAGTTCTGATATCAAATTCTGCCAAATACTGGTTTGCAGAAAGAGTTAGAGAACAGGAGGGAATAGAAAGCAGGGGGTGGGGGCAGAGTGCAGTGTCATTTTGGGTGAAAAGTCCAGAAGGGGCGGGCTGGTGGCTGTAGCTTCCCAGTTGGCCTTCAGGGTTCCCCTTTGTTCAGAGAATAAAGTCCAAACTCTACATAGCATAAAAGGCCCTGCGTGACCTGTCTGGTCTTGGAATATCAACCTGACCTTGTCCTCTGTTGCTCCCCCAAATGCACCTTCTGGGCCTTTGCAGTTTCCAGAACCCACTGTCCTGTTTCTAGGCCTCCCTGCCCTCTCAGGTTCTTTTCCCTTTGCCTATCATGCTTTTCCTTCTCAATGTCAACACATTAACTACTTCCCTGCATACAAGGCCTTGCTAGGTTGTCTCTGGGAAGCCTTCTTCATACCTGGGTTGGGTCATAACCCCTTTTCTCTGTCTTTGGCCTTCCGTGAGCCCCAGGTGGGTCCTGGTGGCCTCATTTGCCTGGTGTGAGCTTCCCTTCCCCAGTCGACAGGAAGGGGATGGTTGAGCTGCAGAAGAGAGGTCAAGTCCATCTCATGCTTCCCTGCTAGCCTGGGCCTCAGCACATGTTAGTCCCCCTACCTTCTCTTATGTCTCCACTTGGAAAGCTTCCCTCAGAACTCAAGACCCTGTCAAATGATTGCTCCTCTGTGTGACTCCCACCCTGGCCTCGCATAGCCTTTCATTCTTGCAAACACTCAATAAATATTTACTGAGCACACACTGTTGTGATCCCACTGATGTGTGCTTACCACCTTAGCTGCCACTTTGCTGCATAGATGTCTTAGGCTGTGAATTTTTTGAGATTCACAATCTTAACTTATACACCTAGGTAACCCCCAGTTCCTGGAAAAGGTTCAGGCACACAGCAGACCTTGATAAATTTGTTTTAAGAATGAATATGTTTTATTATAAAGGATATTGGTTTCCAAGAAATTCCTAAATCCTTAAGACCAGAAGGCATATTAAAGGTCACCTCAGGGGCATCTGGGTGGCTCGGTGGGTTAAGTCCGACTTCAGCTCAGGTCATGATCTCGCGGTTTGTGAGTTCAAGCCCCGCGTCGGGCTCTGTGCTGACAGCTCAGAGCCTGGAACCTGCTTCAGATTCTGTGTCTCCCTCTCTCTGTGTTCCTCCCCTGCTCGTGCTCTGTCTCTCAAAAATAAAGATTAAAAAAATTTAAAGAAAAAAAAGGTCACTTCATCCATCTCCTAGGATCCGTCCATTCCAGGCGAGAGTCATCATGTAGAATTTGCTTGACTGCATTCAGTGGAGGGGGACTCATGGTCCATGTGACTGCTCATTCTACCTGAGGACAGCAGCAATCCTGTGGATGTTTTTCCTTCTGTGGAGCTGCAACCTTCCCCTTTGTAGTTCCCTCCACTGGCCCCCTGTCCTGCTTCCAGAATGTCACAAAAGAGCCCCTTCCCTCCTGCGGCTGACAGCCTACCATATATCTGGCAGTTAATGGATCTCTTCCGAAGTTTTATCTTTCCAGGGAGGGAAGGACCACCTCCCAGCTGTGTGACCCTGAGCTTCAGTTTCCTTGTTTGTAAAAATCGGGATAAGACAGTACCTATCTATAGAGTTGTCAAAATTAAATGAGCTCATATATATAATGTGCCTAGAACAGTTCTTGGTGTATATTAAACGCTCAATAATGATTTCAATATTATTTTGTATTATATTTTACATGTAGCACTTAAAATTGGACAACTTATATTTTGAGACATTTAATTAATCAATTAATTATTTATTTATTTTGAGAGAGCAAGGGAGAGGCAGAAAGAGAGGGAGAGAGAGAGTCCCAAGCAGGCTCCACGCTGTCATCACAGAGTCTGATGCTGGGCTCTATCCCATGAACCATGAGCTCATGACCTGAGCCAAAATCAAGAGTAAGACACTTGGGGCACCTAGGTGGCTCAGTTGATTGAGCAGGTGACTATTGATTTAGGCTCAGGTCATGATCCCAGAGTCGTTGGATCAAGGCCAGCAACGGACTCTGTGCTGGGTGTGGAGCCTGCTTGAGGTTCTCTCTCTCTCTCTCTCTCTCTCTGCCCCCCTCTACTCACGCTCTCTCTCTCTCAAATAAATAAAATGTTAAAAAAAAAAAAAGAAATGCTTAACCAACTTAGTCACTCAGGTTCCCCCAGACATTTAATTTAAAAAACAGAATAGAAGGGGCACCTGGCCGGCTCAGTCGGTAGAGCATGAGACTACATGAGACTCATAATCTCAGGGTGGTGAGTTCAAGCCCCATGTTGGGCGTGGAGCATACTTAATTAAAAAAAAATCAGAATAATACAATATATGATCACATGCATAAATTATATTATTAACATATGATATATATTTCATATAAGTTAATTATATTATAGACTATATTCCCTACCCCCAATAAAATTGGAAATCCCCTTAGGCATTCACTATGAAGCTTAATGAGCAACTTGGTCTCTATTTTTAATAATTGCTTGCTTAATTAATTAGCAAGTGTCTACTGGACCTTAACTCAGCCCTGATCATTCATATATACTGCTTCAAGATTTTCCGATCATTCTCGGTGGAATTCTTTAATTTAGGGTGACCCACCATCCCAGTTTTCTTAGGACTGAGGGAACGTGGGAGTTTTAGTTAAAACCAAATTTGAGGGGGGTCTTGAGACTCAGAACTTTCAGTGCTAAAACCGGGATGAGTTGGTCACCCTATTAATTCATAACACTTCTTTCCCTGCACCACTGAGTCTCGCGTAGGCGGAGGCTCGGGTGCAGTCAAGGTTCGTCTCCACCTGTAACCCCCTGGCTCCCCCACCCCTGTGGCAGAGGAAGAATTGCTGCTGGAGGTGTGACAGCCATTCATACTGGTTTACAAGAGGTGCCAAAGACCGCCCTCATCCACGATGGCCTAGCACGTGGAATTGATGGCCTAGCACATGGAATTCACGAAGCTGCCAAAGCCTTAGACAAGCACCAAGCCCGTCTTTGTTGCATCCAACTGTGATGAGCCTATATGTAGGAGGCTGGTGGAGGCGCTCTGTGCTGAACACTAAATCAACCTAATTAAGGTTGGTGACAACAAGAAACTAGGGGAATGGGTAGGCTTCTGTAAAGTTGACAGAGAGAGAAAAACCCCTAAAGCGGTTGGTTGCAGCTGTGCGGTGGTTAAGGACTATGGCAAAGAGTCTCAGGCCAAGGATGTTATCAGGGAATACTTCAAATGCAAGAAATGAACAAATAAAAAACTTGGTTCTTGTTCCTCAAAAAAAAAATTCATAATGGATTTGAGGGATAGAGAGATGAATTGCCTGCTTCTAGAGTCGATGGCCACGGTCACTACTACAGCAATGCTGGAGATCTGAGGAGAGTATTTCCAGCTGGGTCTCATGGGGGTGTTAGACCCTGAGTGACAGAGCCTATAGCTTTGCAAGAAACTCAATTTTACCAATTCACGTTGCAGTGATCAGATCCTAGGGAATTTCACTAAAACTTACAAATGATGGATTAGTAAATCAGAACATCAATGTAAAATGTTCCTGTTACTTTCCTAGGGCAGCCCCTTACCTGCTTAAGGTACCCAAGAGGGAATAGAAAGTGAGCAAGTGGTGGAGGTGAGCGTTACTGGAAGGTGTACTGATGTTGGATTTTAGTTGAGTCTCCACCGCAGACAGCCCCTTTCTAGGGGGATGGAGCATGCGTGTGACCAGTGGCGACCACAGATGAGACTTACTGGACTGACTCACCCACCCTGTGGGGCATCTGTGCTTACTGTGAGCTCCCAACCCACTCTTGTGCTCATAACCTCTTCACCTTATCCCGGTACGCTTTTCCAAAGTGACAGTCCTAAGTTCCAGATTCGTTTACACCACTCTACTTTTATTATAAAGTGCTTCCTGATATTAGATATATCTGTCCCTGAGTCACATCACATGGGAATTCTGGGAATATTACCGTGAAATGGCTGATTTTCTCTAATTTTGTTTTGTTAAAAAGAGGTTCCTGTTCTGTGCATGAGCCTTCATTCTCTCTCCAGCTTTACTGCAGCTTGTGTCTCATCAGGACAGTTACTTCTGTGGTTTGCAGTCTCTCAGACCACAGGGATTTTTCACCACCAGCACCACCTGCTGCCCTGATTCCCAGAGGCTTTCCTCCCTTTCCACCTGGCCTCTTCGCTGCCCTCTAGTTGACATACTTTGGGGTTTGCCACTGGCCAAGAACCGGGAGGGGCTGCGTTGGTGTGGGGTGATGGGTGATCTGGAAATAGCCTTGGGGGAGGGGCCTGGCTTTGAAGCTGGCATTGAGGTGTGTCTGTGCTCCTAGTGCCTGGCACTCAGCCGTCAGGAGGCAACTTTGCAGATCCAGCTCTTCTTTCCAGGGAGGACCCCCTGCACAGGGTATTTACCCCTCTGGGTTGGTGATAGAAAACTTCTACTCTGGGCTAGCTGGTGCTTCCTCCCCCTGGGGCTCACGCCCTTTAACTGGGTCTGGCAAAGGAAGGCAGGCCCTGGGCTTGTGGCCTGGAGGGGTCTAGCCAACGATTCACATATAGCAGCCTTTTACCTTTGCCAACACGCATGACCCCTACTCAGCATGAGTCACTCATACAGATACCCCAGGTGATGAAAGATTTCTCATCTGGGGCAGGGGTTGTAAAGGGAGAAAGGAGTAAGGCAGGGTGCCCAGTGGTGCAGGGGCCAGAGGTGGAGCCGAGAAGGCACCAGGTGCACGCCGATTTTCCCTGAAGTCACCCTCTCTCTGCTCAGACGACAGGCAGCTGGTTGACACTGACCAGGCTGACTCAGGAGAGGCCTGGCAACTGCAAGTGACAAGCTCATGCTTTGTGGTGGTGACAGGCTTATGGTCTCCCTGCCACCCATCAGGCAGCCCAGAGCCTAGCCTCTGACTGCCCATTCCCTGCCCATCCGTCACTTTTGTTCATAAGGGTTAGGCCTAAGTGTTGCTCACTGTTCATACGTCAAAGCTTTATTAAAGATAAATAGGTTCATGGAAGGAAAAGTGTGTCCTCAGGCCAACAATGAACAAGAAGAAAAAGATCTTAATTTGCCCAAATTAAGAATACCGATTCTGGGTAATCTTCAGCCTCTGTAGGGGCTCACAGTCACCTTCTTGGGCTGGTCCTTCACCTGTATGCTGAGCTCTGCCAGCCCCTAATCCTTCTGATCCACTGGGCTGGCCCTCTGGCTTTGGCCAAGCATGCTGGTGGTGACAGTAATGAGAAGGCAGGCACAGGTCCCCAGCTACCCTGACTTGGGTGATGGGGACACTTAACAGGTATACCTGAAGCAACTTGAGGCTGACAGTCCCTCCAACCCATAGAGACTGCACCTGCCCTGTCTGCACAGGTGTTCAAAGTCCTCACATCCTCTGACAACCATGCACTCATCCAATGGCTCCAAAAGACCTCAGAGATGGGATTCTACACTAACCCAAAAGATACCATAAAAGGCAGGACGTGCAATGGTCGGGGATACTGATGCCAGTCAAACCAGGATTGGACTCCCAACTCTGTCATTTACCAGGTGGGTGACTTGGTACATTAACCATGGTTAGTCTTAGTTTCCTTGTTTATAAAACAATACTAATAACATCTGTCACTTCATAGAGTTGTCATGAGGATTGAACAAAATAATGTGGAGTACCTAGCAGAGTGTCCACGTGCATGTTTGCTATTATTCCCCAAACCTCACCTTTGGGGTGCATAAAGGCCTAAGAAGGGCCCTGACAATCCACCATGATCTAGGGACAACCTGCTTTGCCCTTTTGATTCTGAACATTTAGGTCACTATATATTTACTACTTCCCTGCAGTTTTCCACAAGAAGTGGGAGGGCTCAGTAGACCACCTGTAAACAGAATTATGGAGCCTTAGTTATGGGCCCACTTCGGGCCCTGCTTATAGTCTAGGCTTTGGGTTTGGTCTCAGGAGTTGATTGTCCTAGACTCCAGCTGCCTGCCCAGTGGCTTTCTTGGACTGGCTCTCTGGCATACCCTGCTTACAAGATTAAAGGCACTTGGATCAACTCTACTGCTTGCCCAGGCCTGGCGGTGGGGGTGGTGACTGCAGGCCTGCTTGCTATGATGATTAGCAGGACACTCTGATGTGGGAACATGAAACTGGCAGATTGGTCACCTGATACAGGGAAGGGTGGGAGGGACCTGGGACCCGGAATGTCAGTAAGAGTAAGGTAATATCTGTTGGCCTTTTTACCCTGGAAAGGCATGTCTCACATGGGTAGACACCACCTATGTTCTCCAAAATGAGGGGGGGGGAAGGAAAAGCTAGGGGAGACATTTGCTCAGAGTTGAAGAGGCTGGAAATAGGGGGAAGAACAGGCACTACCCCCTTCCCCACATCTACAGGCCTTCAGAAAACCAGTTAACTTCACTTATGTCCAGTGCTTTATTAAACATAGTCTCATCAGAGGAGACAGAAACGTGTCCCCAGGCCAATACAGAGTACGTGCATATGTATTTATGAGGAAGAGATGTGTGAGGTCCCTGATCTGTGCTCTGAGGGGGTGGTCAGTCAGGCGGGGCCTGGGCCAACCAGTAAGGCAGACAAGGTCCTGGTCCTGGGGGACTCACTGCTCCTGGGCGCCCCAGGAGATGTAGTCTGGCCGCGTGGCCGCATGATACTCGTCGATGAGCTGCTGCACAACCTCCCTGGACGTGTCCAGCTCATCAAAGTTCTCCTTGAAGATGTCCTCCTTGCGGAACTGCTCCAGGAAGGCCTCCCGCTTCCGCAGCTTGTCATACTGGCGACAGGTCCGCTCGAAGAGCTTGGTGTGTGCAGAAAGCAGGGGTCACAAAGAACATAGAGTAACAATATGGCCCACAGAGCCAGGGAACCAGTGCTGGGCAATCTGCACATTAAGAGACCTGGAAGCAGGGGCAGCAGGGATGTGGAGAGGTGAGGCCCAACCAGGAAAGTGCGTATGGGAAGACAGGTGCAAACCGTTAAGCCTCACCGAGGAGATGCTGGTGTGGTTGGCCATCATGAGCCCACTGACCCGGTGGGCCGAAGGCAGGTAGGGAGACTTCCTTGACAGGGCCACCTGGATGCTGGCAGGGCCCCAGGGGATGAAGTTGGCCAACTTCCGCTCCCGGATCCTCTGCAGACTCTTGTGGACCTAGCGGGGAGGGGTGGACACAACAGTGGTGGTGGTAGCCTCTCCTCTACCCCTGTGGGTTCCGGGGGTGGCACGAAGGGGCCTCACCTACCTGGGTGGGGTCCACCTCCCCCTGGATGATGTTGAGGATGGCGATGTAGCAATGGTTGGTCTGGCGATCCCGGCCCGTGGACACCATCACGTTCTTGGGCTGCAGCAGCCGCCTCATGACATCCAGGACTGTGGTCTTCCTCACGCTGGCCACCTGAGGGGAGAGCGGGCCACGGGGACCAGGCCAGCACTCAGGGCACGGTCCAATGGCTGACCCCCATCAGACTCAGGCTAGGATGGTCTCTCTGGGAGGCATCTTGAGATTCAGGTGTACACTGAGCCTTGGCTGCAGGACCAGGAATCTTAGCCCTCCTCAGCTCAGCAAGGTCATGCCCCTGTGCGGGAGCATCAGCAGACCCCACGTAGCCCGGGCCCTACAGGGAGCCAGGGGTGTAGGGAAGAGGACAACAAGTCAGCACGGAGCTGGACAGTCTGTGCCTGTCCCTGAGCACAGAGCCTCTGGGGCTACAAAGAGCGGCTCCTGGAGGGCGCAGCAGGGGGACAGAAAGGCTAGGGCAGGGCCTGCTGGGGCTGCTCCTACCGACTGGTCCGTGGTGAGCGGGGTGTAGCCGGTCATGAGGAAGTGGAGTCGAGG
This sequence comes from Panthera tigris, assembly GCF_018350195.1. Lineage (NCBI taxonomy): Eukaryota > Metazoa > Chordata > Mammalia > Carnivora > Felidae > Panthera > Panthera tigris. The sequence continues at coordinate 40,828,846 of NC_056673.1, read as the reverse complement.
AGTGGGGATGAGCGAGGCGATGAGGCCGATGAGGTCGTTGTTCATGTAGCCAGGGTAGCGCAGGGTGGTGGTGCTGGCTGACATGATGGTGGACACCTGGGGACGGGGGTGCCGGGTCATGGGCCTTGGCCTGGGGCGGGGCCTCCCTTCCCCAGATGGCACTCCAGTAAGGAGGGTTTCCAGTCCAGGAGCAGGGGCTCACCAGCTGGTTGATCTGGGAGAAGGATGGGTTCTGGATGTGCAGGCGGTCTGTGGCGATCCGGTTCAGGGCTGTGTTGTCCAGTACCACCTGGGGGGACAGAAGAGGGTGACAGATTTATGGGGACAGAAAGGACAGGAGCTCTGCCTGAATCTGGGCTCTGAAGCTTAATTTCCTTGGTGCTTCATGGCCAGAAAGACCCATCCAAAAGGCAGTGGCACAAGACTGAGGCACAGAAGGGCTCAAAATAGACTTTTTAAATGTAGGAAAATGATGAAATAGACAAAGGGGTTGGCACTGGAGAATGGCAGAATCCAGGACGCACCACACAGTCTGCATTCTGGGTCAGCCTCTTGAGCGTGAGCAGGGAGTTGTAGGGCTGGACCACCACATCGCTCATCTCGTCCTGGTTGGGAAACACTGAGTAGGTCTGCACCAGCTTCTTGGGGTACCTGGTGGGGTTGAGAGGAGAGGGTCAGGGCAAGAGACTGGAGGCTTGGTAAACATGGGGCTCACAATAGTCAGAAAGCAGTGAAATCTAAATGGCGAAATTGGGGTGGGACACAGGATCAGCAGAGAAAGAAGACTTGACTTTTGGAAGTCTGCAACCCCAAAGGGGGAAGGAACGGCAGAGACAATCTTAGGACCTAGGGTTCTAACTAAACCAGCCATACCCCCTGAACCTTCTTCATCTCTTCATTAGGGCTTAGATTCTAGGCTCTGGATCCAACCACTCAGAGTGTGATCAGGTTCTTGGTTATTTTATCTTCTCTTTCTCACTACAGGAGTTAACAGAAGGGCCTTTTCATTGCTCCAGCAAATAGGAAGGTGTATCTGGAGGGCCTCCCAGTTACTTGGGAAACCAAGTCCTTCCTGCCCCTTAAAACACAAACTTACCTGTCATTCAGTCGTTCTAAGAGGTAGGAGCCCAGGCCAGAGCCTGTCCCCCCAGCAATGGAGTGACACAGCACGAAGCCCTACAGGGGGAAGGTGCAGTCAGTGTCTAGGTACTGGATTTCAGACTGGACCCATCCTACAATTTCTTGGACTCCTATTTTCCCAAGCCCTCTCCTCCACTTCCCTTACCCCACACATACAGCTCAGGAGACTCTGCCTTGTGTCCAGCAAAGCCCAGTTGACTTCTGTCCAGTGCAAAGGGTACACGGGTAGGTCTTGTACTTAACAGGTGGCTTCTAAAGGGTGTTGTGAAGCCTTCCCTCTGACAGCTCCCACCAGCATTCCTAAGACACTCACCTCTAGACTGTCACTGCCATCTGCCTCCCGGTCTATGATATCAAAAATGTCCTCGTGGATCTTCTCTCCCTGTACAGACATGGGGAGTATCAGAGTGGGACAGGACCATGGGACAAGGACTCTGACCTCAGAATAGCCACCTTAAATTCTCCTTATAGAACATAAAAGTCCTTTTTTGGAGCACAGTGGCTCTGCTTGTTATTTGCACTGAGAGGCAATATAGCGCAGTGGGTATGAGCAGATACTCAACATCCACACTGCTTGGATTCATGTATTAGGTCTAGTTTTATTTAACCAAGTGACTCTGGGAAGGTTACTTTAGGCAGGTTACTCAGTTTCCTCATCTGAATAATGAAGGTGATACAACTCCTCAGTCCCTTATTCAAAATTCTTGGGGCCAGCTATGTTTCAGAATTCAAATATTTCCAATTCTAGAAAGGTAATATGGTACGTATGATGTATGTTAAGTAAAATGCCAGTGGGTATCTGGTGTGTGCTAATCAAATGTATTAATATTTCTGCAATGAAATGTATAAGTAATGACAAGTTAGATAAAAACTATAAAATAGCCTGTCTTCACTGAGATTTTTTTTTTTAAGATTTTATTTTTAAGTAATCTCTACACCCAAAGTAGGGCTTGAACTCACAACCCCAAGATCAAGAGTCACATGCTCTACTGACTGAGCCAGCCAGGTGCCCTGAGATTTGGTTTTGCTACTAAACAAGTTATAAGTCATATTTTGGTTTCAGAGTTTTTTAGAATCTGAAAAAGGAGATAAGAGACTGTGAACCTATAATACCTACCTTTAGGGTTGTTGGGAGGGTTAAGTAAGTTACATGTAAAGCACTTAGTATGACCTGGCACACAGCACTAGCCAAGTGCAGTCTTAACCATATTGACTTAGAAAAAAGAACTCCCCTCAGCCATCTCTCTCTCGCTCTACTACTCCTACATCCTTGATCTGGTTTCTTCTCTCTCTGGCAAGTCATACTGCCTGCCCTCACACAGGAAGGGAGTTGTGGGTTCTGCCAGGGAATAGCAAATGACCTGCGAGAATCCACTGGCCCAGTTGTTGCCAGCCCCTCCTCCATGCTCTGACAGGTAGATGTTCTCTGGGTTGTAGAGCTTGGCATAGGGGGAGTTGAGGATGGAGTGGATCACCCGGGGCTCCAGGTCCAGCAGCACGGCCCTGGGGATGTAGTGCTCATCGTCTGCCTGTCAAGGGGAGACCAGCAGGGTGGTCCAGTCAGCTAAGGCCCAGTCCTCCATCCTCCCAACTCTGGCTCCTGCCTGTCCTCCCTCCTCAAGCCAGCCGCCCTGACTCCTTTGCCCAGAGGGTTTCCTGGTACCAAGCCACTGCCCTTCCCTCAGGCCCCCCGGGGCCACTGTGGGGGCGCGTGGGGGTGGGGGGCTGGCAAAGTCGCTGGGAGCACCTGGTAGAAAAAGACGTCCTTGCGGTCAGTGCCCTCGGTGGCGAACTCCTCCACGATGCCCTCGGGGCTGATACCATGCTCAGCGCACAGTTGTTTCCAGAACTCGAACCCAACTGGTAGGGGGGGAGGGGCGGACGGGCGAGAAAGAGGACATCTGGGTCTGGGCAGATTCCAACCAGAAACTGGGGGACTGAGCGCTCGCGAGTCTCCCATGTCAGAGGAAAGGGCTGTACGCCAGCGACTGGGAGGGGAGGGCCCCTCAGGGTTGGGCAACTGGACACTGGGTCAGGCATGTCCCGCCTTTGGAAAACTACGATTGTGGGAAGGGCGGATGGAGTCCAGGATCCCGCAGTGAGATCCCATAGAATCTAAGGAACCTGACTAGTGGAGGGGCCGGAGGTTCGCTCACTCTGATTGCCGCACTGGCCCAACTGTAGGGTGATGATTTCCCTCGGCATCGTCGCTCCAGCACCGGTGTTGCAGCCGCTCCCGCCAGCCAAGCCGCGGCTCGCCAGCCGCTAGCTGCACGACGCAGGCGCCAAACAACCCTCTCCGCCCTCGAACTTTCTCCGCTCCAATGAGAACTGAGTTCTGGCGATGGCAGGGCCTCATTCATGTGGCTTCAGTGAAGCAGACTGCGCGTGTGCAGTTCCTGGTCGGGCTCTGCGCCGCAGCGCGGCGCGGGGACGTACTTTGACGCAGCGTTCTCTTCTCTGGGAGGACGTGAGGTAGGGCTTGTGCGCAGGCGCACTATGGAGGGACGAGGCCTCCCCCGCGGAATCGCGCATCTGCGCAGTCGGTGTTTATTGTGACCGACGGGCCGCGGCCCCGGATGTTGTGGCTCCCGGGGGGGAGATGGCGGAGGCAGAGGGGGTGGCCGCGGCCCCAGGCCCAGCTTCGGGGCCTACTTTGAGGGGTCGCCGCACTATGTCAGGCTCCTGGGAGCGAGACCAGCAGGTTGAGGCGGCGCAGCGGGCCCTGGTGGAGGTGCTGGGGCCTTACGAGCCTCTGCTGAGCCGGGTGCAGGCAGCCCTGGTGTGGGAGCGGCCAGCCAGGAGCGCCCTGTGGTGCCTGGGGCTGAACGCGGCTTTCTGGTGAGAGAACTGGACCCTCGGAAACCCTTCCAGGCGCGAATTCGTCAGGTTTCTCTAGGGCTCTACCTCTCGCCTCTCCTGTTTTCTTCGCTGCCTTGGCTCCTTCCAGTACCTGCCTAATTTTGCCTCACCTCCTTCCAGTCCATTCCTCCTGCAGGCTTTGGCATCGCAGTTCTCCCCAGGGCTTTCCAGTTATCTTCCCTGCTTTACTTCTCCCGCACCCTTGCCCCGCACATCTGGCAGGAGCTTCTGGTAACATCTTGAGCCGCTCGAAGCGAGCGAGGACGCCTCATTTTGGCTAGGGAAAGCTGTGTCACTTAAGGCCATCACTTCCCGTCTCTTGTCCGCTCAAATGTGGTTTGAAGACCATTCTCAGAGCTTTGATTTTAGTAGTTGTTATATTGGGGTAGAGGCGTGAGGCGTGAGGTCTTGCAAAAGTATCCAAAGGTGTGATAAGAAAACAAGCTTGAGTGATCTGAATTAGCACGTTAGTTATCCTTTCCCTGCTCGAGGGAGTTTATGAAGTCTGAGCGTCAATGAGAGCCTCCAGAGCTGCAACTTGAAAGAAAATTATAAGCTTTTGAAGAACAGTTATGAAATAGTGGTAAATTTCACCCGTCTCAAAGCCACTTAACGATTGCATCTCCTCCCTGTTCCAAGGAATTAGACATCCTTAGGCACGGTTTATAGGCAAGGAGATTGAGGATGCCTAATAGCGTGTGTGAGTTTTCCTGAGCTGCAGAAGGGAAACTATAAATATGCTTTAAGAGTCTGTGTGCCGTGCTGTGCGAAAATGAAACTGCTGCTTCTCAGTTGTCATCCCCTAAAGAGGACATAGGTCTTCATACGGTCTGCTAAGCATAGTTTGGAATTATTCATAACTAGGAAAGGATTATTCACCAAATTCCAAGGGAACTGAAGTATAGGGGGGCTTCTACAGCTGAATGAAATAAACCTATTCTGGATGAACCTGAAATGAAACAAAGTATGTGTTTCCAAAGAAAATGTGTTTTTGCTAAACGTACGTTTTCCTGAAATTCTTGGTTTTAGAACCAAAACATTTATTATCCTTTGTCTGAAAGATTTTCAGTGAACTGGAGCAAAATAATGTCAAATTCATTGATAGACACAAGGTTCAGCTATTAAGTTAAGCCTCTCACAGTTTGAAGGGGACTCAGGTTTGAGGTGTCAGAGCAGTCTCTGGCATTAGTTGCTTCCGGAGTCTCTAGCAAACTTGATGATAAAATTTTCCTACAGCATTCTTCATTTATTTTTGGTTGTGCTTCTCTGATCCCCAGGTACCTACTTCCTTCCTTTTCTTTCTTTGGCAGAAATCTTTAAGTGTAGCACCTCAATCAGGAGCATTTCCCAAAATGACGTTTTCTTCCTTTCCCCCACCTCCCCCATCACAACTCCTAACCCCAAACCATTCAGTCAAAACTTCATTTCCTACATTGAGATTGTACTCCTAGGGGGAAAAAAATTGGCCCTTAATAAACCAGTTTGTATCCAAGTGTGATTGGCCAATATATAAAAACTTCATCAAGGTTTATTAATACAAATGAGTTAGCATGTATGTTGTTATTTTTGAGGAGGGGACTTTCCATATGCCCCTTGCCTGAGACATTTTTTAAAAAATATTTATTCATTTTTTTAGAGAGATGGAGGCCAAGCGTGAGTGAGGGAGGGGTGGAGAGAGGGAGACAGAATCAGACTCCCAGCTGTCAGTACAGAGCCTGACACGGGGCTCAAACTCATGGCTAGATCAAGACCTGAGCTGAGAACGCTCAACCAACTGAGCCACCCAGGTGCCCTGCTTGAGAGATTTTTGAAGTAGAATGTGGAGTGGAGGTCTGTATTTATAGGGAGCTGCTCTCCTATGTGATTGAGGCACATCTTTGAATGTTACAGTTAACTTTAATTTTCTGGCCCCCAACAGTGTTTGCTTAAGTTTACTAATATTCTATGTTTAGAATCTCACTCAGCTCCCCTTTTTGTAGTCTTGGTCTCTTAAAGCATTGTTGTGATTGGTCTTTGTCTCTGGCATTTCCTGCTAGGTTGCCTACTGAGTATCCAGAACATGGTTACTGTTGTTACATTCCCATCACTCTCTACGTAGGTACAGAAGAGCTAGAGCAAAATAAAGGTGTGACTCTTGAGACTCTTATACTTTATGGAGAGAGGACTCATCTCCATGAAGGCTACAGAGTGACTGATAGTGTTAAACCCTCAGAGGCTAAGGTAGTTTGGTATTGGAATTCATAGCATTGTTGTTTTAGGAAATGAGCTTCCTTGGAAGACAATTTGAGGCTCAAAATGAAAGTTAGACTTGACATTCTGGTAGCATCATGTTGTACATGTCAACATGTGTTGACATTTCAGTTAGGAATGTCAAAGACTGTTTAGTTCTTGTACATTATAAATGTTTAGAAAATGTAAGAGGATCATTGGCTCAGGTCACAGAGAAATTGAAATTTTTTTTCCCTTGTTTTAAATGATGGTACATCATTAACTGTGGTGTTTTATACATTTTGAGGTATTAGAAGATTGGATAGGAGTACAAAAAATCCAAATTCAGGTAGGTAGTCACTCTTAATTTTCAGTGTTCTGTATTCTCAGTCAAGGTTTTTCTGTACGTGTGAATGTGCCCTCTGACATCTTAATAAAACAAAAACAACAGCAGCGTAAAAGAGATGGATGTAAATGCCTTGCCTCTATAGTATTTCAGGGCTTTCAGTCTTTTTTATTTTTTCTTCAGTTTTCAGAGCAGTTATGGTGATTATATCAGAAATCTTTCAGCCTATGTTGCTTCTGGTTACTGACATGTTATTATCTTTAGGATAATAACAGAAATGTCAGGCCTTCCTTTCCAATAGCTTGTGTTTTCATTAACCTCAGCACCACCTGTAAAGGAGTGATTTGGGGGAAGAATATTGGAGTCAGCCAGAGTGTATCCTGACAGGATCAGAAAAAAACAGGTTGAAGTAACCTGTTGGTTTAACTCAGATCTAGGAGATCAGGGGAGCACTAAGGAGCCCTGGACATGTGTGTGCATTCCAAGCCCTCCCCCTTCTATGAAGAGGCACATGATTCAAGGAGGGCTAGATGGCTTCAGAGCTCCTTTCCAGTCTTTAACATTCTAGGATTCTAGACCGTCTTTCAATTAAGGATATCGATTTAGAGCAGTCACAAGCTGATTCCCTATTGAGATCTGCCTTTACAATGATTTGTCTCAGTTAACCATACCATCTTCTAGGGATATCATGGAATCTATTGTTTTCACGATTAAAAAAATAAAGATGTTCTCTCTCCCCCCAAAAGAATCCAAATACAAAAATGACCGAGTAGTGATTAAAGCAATTCTGATTTAAAAGTTTAGAATATGAATGAAAAATAATAGGGACAGGAAATGGAAGGCAGGGCCCAGTTAAGTAGAGGCATTTGTTCTGTGAGAAAAATTTACACGTCAAATTTCAGATGAAACATACTGAGCAAATGCTTCTCATGCTAGTCTTTGGAGGGTTCTTGTTGCTTTTGGTAGCCAAGGAGACTCCCAGGGGTGCCTTGGCTTACTGTTTTGCCTGTCTTCCGCCATTAGTTTTTATCTGTCCTAATTTTAAGGTTGGGTGCTTTCTGTCCATTAACATAAAGTAGGTGTTTAGCAACTAGCTGGTTTCATTTCTGGTTTTGTGTAAGCAACAACTATCACTAAATTATGTGGGTTGGGTTAATTTTTTTCATACTGATTTACCAGTGACTAGCTCATTAACCAGATGGCCACAAGTGCCGTACAATAATGGGCTTTTTTGTCCCTATAGGATGGGATGCTTTGTTCTGAAGTGCCAGTGAGACAAGCCTACTCTGTAATAACAAAGAAACCCAGAAATAGTATCTTCTTTGGTTGAAGATAGACATGTGCTCTTTATTTTATTTATGATATAGCAAACTCTAATTCACCTGTACTAATTATGAGGATCCGTGGTATAATTAACCTCAAAGAAAATTGTTTGGTTTTGGAATTTCTCGTGATTTTTCTGGAAACCAGGTTGTTTTTCCAAGGAATATTTTTTATTCAGAGAGATAATTGAATTTTAACCCCTAATAAAGGGGGTGAAAAGTTTACAAAAGAAAAAAAGTAGAAAATAATGAATCAATGGATATATAACATTTCACTCTCGTTAGTAATTAAAAATTTGAATGTAAATGGCAGTGAGTTACTAATTTCTGCTTATTTTTTTTAATGGTAGTATTTAATTCTGGGGAAAGTATGTAAAAGCTGGTATATGATTGATAGCAACATAAATTCAATAATCTTTCTGAAAGGTAATTAGGCAACATGTATTAAGACACCTAAGGGGCATCTGGGTGGCTCAGTCCCATGTCAGGCTCTGTGCTGACAGCTCAGAGCTTGAAGCCTGCTTTGGATTCTGTGTCTCCCTCTCTTTCTGCCCCTCCCCTGCTTATGCGCGCGCTCTCTCTCTCTCCCCCTCCCCCTCCCCCTCCCCCTCCCCCCTCCCCCTCCCCCTCCCCCTCCCCCTCCCCCTCCCCCTCCCCCTCCCCCCTCCCCCCTCCCCCTCTCCCCCTCCCCCTCCCCCCCTCTCCCCCTCCCCCTCTCCCCCTCCCCCTCTCCCCCTCCCCCTCTCCCCCTCCCCCTCTCCCCCTCCCTTTCCCCCTCTCCCCCTCCCTCTCCCCCTCCCTCTCCCCCTCTCACTCCCCCTCTCACTCCCCCTCTCTCTCCCCCTCTCTCTCCCCCTCTCTCTACCCCTCTCCCTCCCCCTCTCTCTACCCCTCTCCCTCCCCCTCTCTCTCCCCCTCTCCCTCCCCCTCTCTCTCCCCCTCTCTCTCCCCCTCTCTCTCCCCTTCTGTCTCCCCCCTCCCCCCCCCCCCCGCCCCTCTTCCTCTCTTTCCCTTTCTCCCCTCCCCCTCTCTCCCTCTGCCCTTCTGCTTGCTTGCTTGCTTGCACGTGCACACACACTCTGTCTCAATAAAAAAAAAAAAGAAGAAGAAGAAGTTAATGTCTTTTCAGGGACTGGGGGAAAATGGACAATGATTGTTAACGAGTATGGGTTGTCTTTTGGGTTGATGAAATTGTTCTAAATTAGATAATGGTGATAATTACACAACTCTGAATATATTAAAAACCATTGAGTTAGGGGCGCCTGGGTGGCTCAGTCGGTTGGGCGTCCGACTTCGGCTCCAGTCATGATCTCATGGCTGGGGAGTTTGAGTCTGCATTGGGCTCTGTGCTGGAGCCTGCTTTGGATTCTGTCTCCCTCTTTCTCTGCCCCTCCCCGGCTTGTGCTCTGTCTCTCTCAAATACAAATAAACATTAAAAAAAAAAAATTTAAAAACCTTTGAATTAGACAATTTAAAAGGGCGAATTTTATGGTATACGAAATATCTCAGTAACTCTGTTATTAAAAAATAAAAAAGTCAAGGGGTGCCTGGGTGGCTCAGTCAGTTGAGCATCCAACTCTTTTCTTTGTTTTTTTTTTAAATTTTTTTCTTAACGTTTACTTATTATTGAGAGACAGAGAGACACAGAGCGTGAGCAGGGGAGGGGTAGAGAGAAGGGAGAGACAGAATCTGAAGTAGGCTCCAGGCTCTGAGCTGTCAGCACAGAGCCTGACATGGGGCTCGAACTCCCAAACTATGAGATCATGACCTGAGCTGAAGTCAGTTGCCTAACCAACTGAGCCACCCAGGCGCCCCAAGCATCCAACTCTTGATTTCTGCTCAGGTCATGATCTCATGGTTTGTGAGATTGAGCCCCACATTGGGCTCTACCCTGACAGTGTGGAGTCTGCTTGGGATCCTCTCTCTTCCTCTCTCTCTGCCCCTCCCCCATTCATGCTCTCTTGCTCTCTCTCAAAAATAACTTTAAAAAAAAGAAGGTAAAAATTTTAAAAAGCATTTCCCAGTATTTCCACTTGAAGTAGTTAATGGAAGTAAGGACAAAAATAACATGCTCAGTGATATATAATTCAGCTTTACTTTTTTATATCAAAAATTGGAGACATGTTCAATTAGAGAAAGATTTAACAGACTAATTATATGTATGTATGATATAATCGTTTTTGATGTTTTTCTGGTGATACAAGAAAACTCATCTATGTATTGTTAAATGAAGAAGGAGGTTTTTAAACCAGATATGACATATATTTCCATGGAGTTTTTATATATGAATTTTTTTAAATAGAAGAAAATAGGGGCACCTGGGTAGCTCAGTCGGTTAAGCGTCCAACTTCAGCTTAGGTCATGATCTCACAGTTCACAAGTTTGAACCTCGCATCCAGCTCTGTGCTGACAGCTCAGAGCCTGGAGCCTGTTTCAGATTCTGTGTCTCCCTCTCTCTCTGCTCCTTCCCCACTCGCACTCTGCTTCTCTCTCTCTCTCAAAAATAAATAAACATTAAAAAAAAATAAAAATAAATGGAAGAAAATAACCTCTTCACATTTTAGGGCATGTATGTGGATAACAGGTCATTTTAAAAAACTTTGTTATGGAAAAATTTAAACATGCATAAGTAGAATAATATTATGTACTACTACCTACTCAGTTTTAAAATTTTTCGGGGCACCTGGGTGGCTCAGTTGGTTGGGAGTCCGACTTCAGTTCAGGTCATGATCTCATGGTCTGTGAGTTCTCATGGTCTGCTGACAGCTCAGAGCCTGGAGCCTGCTTCAGATTCTGTGTCTCTCTCTCTCTGTCCCCGCCCTGCTCATGCTCTTCCTCTCTCAATCTCAAAAATGAATAAATGTTAAAATTTTTAAAATTTTTCAATTCATGACCAGTTTTGTGCCTTCTGTACCTCACTTCTTTTTCACCTCTTCCTTTGTTGTTTTGAGGCAATCCCAGGTGTCTTATAATGTAATCTCTTAAGTATTTCAGAATGTGAAAAATCTCTGAAAAATACTTTAAAAAATACCAGTGCCATTATCATATGTAGAAAGTTAATGATTCTAATCAATGTTCAAACTTCCAATTTTTTCAAATATTACTTGTGTTTAGGGGAAATTATCTGGCTCAGTCCGTAGAACATGTGACTCTTGATCTCAGGGTGGTGAGTTCAAGCCCCACATTTGGGCTTGAACTTAAAAAAAAAGAAATATCATTTTTTAAACTTGGTTAGGACCCAAATGAAGTCCACATATTGTGACTGATGTGTTTTTATATGTCTTTTACTCTTTGTTCCCTTTCAATCTTTCTTCCTCTGTAATTTGTTGAAGAAAGCAGCAGAGTGGATTTTACTTATTGTATCCCTATGCATATTCCCCTTGTGCTCTGTATTTCCTGTAAATTGGTAGTTGGATCTAGAGGATTGATCAGATTCCGGTTCAAGAAATTTTTTTTTTTTGGTAAGACTTTCATAGATGGTGTACTAACTTCATCATATGTGTGCGTGTGTGTGTATGTATAAATGTTTATTTAAAAATTTTTTTAAATTTTTTAACATTTATTTTTGAGAGACAGAGACAGAGCATGCGCTGGAGAGGGGCAGAGAGAGAGGGAGACACAGAACCTGAAGCAGGCTCTAGTCTCTGCGCTGTCAGCACAGAGCCTGACGCGGGGCATGAACTTGCAACCTAGGCCAAAGTCGGATGCTTAATCGGCTGAGCCACCCAGGCACCCGTTTATTCATTTTTGAGAGAGAGACAGAGAGACAGAGAGAGAGCGTGAGTGGGGGAGGGGCAGAGAGCGGGGGAGACACAATCTGAAGCAGGCTCCAGGCTCTGAGCTGTCAGCACAGAGCCGGACACGGGCTCGAATTCACTAGTCATGAGATCATGACCTGAGACGAAGTTGGACGCTTAACCAACAGAGTCACCCAGATGCCCCTCGTGTTTATTAATTTCTTCTATAATTATCACATTTTCTAAATTTCCTCCAATAAACATGGTTGCTTTTATGAAAAAGAAAAAAACGTATCATTAAGAAAGAATAGATTGTGAGTCCACAGTGGATACAAGGAGTAATGGGCTGTGGGCAATCCCCAAATTGAATAATTTACATGTGAATATTCAGAATTGACTTCATTTGCAGTTGTTTTTGCTAAGTTGGGAAGTTCTCATGCTGATTATAGTTGCTAAGAAATGTTTCACATGTTGTCGTATCAAACTTGTACACTGTTATATCTGCCTGTGAAGTTTTTGGCGTGCATGAAAAGACATTGCAGGACTAAACTAATCCAGGAGAGTCCTCCATATTTTTCATCCATCCTTTATCTGTACTGATCTCAAAAATACTTTCTTCAATTATGTTTTGTCTTTGCACATGGTTGCAGAGTTGTCTTACAGGTGTGCTTCCGGGTTACATCTGTAAAATGATAAGCATTAATGTGACCTCTTTTCACATGGTCCATGTCTTACTCTTTTCTGAACTCTTTTCGAACAAAGCACACTAATCTGAGATTGATACTCCTTTTTTGTTGAGGGATTTAGTGTTGAGGCCTGGAAGGAAAAAAGCACACACTTATCCATATTTTATGTTTGACGGTCAGACTTCTAAGAGAACATTGATGCTAATTATCTATTACCTTGGAGGGGTCAACTGCAGTATATTAAGGTGATATATCCTATTAATTAAGTTTTTATCTGTATGGAAGAAACTATTTTCCCAAGAAATGTTATTTTATTTATACCACACGGAAAAACTTTTCTTTTTCTGAGTTCCTACATTGGCTTGTTCAAGAAAAAGATAAATCTGGTCCTGAAATTAATTTATGGGTCAGGATTAATCTTGTGGAGAAAGATGTTTGGGGTGCCTGGGTGGTTCAGTTAGTTAAGCATCCAACTCTTGATGTTGGCTCAGGTCGTGATCTCATGGGCTCTGTGCTGACAGTGCAGAGCTTGCTTGGGATTCTCTCTCTCCCTCTCTCTCTCTCTCTCTCTCTGCCTCACCTTCCTTCTCTCATAAATAAACATTAAAAAAATTAAGGGGGAAAAAAAGATGTTCACAGTTTCAGCCTTCATGACCCAAAAAATAAAAAACTTTTTGTAAAACTCGTTACTGTTTCACCTTTATCTACAGGATAAAATCAATATGCTTGTCATAAAAGGCTCTTCATGATCTGACTTCTGCCTCTCTCCCCATATTCATCCCCTCTTTGTATTCTATGTGTTTCAGTTATATGAAACAGCTTGTTGTTCCTTAAATATGTCATGCCAGCTGGCTGTTGTCCCTATCTGAATGTCCTTTCCTTCCCCACATCCTTTTGCCCTGTTTTCTTACCACTTACCTTTTTTTTCTTTAAATATTTTATTTTTTAAGTAATCGCTACACCCAGTGTGGGGCTCCAACACACAACCTGAGATCAAGAGTCACACACTCCACCAAGTAAGCCAGCTAGGTACCCCATTCTTACCAATTATCTTAAAAAAATTGTTTTTAATGTTTATTTATATGTGAGAGAGAGACAGAGACAGAGTGTGAGCTGGGGAGGGGCAGAGAGAGACAGAGACAGAATCCCAAGCAGGCTTCAGGCTCTGAGCTGTCAGCACAGAGCCTGACAGGGGGATCGAACTCACAAGTCATGAGATTATGACCTGAGCAGAAGTCGGATGCTTAACTGACTGAGCCACCTATGCACCCCTTTACCAGTTATCTTTTAAATCCCAGCTTAAATGTCCTCTTCTTTGTTATTGTTATCTTGTCATATTACAAGCACACATAGACACATAAATACATTTGAGAGTAAGGTCCATGTCTTACTGTTTTCTGTAACTGGGCTGCTTACCTCTAGGCCTCCACATAAAATGGGCATTCAGTACACGTTTGTTGGATTGAGTTGAAGCATAGGTGGGCACTATAACAGGCTACTAAAATAGTTCAGGTTGGGGCGCCTGGGTGGCTCAGTCGGTTAAGTGTCCGACTTCAGCTCAGGTCACGATCTCGCGGTCTGTGAGTTCGAGCCCCGCGTCGGGCTCTGGGCTGATGGCTCAGAACCTGGAGCCTGCTTCTGATTCTGTGTCTCCCTCTCTCTCTGCCCCTCCCCTGTCCATGCTCTGTCTCTCTGTGTCTCAAAAATAAAAAAATTAAAAAAAAAAAACACGTTAAAAAAAAAATAAAATAGTTCAGGTCTTGGAGAAACAGTATTTTTACTGCCATCATTTTTGGAAAACCGGCCTGCCTTAGGAGTGCTTAATATTCTATCCCTACCGCAATTTATATATGTGTTAGTAATTATGATCTGGGAAGTGGAGATTGTAGACAGTCTGAAAATTGCCTTCCCAGGGAGCCCTTTCAAGAACTCTGGAGAAAATAGTGGTCATGCCATTTCCTCCTATGCTGGCATATAGAAGCAGCAGGACTGGAGAGCAAGAAGTTCTAGAGCCCTTATCCTTGGCCTTGTTAACTTTGCTTGCCGGGGTGATGAACTGGCTTTGGAGAAAAGATTAATGACCTGGGGCAGCTCCAGAGGCTTATTTTTGTTAAGCTGCTTTCATTCTTTAATCTCATATATAATTACAGTGTCCTTTAAGTGGTGGGGTAGAAAAATCGGAATAGGTTATCATTGGTGTCTGGATTTTTCAGTTCTTGGTTCCTCCCATCCTTCATTGTTTGTATAGTTTTAAAAATTACATAACGTGGATTCACGTTTGTTGAATACAAGTACAAAAATGTCTAGAGACAAAAAGTTCCTCTGCCAATCCCTGCATATGTATAGGTATTCATAGATACACACAAGATAAAGCTATTTTTTTCTTTAAATATAAGGATTATATTCTTAATATCCTGTGATTATGTCAAGTCATGAGGTCTTGTGTTGAGTTGAGAAGAAAAGAGCTCATTTATAACCAAACCTTGGTCATCCTAACCCTTGTTTGATCAGTTGTTATAAAGCTAATAACACTGCTACATTGTAAAATTGAATAGAGCAATGTGTTTGGCATGTATTTGGTGCCTTGTGTTTTCTTCTTTTTAGCAAGATCAAGTATGGTATTTTTATAGGCAATTAAGTATGTTGTTTCTATTACCTACAAACAATCCTGCATGTTTTGTTATTGTTACCACTACATACAGATGAAGAAACCAAGGCTTAAAGAGGTGAAGCTTGTTTATTCAAGGTCACAGGACTAAGCAGGTGTTGAGAGAATTGGACTCCAACCAGTCTGACTGTAAAAGCCATGTCTTACTGCCCTGCCGAACCATCTCTCCAATGCATTCAGCTTCCCTCTTGAAACTGAATGGTTTAGGGGCGCCTGGGTGGCTCAGTCGGTTGAGCATCCGACTTCGGCTCAGGTCGTGATCTCATGGTCCGTGAGTTTGAGCCCCGCATCGGGCTCTGTGCTGACAGCTCAGAGCCTGGAGCCTGTTTCAGATTCTGTGTCTCCCTCTCTCACTCTCTGCGCCTCCCCCACCCATGCTCTGTCTCTGTCTCTGTCTCTGTCTCTCTCTCTCTCTTTCTCTCTCTCTCTGTGAGAAATAAATAAACTTAAAAATTAAAAAAAAAAAAAAAGAAACTGAATGGTTTCTCAAACGATCTGTGGTGAGGGCTAGTGGTGGTGTCTTCCCTGATGTGTGGCAAATCATTACTTTTGTAAAGTACAATACAAATCAGTTACTAGAAAAATTAAGTTTAAAAAAGGGACAGAAAATATAAACCCAAAGGTATTCTTAGATTACAAATTACTTGGTCAAACTTCTATAAAAATTTCTAAATGCTTTATTAAAAAAATTTTTTTTAATGTTTATAGCGTGAGTGGGGGAGGGGCAGAAAGCAAGGGAGACACAGAATCTGAAGCTGGCTCCCGGCTCCCAGCGCTCCCGGCACCCGCCTCTGAGCTGTCAGCACAGAGCCCAATGTGGGGCTTGAACCCGTGAATCATGAGATTATGACCTGGCCGAAGTCGGACGCTCAACCAACTGAGCCACCCAGGTGCCCCTGTAAATGCTTGCTTTAAATTTTGTACTTACTTCCTCACAGACTGCCAGAATCAGTTTGTGGGCCAGCACTGGACTACAGACACTGAAAGGCACTGCTTTATTTTTTTTTTAATTATTTTTTTTTTTTTAACATTTATTTATTTTTTGAGACAGAGAGACAGAGCATGAATGGGGGAGGGTCAGAGAGAGGGAGACACAGAATCTGAAACAGGCTCCAGGCTCTGAGCTTTCAGCACAGAGCCTGACGCGGGGCTCGAACCCATGGACCGTGAGATCATGACCTGAGCTGAAGTCGGCCGCTTAACCGACTGAGCCACCCAGGCACCCCTGAAAGGCACTGCTTTAGAGTCCTTATGCTGGGGTATAGAAACACTCCTAGAACTAATTTTTTTTATTAAATATCTTATGAAAGATTAAAAAAAATTTTTAGTGTTTATTTTTGAGAGAGAGAGTGTGTGAGCAGGGGAGGGGCAGAGAGTGGGGCGGGGGGGGGGGGGGGGAGAGACACTGAGACACAGAATCCAAAGCAGGTTCCAGGATCTGAGCTGTCAGCACCGCCTGACGCGGGGCTCGAACTCAAGAGCCATGAGATCATGATGTGAGCTGAAGTCAGACACTTAACTGACTGAGCCACCCAGGCACCCCTGAAAGATTTTAAATGTTAGCATTTATCAATGCATGGTGAATCTTGGTTCTTCTTCTTTTACACCCTTTTCCTTGCCAACCTATATTATTTTGACATAAATCCCAGATTATCACATCATTGTGTTCATAAATATTTTAGTATGTATCTTTAAGAAATAGGGACTCTTTAAAAAAACCTATTTTCCATAACGTTATCACATCTAAAAAATTAACAATTCCTTAATATCTTCAGGTGTGCTGTAGGTGTTAAGATTTCCCAGATTTTTCATAAATATCTATTTGTGGTTGATTCCTTCAAATAAGAAAGAACTTTTCCTTCATCCTGTTAATATGATATATTTATTGATTTTTATGTGTTGAACCACCCTTGTATTCCTGAAATAAATCTCAGGAATTGGTTATGGTATATAATCTTTTTAATATGCTGCCAAATTCAGTTTGCTAGTATTTTATTGAGGATATTTGCATGTGTATTCATAAGAGATCTCGGTCTGTAGTTTTCTTGCAGTGTCTTTGGCTTTGGTATTAGAGTAATGTGGTCTCATGAAATCAAGAAATGTTCTCTCTTCAATTTTAAGGAAATGTTTAAGAAGTATTAGTGTTAATTTTGAAGAACTGGCTCTTGGGATGTAGCTTCATTGCTAACTTTCTGTGTGACCTTGACCAAATCATTTTACTTTTTTGGGCCTCAGTTCCTCCGTCTGTAAAAGAATATCTAATTGAATTATATGCTTCTTAATACATCTCTATCAGTTTGTTGCCCTACACTAGGGTCTAATCTGGTAGAAAGGTGTTTGCTTTCATCCTTATAATAACTTGTTATCAGGAATGAATTTCTTCTCCCTGAAATTAATGGAATCACAGACTTATAAGTTGGAAGGAGCTTTAAGAGGTTATTTGACTTAGTCCTCTGCCTTTACAGAAGCAAATTATTACCTCTGCCACATAGGTAAAATAGCTGATGTTCAGAAAGTTTAAGTGATTTTCCCAAGCTATATAACTAGGATTTAAGTCTATTTACTAGATTCTGAAGTATACATGTGGTCCTTTTTGAAAGTAGCTTAATTAGATAATAATCTTGTTTTTCCTTCTCTATAGGTTCTTTGCACTGACATCCCTTCGTCTTGTATTTTTACTTGCGTTCAGCTCAATGATCATTGTGTGTATAGATCAATGGAAGAACAAAATATGGCCTGAAATAAAAGGTGAGTTCGATAGCATTTAGAACAATCTGAACTGGAAATGATCTTTCATTTAATTTTTACCTTATTTTGGGGGGTTTATGGGGGAGTATATAGAACTGGGAATACCTTTTGATGCCTGAATTATTTGCTTTAGGAGACACTTGAAGGGCTGGTGCTCCTTCTGTAGTTTGGTGGAGCTGTGCTCCACCCTTCCCATTGTTACTAAGCTCAGGAGACCTGTACCCACCACCTGAGATGTTCTAGCCTTCATTATTGGTCTGAGGAGTAAGTAGTCCTCAAGTTAAAAAAAAAAAAAAAAAGATTCTCATTGCATACTACATCTTTACTGAGGCAGTATCAGTTTGCCTCTCAGGGATTTCTTTTAACTTGTTTATTTATAAAGCAGTAAGCTAAGTGTTGTGACTTATATATAGTACTCTAAGACATGATTCCTTTTCTCAAAGATTGTACATACATAAACAGAAGACAAATGAAATGACAGTTGTAACACAGTACCAAATATGTCACGGTGCAGTATGTGATCAGTATGTTTATTATCTTTTTTGGCCCTGGCTCAGGCCTTGAATGAAGCAAGAGATTTGAACAGTTGAATATAAAAGTGTGTTTCTAGAGGGGCCAGAGCTTGATTAGTCTGAGAAACCAGAAGCTGCAAAGCATCTCTGAGAGCAGGGAATTGGTCACTTTCACCCTAATGAAGAGGTCACTGAAAGGAGTACTAGGAAATAAAACTGAAAACATGTTGAGATTAGATTTTACAAGGCTTTTGAGTTAGGCCTAGAAGTTTAGACTTTATCCTATAGCTAGTGGGTGGTCATTGAACATTGTTAAAGCTTATATGCTGAAGTGATATTAAAGCTTAATTTGATAGCATTTTGCAAGCTCACAGAGAAGAAAATGAGGAAGGAGAGAGACCTGATAGGAAACTATGGCAGTATGTGTGAGAAGTAGTCAGAGAAGTATTCATGGAAACAAATGATGGGTGGCTTCAAGAGCTGAGAAGTAGGAAGACACATTAAGACTGGTAAATAGGGGGTTAGAAGAATTAAGGGATAAAAGCCAGCTGCGGGAGTTCAAAGCTAGGAGAATAGGAGAATGGGATTATAGTCAGCGTATACAGTAGCAGCAGGCAGGGGAGTCCGTTGGCGTAGGGGTTGAGAGCGAGGAAAATTGATGTAGGTTTTGGACATGTTAATTTTGAAGTGTTGGCAGGATATTTACACCAAAGTATACAGCTTTTAAATACATTCCCATCCTATTTTGCAGAGACTTTAAGGAGTCATGTAGTTCATTCACCTGTTTTATGGCTGGTGAACGTCAAAAGACTTGACATCGTTCACTATAGTTAATAGGTCTCTTTTTAAAGAGAAAAGACAGATTTCTAGGGTTGGAGTAAATATAATCCGCCTCAGTAACCTGGTGCACCTTGATACGTATGAACAACCAAGACACACTTGAGGGGTGGGATGGGTCATTTTTTTTCATGTGCACCTTGATTCTCAGTTGTAGAAAGTAGAAGGGGTCCTGATGCTCCATTTGGATCCCCTCACCCGCCCACTGGAGAAATGAGCAGGCATCAGCCATCATCCCCGTGTCTGCAGTTCCCTAACTCTGTCAGTGTAATATAGTGTCTCCTTTTTATTGGCTATTAGCATTTTCTTTTCCTCAAACCTATTAAAACTTGAGCTGTCAGACCAACAGCCTAACATTTTTATGTTTAGTTTTCCCTACCAACTAATGCTGGTGTTTGTTTTAATATTGTAGTGCCAAGACCCGACGCATTAGACAATGAGAGGTATGGAACACTAATTAAATCCCTTTTCGTTGCTCTGATTGATTCTCTTGTTGTAATATTCTGGTTCCATGTTGTTAACTCCATGTTATGGATACAGAGTATAAGCTGAGAACCTAGTCTGTTCCACATAATCATTTTAACAAATCTAAAATTCAGGCAGCAATATGTTGAGATGGCTAGTGTCCTCTGCTATTAAGAAAAGTTTTGAAAAAGAAGTGTTGTAGTGCCCCGTAATCTAACATGCCAGGAAATTAGCTGCATTTTTTAGCCCTACTGTGAAAACTTCGAGGCAACTTACTTCATTTGTCTCCTGGCTTTTATACCAGGTCATTTAGTGTTTTCTGTGACCTCTGGCTTTTTAAAGTTCCTGGTCAGAAAACACATTGGTTCCAGGCATCAGCAAGCCAAAGATTCCTCTTATGTCTTACAGGTCCTGCTTTCATTTCTCAGTTCATTCATCCCATACGTTTGATCCAAGGAATTTCCTCTGCTATGGTTTATTTTGCTTTTGCTTTGTTTATTTTCTCTCTGATGGACACATGCACCATTGCCTCCCCTCAGCAGCAGCAGTGTCAGACTGTGCTTTACTTTTATCCCTGAATTGCAATCACAGTGAATTGCAGTGGTCCGAGTGCAGGGAAGATGTTTCTAAGCACAAAGGGCCTTGGAGCTGGTGGCAGGTTTATACACGTGGATTGGGCCGCTTGCTCACAGGGTGGAGCTGTTGGAACAGGCGTGCCCTCCTAGTCTCTAAATTCAAGTTTCAACCTGTGAGACAAGAAGAAAGTCCCACTTCACTTCCAGAGCACCTAGGACTAGCCACTCCCCAGCTCCAATTGAAACCTAGAAGCATCGGCTGCCTACACAGCAAGATGGGGCAGGGGGGGAGTCCCTCAACACCCTCCTTTCACAGCTCCCCCTTCTCTCTCCTATAGCTGGGGCTTTGTGCACCCTCGGTTGCTCAGCGTGCCCGAGCTCTGCCACCACGTAGCTGAAGTCTGGGTTAGTGGGACCATTTTCATAAGGAATCTTTTGCTTTTCAAAAAGCAAAACCCAGGCAAGGTAAGACTTCCCATTTCACTTTCATTTCTGGCTTCTCAGTTCAGTTCATGCTAAACTGAGACAGTCCTGTGATGGCATATCCTCATTCAAGAGAGGAAAGATCCCGACGATTGTGGAGACAAAGGGAAGTTGTAGGAAGGGGTTTCTGACCAGCCACTAGGACTAGGGGAAGAGCTTGACGATTCCTTCTTTGGGTGCTTGCCTCTTAGATTGAGCCATCTTCCTTAGATTGAGCCCCAAGATGGCAAAGAAAGCTTGCTTGTGTGCGTTTTGTGTCATAGTAAACATGTGGTAGGTTGTTGGGTTTTTTAATTTTTTACCTTTTTTGTTTTTTTTAAATTAAAAAAACCCCACCACCAACACTTGCTTTCAGAGAGAATTTTTGGCTAAGCCCATGCAGACCAATTTCCTAGCAGGAAAGGCGCAGCCCTGTTGGGTTAGCCACGGAAAAGGAGTTTGAATAGAATGGACATCCTCCTTTCCATCCCAGACATAATCACTATGGGATGCAACAGTGGCTAGACACAGCTGTGATTCTGACATGCCCACTTATAGGTCATAAAGAATCATTTTAATCACATCTCCACCTATCCCCTGTCCCCACCTCAGTCTCCCTCCATGTAACAGAAACTTAATACTGTTTCCTGACTCCTCCAGTTCTGCTTGCTGAGCTGTGGGATACTGACCTTTTTGGCCGTTTTGGGCCGCTACATCCCTGGGCTCTTGCTGTCCTACTTAATACGTAAGTATGGCACATAACCTTCCCCTGAGCTTACCCTGCTAGCTTTTCCAGCCACAGCTAACTCTAGGTCTAGAAAGAGGACTTTTATATTTTGGTTCTCCAGGAAATGATCTTTTTATATTTTCATAACCTGTTTGGTGTCATGAAAGTATCTTTCTTCTTATCTATAACAGGCTCCCCACACATAAAGTACTTTTCTTACTAAGTCAGCTTTAGAAATCATTGAGGGTTCACTAACCTATGTTGTATTACCAACTATAAAGACTGTCTGTTCCTATTTAGGAGGAAATTTTTAGAGTCCGAATACTGTGTAATAGCAGAACACAATTCTTAGAGGTTTCTCTACTAGATTCTGCTTATTCTGGAGCACTTTTTTTTCTTCTGGAGCACAGTTTTTTAAATTTAGTTACTTCCTGTTGGCCTGAACTCTGTGTGGGGCTGGAAGAACTGAGTAGTTATGGTTGTGGCCAGAAGCTCACATGATTTGTTGTCTAGTTTCTGAGGCATTGTTACCAGTTAGCCTTTTGTATGGCTCAGTGACACCTGTATGCATGTGACCACACTGCCTGGTTCTGTTCTTAATGTATCGTCAGCACACTCTGCTGTGCACAGCCACGTAGGTGGCTGCAGAAGTCTCTGCCCCCCAAAACCCCCTCATGTAGTGGGGGAGCCTAGTAAAGACGGATGACCAGCAGAATGAAACAGAACTATTTCCCACCGAGTGTCCAGAGGGCACAGTGACAGAAGGACAGTAAGGACTGTTTCGTACAGCCCCTTCTCCACCTTGCCGCTGTTTCCCACTCCTTCTCTCAGTTGTCACTGTCATGATGTGGCCCCTTGCTGTGTACCACCGACTGTGGGATCGAGCATATGTACGGCTGAAGCCAGCTCTGCAGCGGCTAGATTTCAGTGTCCGTGGCTACATGATGTCGAAGCAGAGAGAGAGACAATGTAAGTGTCAAGGGGAGGCTTCTTTCCACTTGGGCAATTTGGGGAAGACAAGGAGAAGCCTGTGAGTCCTCAGAAGTTGGAGAAGTGAGTGAGGTGTGGTTGGTGTGTAGGGGCCGGTGGTAGGTAAAAGTAATATTTTATTCTAGGAAGTCTGTGCAGGCTTACCAATTTTCCCACTTAGAATTCCGGACACTCCCATTTTAAACAAATCTGGGGAAAGCTCTTCCAAATTGAATAAAAGTCAGACAGCGAAGATATCCCTAGTGTTTGCTGCTTTTTAGGAAGTACTTTCCTTGTGCCCGAGCACTGTGCTGGCAGCTCTGCATACATGTCTTATTTAACCTTGACAACCTTGAGAAAAGAAATTGAACTTCACAGTTAGTAAATGGCAACCTCTAAGCCAGGCCTCTTTTTACTACTGAAAGCTGCTTTCCAAAGGTGATTCATGCTGCTTGAGAAGCCAGAAGATCCAAGATCCTCCAACACATGAATGACAGTTCCGTGAACTTTTTCCTCCCTCCTGTGGGCTGGTCAGGTTAGATATTTCATTAAGCCCTAGCCTTCAGAGAGCCCTGCACACACAAGGTCATCAAGGCCCAACACCCCCTGGCACAGCCAGCTAAATAGTATCAGTCCTCAAAAGCCTAATTTAACCAAGGTGGAGCATCTCCCTTTGCCCTCTCTAGGACAGCCTCCACTTTCCACCTTGACATCCTGTCTGCCCCTAGCTGATCCTGCGACTTGTTGATCATCTGATCAGAACAAAAGTGTGGAGGGGCTGGTGGAGGAGAGGCAATGGAAGAGAGATCTTTCTCTCCCCAGTTATCAGCTTACCTTGTTACTTAGGCTCAGCAACCCCCACCCTCAGGCATTGTGATGGGGGCTTCAGGATATATTCAGAGGATTCATTCTGTTCTGTTCTGATTTTATGCCTTTGAAGTCCAGGGCGGGTGGGGGTTTCCCCTTAAGGGAAGACGTCAAGGCCTTCTGCTCTTTCCACATAGTGCGCCGCAGAGCCCTACACCCAGAGCGTGCAATGGACAACCACAGTGACAGCGAAGAGGAGCTTGCTGCTTTCTGTCCTCAGGTATCTTGGGTGTGGAAGGCGCACCACTGGCCAGTTAGCCCCCTTTAACTGTATGGCAGCTCATGTTTAGGCAGTGACTAGGTTTTCAAGTTCATTATGGGTGCTTCAAGGCCCCACCCTCCCCTTGCTCCAAAGAACAGTGAGGAGAGAAGCTAGTGTTCTGTTGGGACTGTGTGCATAGATCCTAGTTTGAGCCTGGTGACCAGCACACCCTCTTCCGTGTCTCCTTTTAACCCCTACCATCATGGCAGAACTTCTGGAACTGGCGTGATCATCTTTTAAACAGCCCAGCCCACCTTGTGTTGGGCAATGTATCTTCCTGGCCACCTGTGAAAAGTTATCTCTGGATCAGTTATTTGCTTAAGAGTAAGTGGCTGGTTGACTCCCCACACTACTTTCCTTCTTATGCTCAAGATTGATAAATAAGGGTGTTTTCCTTGGGGGAGCAGCCTAAAAGGGGTAAAGATATTACCTGAAGTCCCTATTGTGCCTGATTGCACTGCTGGCTTTAGGGTAGCCTTTAGGGCTGGCTAATTAGTAGAGCTAAAACTGGGGAACTGCACCTTTTCCTAATGGCATTCTCTCTTCAGGCTTGTTGGTCTTTTCTTTCCTAAGCTGGATGATTCTACTGTTGCCAGGGAATTGGCCATCACAGACTCCGAGCACTCGGATGCTGAGGTCTCCTGTACAGACAATGGCACATTCAATCTTTCACGGGGCCAGACACCTCTAACAGAAGGCTCTGAAGGTGAGGGGAACCTTGGACCCAAGTTGATAATGACTCTGACTGTTGCCACTTAGCTTCCCTGGGCAGAAGGGGATACTGCCCCCTCCTCTCTGAGGTGTGGATCAGGTGGCAGAACAGCTTTGGCATATGGCTACAGCCAGAATGGTACTGCTGCTCTCCTTGAAATCCTCCCTTAGTAGCCTCCGGTTTCTAGGCTCATATGGAGCATACTGGAGGAAGGGGAGGGAGTTCTTTGGGCAGTAGAGATCATAGCAGTCTGTAAGTGGAGGGGAAAGGCCAACCAGTGCTCCAGGTTTTGCTTCACCCTGAGAAATACAGGGTAGAAAAATCGGGTTACATGGGGCTGACTTTGTGGGGCTGGGGCACAGGAGTGCCAGGTTGTTGCCGTGTCTCAGACACCCCTCTGTTCTCCCAGACCTAGATGGTCACAGTGATCCAGAAGAATCCTTTGCCAGAGACCTTCCAGACTTCCCTTCCATTAATGTGGATCCCGCTGGCCTGGATGATGAGGACGATACCAGCATTGGGATGCCCAGCTTGATGTACCGTTCCCCACCGGGAGCTGAGGAGCTCCAGAACCCTCCCGCCAGCCAGGACGAGGCTGTACTGCCGGAGCTCCTGCTTGGTGCCCTGCCTGCAGGATCCAACCTCACCAGCAACCTTGCCAGCCTGGTCTCCCAGGGCATGATTCACCTGGCCCTGTCAGGGGCCTCCCAGCCAGGCCCTTCTGGCCCACCTCCCCGGAGAGCAACGAGAGGCTTCCTTCGGGCCCCTAGTTCAGACCTGGACACTGATGCTGAGGGGGATGACTTTGAACTTCTGGACCAGTCAGAGCTGAATCAGCTGGACCCTGCCAGTTCCAGGAGCCACTGAGGCAGAGACTCCTTTTGGGGGTCACTGTGGTTTAGGTTTTTTTTCTCCCTATCCCACTTAAGGTGAAGGGGCAAGGGAAGAACCCAGGTCCCATCCACTGAATTCTATATGTATGCTTGGTGACCTGGCTGAAGCTCAGGCCTGCTGAGAGAGGATACTCGCTCCCGGCTACCAGCTGGACGCCCATTTCTGAGCTCAATCACTGCAGTGAGAGTGCTCCCCCAGGGGAGGCTTCTCCATCAGAATGGTACTTTTGGGGAACAAAGTAATCAGGGGTATTGGTTCCCCTTTGAGGGGGTGCTGCTGTTTGCTTCTAGGTATGGGTGCTCGGGGGCCCTCAGTGATAGAAGCCACCCTTTCCTTCCTTCCGCCCTTCATCTCCTCCCTGGAGCTCCAAGTCAGGCAGCAGCTGGAAGAGTTACATTGCCATCCTCTTTTGCTAAGCCATGATTTGATTTGTCTTTTTCTAAGCAAATTTTTTGGTTCTGCAGAGCAGGCCTGCTCCCTCTGCCCTAGCCCATCCTCATTTCTTGAGGCTTAACCTCCAGTGCTCCAGAGTAGTGCTTGTGAAATTTAGGAAATGTGAACATGATGTGAGGGTCGGCCTCTTCAACATTACCTTGGGCTGTGGGGTCAGCTGGCTGAGAGGGCGGGTGCCTCTATATCTCATGGTCTCATGGAATCTTCTGAAGCTGCCTGGTTATTTTTGGTGCTGCTAACCCCTGGCTCCATTTGACCATCAGCCTGAGCAACGAGCAAAGCAATACCATACCATATCCATTTCCATGTTCCCGTTCCTTCCCCTGCTCCTCCTTTGGAGAAGCAATAATTGCATGGGGGGTGTCAAAGTAGCACTTTACAAATGGCTCATTGGCATTCACCCCAGGAGCCACCAGCTCTTCTTGCACCAGCTCTTCTTACTCCTGATTCAGTTCCTTTAATAGTTTTATTTTCAGTTGCTTCCCACTTGGCAGGGCCTCTTTTAAGGATGAGCCCAGTTAGCAAGAATGTGTAGTCAGAAACCCCTCTAAGGGGTATCTGTTCTACTGTCATGCTAGAGAAAAACTAAAAATGGCAATTCTAGACCTGTGCCAGACTACAGCCTCTCTCTGCTTCCCCAATCAGAGCTCAGGCCAAACTCTTCTGTCCTCTTGCCCTCTGCATTAACCCTTTGCTGATCCTCAGGGACCACTCCCCCAACACTCCCATACCTGGGCAAGGGATGTTGGACAGAGCCCATTTTCATGTGCTGCAGGTGGGAGTGTGCTAACATGTTTGCTCTTGGTTGATGGACAAGGTAGAGGCCGGGAGTGAAAATTAGGAGTGAGAAGGGAGAAGAGCTAGGTGCCTGTTTCATAGTCACTTGTGTGTGAAGATTCGGGGTAATGGCATCTCCCCACTTTAGGGTTCTCAGACTTTGGACACCTCCTCTCTTCTCAGAGCCCAGATGTCTCACAGGTGAACTCTGATAGGGAAAAACACAGGAGTGTGGGAGAGGAGCGGGTTTTGGTGTGTTTGCATGAGTGTGTGTAGCTTCAGGCCTTGGAAGTTGGCAAAAGGGAGGGAGGAAGGAGAGCAAAATCTTCAGAGGGTGTTTCTTGTACCTGGGGGATCCTGCTCTGAATCTCCTTAGTCCTCCACTGTGAACTGGGGTGGGGATGGACGGGAGGGGGGAGGGAGGGAGTGGTGCTGGGGAATAAATCTTATATGAGAACAATCTTTAAGAGACTGATGTTGAATGGTGTTTTACCCTTGATAGTGTTCTCAGGTGACAACCTTAGAATAGTAAGTCCAGCTGTGAGCGACCCACCTGCCCTGTTTTTCCTTTGTGATGGTCAGAATAATCACCATGGTATGAAGCCACTTCCCCTCCCCTGGAGAGCCTAGACAGTATAACTGGCACTCTTGGTTGGCATCTAGCCAGCAGTTCCATCATTTTTTTTTAATGTTTGTTTATTTTAGAGAGAGAGAGAGAGAGAAAGCAAGCGGGGGAGGGGCAGAGAGAGAGAGGGAGCCAGAATCCCAAGCAAGCTCTGCACTGTCAGTATGCAGCCCCACCTGCGGCTCAAACCCACGAACCTCAAGATCATGACCTGAGCCGAAATCAAGAGTCGGATGCCCAACCTACTGTGCCACCCAGGCACCCCTCATTTTTAATTCTTAATATTGTTCCTTAGACATGTGAAGACAACTACGTGTTTCAAAGGCTAATGAGAATTTAGGTAACAGAAGGCTGTAAAGATTAACACCATGCTCTTCCTCTGGAGTGTTTGAGCTGCAGGGACAGCTGCTCTTTGGCCTTCGGCTGACCTCAGAAACTAGAAACACTTATTTCAGGCTTTGTCCCATTGGCCACTGTGGGCAGAAGTGGAAAACACCTGCCAGGTGTTGCCATAAGATTGACTCGGCCAACAGGAAACTTTTCTAACAAGCTTTGTGGCTTAACCGTAGCCCCGTCCCAACCCTGCCTTGCCTTGGCGTTCACACCACAGCACGTGTTGAGCGCCCCCTGTGTGCGAGGCCCGGTAACGGGCAATGAAGGATATCGCTATTGTCCTTCCAGAGTTTCTACGCATTTTTGTCTTCCAACCACCCTGCTGTTAGTATCTCTTTTTCCTATTTTACAAATGAGACCGACGAAAAGAGCATCGGGCCGTGGGACAGGGCACGTCCCTGTGAGTAACTGGCTCTGTGATCTTGAGCAAGTCGCTAGCCCAGCGGGAGTTGATCCCAAGTTTTCTCCCCTTTGGAACACCGGCCCAGCTCACGGTGACGAGAGCTCAGCCGCTGCCTCTGGAAGCGGGTCTCGGAACGTGAAGGCGTGATTTACTACGGCCTGCGTCCCGAGGAGCAGGGAGGGAGAAGTCCAGGGCAAGCGCCCCACCTCCGCTGCATGGACCCAGAAGTGCGAGGGACCACACTCGCACCCGGCTCCCGACAGCACTGACCTACGGCGCCCGGGAAGGGTCGCTTCGTTCCTCGCCAAGACTTCCCCTTCCGCCAATCACCGCTTGCGCCCCGCCCTTCCCGTCGCCGGAAGCAGCCGTTGCCCCGAGCAACTGCAACGTCCGGCTTTCCAAGTTGGCGGCGGGAAAGGCCATGAGTAAAGGCCGGGCCGAGGCTGCGGCGGGAGGTAAACGGACCGCGGGCACGGGGGAGACCCGGGCGGGGGCCGGGCGAGGGGTCGGTTGAGTGACCTCCCCCCATGCCCCGTCTCCTCGTAGCCCCCGGGATTCTCCTGAGATACCTGCAGGAGCAGAACCGGCCCTACAGCGCCCAGGACGTGTTCGGGAACCTGCAGCGGGAACATGGACTGGGCAAGGCGGTGAGGACCCTCTCCTGGGACCGCCCCCCTACCCTTGGGGCCCCTCGAATCAGCCTGAAGTGCTGCCCTCTCGAGGCAGCCATTCTAGCCTTGAGCTTCCTAAGGCTGGTCGGCCCTAATGCCCACTGCCTGGGCCCTAAATCATCCCTCTGATTGGTTCTGCCTCTCCCCTCTGCCAGGCGGTGGTGAAGGCGCTGGAGCAGCTGGCCCAACAAGGCAAAATCAAAGAGAAGATGTACGGCAAGCAGAAGATCTATTTTGCGGACCAGGTGAGGGAAACCTGTGCAGATTATCACCCGTGTGAGACCCCGACATTAGGTGAATCAGTCTCTAGAATGAACTCTGACTTGAGGCATCCCGTGAAACTCAGCTAGCCCACGCCATTAAAAGGGCCCCACACACCCTTTAAATCAAAGTGGGTACTCCCCCTTGCTGTGATCCAGACTCAACGAGACTTCCAGATCTGAGATGTACATGATAGATGACAGAAGATCCTGAATTGTTCCTACCAAGGTCCCTTTCCCCTTGGAGGTTTCTTTTTCCCAGTCATCTAGATCAGAACCATCATCTGCCAAATGATTTGCCTTCTGTCCCCACCCCTCCCAACACAGATGACACTAATTTTGTATCTCTAGGCCAGACCACCGCCCGGATGCCTTCCAGACCTTGCAGAATCAATATTGCTGAAGTAGAATGCACATCTCCCCTAAATGGGCTCCTTTTACAGGCTTCTCCCTCAGTTAGAGCCACTCCTCACCCAACTCAGAGACTGGGGAGTCACTCTTACCTCACAGCTTAGGCAGCCAGCAAATCCAGTTGGCTTTCCCCCTTCCTGAATCCACCCTCCCCTTTCTGTCTGCCATTGCTGATTGAGTTCAGGTGCTCCTCATCTATCACGATAGCCTCCTCACAGCTCCTGGCCTCCTCACACATCTTAAACGCTGCAGCCAGAATGGTCTGCGTCAGTACAATCTGGGGCCATTTCCCTACTTGAAACTCCAGCACTCCCTACAACAGGGAGAAATCTACATAGAGACTTGGCTCCAGGCTGCTGCTAGCCTCACCTGTCCCTTCACCAGTACTAGACCATTTAGGTGTATTTTACTCCTGTGTCCTTCCTCTGCCTGGAGTTTTAAAAGCCCTTCTTCCTCTTCTGCGTCTTTGCTCAGCGAACTCTTACTCCAAGGTTCTCCCTCAGGCATCACCTCCAGAAACCTTCCCCGGATTCTCTCCTCGCCTCTTCTTCAGGCACTCACCTCCCTGAGGGATGCTATATTGTGGTGGTCTTTTTACCCATCTCCTCGCTAGACTGCAGCCCTTCCAGGGCTGAGCCCACTTCTCACTCTTCCTCCTTTGCTGAGCACAACCCCCCCCACCCCAGTATCTAACGTCCAGTAGACCCTGAATACTAGTTTAACTGAACCACACCACCATCAAGACTAACTTTTCTGAAATAGGTTTCATTACATTACTACTCTAATGAAGAGTCCCTAAGGGAGAATTCGGCAGCATTTTTTCTGTAAAGACAATTTTGTGCTTTTGCCGGCCAGATGGCCTCTTGTCATAGCTATACAACTGTCACAGCCACTGAGGGCCGTCATTATAGAGCAGTGTGTAAATGATCACATGTAAACGAGTAAACATGTAAATGAGTGGGTGTAACTGTGTTTCCAGAAATTTTTGTTTTCACAACCCCGAATGTGGCAGGATTTGGCGTGCAGGCTGTAGTTTGCTGCCTTCTGCTATAAAGGTTTACTTTGCTTTAATGAAGAGTCCAAACTGCCCAGGCTGGCATTCCTATTCTTTCTAACCTGCTCCCTGACATCACTGACAAGACCACCCCACCCCCCATCCCGAGCCCCACCACAGTCCTTTGTGGCAGCTGGTCTCTCTCAGGGGAGGGGCCCCTCAGACGTTTACTGGAGTCCCTTCAATACCACCCACCACGACTCTTGACCTGCCCAGGTTCCTCCTACTGTGGAAATGTGTAATTTAGGTATCACTACCTTGGGAAGAATGTTCCTTTACTCTTTTAGCCCAGTGAGTGGTTTTACCACTAAACTAAGATTTCTGCCCTGTTCAGTATCCTGAAGCTCCTTGAGGACAGGCATCAGGTTTTAACTTTTTTACACCTTTTTGTTTGTTGGGACCAGTACCGAACCGAATGGTGTCTCACAGGGACCCTCCCGCTGTTCTCCCAGGCCCCCTGGAGGGCTGGGGAGCCCCAGGTTCTTGAGTGGATGTGATGTGGCCTGCCCAGATGTGGCCTCACATCACACCCACCCACTTCTGTTTGTCGTCTCACCTCTGGCAGGACCAGTTTGAGATGGTGAGTGACGCTGACCTCCAAGGCCTGGACACCAAAATCGTGGCCCTCACTGCCAAGGTGCAGAGCCTCCAGCAGAGCTGCCGCCACATGGAGGCCGGTAGGACTGGGCGGATGCCGGAAGGGGCCCCTGGCGCGAGGGTCATTCCAGAGGGCAGGAATCCCTAAGTGAATGGTTTGCTGACCGCAATGTCTCGCTGCAGTGGAGAGCTGGGCTGGGCCGCCACAGGCATTATGTTACAAGAAACGTAAACAGCTAATGGCTTTTGAATATAAATGGGCAAGACACGCATTTGCTTTCCCTAACATTATCAGTGTCCTGTGCCCACACTCCCTCTGTGCCTGTTTCTTTAACTGGCTACAGGGAACAGTCTGTTCAACCTCACACTTTACCACTGCTTGTAGATGGAAGAGGAAAGACAAGCAGACTAAACTGGTAATTCTGTAAGCCTTAATCTCTGCCGAGCGCAATTTCCAGAATATGGAACTCATTCTGGACCCTGGGTGTAGAACCTAGAGCAAGGTAGGGGCCCAGTCTCCTACCTCAGGGAGCACCCACTGGGAAAGACAAAACCCCATCATCAGGGTAAGAAGCGACCTCAGGGAGATGTGGTTTCAGAGCTGAAGGAGTTAACTAGTGCCCTGACCACACCGGAGATGCAGAAAGAGATCCAGGAGTTGAAGAAGGAATGTGCTGGCTACAGAGAGAGACTGAAGAACATCAAAGCAGCCACCAACCACGTGACTCCAGAAGAGAAAGAGCAGGTGAGTCAGGAGGAAGGGTGGTAGCGGGGCGGTCTGCCTGTGCAGGTCTGGAGTGAGGCCGAGGTTGCCCGCCAGCAGCCCCTGAGAGGCTAGAGCAAGCCGTTTCCCTGTGCAGGTGTACAGAGAGAGGCAGAAGTACTGCAAGGAATGGAGGAAGCGGAAGAGGATGGTAAGTGCGTGAGCTCCGCAGCAGGCCCTGGAAAATGGCAGCCACCGGAGAAACTGCTGCCTGAGGTCATGGGTCCGCCAGGCAGTGCCGCCCGTCTGAAAAGGGGTGGTTTTGTTTCTTGTCAGGCAACAGAACTGTCTGATGCGATCCTTGAAGGATACCCCAAGAGCAAGAAGCAGTTCTTTGTAAGTGGTTCTGTCTCTCCCCTCCTTGCCACCCTGGGGTCTTCGTCCAGGGAGGTCTCGTTTACTGGTCTCCCTGCCCCAGGAGGAAGTTGGGATAGAGACCGATGAAGATTACAACGTGAAGCTCCCAGACCCTTGAGGAGTCCTCTGCAGGATGGGGGAATGGAAGTGACGTCCTGGACTGGCCGCCTCCTTCAGGTTGGCTTCTTTGTTCCTGCTGCTTTCCACCTTTGAGCAGAGCAGCTGGGAGAGGGGCATGAACCAGAATACAGGGCTCAGGGAGTGAGCAAGCCCAGAGTGGATGGTTGTCATGCTCGTTTCATCATCTAGATTCCAATTGCTTGCACTTAAACTTGGAACAACGCTAAAGGAAAGCATTTGGCAATATTTATTGTACTATAATTTGATATAAAAATACTTAATTTCCTCTGGATAACCAAACCTCCCAGATGTCAACCCTGAGGAAGGCTACCGGGTAGAGAGAAGCTAGTATACACAGCATTCGAGGAGCCCAAGGCTTTACCCAGGACTTTTCTGGGCTCTGTACCCCAGGAGGCCTTTAAAGTATCTTCTCTACCCCTTCACGCCACTCCCAAGTCCTGGGAGAAACACAAGCAGCACTAAGATGGTGGAGACCCAGGTATGCTCGACAGGATGGCTGGGAGTGATTTGGAGGCCCAGTTCACTTTCAAAAATTGTAACTTTAGCAAAATTGCGATGTTGGTGTTTAGAATATTAAAAAAAAAAAAAAATTAATATGTAGTGCTATGTCACATGTAACTTCTCTGTGCTATGCTCCTGCCTGTGGGGACAGAGGGGGCAGGGGTATGTGGGGGAAGAAGGAGAGGGGATACAGTAGCAAGTGAGGGCAGGAACCCAGTAGCCCTGCCCTGAGCTGGCCAGAAGAGGCCTGATCTCACCTTGGGCTGACCAGGCAGCCCTAGCTGAGGCACAAGGAGGCCTTTCACCCCTCTTGGCTGTGGGAGTATTTCCTCATGTTCCTCCCTTCCCATCCAACTACTGCCAAAATGGCCAAACTTGGGCCAAATGTTGCCCAAGAGACCAAACCAAATGCAAACAGTAGCTTCCCAGTATGTGTAATCAGGAGCAAAAATCTGAGGATTAGAAGGGGAGAGACCAGGAGCTCTTATGGGGGGAGGGGGGGTGTCCCCAGAACAGGGTCCCCCCCCTCCCGAAGACTTCTACGGAGAAGGGGAAAGACAGTAAGCTTGAGTTCTGTGGTCAGTATAATAAATTAAAGCTTTCACAAAACAAATACCCCAGTCCCAGTGAGGATGAAGGGGTGCTGGGGAACCAAACACCGAGAACCAGCTGACTGGTGTGCAGTGTCGCAGTCCAATCTCATAAGCCCAGTGGCTCCGTGGCCAAGTAGGAGACTCTGGCATCTTGTTGGCTCTTCTGCAGCTTCCAAAACCCAGTCAGTACAGCTGGTTCTTCAATTGGTGCAAGACGCCAATCACAATCTCCCGTAGGGTCTGGCGGGGGCAGCAGAGGAAAACACGAGTGATGCTCAGGTGAGGACAGAGGCTCAGATACCTGCCTAGACCAGTCATGCTCTTTAGAGTACAACAGAAAAAGCCCCTGGGAAACACCGTTTACAGTCGACTCTGAAATGTCCCTGAGACAGGACAGAGAAAGGGATGGAGACATGGACAGCTATGTGGTAAAGCAAATACAAGAAATGGGAATGGTAGCATTTAGGTGGTGGGCACAGGAGTGTCCACTCTTGTGTCACGGGACACTTAAAGTGGTTCCAGAAAATGTCAGGAAACAAAAAAGTGAGATGCAAGTCAAGCCTCAGAAACTCCATGCAATACCATTAACACACGGCTCCATTACAAATAATCACAAACCCCAGGGAAAACTAGTGGGCCTGGGGGTGGGAGCCAGGAATGTTTCTAGAAATTCCACGTGATTCTGCTATGAGTGATGAGGGCTTACATACTAGGCAGCCATAACGCAAGCTAACAAAGGCCAGAGCGAGGCCTTGCCTGAGTTAAGTGCCCACATCATTCTTGCCAAATGAAACCTTAACAGGAAAATGTGGGCCAGGAAGCAAAGAAGAGAGCCTCCAGAGACCTAAAAGTTGCCACCTTCCCTCTCTGAACAAATTAGGACGGACTTGGGTCACTCGGCCTGAAGGAAGATAGAAAATCCGCACCCCTTGACCACTGCTGCCCCATACCTGAGGCTTACAGTGCTCCTCAATCCAGCTGAAGACACAGGCTGACAGCTCCTGGAAACTGGCCACGGAGATAGAGGCATTGAAGGACTGGAACAGTGAGTCCATGATGCCTTGAAACACATTGAACTTGACTTGGTCAGAGACCTGGTCTTCTCCCTCATGGGGGTTGTCCTGGTGTGCCTTCACAATCTGCTCATAGTTGCTGAAAGCGAGTAGAACAGGGCTAAGGTGCTATAACAGCTCAGGTCACCGTATGTACTCCCCCGGCCCCAGGAAGGGGTTCCCAGAGAGCTGCTGGGACAGAAATGGGTGACCCCTCTCTCTACCCCTCGTTAATCCCACAGGCACTTTGAGTATCTGCTAGGTATCAGGGACTGTTGGGGTGCAGAGTCCTACCCCTAAGTGGCCACCTACAGGAATGAGAAGATTATCTGTTCTGTATTATCTGATGTGGCCTTTGAACAAGAGAAAGGTATGAACTGAAGTCAGCTTCAGAGTCCCCTCAGAAGCCCTGGCTCCCCGAGCTCAGCATCCCCCCCTTACACTTTCATGATCTTTAGGGCCGTGACGTCCTTGCGTAGCATGGACACCTCCTCCTCCTGCTTTTTCTTCTCCTTGTGCAAAAACTGGATGTAGTCAATAGCTGCAGTGAGGGTGGGCACAGAGGATGTCTCAGCCAGAAGGACAAGGTTTACTTTGTTTCCCCTTCCTCCCTTTCCCCAACTCTCTCATTATAATCACCCCACCGGGGCCAGGCCGAAAGTGAGTGTAAGTCTCTGGCCTCCTCACAGCACCACTGGCCCCAGCCACTCCCAGTGCTCTCCCTGGCCATACTCTTCTGTAGAACGATGGCTTTGCTGAGCTTTTGGGAGCCAATGGAGAAGTCCTGCTGCTGGCAGGTGGGGACGATGGTCTGGAGGTCATCATAGCCTCTCTGTGGAGACAGGAGGGAAAACAAGGGTTCCTTAACTCCAAGGGATTCAGGCAAACTGGTACAAAACTTTCTGTGAACCGAAGTTCCATGCTCACAAACTCAAAGGGGTAGGGGACTAGAAAAAAGGAGGTGTTCATATCCAGGGACTAGAGCAGCTGCCACCAAGGATGCTGGGGACTGATGAGGGCAGGGTAGGTCTGAAATACACAGGGGCCTCCTGCATTGGCTGAGGTACAGGCCTCCCCAGTCACCTTGATGGCGTCTCTCCTCTTCTGCTCAGCCTGAGTATGTGCTCGCCGCCGCCGGTCCTTGTAGGACTCCTTGTAGGACTCCTGGTGGTAATCACTGTCCTCGTCATCTACGCTCAAAGTTGGGGGCAGGAAGAGGTCATTTTGAAGCCCAGTGGGCCCGGCTAACCCACCTTGCCCCAGTGGGGAAGAAAAAACTGGTGCTCAGAGACAGCAAACGGACAGAACCGTCTAATATTCTAGATGAGGTGAAAGATGGTGAGACCCTGTGTCTAACGCTAGGCCTCCAGCACCCCCGTGTGGATGACTGGAGCTTCCTGTCTAGGAAATATACTAAAATGATGGTATATCTGAGCCCCCCCAGGTGGGGGCATGTTGCTGCCTACCTGTATTGGGGACAGAAGAGGCACTGGTGGAACCGATGCTATTAGCTCTGGACACTACACTCCCCTTTCGGGTACTTTCTACAAAAAGCCCTGTAAAAGAGAGGTCCCAATCACTAGGGGGTAGGACAGGAGAACACTGTTAGACCTTCAGACACCTGTGTGTACAATGGCTTCCTGATCCTTAAATGCTGACCTCTCCCTTTCAAGCCAAAAGCTACCCATATTGGGTCATCCACTTCCTGCTGTGCCCCACCACAGTGCTCCTGTCTCTGGTGTCTCCACTGCTCCAGGGGCCTGCAATGATACCACCGGTTCACAAAGTGGCATCTAGGCACAACGAGGGTGACAGAATGGCTAGCTCCCACTATTTTCATCATTTCCTTGTTTCAGAGCAGCAGGAATTATACCCTTATGCTTCCTGCCCCTTATGCAGCTCCTCCCTCATTGTCTCAGGGCAGGAACTCCGCTCAGGGACAGTGGACTGTGCTCAGGTGTGGCTGGCAAGACCACGGGAATCCACAGGACTGTGGCAGGAGTGTCACCAGGGAGCTAGAGACTGTGGGAGAGGTACTCACCGGGGTCCAGGCTGTTGTCACTGTAGGCATACTCCACCTGTGACACCAAGCAAAGGAGCTCATCAGACCTCCGCCCGGGGCTGGGCACCTCCTCTCACTCTGAGCGCGTGCGCACTCGTACACACACCACACACCCCTACCACACACACCTCTACCCGCCCCAACCCCCCCCCCCACCCCGAGAGCGCAGGCAATTGCAGGATGCACGCGCGTGCGTTCACTTATACACATACACACACACACACACACACACACACACACACACGCGCGCGCGCGCGCGCACCTGGGGTGCGCAGGGGTTTGCAGGATTGCCCCGATAGCAGTAAGCAGATAGGCCATAGGAGCACCGCCCCTCCGCCCCCACCCCCTCCCTCCTCCACCGTCCCCCCCCCCCCCCCGCAAGCCCGGTCCCCTCACATTCGTGCACACACGCCTCACTTGTCTCCCCACCTTGGCACGCGCAGGGTGAGGGCTGTCTTCTCTGCAGCCCCGGGGCCCGGAAGGCGGGGGGACCTTTGGGAACTGCAGGGAATCCCCTAGTCTTCGGGACCCCCCACGTGCATGAGCCCGACCCGCCCTCCCCTCGCCGGCGTGCGCGCCCGCGGGGCTTGCCTTGACCCAGGGGTCGTCCGGAGAGGCGACCGGCTCCGTCATCTCCGACCCACCGAACCGGAAACCAGCCAGCGGGCGGGCCCCCTGCCGCGAGGAAGAGGCGAGGCACTTCCACGTGACTCAAACCCACCAACCCACGAACGAGAGGCGGAGGGCGGGGCACGGCCCGCGCATGCGCACCCGGAAAACTCTGAAACCGAGGGCCAGGAGCCTCGGAGACTGGCGTCGGGGCTGACACAGACGTTGTCCTTCCCCTCACTCGCCCACACCGCGACATGACGCACATTCTGTAAAATGGAGTCCCCTCAAAAGGCTCGTCCGAGTAGTATTTCCGAGAGTTGTGTGCACGCGCTGTGCTGGACCCGCGGCTTCCAGGGACTTGTGTCCAACCCCACCCTGCCGGCCCAGCACGGCTGCCAGGTCCGTGAGGCCGGAGGCCCCGCCTGGCTCGTGGAAGGCCGGTCCTCCAACACGTAGCCTGGTACCTGGCAGGAGACCAGTGGAAGAAACGCTTTCAAAGAGCCCGTTAGCCCAGTTAAGCCTCTTCACAGATACAGAAACCGAGGAACCTAGAAAGTCTGTAGCTTCTCCCAAAGCAGACAGGTAGTCAGCAATGGGACCAAGGCTGACCTCAATCTGGCTAGCTGCAAAAGCTATGCTCAGAACCACTGCACTCCAGGCTTCCAGCTCAAGGCTTCCAAAGAAAGATACCTAGAGGCATTGGGGCAGGACGCAGACATACAGGCAGCACCTGGCAACATTCACCTTTAATTGGTACAAGTTCCAGTGTTTGCCCTGGCCGCAGTGGGCCGAAGGTTTCACAGACACTGTGGGCAAGAGTAGGCACAAAATGCCAGAGGGGCCTGCTCCCCTCTGAGTCGCATCCTCAGCGATGGCCAAACACCAGCAAGCTGGGTAGACTTCCTGTGTCCACCAGGCCCAGCCTTGCCCTTCCCAGTCTGGTTCAGAGTCTCTAGGCCCAAGCTAGGACGAGCACCCAGGCCCCCACTCCTCCTCACCGCTGAATCTCTAGGCAGCTCCAGGGCCACTGTGGCCCCACAGAGAACACATTGTCAGCCATGGGCCTTACGGCGTCTGGGAGATGCGCTTCTGCAAGAGAGCCCAAGCTTTCTCCACCTTTGAGCAGGACAGAGTGTCAGGAGGAAGAGAAGACAGAGTCAGGCAGGCACCCACTGGAGACTCCTTCCCTACAATCCAGCCCTTTCCGGGGCACCAACCTGGCACTGCGTAACATGCGGTTCCCATAAAGTGCTCAGCACCACGTGGCTCTGGTCCACGAGCTGTTGCCCACTCATCTGGCTCTGCAACCGGCTCTGAGCTGCAGCTTCACTCAGGCCATCCCTCTCCACAATGCGTCGTATAGCCTGGGCACGGAGAAGGCATCGGTCAGCCCACTGGCTCAGAGCGGGCTGCGGTGTGCAGTGGGGATGGGGTGAGAGACGGGTCCAGATACCTCAGTCTCAGGGATGACAACGGTCCACACCTCATGCACCATGTTCTGCCAGCCGGCTTCAAGCAGCAGGGCGGCATCAATCACGCACACACGTTTTCCTGCGGGGAGACCCCAGTCACTGCCAGCAGCACACTGCCACTTGCCACCAGAGAGCCGGTGAAGCCTAGTCCCAAGGAAGTGGAGGGTCTGGCTTGGGGTGAGGACGCTCCTAGGAGGAGAATCTGCTTAATGTCCCCCTTGGCTGCTCCCATCAACTCTCCAACTCACCCTCAGCCACAGCCTGGTTCATCTCCTCTCGAGCCAGTTTTGCGATAATTGGCCACACAATATCCGTGAGTATCTTCAGCTGCTTCTGAGGAGGGGAACAGAGGAAGCAGGCGATTTACCTTCCCTTGGAGACGGAGCCAGCCCGAGAGAGGAGGTGGTGGGGAACAGATGAGTGGAAACGCACTCTGAACCAGACCAGAAAGGTCCATTCGGTCCCAACCTCTGGTTCTAGTAGCAGCTGAGGAGTCCTTGGAGAGAAGCGTGCTTACCTTGTTCCCAAACACCCGGCTGCCTAGGACCTTCCTGTTGATAATGCCATCTTTATGGAGAATATCTGGACGAGAGACACAGGACTGGGCAAGGAGGCCAGGCCATCCCCTCACTTTTCAGGCCACTTCTAGCCCTCCCCAGGCATTACCTGCTCCAAAGGCTTCCACAACAGGCTGGTAGGCAGGACCCCCTGGGGCGTAGGCCCGATGGCCCAGGTGGTCACTGTCGATGACAAACGCCCCCAGGCCCTTAAGCCGCTGAGCTACTGAGCTCTTCCCAGAGCCACTGATGCCCGTCAGTCCAATCACGTAGAGCTGTGTGGGCAGTTCGGGCCTCTTCTGGAGGTAGAGGAGAGGGAACCCCAGTTACTAGGGTCTTCAGACTCATGCTTGAGACTGAAATCTTCAGTCTACTCTCCAGCATTTCCAGCCCACCCAAGCAGAGGAGAGAGAGGACAGGCATACATATGGAGGCCGAAGCAGCTTTCCCAGCATTCGTTGGCGGAAGGTGGAGGAACTGACTTTGTCCTCTTCATTGTCTGTATGGTTTGGGTCCTTCAGCAGCTGGATCTGGTACAAGGCAAGCTCCTCCAGACCCTGAGGTTAAAGAGGAGGGGTGAGGAGAGGGAACGAGGGGCAGGAGGACAATGACATCTGAGCTGCCCCCTTATCCTCCCCAGAGGTAGAGCCTGCCTCCAAGGGGAAGCTGGGAAACAGTTCCTTCTCGCCTCTTCCTCACCACCCCAAGTCCTCTCTTCCCTCCTCTAGGGTCACGGTACTTCCAACAGCCCCCTACGTGGCCTTCCCCAGCCCCATCCACTCCCTCTGCCAGTCTCCCTCAGGGGTTACATTCTCAAGACGGAAGCGGTTGACGGCCATCCCCCCACGATAGGTCTCCTCGCTGACCACCAGGAACTCCAAGGAGGGGTTAGAGCCAGCGGGCCCATAGGGATCCAGCAGGGGGATGATATCAAAAGTCAAGGAGGGCTTGACGTCCACCAGGAACTCACTCAGATGTTCCACGCGTTCTGTGTAGGGTTGGAGCAGCTCAGGGAGCAATTTGCCTGGGGAAGGAGCCCAGTGAGATCTTTTTACTGGGGAGGAAAGGTACAGTCAAGTTTGGGGAAGACTATCCCTAAGCATCCAATCTCCAGAGGGGGATGGGTGGCAGGAAGAAAGGGCTAAGCTGGGAAGTGCTGTATGTCAGGGGAGCAGTGAAGAGGGGGCAGCCAGCAAGCACGACAGTCATGGCAGGGGCTGGCATATGTCCAGAGAACGAGCAGTGCCAGGGAGCATCAGAGTCAGATGGAGAATTCCAAGAACCACCCCAACCACGAGTCCCCTCTTGCTGTAGCTCTAACACACTACCTACAACCCACAACCCACTCATCCATTTACTCCCAGGGTCTCAATCTTTAGGGTTCGTGACCTGGAGAACTTCTCAAAAGTACAGATTTCCTTAGTTCCACATTTGGGGAAATTCTGATTTGAGTGGTGAGTAGATCACACACAGAGAAAGCTGCACTTGTTCGTTTAACATAGTTTCCTTAACACCCACTGGGTGCCAGGTGCTGTTACATACGGGAGGGGTGGGAAGTAAAGGATGCCCACCCCCTTCCTCAGTCTTGGCACTGGGGGCAAGGTTAAGGAGTTTTGAGGGTCCTCCCCTGCTCTACTCCAGAGTATCTCTCACTCACTCTTCAACAGGTCTTTGTCCGCTACTCCCACCACAAGCTGCTCCTGGGCCAGGATGCACGCGACACTGAGCAACACCTTGTGGGCATTGTGCAGGCGGTCAAACGTGCCACCCACAGCCCCACGGTGGTAGCCACGCACTGGCTGCTTCGGAGACCTGGCCACGGGAGAGGCTGGCCTGATGGTGGAGGGTAAGGGGACATCCAGGGACTCCACAGACAGCTCTCCGGGCCCATAATCGGGGTATAGCAGCACCGAAGCCAGCTGGGGACAACAACTGTAGCAGCTGGTGGCATAACGCTCTAGCTGTTGTTTGACCGGGTTGTACTGGCTCCCATCCAGGGTCTGGAAGTCAGTCAGCACCACTTCCGGTGGGTGGGCCAGGTTCTGGACTGAGCTGGGAAGGGGAGGGAGAAAGGCGCTCTTGGCTCCTATATTGGTCAGCAGAACTCTGACATCCAGGTGCCTGTGGACATCGGCGCCAGCGTAGAGGTGCGTGATGAAATCCAGGACCTCAAACGTGGCCTGCACGAGGCTGGACTGGGGCTGGGCCGGGCCCCCCAGGCTCATGCCCGGCTGCAGGTGTACGTAGAGCGTGTGATTCACCAGCCGGGCCGCCGAGGTCAGGATGGGGGCCAGGCGAGGGGCCAGGGAGGCGAGCGGCGTCGTCAGCACCAGGAGGCCCGACCGGAATACGGCCATGCTGCCCAGGCCTGCGGACAGCCAGGAAGACGAGGCGTGGGTGACCGAGGGGTTATGTGGCTGAGGCCGAAGGCAGTCCGGGGCCGTGGGCCCAGGAGAGGGGACCTGGCGCAGGGACGGGGTCTCAGTGCTGATCCAGAGGAACCCGGGGGAGGGCACGGGGCCTCGGGGCTATGCGCTAAGCCCCGGTTTCCACATCTCTCAGACGGAGCGGTGAAGCTGCTGAACTGAATCCAAATCCTGAGCAGGGAAACTGGACAAAAGCCCCTGAGTCATAGGGTTGGGAATCCAGAAATCCTGGGCCCTGCTGCCAGGCTGTACCAGGGTCTTAAAGGAATCAAAGGAGGATACTAGAAGGAAACACTCAGGCTCTGAGCGGTCTTCTACTTACTGAGACCTCTGGGCTTAGGTTCCGCTAGGGCCGCCGCGGAGCCTTACCTGGCTGCGACCCGGAAACAGTAGTTCAACGCCTGCGGCCCCGAGCTACGGAACGGCAGAAAGGCCAAAGTCTTTACCGGGTTCTGGAACCTCGCGAGATTTTGTAAGGAGTAGGGCGGGTCCTGCTGAGGAGGTGGGGCGGAGCTCGGAGGCTGGGGGAGCAGGTGAAGCTATTTATTTCCAGATCTTAACCATTCCCAGGTCAGTTGGTGGAGGGCGAGGCGGGCCTGAAAGCCGATTTCACGGATGCCCTTTTGACCCCGACAGCAGAGAATGGCTTCGGCCTGGTTACCCAGGAGATAGCGGCGAAGGCAGAACACACACCTGAGTTTCCTCTTAGTAAGTTATAGGACGTAACACCTGGGTGGCTCAGTCGGTTGAGCATGGGATTCTTGATTTTGGCTCAGGTCATGATCTCACGGTTTGTGAGTTCAAGCCCCGCATCTGGATCCGTGCTGACAGTGTGGATGGAGCCTGCTTGGGATTCTCTTTCTCCCCCTCTCTCTCTGTCCTTTCCCCACTCGCACTCTGTCTCTCTCTCTCTCTCTCTCTCAAAATAAATATAAACATTAAAAGAAATAAATTACAGGGACGGAGGTGGGAGCCCCAGGACTCAGAGTCCCTGGAACCCTCCTGGTGCCCATCCACTCCAAGGATACTCTTGTGGGAAGCCACAGGACAACTCTGTCCAAGTCCCCATTTCACAGTTGGGGAAACTGAGGCCCTCTATGTTCCAAGGACATACGAGGAAGTAATGACAGAGGCCTGGTCTTATGGCTCCGTGGGATGCTCTCCACACCACTCAGAACCAGTTTGAGGGAGGGAGGAGGAGGAGGAGAGTTCTGCATGGCAGCTGGGTAGAGTTGCCAGAGGATGGTCTTCAGACAGGAGAGAAGGGGAGGAAGGAGAGAGACCTGGTGTCAAGGGTTTACTGTGAGGCCAATAGGGCTGGAAAGGCTGCAGTCGGTAGTCTCCGTGCAGAGAGGAAACCAGGTTGCCATCAGGAAATATTTCAAGTAAATTGTTCACAGAGATCTCAAGAGGGAGGGAAACCAATCTCCCAAGATTCCAGTATCGTGCTGTGGTTTATTTCCCCAAACTAAGCAAATGCTCATTTTCATAGTTATGTGGAGTTTTTAAAATTCTTTAAGTTTACTTTTTTTTTGAAAGCGCGAGAGAGCACCAGCGAGGGAGAGGGAGAGAGAGAGAATTCGAGGCAGGCTCTGAGCTGTCAGCTCGAAGCCCCACATGTGGGCTCGAACCCAGGTACCATGAGATCATGACCTGAGCCAAAATCAAGATTCCGACACTTAATTGACTGAGCCACCCAGGTGCCCCCTTTTTTGTATTCTTAAAGAGGTGTCCCAAGGGGCGCCTGGCTGGCTTAACTGGTGGAGCATGCGACCCTTGATCTGAGGGTTGTAAGTTAGAATCCCCACGTTGGGTGTAGAGATTACTTAAAAATAAAATCTTAAAAAAGAAAATAAAATCAATAGAGACGTCCCAAAGGTGTATAAGCCTCTGGCCCCGCAGAGCCTGGATGTGCCCCTGGAGTCAAGGATTGGAAGAGTTATAGAGCCACAAAGGCGTTGAAGCCAGCTTCAGACAGGAGACAACTTAGGTTGGATTTTAAAGAGAGGACCCCACACGAAGAAGCAAACTGCAGCCTCTCAGGAAATGTCCCGAAACATCTGGGCGCAATCTCACAGAGTCACTGTTGGAGATGTGAGTGCCAGCTGACTCTCAAGCTGGCCCTGGGCAATTGAAGGCTGTCCTTAGTATACACTATTCCCACAGCAGTAGCTTTGAGAGAGCAATGTGTCGTCGAGACCATCTGGATGGTATATGTGGCGGAACCTATTTAAGGCCTCTACGTAAACTATTAAGATTCCGGTGGGCAAGTGCAGAGACCCACTTGTCTTGTAGTCGCCCAGGACAAGTCTCATATGTCAGTTCCCTTGCTAATTAAAACCCCCACCTCCCAATCTAGAGTGCTCTGCCTCTTTCTTTGGTCTCTCCTTGGCCTCTGTGTACGGGAGCCAGTTTCAGATTTCACCCAGGGAACTTGTAGGTTGTGAACCAACAGTCACTTTTATTCAGTAAATGTGGATTTAGTGCCTCCCATGATCAGGAATGGTTCTAGGTATAAGGGATCAACCAGTGAACAAAACAAACCAACGAGCTGCCCTGGAGCTTAAGTTCTTATGTGTCTTGGGATAGGGTGGTGAAAGTTATAGATAAATGTGTAACAATAAAGTCAGCAGGTCAATAAATAAATCTCTGACACATTAGTGGTGATAAGCGCTATGAAGAAAAATGAAACAGGGTAAGGGAACTATAACTGGCGGGGGTGGGGGGGTGGGGGGGTGGGGGGGTGGGGCTAGGGAATGCTACTTTAGATAAGGTCGTCCGGGGAAAGACCTGAAGGAAGAGAAGAATCAGAGATTAGGGAAACTGTACCAGATAGAAGAAATAGCCAGTTCAAAGTCCCTGGGGCAGAAAGCCAGTAGGGCTGAATCAGATAATGGTAAGTGATGAAAGATAGGGTCAGAAAGGAAGTGGGGGCCAGATCAAAGAATGTGTTGGAGCTCTTGGAGAAAAGCCTCTGATTTTACTTAGAAAGCCACAGGAGGTGTTTTAAGCACAGACATGGAATAACTTTCATTTTTAAAAGATCATTCTGGGGGCGCCTGGGTAGCTCAGTCGGTTAAGCGTCCGACTTCGGCTCAGGTCACGATCTCGCGGTCGGTGGGTTCGAGGCCCGCATCGGGCTCTGTGCTGACAGCTCAGAGCCTGGAGCCTGTTTCCGATTCTGTGTCTCCCTCTCTCTGACCCTCCCCCGTTCATGCTCTGTCTCTCTCTGTCTCAAAAATAAATAAACCTTAAAAAAAAAAAAAAGATCATTCTGGCTGTTCCGTGGAAATTTTATTTGGTGGGCATGGGTCGCATCAAGGCAACCAGTTAGGAAACCACTGCAATAATCCAGGTGCGGTGATGGTAGACCAGAGTGCATAGACCGGAGTGATTTCCAGAGTATTCCAAAATACCTTCCAATCTTTTATAGACTGAAGGTATTTGCTGATGCGTTGGTTGAGGGATGGGCAAGAAGGAAGAGTGGAGTTGTCGGGTACTGAAGTGGGGAAGACTGGGGCAGGAGCAGTGGGAGATCTGGAAATCAGAACTTGCGTTTGGACACATTAAGTTTATTAGGGATCAAGTGGAGCTGTTGAGTAGGAAGTTGATGTGTGTCTGGAATTTGGGGAAGCAATGCAGTTGGAGATATTGGAGACTT
Source organism: Panthera tigris (assembly GCF_018350195.1). Lineage (NCBI taxonomy): Eukaryota > Metazoa > Chordata > Mammalia > Carnivora > Felidae > Panthera > Panthera tigris. Next base: position 40,784,006 of record NC_056673.1, on the reverse strand, counting down.
TGGTGAGGCTCATGGGTGCATAAACAGTCCTCGAAGTCATGGGACTGCAGGAGACTATTAAGAGTATGAACGTGGGGCGCCTGGGTGGCTCAGTCAGTTAGGCGTCTGACTTTGGCTTAGGTCATGATCTAGTGGTCTGTGAGCTCGAGCCCCACATCGGGCTCTGTGCTGACAGCTCAGAGCCTGGAGCCTGCTTCGGATTCTGTGTCTTCCTCTCACTCTCTCTCCCCCTCAAAAATAAATAAACATTAAAAAAAAAAAAAAGTATGAATGTAATTGAGACACCTGGCTGGCTCGGTTGGTGGAGTGTGTGATTCCTGATCTTGAGGTTGAGGGTTCGAGCCCCACGTTGGGTACAGAGATTACTTAAAAATAAAATCTTAGGGGCACCTGGGTGGCTCAGTTGGTTAAGCGTCTGACTCTCTATTTCGGCTCAGGTCGTGATCTCACGGTTCCTGAGATCAAGCCCCGATCTCCAAGTCGGGCTCTGTGCTGATAGCAAGGAGCCTGCTTGAGATTCTCTCTCTCTGCCCCTCCCTTACTCACAGGCTCGCTCGCTCTCTCTCAAAATAAACATTAAAAAAATTAAATTTAATTAAAAAAATAAAATCTTTAAAAACATTATGAATGTAAATTCATGGAGGGGTCACACTTTGCCTTTCTCATCATTGCATCCCCACCCCAGGGTGCGACCTTGTGAGTGTATGCATACACACACACACACACACACTCACACTGGGGTGCAAAGGAACAGACTGGGGGACAAGAGCTGGGCTCTGAGAGCAGGTCTCAGAGATTCATGCCATCTTGGCTCTCTCCCCTTCTGGTGGCCTTTCTGGATCCTGAAGGGACAGCAGAACCATATGGGCCATCAGGGCAGGGAGACAGCAGGGATGAGCTGGCTGAGGCACCCTGTCCCAGGAGTAGCCAGCAGTCCAACGCCCAGAGTGGATGGCTACCCGGAGGTAGTGGCAGGTTCAGATGCTGTACCTCCTTCCCCTCCCCCCAGGTTCCAAACAACCCCCCAGCAGTTTCCCCTCTATTCTGGCTTCCCAAGATCTCTGTAGCCATGGCCCTGCCCATTCCAAGTAGTCATTTCCCTCCCTCTCCCCCATCTCTTAGGCACCCCTACCCCTGTCCTCTACCCGCACCCTCCTCATCTAGTACCCTCCCTGTTCACCCCTTCTTCAGCACACTACTTCTCAGGAAGTTAGCAGGAAATTGACCCCACAACCCTGCAAGCCCTTTCTCTGGCTTCTGCCCCTGGCTTCAGGAAAGAGGATAGCCCATTGGGCAGGCCCGCCTGCCCTGGATCCTTAGCTGAACCTCCTGGTGAGTGGCAGCTTCTGGGCTGGTGGTGATCCCGCCAGCTGAGTTCTGTCTAGGGCAGGGGACACGGAGGAGGATGTGTGGAGCTGTAGCCTTATAACTCACTTGGCCTGTTTCTTCTCTACACATCGGGCTTCTGCACACGAACACATAATAGTAACACCACTAAGAGTAGCGGTAATAGCGGTGCCTGCTATTAAAACCTCCTTCCCAGCACTTCCAGGAATTATCTCAACCCTTCATACAACCCATGACATAGGTCTTATACCCATTTTACAGTTAAGAGAACAGACTCAGGATAAGGCCCTTGCCTGAAGTCTCCTGACTAGTGGGGGCCAAATCACAAACGGACTCTCCTCCTTCCCAGGTCCGCCTCACTCTTGCTGCAGACACCCTGCGGGAATCCAGGAATCATTCTCGACCTTGCCCCTCGGTGGGCTAGCTCCTTCCTCTTTCTGGGCCTCGCTTTCCGCGTTGGTATAACCCGGGCTAGCCACGGTCCTTCCAGATCACCCACTCGCTGCACGCGCCGCCTGTCGCACACGTCCCCCTCCACCCACCAGAACCGCGCGCCCCTGGGGTCGCAAAGGAGGGCGCGGCAGACAGCGGCGGGCCAAGCCTTTATTGCAGGGCGGCGGGAGGAGGGCCGAGCGCGGGGCCGCCCAGGTCGGCAGCGGACTCGTCGGCGGGCTCTTCGGCGAACACCGCGCGGTGCATGGCGGCGACGTAGCTGCGGCCGCTGGGATCGGTGAGACGCATGCGCACCAGGGGCAGGAAGCGCTCCGTGCTGAAGTAGCGCAGCGCGGGGCGCGGGGAGCGCAGCGCGGCGAGGAAGACCTGGGGCGGCGGGAGGAGGCGCTTGGCCGGGGCTGGCCGCCAACCCCCACGCGCCGTCCGTGCTCCCAGGGCCGCGCCCGGCGCCTACCTCGGTCACCTCCTCCGGGTCCTGCGCCGCCTCGTGGAAGATCCGCTCCAAATGGCGCTGGTAGCGGGAGAAGAGGTCGCGGGTCTCGGCGTCCGCGCCGTCCAGCGCTCCGCCCGGGCCGCCCTCCAGCTTCTCCTGGAAGGCGGTGCGCACCGGGCCGCACTCGATGAGGCTCACGCTGCGGGCATTGAGCGGCGGGTGGGCGGGGGCGCAGTAAGCAGCCGGACTAGGCGGGCGGGGCGGGCGGGAAGGGGTCTGCGCGTGGGCCTCGGGAGCGTTTGAAAAGCGGCTTACAGCGGGAAAGGCCCCCCGGAGTGTGAGGGAGACGTGTGTCAGAATTCTAACCTGGCAGGCTCCCTTCAGCTGTGTGACCTTGGGCCAGTCACCTAACCTCTTTGGGCCCCCGTTTCCCAGCTGGGTGGCAGAAGTGAGATAACGAGTGCCAAGTGCCCAGTACTGCGCCTGGCACACAACAAATGTGAGCCGCAGTGGAGAGGGACCAGCGTGAGAGTGGCTCCAACAGGTCAGGGTCCTGGGGTTCCCAAAATCAGGATTCAGAGGGCTCTGGGGGTGGGGCGGTGACTCACTGGACCCCGAAGGGCGGCAGCAGAACCGCCAAACTCTCGCATAGACCTTCGATCGCAAACTTGCTGGCGCAGTAAACGGCGTTGAATGGCAGCCCTTCCAGGGGAGATGAAGCTTTTGGAGGCGCCCGGAGCCCACTGTAGCCCCTGGCACTGTCACCAGGCCCCACCCCTCCCGCTGGCCCTGCCCCATTCCACGCACCCATCAAGCCACCCATGCTCCCCGTCACCAATACGCGTCCCGAGCGGCGGCGCTTCATGTCCGGCAGGAAGGCCTGCAGTGTCCGCACCGTCCCTGCCACGTTCACGTCCAGCACAGACCCGACGGCGCCAGCCTCCTGCACCTCCAGCGGCCCGAGCAGGCCCCGGCCCGCATTACACACTGCGGGAAGAGACGCCGAACCCCACCTGCCTCGCCTTCCTCAGACCCAGCCGGTCCCCTTGTGTTCCCGGGGCCTCAGGACATTTTGGTTTGGACATAGGGTGGGGGAGGCTCCTGCATACGTGCTGCGGGGAGGCTCACCCAGCACATCCACGCGGCCCTCGGTCACGCGTGCCCGGGCAGCGGCCACGGAATCTGCGTCCCTCACGTCCAGCTGCAACATCTCCAGGGAGCCAGGAGGGCACCCTCGGGACTGGGCCGCCTCCCGCAGCGGGCCCTGCGCCCTCAGGTCCCGCAGCGTGGCATACACTGGAGGTTCAGGGAGAAGACAAGGATCTGAATTCCCTGCTTACCCCTACCTGGGTCTCCTTGGGCTAGCGACTGCTCCTTTCTCTCTGTCCCAGCCCCTCATATACCTTTGAATCTCCGGGAGGGGTCGGATGCCAGACGCAGAGCCAGGTGCAGGCCGATGCCGGAGGAGCAGCCCGTGATGAGCACCACAGTGCGGTCCATGGGGAGAGGAGCTCGGAGGGGCGCCGGGAATGCAAGGCTTGGGTCTCTGAGCTCGAGAGCCCCTGCTCTGACCCGCCTAGGGCATGCCCACCCCTTGTTGTGTCTCCAGCATAATCTCAAGGCTGAGCCCTCCCGCCAGTCTGGGGCCTGCTCTCCCCACCCTTTATCTTGGTCAAAGCAGAGCTGAGGCCACTCCTGGGCATACCCCTTCTTCAGCTACTGGCCAGAGGGAGGGCAAAGTTTGCAAGCAGATGTGGGCTCGCCTGTGGGCACTGAGTGCCCTGGGCACCCTTCCCCTGTGTGTGCCTCTGTCCCACAGGGACAACGATAGGTTCCAAAGTTTGCTGCTGAGGGTGTGAAAGTATACATTTTGGGGAGGGCATTATCAGTTCCAAGGTCAGGTGTCAGTATTATGTACAGGGAGGCTGAGGCAAGGGGGCAGAGGGAAATGGCATCCACACCAGTGTCCATGCTGTAGCCGGGAGTCCTCCCAGCCATCTCAGTAGTGACGTTTGGACAGATAGGCCCAGGTGATTCACCAGTTTATTAAGTCGTATTAAAACAGTACTTTGATCCCAAATTTGGAGTGGGGGAGGAGAGCAGCTCACCTCCCTCTGCAGTTGCCAGGCTTGGTCCCCCAGCGGGCCTTGAGTTCCTCTGCCCAGGCCTGGGGCCCTCCTGTGATGCTTGTCTAGCTCCAGGCCCTGGGAACCTGCCCAGGCCCGGAATTCGGGAAGAACGCCGCCCAGGGGGTGGTTAATCGGTCACAAGGAGCCAGCCACCAACCGGGGGTAGTATCTGAGGAAGAGCTTTTTGGCCAGGTCCATAGTGTCACCGTGGGGCTGGCTAGGATACTTTTGTGTGCTGAGGACAAAGGTCTGCTCCAGCTGGAAGGCGTTCTGGTCAAACTGGTGCTGTTGGAAGGGAACGCCTCGGACCAGGCTCTCCACCAGCATCTCCATGAAGAGCCGCCAGCGCGGGGTATAGTAGTCAGCCACCAGCCCCGCCAGCTGCTTGTTAGCGTAGTCCAGGATATTGCCCTCGGGCCCCCACAGGGTCAGCTGGTAGCGGCTGTTCTGCTCATAGAAATGGGCCTCGGCCTCACTGACGGCCGCTGCCCGGGCCTGCTCCAGCCAACTGCCCAGCAGGAAGCGGCTGTCACTAGCCAGCACCTTGTCCAGCGAGGGCAGAAGCTCGTAGACCAGGATGCCCGCCGCCCTCAGCAGGGGAACCAGCTCCTTGTTCAGGTAGGCCGTCCTCGCCTCCCCATAGTACAAGCTGACCAGCTCCTGGGCCGCCTGGCGAGTGACGTCCAGCAGGTCGTAGCGGAAGGTGGGGCTAGTGGCCAGGCTGGGAGTGGTTGTTAGCAGCAGCCGCCAAGCCTCAAACACATCTGATCGATTGTACCAGACAGTGGTAGTCATCTTCAGGGACGGCCTCCTGACCAGGGGGCTGCGATTATGCCCACTGCAGGCCTCACCAGAGCAGTTGTAGACGCTCCTGAGAAGTAGCCTCCAGGCGGCCTCCGTATTTCCATGGGAGACCCCATACCGACGGGCCGCAAAACCAGTCACCCAGGCCTCCAAATCTGCCACTGGGTCCTTCCGCCAGCCCAGCTCCGCCATCAGGGCATAGACCACTTCGTTCTGGCCAATACCCTCCGGGGCCATGCCTGTACCTACCATGGTGGAATTGGGGAAGAGGCGGGCAGCGGCAGGACCTCGGTTCACGGCCTCCAGGGCCCCGAACAGACCGTGGTTGCCCCCAAAGTTATGCAGCATGCACCAAATAAAGGGCTGGCCCTGGAAGGAGGCTGTACGGATGTACACAGGCTGGCTCTCAGCAAACAGGTCCAGAACCAAGAGGCGGCCACGGGGTACGGCCCCCAGCACGGCGCTCACCTGGGCAGGCCCCCAGAACTGGGGCTGGTGCTGGAAAAGCCAACCTTGGAGCAGCCACACGGCGTCAGGGTCCACTGTGGTTGGGGCAGGGGTGGAGAGACAGAGAAGAGGGCTGATGAGAGGAGACGGAGCAGGGGAACATTCACCCCATTCTACAGATGAGGAAACCGGTCCAGAGAAGTTAAATGACTCTATCACGGGACACTCCTTCTCGTCACCCCCAGCCCACGGGGCACAGCATCCCACACAGCCTTCCCATCTGGAAGCTCCTCCTCCCAGCTAGAAGCTCCAGGGCAGTGTTGTCCAGCTTTATGAAGCATCAGAATTTCCCAGAAGACTGGCTAAAACGGATTCCTGGGCCCAAGCGGTAGTCATTCTGATTCAGGAGAATCTGCAGACCTGACAGGCTCTGGGGTGACGCTGATGCCGCCAGTCCTGGATCACGCTTGGAGCAGGCGCTCACTCTCAAGGAAGCCGGAGCCAACGGGTTCCCTTCCTGGCTGACACAGCCCACCCACCCCTACCCCCCGGCCATTCCCGACCTGGCCCCTCTCTGCCCCACCCCTGCAAGTGGCAGGAAGGAGCACTGGGTTCACATCTGTGCCCCAGGAGGAGCATCCACCGGCTTTGAACACATCCCCTAACCTCTGGCCCGCGTTACCTACCTCAGCTCGGAGGCAGAGGCCAAACAGAACGTTTTCAATGGCCAGCACTTAGTGACTGTACTCTGGGCCAGGCATCATTCTACTTACGAGGGAGCCTCATTTTACAGACGAGGCAACTGAGGCACTGGCAGGGAGGAAGTGGCAGCGCCAGGGCTGGAGCAGGCTGTCTGACTCCAGAGCTCACCTCTCCACCACAGTGTGATTAAATGAGATGGTGTGTGTGTGCAAAAGTACTTGGTAGACCATCAGGTGATGTGAGTCAGTGCGACGGTGTTGTTCCCAGTCTCTTTTCCCACCCCACCGAGCTGTGCCACGCCTCCCCTTCCCACCTCCCCCTGGCACCGAACCTGTGACCATGGCCTGGTAGACAGAGGCTGTGGCTGAGGCAAGGTAGGAGGGCTCCGAGGAGGGGGGCTGCATCTCGTTGAAAGTGTCGGCCCCGTAGATGTGGTCCGTGCCAAACTCTTTGGTCAGTTCCCGCAGGAAGAGGCTCCCAATAATAGGGAATAGAGGATCTTCCGGAGCCAGGAGGAAGGAGCAGGAGTAGGAGCAGTTGAAGTGTCCCCAGCTGCCCAGCTGGGTGACATTGACTTGAGGGAACACCCTAGTGGCGGGGGGGGGGGGGGGGGGGGGGGGGGGCAATCCAGACATTTACCGGAGGCTGATGTGGTATCCGCGGCCAGCTCACTAGCTTCTCTGCAGTTCCTGGAACCCATCCCAGTTTCTCCTGCCTCTGTGCCTTTGCACATGCTGTGCCTTGTGGCCGGAGTCCTTTCCTCCTCCCTCCCTGCTTATCTAGCTGGTTATTCCTTTGAGTTTCACCTCATCTGGATTTCCATGGGCTGAAACAAGCAACATTCAGCTTTTCAAGATCTGGCCCAGTGCTGAGCCCTGGCTTCCCCGCAGAGGCGGCCCAGACAGAGAAGTGGGCCCATGTGTATTCCTGCCCTTATCCCTGCCCTGTCTCCCCCTGTCAACCTGTCACCCAGCAGGGGCAGAGCACATCACACGCCTTTGTCGCTGCATCCCCAGGACCCAGCACTGAGCCTTGTCTGACAAATGTCTTCTGACTGTATGAATGAGGTTCTGGCCACCCAGGCGGGAGGTGAAGGGGTGGCCAGTAAGGCCAGCAGCATGCACTAAGCCCTGTGACAGTCGTGGGAACCAGGTTGTCATGGGCATGAAGGAGGTGGTAACCAATGCTGAGGGTCCCAGCAAAGCTACCTGAAGGAGGGGAGGTCTCGGCTGGACCTTGAGGAATTTTCCGGTCACAGCAGGGGAAGAGTTGGTAGCACAGAGAAGCAGAAAGGACAGAGAAGACTGGCGCACCCCAAGTGTCACTAAATAAGAGGTGCCACTTGCGAAGGCTGTGCCGAGCCACATATACTTTACAAGTAAGGAAACGGAGGCGCAGAGCAGTCATGTAATCTGAGTCCAAGTTCATGTTGCTAGTCGGTAGCAGAGCCAGGAATCAAGCCCACGCCTACATCCAGAACTTCAGTTTTTATTTTAATTACGTCTTGCAGGGAAGAAGAAATTTCCTCTCTGAGCCGAGCAGGGGGTGGGGGGAGGAACCTTACCTGGTGATAGCCTTGGGGACATGTCCTGCAAATGCAGGTAACACTGGGGTCATGCCGAAGGAGCGCATCCGGTCCAGGATCCGATGCTGGGGACAATGGAGGGGGAGCTGGTAGGCATGGCCCTGAGGGCGTAGGTCCTCACTCCCCCAGGGCACACAGAGTTCCCCTCAAGGCCCAGTTAAGAGCCCTGAGGCTGGCCAAATACCACCCTCCTTGGCCCCTGACTCTCTAGCACTTTCCAATTCTGCCCCCTTTCGTTCTCCGTCCTTTTACCTGTAGGTAAAGCTGTTTGAGGTGCCAGGAGCGGGGCAGGGGGCCACCCCAGGTGTGCAGGTTGCCCATGCGCCCCCAGGCCAGGAAGGCAGGGCCAGTGAAGTACTCATCGATCTCTGACTGGGTCAGGCCCAAGGCCAAGTATACCTGAGGAGGAGGGCGATCCCCACACATGAGTACACATAGATACATTCATCTCCATTCATTGATTCATTCATTTCACAAACATTCATCTCTTCTCTGTGCTGAGCCCTGGAGTTACTAAGACAAAATGTGACCCTTGGCAGGAGCCCAGAGTCCCAGAGAAACAGACCTGTGAACAGGTGAGTTTACTAATCTGTCAGCCTTGTCGCCAGGGTGAGGTGAGGCACAAAGGGGCTCTCCCCAAAATGGGGAAGGGGCCTTAGAAGGCCTCATGGAACGAGGCTGGCTAGAGTGATGGGTGAGGCCAGCTCCACAGGGGCCGAAACGGGGCCCAGTGCAGCCAGAGCCCTCAGGGCCCAGGCACAGAAGCGCCCAGGCTGGGGACAGCCCGAAGGGGACAGGAGCTCCTGAGTGTGACAGCAGCAGGTCTCCGCCAGATTTGCACCTCAGAAAGGACGCGGCTGGAACTCAGGAGCCAGGAGTCCTGTTCAGAGGCTCTTGTGGGGAAGAGGGTCATTCATTCTTGCGTGACTGGGGCCACGAATAAGGATAAAGAGCGCTCCTCTGTGTTTTGGCTCAGAATAGAAGCCTGTTTCCAGAGGGCTGGGGCCACCGTGCACGCCACGGACACTTCTGAAGCCTTTAGTCTGGGTACCAGACGCTGTGCTGTGGGGGAGGCAGGGACACAAGGGGAAGGAGGATGTGGTGGGCACGCACCCGCTGCCAGATGGCCTCCTGGCCGCTCCAGGCCAGTGCCAGGTTGATGCCATTCAGTGCCATCCAGTCCAGCTCCTTCTCCCAGCGGGCCCAGTCCCACCACACGAAGGAGTAGCTGTGCGTGCACACATTCTGGTAATAGCGGTACCTGCGGGCAGGGGCATGAGCCGCGGCATGTCCCTGGGGGCAGTGGGGATGTCCCCCACCCCCCCACCCCAGATCTAGCCCAGAGGGGAGGGGTCCCAAATGTAACCCCTCTCCTGCTTCACTCCAGGACCCACCCCAGGTGGAGTTGAGACTCGGTACTGAGGCAGGAGGGAAGGGAGACTCGGGTGACAAGGTGACCAAAGTACAGCCATTTTGGTTTTAGGCTGACCCTTAATCTAAAAGTCAGCAGGTCATAAAAAGAGTCACAAGACCCCACTCCCTCGGGCAGTAAAAGCCACAAAGGCTGGACATTCTTAAAACTGCTCCTTATGGGTAAATCCACAACCCAATCACAACCCTGAAACAATGGAAAAGCTAACCAGCCAATGTAAAGGTTAAAGCCAAAGTGAAAGAGGAAGCCTCTCCCTATATGGATAGCTAATTTAAAAAAACTTATAAATCCCTTCGTTAGAAGCAAAGGGGTGTGTGTCGTCCCCCTCCTCTGGGAGGAGAGATCCCTACTTTGTGAAGTAGCACCTTTCTTCTAGACTTCCGAAGTCTTTGTCCCTTTCTCTAAACGGCTCGCTCTCGAATCTTCCTCCCAAAAAGCCAAGAACTTTCTTGGCGAGGGTCCTGAGACCCTCCCATTTGGGGCCTCGGACTGTGGGCATCAGTACGGGAGCTTCCTACGTGCCCCCGACCTGTAGCCAGGCAGGTATCTGGGAGAGCACAGCTGACCCTTCTAGAGCCCCCTTCTGCACCGTGTTTAAGTGCTCTATGGCAACACCGGTCCCTATCCTGGAATGGGGGGGCGGGTCTCTCTCCCCACAGTCTAAAGGGGAGACAGATGAGTGAGCACACGACCTCCCTGCGGTGGGACAAGCTCCAGAACGGAGGCTGCGAGGGGGTGGATACCATTCCTCTGTGGTGCATCTTCCAACAGAAGGTGGGGAGGGAAATGACTAGCGTTTTTTGGTCACTAATTATGCACCACAAATTCTACCCCCGTCACCGTGCAAATCCTCACAACCAACACTGCGCGGTAGAGGTCATTACTTCCACTTTTCAGATGAGCCAGCCGAGGCTCTGAGAGGCTAAGTGACTTGCTCAAGGACACACACGGCTTTGAGAGGCAAAGCCTCTGAGATCTGAAGCCAGAGCTGTGCCACCCTAAGGCCTGCGCTACGTTCAGTCTCGGTCGCTGCGGTAGCGACCGGGAGAGCGCGGGGTGGGGCGGGGACTCAGCGAGGGGCGGCGCCCCGGGATGGGAGGCAGGTGCGGGCAACCGCGGGGGGGGGGGGGGGGGGGGCGTGGAGCCCGGCGGGCGGGCGGGCCTCGTACCTGTTGGGCGTGGCCTCGGTCAGCTCCTCGGGCACGGCGGGCAGCGGCTCAGGCAGGCGCAGCTGAGAGCCCGACCAGGCCACGTGGCAGCCGCAGAAGTCGCGCAGGTAGCGGTGCAGCCCCGCGGCAGCGGCCACGCCGGTGGAGCCGACCACCCGCACTCGCGCCCCGGCGCCGCCGCCGCTCAGGCGGTAGGTGTCCAGGCCGGATTCGGCCGCCAGGGCGCGCTCCACCGACACCGAGAAGGCGGCCGCCCGCCCGGGCCCCAGCAGCCGGGCCAGCAGCTCCCGCACGGCCGCCGCCTCCCGGGCCTCGTCCCCGGCCGAGCCCCCCGCGGCGGCCAGGAACAGGAAGCCCAGGACCCCAGCCACAGCGGCCCCCATGGTCTGGCGGTCTCAGGCTGGCTGCGGCCCCACCGGGCATCCATTGGGACTCAAGGCTAGGGGCGGGACGACCCGCCGTCCAATCAGCTGCGGGCCTCAGGCCACGTGGCACAGAAGTTAGTGCACCAGGAAGCTCGGGAGAGACCGCGCTTCCGGGTCCCGGACCAGCTCCCGGAGGGTGTCTTCTGACCGACCGCACGTGGTGCGGGAGCGCGTGATTCCACTGTCATCAAAAGCCCGGGATGTGATCCGCTGCCCTTCACGAGCGCCAAGGCGCCGTTGTATCTGAAGGGCTTTCGCATGCAATTCACTGTCCTTCCGTCCGGGCAACTGTCCACAACAGATATTTTTATGTGGGGTTTTATTTTGTAGCAGGCATTGCCACCCTTCTCTGGGGGAGACCTAGAAACCAAACACTCACATAAAGATCTCAATTACAGTTGTGAGGCTGTGAGGAAATACAAAGGTACCCGACCTAACGCTTCCACACTTGATCTTAGCCAAAAGGCTGAGAAGCGATTAAGCCTAAAGCTTCTAAAAGGAAGTGACATTTAATATGAATTAAATTGGAATTGACTAGGAAAAGAGAAGAGAGAATTTCGGGCAGAGAACATGTATATAGGAAGACTGTGGAAGGGTAAAGAAAGCTGGGCAGATTTGAGGAACTAACTAAAAATTCCAGAAGTTGGAGGAGAAGTGGGTCATGTGAGCCTGGTCTGTCTGTGGTGGGGCAGGGCCTGGTGTGTGAGTTAAGGGCTCTCCATTTGATCCTTAAAGGGTAGCTGCAGCAGGACAGGTCAGGAGTTACCTTCATTTTACATATTGGAAAACTGAAGCCAGAGAAAGGATGTGACTCGGACAAGCTCAGTAACTGATAGGAGAGCATGTCTAGGACTAGAACCCAGACCTCCTAACTCCCAGACTGGCGTTCTTGCCACCGTTCCCAAATGATGCAACTTTTCAGGCTGCCTTCCTGGGCAGGATGGGGTTGGGTGGGGCTATGTGGTGGCAGGTAGAGATGGAGCGTTTAGGAGGACCACACTTTCTGAGAGGATTCTGGGTCCTTTTGGAGGCAGATGTAAGTTTTTCCAGATTGTCAGGCGGGAGTGAAGCAGCTTAGAGAAAGGGGAGGGTTCAGAGGAGAGTTGCCAGCCCAGAGAGAGAATCCAGAGTCTGGACCAGAAGAGAACATGGGAGTCCACTGAGCTTGCCCTTTTCCTCTGCCACCTGCCTGGGCACAGGCACAAGCTGCAGTCCCCCTGCCTTGTTCCCAGCTCAGCCAGCAGCCTCTGCAGGAGGTGCAGCCCTGCTCCCAGTCACTTCCTAGTGTCAGGAGGTTCTCACCCTATCCCAGGGAGCAGCTCCAAAACCAGCCCAGAGAGATGTGCCCTCATGTGGCCCTAGCCTATAGCCCCCCAGGCCCCTGTCCACTACCCTCCAGAACCCACCCCCCCCCCCATTCTCCCTCCAAACATTCCTTGCTCTGGATAAGACTTGTCAGACTCTCCTCCAGCATTTCTAGATCTTAGGGAACACAAGAGTTGGGGGAGTTGGGCTGCAGATCGTCAGGATTCAGCGTGCCTCTCTGTGGGGTCTGGGTCCACCTCTCTGTGGGGTCTGGCGGGGGTTGCTGGCAATGGCCAAAGATGAGGGACACCGTCCACATTCAAAGCCTGAGCTCATGGGTGCTGGGCAGGAGCCTCACTGATTATAGTGGACATGTCACACTGTCTCTTTGCTCATCTTCCCCACCAGGCTGGGAACTCTTTGAGGACAGTAGGGGGCTGGATGAAGAAACTACGCTACATCGACTGGATGAAATATCAAGCATTTGCTTGAAAGAAAAAAAAGATGAGGAAAATGTGTGGTGTTGATTCAGGATGTTCTGCAAACTATACATACATAGTTCTATATATAGTTTAATTACAGTGGGTATAGCAAACTCCCATTTGTGTTTTATTTTATTGTTATTTTTTAAACTTTTTTTCAATGTCTATTTTTGAGAAAGAGATCGCAAGTGAGGGAGGGGCGGGGAGGGGGGGACAGAGGATCTGAAACGGGCTCTGTGCTGACAGCAGAGAGCCCAGTGTGGGGGCTCTAACCCATGAACTGCAAGATCATGATCTGAGCCGAAGTTGGACACTTAACTGACTGAGCCACCCAGGTGCCCCGCCAACATTTTTGTTTTGTTTTAAAAAAATTTTTTTTACGTTATTTTTGAGAGAGAGAGAGAGAGAGAGCAAGTTGGGGAGGGGCAGAGAGAGATGGAGACACAGAATCCAAAGCAGGATCCAGGGTCTGAGCTGTCAGCTCAGAGCCTAACACCAGGCTTGAACCCGGGAACTGTCAGGTTATGACCTGAGCCAAAGTCAGATGCTTAACCGACTGAGCTACCCAGGCACCCCGACTTTTTTTTTAATGTTTATTTATTTTGAGAGAGAGAGAGAAAGTGTGCAAGTGTGAGCGGGGAAGGGGCAGAGGGAGGAGAGAGAGAGAATCCCAAGCAGGCTCCACACAGCCAGTGCAGAGCCCCACATGGGGCTCGATCCCACAGTGAGACCCCAGCCAAACCAAGAGTCTGATGCTAAACTGACCGAGCCACCCAGGCACCCCTATTTTTCCCAACTTTTAGAATCTGAAGGGCAGCTTGATGGCTCAGTTGGTTAAGCATCTGACGTTGGCTTAGGTCAGGATCTCATGGTTTGTGGGTTCGAGCCCCACATTGGGCTCTGTGCTGACAGCTCAGAGCCTGGAGCCTGCTTCGGATTCCGTGTCTCCCTCTCTCTTTCTGCCCAACCGTGCTCACAATCTCTGTCTCTCAAAAACAGATATTAAAACAAACCAACAAACCCAACTGTTTATTTTCTGTCAACCTTATTTCTTTTTGTTTGCCTTTGTGGAACAGTAGCTCAAGACCATCCATCAGTGTTCCTATCCATTCAGTGGCCTGAGCAGTGGGAGGCACAGACCAGTCTTCGGTGGTGGCTGGGCGCCCCAGTCTTCGGCAGGGAACTGCTGAGTGGACCCCGAGCGCACCAGCACGCCTGCAGACCAGTCTGCGACTTCCGGTGGAGTAGCCGTGAACTCAGGAGCTTGAGCCCTCCGTTTACCCCAAAAGTCCTCCTTGGTCACAGCCTTTTCAGCAGCGGCCTGCGCTTGCTTTTCCATGTCTTCACGATCTCTGTAGAAGTAGAGACCAAGCATGAGGTGGCTCTGGGGAGGCTTCCCGGATCTGGATGGGGAAGGTTCCAGAGCGAAGCGGCCAGCAACAGGGGTGGCCCCTGCAGCACACTTCAGCACGGCTCGCTGGTCAGGACTACTGGACGATGTGACACTGACACCAGCTGGGTTTTCAATGGCAACAACGGCATGAGCTGCCAGTGGAAGTTTCTCTCCCAGGTTCTCTTCGGATTTATGATGGAGATACCATTCGTCCCCTTTCCTTTTGTAGATGTACCGGAAGTCAGGGTGGGTGCCACCTAAGCGGGCTCCTGTTGCAAGAAATTTGAGGACATCCTCCTCCTTCATTTGCGGGACATAAAGGGTTCTGGACATTGTGAAATTTCCCTTTAAGTTACGACAGGAGCGCAAAACAATGCCCATAGGGACCCCTCCCTGGGTGTCCCGGAAAGCTCCCATTTGTGCTTTAAAAAAACGAAAGGGGCGCCTGGGTGGCTCAGTCGGTTAAGCATTCAACTCTTGATCTGGGCTCAAGTCGTGATCTCACAGTTTGTGGGTTTGAGCCCTGTATCGGGCTCTGCACTGACAGTGCGGAACTTGCTTGGGATTCTCCCTCTGCCCCTCCCCGCACTTGTACTCCTTCTCTCAAAATAAAATTTTAATAGGTCATGTAAACAGTGGTTGCTGTGGGTGGGGCACTGGGACTCTCAGGGCAGGAGGAGGACTTTTGTAACCGGGCCTTTTGTACTGTCTGATCATTTTCCCATGACACATTTTATTTTTCAATTACTGTGCGTGGAACAAGTGAGCTGGGCTCTCCGCTCTCCATCTGTCTCCTCTTTTGTTCTTGGCCAGCCTGACCTTCTGCCTATGCACCCCAGAATACCTCCAGGGTCACTTATCCCTTTCTGCCTAGCTGTCACAGCCCGCAGGATCCCACCTACCTTCCGAGTGAGGAGGAATGGGTCCTTCCTTATCTCGCCACCAGGGGACAGCCCACACCCAGGACATGCCTGGGGAGCTGGGAGAGCAGGCAGGTCATTGAGAATCTGAGTGGAGCTCCGATGTCCCTTCCACACGGGGTTCCTGGGGGCAGAAAGAGGCGCAGTCCCAGTGAAGGACAGGACGGGGAGTAGGATCCTGAAAATGGCGATGGCATTGTCCCCTAGCGCTATAACACCAAGCTGGCCCATAGCCACTCTCTCCCACACTTGTTCCATGACCTCAAGATGAGGAGAATTCCCTGAACAAAGCACAGGCTCACTCAGCAGAGGTCTGGGGTCCAGGGATTCCACAAGAAGGGGAGCAGCATACAGGGCATGTCTCTTAAAAACAGAAGCAATGGATCCATCCTGCTTCCCACCATTACCTAAGGGCTCCTGGGATTTCCCACACCCTCCATGGCCCAGGTCCTGGTCAGTCCATCTTTAGCTGGCTGGGCGGGAGGCGGCGCAAGACCAGGAGACCCCAGCAGTTCCGCTCAGCCAATGACCTGCCAGCTCAGGTCTTTTCCGCCTGGACAAGGGACGAATTTCTCCCTGGGGAAGCCCTAGGTCTCCCGCCCCCTGCCCCATTTTATTGATATATACCAGAAAGTTTACCAATTTAAAGCATGCAACTCAGGGGCGCCTGGGTGGCGCAGTCGGTTAAGCGTCCGACTTCAGCCAGGTCACGATCTCGCGGTCTGTGAGTCCGAGCCCCGCGTCGGGCTCTGGGCTGATGGCTCGGAGCCTGGAGCCTGTTTCTGATTCTGTGTCTCCCTCTCTCTCTGCCCCTCCCCCGTTCATGCTCTGTCTCTCTCTGTCCCAAAAATAAATAAAAAACGTTGAAAAAAAAAATTTAAAGCATGCAACTCAATGAGTTTTTTTTTTTAAAGCAACTTCACAGTTGTGCAACCATCGCTATTGTCTAATTTTACATTATTATCATTCCCCGCAAGAAAACCTGCACCCCTTAGCTGTCACTCCCATTTTGATCCTGCCCCAGCCCCATCCAGAGCCAGTCCTAGGCTAGCCCATCCACTGTCTGGTCTCTACAGACTTCCCCATTCTGGACATTTCACACAAACGAAATCACCCAATATGTGGTCTTGTGTCTGGCTTCTCAGCGTAACGCTCTTGAGGTTCATCCGTGCTGCAGCCCGTGTCAGTTCTCTGTTCCTTTCGCTGTGGAAGAGCACCTTTTGTATGGACGCACCACCCTCTGTTCGTCCATTCACCAGCTGACGGACATCTGGGTTGTTTCCATCTTGGAGGAATGAACGGTGCCACGATGCACACTTGTGCCCGAGTTTGAGCACATTCTTTTTTTTTCCATTTTTCTTGGCTGGAGATGTAGAAACCGAGTTGCTGGGTCGTAGGTTAATTCTATGTTTAACATTTTGAGGAACCGCCAGACCGCTTTCTGAAGGAGCTGCACCATTTGCACTTGTAACTGTCCCTTCCCAATTACCGCCTTTCATGGCAGGTTTGATGTGGCAGATCCCCTTGTGGTTGACCCGTGGTTCCCTAATGATGCCGAGTGTCATTCCCCGGGCTCACTGCTTACTCGTGTTTTTCTTCCTAGAAATGCCTTTTCAAATCCTTTCGTTTTTTAAATTAAGGAGTATTTTTTTACCTTTTATTTTTTAAGATTTTATTTTAAATTTATTTATGTTGAGAGATAGAGAGCGCAAGTGGGGGAGGCGCAGAGAGAGAGGGGGAATCCCAAGCAGGCTCCTTGCTGTCAGCGCAGAGCCTGATGCGCAAACTCTCGAATCTGTGAGGTCGTGACCTGAGCCAAAATCACCCAAATCAAGAGTCGGATGCTTAACTAAGCCACCCAGGCGCCCCTAAGATTTTATTTTTAAGTAATCTCTACACCCAACGTGGGGCTGGAACTCATGACTCCGAGATCAAGAGTCGCATGCGCTTCCCACTGAGTCAGCCAGGGGCCCCTAATTTTTTTTTAAACCTTTTAAATGAAGGTATTTGTCTTTTTGACTGAATTGTAATTCTAGATACACATCCTTTATTAGATAGGACTTACAGTTTCTCCCAGCGTGAGGGTTGTCGGGGTTCTGTCCCTTAAAGCACAAAAGCTTGTCAGACCAAAGCCCATATCTTCTTTTTATCTGTTTGCTTTCGGGGTCTACGAAAAATCATCACCTAACTTATGGTCATGAAGACATTTTCCTTTAATCTCCCCTAGGAATTTTAGTTTTAACCCTTACATTTAGGTCTATGACCCACTTTGAGTTAACCTACACACATAGTGCGAGGGCTCCAGGCCAAAGTTGTTCTTTTGCACGTGGATACCCAGTTGTACAAACACTTGTTGCAGACCGTTCTTTCCACACTGTATTGTCTTGGCCCCTGTGTGGAAAATTGATCGGCCATAAACAGGGCTTATTTCTGGACTCTGAATTCAATTCTATGCCATTGATTCCAAATATCTATTCTTAGTAAGCCTCCCTTTTGAGTCAGTAACAGAGCAGAGGCTAAAAAACTCATCCTGGACTGTTCACGCAAGGAGCCAGCGGGGGGTGATGCACCCAAGAGCATATTCTGGGGCAGGTGGCCTTTCGGGGAAGAGAGTGTTCGAAGATGGGGGTGGGGGAGATAAGGAACACGAAAGGGTGTTCCTGCCCCTGCTCACCCTCCTGGGGCAGCAGTTGTCGGCCCGCTGTCCACGTTCTCGTGCAGCCCTGTCCTGGAGGCCCCAGGAGGCATGGAGAGGGAGGGCGAGCGAGAATGTGGGTGCCTTACATCACAGTTAGGAGGGATCCAGCACCCTCCCAGCCCACCCTGCCTGCTGGCTCTTCAGCTGCCTGCCTGCCTGCCTCTGCACCTCACAATTGCCCGCTGCCTGGAGGAACACGACGCTGAGCTTCCACTCACACCAAGGCCAAGGGCATCAGGGCTCAAGATAGCCAGGCAGTACTGAGTCCTGGAAAGCACACTTGGAGTAGAGGGAGAGGAGGGCAGGCAGATGTCCAGCCTCCCCCTTCCCCCGCTGTCTGGGTGGGTAGTGTGGGAAAGGGGGGTGAGGATGATCCCCTCAAGTCCCTTCCCCACTGAAGGCAGGATCTGCAAAGCTGCTGGGATCGAGGGAGGGGAACGCGCCTGGGAAACCTGAGAGGTGACAATTTCACAAACGGCCCGGCCGGGCCACTGCAGCTGTGGCCTCTGATCACAGGAAAGCAGACACGCTGGAGGAGGGGCAGGGGCGTGCAACACGGGGCACAGGGACAGACAGCCTTCCTGGTAGAGTCAAACACACTTTATTCAGCACGGGAACGTGTGAACAGAAGGGCCTCCGGCAGGGTTCCGGACAAAGAGCTCTGAGGCAAACCCTGCTGTAAACAGAGCAAAGGGCATCATGTAAACCACCAGCCCGGAGGGGAGGGAATCTGCACAAAGTCGGGGCAGGTCACACTGGCCAGCACATGGTGAAGCGGGGGTGGGTGACCCATGCCCAGGAGAGTCGTGAGCAGCTCTAAGTAACTCAGAAAAGCCAGGGTAGGAGGAGGGCAGGGGCCTGGCCAATTCAGGGGATTATCTTGACCACTGAGGGCCACGGGGTTCGATTTGGCTGAAGCAGCCCGGGCTGCTGTGCCAACACATGATTACAAGGCCCTGAGAGCCATAGCCTGGCATGGGGGGAACAGGAGAGGTGGCCCTTGGGGGTGCTCACCATCGGCCCACAGGGCAAGGCTCTCACAACCAGGGGCACTGTGGCCCTGGCGGTCGCCTCCAATCAGCAAACTGTAAATGGCACCGACCTTCCCTGCCCAGGACCCCACTCCCTTGACTTGGGACCCCAGTGGAAGTGGGAGGGGCAGTGGAAGGCAGAGCAAGGCAGGTCCGTAGGCAGAACCACCTCTGATGACTACAGTCTTGCCCTCGAGACTCACGATTAGGGGTGGGGAAAGGTTGTGGGGTCTGCACCCAGAAATAGCCTCTGTCTGAACCGTGCGCCCGGAGGGCATGCTTGTGGCAGGGCCCGCACATGGCCTGAGAAGCAGCAGCCAACCACAGCAGGCAGCCAGGACCTCTGTTTGGGTCACTCCCTGCTGTGCTGTTACACCGGGTACAAACAGGAGCAGGGGGAAGGAGGGGATTCTGGGAAGGAGGAGGAGAGGGTGCAGGTTAGGGAGGTAGTGTTGGGTATACCCTGGGACTCTTGGGAGTGACAGGGAGAAGCCATGCACGACGGCACAGCTGGGTCCAGCTAAATTCCCGATTAACAACTGCTCTGAAGGCCAGAGGGATAGGCAGAGAACAGAAGTGCCCTCTTCCTGGACCCGCCCCTGCTAACCCAAGAGTTGGGTATGTTCAAGAGCACCCCTACCCCCAACCAGTGACTAGAGTGGCAGGAACAGGAGGCTCAAAGTCTGAGTGTGGATGTGAAAGGTGCTTCTTCCATGGGCTTTGGGCTCACACGTAAAATGCAAACTTGCTCACCACCAGAGGACAGAGGAGAGGCTGTCTTTGGCTGGACAGAGGCTGGGAGGGCAAGGCTGGTGCCCAGTAGGTGTGAGTGACAGCCAGAGCCCAGCTTCTCTCTAGAAAATCACTATACTACACAGGAAGTTGGTGGCGGTGGGGGACCCAGGGAGGGCTGGATCTATCTAAATGACTCACAGATGGGAGGGTGGCTGGGATGACACAAATGCCCCGATACCCAGGGATCACAACCGACAGGCGAGAGGAGCAGAGCTAACAACTGTGGAGGGACAGGGGGCGGGGGGGGGGGGGCCTGTGGTACACAGCCCTCCATGGGGCTCACTCGTCAAACTTCCCTTCCCGAATGTGCTCAAAGGAGAAGGGTAGGAACTTGAAACCGGTTCCGCTGTAGAATTTATTCTGGAACTCGACCCTGGGGAAAGGGAAAAAGAAAGTCGTCATTCCACAAAATCCTTTTGGGATTTCACAGTTGGGCTAGGAAGATGCTCTGATGCTCCTCCCCTCATTTTCCTAGCTGAGCTCAGCCTTCGGCCAGCCGCGCACCAAGCCCCAGCCCCCGCCCGCTTCCCACCATGCACACAGGCCCCACTTCTGCAGCCAGGGCCTGCCCCAAACCTGCCCTGGGCGAGAGTGCAGAACATCTCCACACTGGTTTGTCCTCAATTCTCGCTCTGTTCTACTGAGCAAGAAAGAGTGTTTCTGCAAAACTCTGTCTAGCCATGTGCTAAATGATTGGCTTGGGTCTCTAACGACAACGAAGAAGTGTCCCCTAAACACCCCCCTCCTGGCAGGGGCTCCCAGTAGACCTCTCTGAGAAGCCCCTGGGCGGCAGGAGCTCTGGCAAGCACCCTTGTTTGTTTCTTTTCTTGCTGGAGGAAGGAGAAGGGAGGGTTGTGAGTAAACGCTGGGCGATGGGCGCTTTAGAGGAGGAAATTCCCAGGAAAGGGGGGTGGAAATCAGGAGGGGAAGTCTTCTCCAAGCAATGGCCAAAATATTCTCCAACTACAAAAAACATCTGAGAACGAATTCTTCTCCCAGGGGCTGAAAGGAAAAGCAGAGCTTCACCTCCCTTCCCAGGCAGCTCAGGATCCATCCCCAATGGTCTCCCTGGGGCCCCTTCAAACTCTGAGGGGCAGGAAGACCGCGCTCCCGGCAGCAGAGCCAGGCTCAGCCCGTGCTTCCCCCTGCACACTCCCTGGATGGCTGCCCAGCAACCAAATCACCACCAAATATGGGCAGAAAAATGCATGATTCAGAGGAAAAAAAAGCCAAGGAGAGCTGCCCTGAGGAATAGTTTCCACTCAGTGCAGTGTGCCCCTGGGGGCACCAGAGCCCCCAAAAGGACAGGCAGAGCTGGGGGTGGGGGCGGGCTTCAGGCAAGGGCTCTGGTGCAGGGCAGGGCTTCATCCTGCCTCCAAACCAGGGGTGGGGGTGGGGGGTGGGGGGTGGGGTGCCTGCACGTTGGAAGGGCTGTCTGCAGCAGAGGTCCTCAGAGGCCCCGTCAGCCCTGGGGTGCTGGCTGAGAACACTGGAGCTGCCAGCTCCACCCCCTGGGGACAAGAGGTGAATAGAATTTTCTGCGTGGGTGTAAGAACAGGCAGCCTTCTCCTCCCAGCCCCACATTCCACAGGCTGGGCCCAGGTCCCCAAGCCTCCTGGACTCTGGAGAGTTCCCTGGGCCAAGCCCCTCAGGGAAAAAGGATCTGGGGGAGGGGGCTTCAAACTGAAGTCAGTCCCAGGATTCCCGGCAAGAGTGATTCCAAACCAGGATCTGGACTTGTCCCCATATCCTAACACCCAGAGAAGTCCTACAAGCTACAGCTACTCAGGCCTCTGTTGTGGGAATTAGGTCGGTTCCCACTTCTCACCCGCTGCTGCTGGGCCTGAATGCTTCAAATGCTTCGTGCTGGGTAGGCTGTTTGCATATGGGAAGGGCATTTCTGAACAGCTAAAAACAGCCTCACATCCCATTTGCATTCAACAATATGTAGCCAGATGGTGGGTAAGTCACCTTAGGGTCTATGAGGAGATCTCCTGGCTGGCTAATCACACAAACAATTCAAATTCCAAACTGGCCGAATGAAGTAGAAGCGTCAAAAATTTTCAGATGCCCATGGGATCACCATCCTTTTCTTGCCATTCCTCTGTGCGCCTCATCTATCCATGGGGCCCAGTGGGTAGTAAGGGGGGCACGTGTCCAGGGCCATCTTGGGCATCTCGGGGTCAGCTTGACGTCACCTCCCTGCTCAGCCTCGCTCACCCCATCCTCCCAGAACAAAGTTGGAAAGCAATCTCCCTGTTGGGCTCCCCGCCCTCGTCTCCCTCCCAACCAGGGAAATGTGTGCTTCCTGAGAAAGTACAAACACAGAGTTCTTTGCGCTGGGGCCCACAGGGCCCTGCTGGCTGTCCTGCAGGTCCCTCCTATTTTAAGGGCCTGCTATACTACTCAGGGAGCCTCCAGGGCCTCAAGTCACTGAAAAGTACCTCTAGAATTCCACAGTTGGGAGGAGGGCCTCAGGAAGTCGGATGGGTTTCTGTGTCACCCCTTCCAGCTCCAGGACCTGGCAAAGGCCACCCAGTGACCCAGAAGGGTAAGTGGGAGTCCACAGAGCATTCATTCCTGCTATGTAACAGGAAACCTTGTTTCCTTGAGTGAGGGAAGGAGAAAGGAGTCCTGGGCCTCCTCCCTTTCCTGGCAGGCTTGTGGCTGAAAGGAAGCAGTTTTAGAAAGAGGATTCTGGGCTGAGCCGCTTCACTGGCCCTTTCTGCCACTCTCTGAGTAGTCCGGGGCCTGGCACACATATCTGTCTGATGGCCCAAATGTCAAGGCAATAATGGCAGCCAGGAACTGTACTTCAGGCGTTCCTACTTCTCCTGGGCCAGCCATTCCTGCAACCATCCCATGGTGTCCTGCTGTGGCCCCACTACATTCCTTACAGCAATTTGGTCCCCATTTTCCTTTGGCCTTCAAACAATCTGTGAGTGTGCAAGTGTGCACATCTATACATATGTGGAATTTGCTAGATAAGAAGGGATTAGGTTCCTGAAGGTAGGCCATGGAGCAACAGTCTTTCTACTAAAGTCAGTTTGGTGTCCACAGTTGCAACTACAAATCATATTCCCTACCTTTGCCTTTTCTGAGAAAGAAAAGACAGCTAATTATAGTAAGCAAAAATAGACGTGTAACACAGAAGGCAACAGAATTAGGTTGGTAAAGTAACCTGTTCACTAATGTTTTCAAATATATCACCCACCACCTAAGGACCCTACATGAATCTCACTAGTGAGATTCTGTTTGTTACCAAAGCAGATGTTGTTTTTCTTGTCCTCACTGAAGACATCCAAACCTGTAAA
Organism: Panthera tigris; assembly: GCF_018350195.1. Lineage (NCBI taxonomy): Eukaryota > Metazoa > Chordata > Mammalia > Carnivora > Felidae > Panthera > Panthera tigris. The sequence continues at coordinate 40,761,142 of NC_056673.1, read as the reverse complement.
ATGGGTAGCCCTTACATCAGAATCAGCAAACCCCAGCTGACAACCAGGAGTAAAGTGACAGGCTGGAAGATGCCCAGGCCAGACACCAGGAAAAATAGCAGCAATGTCCCTGCAGCCACTTGCAGCAGGACCAGCTGTCCCGTCTCACAAGACGGCCACAACTCAGAATTCCTGCAGTCCTGGTGGACTAGAAGACTTGGGAATCCTTGCAGCACATCCTCATTCGGCCAGAAGGGGGAGCATGAGCACCCGGGTCACTCACCCCCTTTCACTAAGGGCGATTCTCCAAATAAGCCTCCAACGATGGGATTCTGAAAGCTCTATAAAGGAGTTTCGCTGTTTGGTTTTTTTCCTCCTCTATGCGATCCTTCCACTACCCAAACAAACAAACCTACAAGTTTGTTGATGAGCCTGTTCTTGAAAACTACAGGCATTCAGATGTGCCTCCCCCTGGGGTGTCCCCTCTCTCTCAACAGACTTAATGCAGTTTCTTTAGAAGGGACCACAGCCAAGATGCCCTCCCCACAGGGCACCCCACTTTTAAGCACGGTGGCTGTGACCCACACTTGAACACCAGTTTACGATGTGTCTGAGCACAGTGACAGTCGCTTGGTATATGCATTAATTTCATAATTATCATGGCAACCATGTTACATGGATACCCTCCTCTCTGCATATGAGAGAAACTGAGGTTCAGGGAGGTAAGTGCTCTCCTCAGGGTCACCCAGCCAGATCCAGCAGAGCTGGAATTCAAACCCCGTGGTGCCTAATTCTGAATGAAGTCTGCTCTCTTGTCACTCATCAGGTCTTTGGGCTCACTGGTAAGGACATGAGAAGACACCTTCACCTGAAGGCCACAGGTGAGCCCGAGGAAGAAATAATCCTTCTGGCAACAAAACATGACCTCCCAAGCTGCCTCAGCTCACTCTGGAAAGTAGGCCCAAGCCCAGGTGACCTTCCTCGCCCTGGGGTATGCTCAGTTCACTGCTTAGACGGTTCTGACCCAGCACCTTGACTGCTCCCCAGCCCGCCCAGGGAGGAGGCAACAGGCTCCCCACTTGGGCTGGAATTCAGGTGGGGTAGTGACTGGCCCCTCAAGCCCAGGGCTCAGGAGACAGAGAAGTGACCGGGAAAGGAAGGAAGAAACAGTGAGTCACCACAGGCTGGTTACACAGACATTCCCTCATACCGAGCAGCTGAGGAAGTGTGTTGGGGAGAGAACGCTGATAAGCTGAGAACAGGGTAGCGTGCCAGCAGCCTGAGCCACACAGCGCTCCTAACCTCCTGGTTGGACAGTAAATAAACAACAGCTGGGTGGGGAGGAGGGCGGCAAGGAGGAGGAAAGCCAGCCAGAGAAAGAATATTGACCGACGTAGCAGGACGGGTTCTTTAAAAGGAGCTTTTGAGGGAAGGGTAAGTCCCAGCTACGGCCTGTCCTTACATGCCTCCCAGTCCCCTCTGTCATTTACAACAGCAAACAGGAATTTTTTAGGGGGCTCAGCATAACCAAGTCAGGAGAAAAGTCAAAGAAAAGGGGGTTGGGGAAGACGATCCTTGGGTTCAGGTTTAGAAAACTGATGTCACAAAACCTTCCACGCCCTGTCTGAGCTTGAGATCACTAGCACCACACAGACCCGTCTCATCTGCGGGTTCCTAATGTAGGGCCAGTGAGTTTGTGACCCCTTAAACGGGTAAAACTGCTGTGGGGGATGTTTTTCTAGGGAGAGGGTCCAGAGCTTCCAGAGCTTAAGGTAGGGAAGCCAGATAAAGTACCGGATGCCTAGTTTTTAGCATGAATATGTCCCATATCCATGTCCCAATGCAAATTCATTGTGTATCTGAAATTCAAATTTAACTGGGTGTCCCGGAATTTTATTCACTAAATCTGGCAATGCTACCTTGAGGTCACAGGGTCACTGCCTGGACCAGACGCCAGCTCTCCTACTCCCTGGGGCTGAGCTGGCTCTCTCTGTGCAGAGCCATTAAGAGCCACAAACTACATTAAAGAACACAAACAAATCCCAAACCTGTCCTTGTGAAGGTGCTGCTTCAGTGAACTGAGCTCCACATTATGGAACGAGGAATCCCCCTACCTATGTCAACTGCTAGGGGTCTGCCCCAAAGACACTGGCACAATGACAGAACGAGGGGGACAAAACTGGGGTACAGTGTGCTCTAGCACTTTCCTGGACTGCGAATCTACTCCAGAGTTGCTTGCATCGCTCTGAAGACAGGAGAAAGTTTATGCCAAAGGGGAAAAAAAAAAAAAAAAAAACCACAACCAAACCAACCAACAGCCTCAGTCTTTTAAGCCATACTCAAGAGCAGTGAAGAATGCTAAAGGGAGAAGGAATCTGACAACATCCACCAGAGAATTGTCCCTTGGGGGGCTCTGAAAGGTGAGCTGTGCTTTTGTGGGGACACTTCCTGATGCTCACTCCTGACATAGGTCATCGGGCAGAATGATGTGAATGAAAGCAGACACTTCCTAGCGTCTCTGGATTCTGTACAAGAGTAAAGCCGCCCTCAGTGCAGCCAAGGACACGTCCGCAGCCCCCGAACTCTCTGTTCCTCACCAGTGTAACCGCAGGGCATGGAGGAAAGCCGAAAGGCCCTCCATGATCAGGAGGATGGCCACGGTCAGGGTGGCAAAGGCGGCGAAAATGAAGAACAGCGCCAAACCTCCTGCCAAGCTCTTCACGCTGAGGCCGATGTGGATCACCATGGTCCAAAGCACCTCAGACAGCTCTGGGGAATGGGGAGAGACAGGACATCCGGTTCAGTTTGGCAAGAGGTGCTGCGGGCCTTGGATTCTGCTCCGTCATCCCTCTCCTGAAGTGTCTGCGGCACCGTGGCTTCCTGCAACCTGGGCAGGACCACCGTGCATAGCTAAATCTGGCAAAAGTGCTGGTCCTCCCATCTGGACATCTTTCCCCTGGGACTCAGGAGTCTGAATAATTCCAGCGCCTTTATGTTATTTCCACTCTATTTAAGCTCCGCATCCGAGAGAGTGCCCAGAGAAGGGGAAAACCTAATTTTCAATCTGGGAGAAACACACTCACGTGCATGAGCGAGGCTGAGGGCCCAGAGCCGCAGGTAAGAGGCGGTGTTGGAGATGCAGCCCAGGCAGTACTCGATGGTGTGGATGGCCTGGTGGACCATGGTGTCCCCAAAGTCAAACTGTTCGTGGGAGAAAAACCAGAGAGAAGATATAAGGCTGGGAGGGGATGTGCAGAAAGGACGTGATGGTCACCTGGCACTTTGGGCCTGGGCCCGAGCACTAACAGTTACACGGAACAGGAATCCCAGCGTTGAATTCAGGTGATGTCTTCAGCCGTCCCCAGAAATCCTGCCTGGCTTAGCTCCCCAACTGGATACCCCATTTCCCTTAATACGCTATATTTTAATGACCTACATCTTAATGAGATTCTTCTCTTTACCTTGCTAGGCTATAAGCCCAGGGGTGGAATGTATGCCGAGTTAAGAGCACTCAGAGAAATGGACTGTCTGGACCCAGGACTCTTAGGGCCCTGCTGCTGGGCCTGCTCCAGCCAACTTCCTCTTTATGGCGCCCGAGTGAAGTGCTTTATTCTAACTGAGCCATGAGAGCAGAACGGCCTCTTCCCAGGCTACACTTCAGCCACCGGCCAACAGGCCAGGAGCTGCTGAGGCAAGACTAAGCCTCCACAGCCACTTCACTCATTATTCCGATAACCTATTGGGAACAAGATAACCTCCTTTTTCTTTTGTCACTTCTGAAAAGATTACACAGGGAAATTCTGGCAAAAGTTTCACAAAATCCTACAGTTGACTGAGACCAAACATAACATCTATTGTTTTTTCGTATTTGTTTTTCTCACGCTCCCTTTCTCCCAGCTTTCTTTTCGACATCAAAAATTGTTTCCAGAGTGGGGCACCTGGGTGGCTCAGTCGATTGAGCGTCTGACTTCAGCTCAGGTCATGATCTCATGTTTCTTGAGTTTGAGCCCTGAGTCGGGCTCTGTGCTGACAGCTCAGAGCCTGGAGCCTGCTTCGTATTCTGTGTGTGTGTGTGTGTGTGTGTCTCTCTCTCTGCCCCGACCCCACTCACGCTCTCTCTCTCAAAAATAAACAAGTGTTAAAAATAAATAAATAAATAAATAAATAAATAAATAAATAAATAAATAAATAAAAACCGTTTTCAGAGTAAAGGGGTAGGGGTAGAACAAACTTTCAGGAGTTCATTTGTAGGTCCGCTCCAAGCACAGCCAGGGAAGAATTACTGGTATGCTCTAGAAGCATCAGGCATACTTCAGGCCTCTCCTGTGGCCAGGTGGAGCCATCAGCAGCCACCAGAGAGCAGGAGGCGGGCTCTTCCCATGCTCCTCCCACGCAGCCCAGCCTAGAACCCCAGAAGCACAGGGCCTCCCCTTGCCTTCAGGTCAGAGTCTATTTTTTACCAGTTTCTTTCAAGACTCACATGACTCCACTCCCAAAGGACCCCAGAAACGTCTTGGGAAATTGCAGGACGAGAGGAGGAGCTGGCTGGTAAAGTGCTAACAGCCCAGGCCCTCAGGGGTGTGGTCAGTGGGGAGAGAGGCCAGCTCCAACACACCACCTTTGGGCGACTACCTCAGTTTCCCTCACCTCTGACCATCTACACTCTGAGTATTTCTGGGCTTTTCTTCTGCAGTAGGTTCTTCAAGCCTCCTAGTTACTCTGAAAACTAAGATAATCCTAGTTACCTCAATCCCAACAGCGCCGCTAAGAGCTCTCCCACCACTGTTGGCCATCACCCAGAACCCATGCTCAGAGGAAGGAAGGGTCCTGGCTCCGAGGGGCACTGGTGTCTGCTCCTAAGAGCTCTATGAAAGTAGGGACTGCCGGGCTTCCTCAGAGCCAGCCCCTTGTCAGCAGTTTTACTCTACCCGGAGTTCTTCCCACAAGAATGGAGAACGTGGAGAAAGCCTCTCTTCTAGACCATGGGCAAGTTTTCATTTCTATACAATGAGGGACAATGATGCCGAGGTGAGGATTTAGTGAGAAATCAGCCAGGCACTTAGGAGCCTATCACTGCCTCATGAGTCAGCGGTGACTGAGGAGCAATCGCTGTAGACTCCCTGTCTACACTCCACTCCACCTGCAGGGCCCATCCACTACTCCTCTCCTGCGCCCTGCCCTCCACCCTCTCTGCCCCGCACACCTGACCTTCCTGGCACCCCCTCCCTTGCCTCCCAGTTGTGAGGTCTAACAGACCTTCTGTGTCCTGACTGAACCTCTGCAGTCTCTGCCACTGTCGCCTTTTCCGCCTCCCTCTCAAGACACTCGCCTCCCCTCAGTTTTCCTCCTACCCCCTGGGTGTTCCTTGGTTCTTCCCTAAATGCTGGAGGGTCAGCCTCAGCTCTTACACCTTTCCTGCAGCGCTGCCACTCAGGGCTTTGACGGCCACCCCTAGGACTCCCAAATGGACGTCTTCATCTCCGTGTTGCCCATTTCCAACTGGCCGTGCCATATCTCTTCCTAGTGCCACCCAGATTGATTAACTGCTCTCCTCTGACCCCACCACGACTTCTACTCCATGTCCCATGTTTGATGGAGTGTCACCACTAGGGCCCCAGGCACCCAAGCCTGGAAGTCCATCTTGAATCCTCACTCACTCTCACTGCCTACACTCATTAAGGCCCTGGGACCTGTAGCTCTTTCTTCCTTAATCTCATTATTGGTCCCTCCCTTTCCAACTCCCGGCAAACGCCTCACTTCACTGGAGGCTTCCCAATTGTTTCACGACTCCTATCAGACTAGCTGGTCTCCATGCCTCCAGACTGTGACCCCTCCCCAATCCACTACCTCCCATAACACCCCCATTAGAGCCACGCACATGTGTTGTGACACTTCCGGCTTCACGGTCCCCTGACGGCTCCTTGTTATCCAAACACTTTACTGCGGCTTGTTTCTGCAACCTCCAGGCTCACCTCTCACTGGTCTCCAACTCCTGGCCCTAAGCTCCAGCCAAGCTATGAACTTGCTTATCCCCCAAATGTGATGGGTCCGCAGGCCCGTGTCTTTAAGATAAATATACACACCGATGGGTCTGCATTCCCATCATCCTCCCAAAGAGACTCCTGCTTGACCAGACTAAGCTTAGCAACAATTTCCTTAGGGAACCATTTCCTGGTCTCCTCTTCTCCACTCCCACCCCAGCACCTGTCAGGTGCCCTCTTTCTGTGTTCCCACAGCATCCTGGGCACACCTCAGTCACACCACCTGTCACCCAGACTGTTTCCTCAATTTGTCTGTGAGTTCCTTGAGGGCAAGGACTATGTTTTTCTTCTCGCAGTTTCTGTACACCAAACAGAGTGCTTGACACATAGAGGGTGAATGAATGAATGGGTGGGATAAAAGAATGAACAGATGGATGGATGGGCAGGATGAATGAACAGATGGATGGGCGGGTGCGTGGGTGCGGTGGATGGATGGGTGGGATTAATACACCTGGTGAGATGACACAATAGGGAGAGGGGCGACTGACCCCTGCTGAATGGTTACAGCCTTTAAAGATTTCCCAGACAATCAACTAGCCTGGCCCTGCTTTGCAACTGGACTGAGTGCTCCCCAGGGAGAGGGGTTGCTGCTTTTAGCAGGCTGGAATAATGGCCTCCATGGGGCAAATGGGTTTTCACAGCCAAGCAAAAAGGGGAAGTTCTAGAAGAACTTCCAGGCTGGATTAAGAAAAAAAAAAAAGGTTTGAAATCTTTAGGTTAGATAATTTTAACCCGATCTAAATCTGGCTGTGGAGAACTAGACTGCCCATGTGCCTGATAAAATGTCATCATTATTTAGGAAGCCATGGGAAGCTGAACCCCTGAGGGAGCTGAGGGGCCAGAGACTCGGGAGGCCGAATCACAGTCCATCTGGTGTGGATGTCCAACACCCCTGGGGAATAGCTACAAATGAGGACCGTTCTGACAATAGCCATGGCATTGGGTGCTCAACTAGGAAGGCACTTAGAAGAGCAGTATTGCTGGAGGTTGTGTTACTGGGCTCCTCACTACCATGGAACACAGTCCCAGCCAGCCCTTCCAGGCAGCTCCACCATTGACTGTGAACAGATGAGCAGTCCAAAGGAACCAGAGGCTCCTGGAGGCCAGCAAAAGAGGCTCTCCAGCCTTCAGGAAGATCGAGCACTGCCTGTTTTTTTTTGTTTTGTTTTTTGTTTTTGTTTTTGTTTTTGTTTTTTTCACAGAATCAGCAAAGGTTTTCCCATTCCCATCCCACTGCCCCTTTAGAGAGGACCAGGAGAGCCAGGAAAGGGGAGGGCTCATGGGTCTAGATATTTTAGAGAAAAGTTCTGGGGGAAGATGCAAACAGTGCAGCAAGGCCTTTAAAACACCCAATTCAAAATGTGTGTATTGCTAAATGAATTACTGCCGAGCTCAAAGGCCTTCTACTCCAAATGTGGCCTGAACAGCCAACTTTGTTTCTATTACCTGGTATTAATATGAACTCCTTTCATGCAGCTGGGATTGCTTTTTCTGGGATGTATCGGAGAGGCAAAGCCTCCTCTTGAAAGCTGTCTCCCTCCCACCTGGGTCATAGTGGAGGTACAAGTGACCCCAAGCGAGGGTCCAGCAATTCTCACTTCAAGCATCATCAAGCTGATGAGGACAGTAGGAAGAGGGTGGCTGCATCTCAGACAGGGAGGAAGGGTGAGCTTTACTCACAAGCTCTCAGAGGAGCAAGGAGGAAACAGCTACTCCCAGCAGCAGAGCGACCATACCATACATAACATCACAGGACAGGAAGGCAAAGACCAATGGGATTTGACCCCCAAGGGGGTCACTTCAAGAATGCCAATGCAGACATTACTTGTAGCTCCTTTCAAAGCCATTCTCAGAGGTATTAGATCAGCAAAGTCAACGAAACAAAGACAGAGGTGACCGACATGAGATGCAGTTAATGGAGACGGATGTTCTCAGAACACAGGTTCACGGACTGGTTAGAAATGGCCAGTGAGATGCAGGACACACAGGTGTCACATGTGGCCCCAGGGTTGCGGCAGGGTCAGCAGAGTGATCACAAGGATGGGAAGAGAAGCCCCAGATAAACATGAAGGCAAAGCCAGCTTGTTTCTTACCACTTCGTCCTCGGTAGGCTTGAAAACACAAATTTACACTTAGTGGGAAGCCATGCCACACAAGGTCACGAGTCATAAGCACAAGGTTACTGACTGTTTCTCGGGGAAGACCGTTAATGTTAAATGGGTCTAACGTGCTGGAGGCAGACATGCTCAGCATACAGAGAGCAAAACCAGCAGGATTTAGAGCATGAAGATACATATTTTTTAAAGGCACCCCAACACTTGCAATTCCTTTTTACAAATGTCATACACACAGTGGAAGTGGTCAGTAGACTGAAAAGTTCAGTCACCTGGGTCCTCAACTCCTATTCTATTTGTTTGAAAAAGAACATAACAAGGGGGAAAAAAGAATATAACAAATAGATGACATTCACAAGTTCAGTTCACAGGTTCTGTGGCATGAGGGGTCAAGGCAAGCAGACCGGATTTTAAAAAGCAGCTTGGAGGTGGTGGTTTAAGGAAAAGTCTAATTTGACCTTACTGCTTTTCACCCTCCCTGTAAAAAGTAGGCAAATAACATTTTTCAAAAGCTCAAATAATGTATCTGCCACAGAGAGCAGATTCGTGGGACAAGACTTTAAAAGGACCAGCGATTACAGTTCCAACTGGAACCATTCCTGGAAGGGGCAAGGGATGAAGAGGCTGCCCTAAGGGGCCTGTGTTTCTGGTAATAAGACCTGGGAAGCCGGGGTCTCCGCTGCCCTCGGTCCCCAGGAGCACAGTTAGTAATTGAGATTTGCGCGCAGAATACTGCAGGCAACTCGGAATTCAAGTTCGGACCATGAAGCAAAGCTGCTATGGGGGCTGCCGGTGACACCTAGAGTTCAGAGCAGGCCCACTGGAAAAAGCTGTGGTGCCCTAAGAGGCCCAGAAGGCAGGCTGATCATTAGTATTAGTATTTTCATTTTCTAAGAAGACTGTAGGGAGGCCTCCTATGCACATAAGCCTAGGGCTGACCCACAGTAGAAGGAGAGGAAGCCCACGCCACTGGATCTTACCTCTTCTGCGTCCTCTGAATGGGTGGAGAGCTGGTCATGCTGAATAATCTCAGCATCCTCCTCTGTCGGTCCGTTGCCCACCCTGATCCCACCAAAGTTGAGAGTTCCCTACACAGATGAACAGAAAGAGTAGAATTTGCCTGGGCTTTAATGTGACATTCTGTGAGTGGGGAAGGGTGATGGTTAGTACATACAAACCTCAGAAAAGCATATATTCTAACAACAAAATCAAAACCCGCTGATCCAACAGGCAAGTAAAAACAAACCACTGTTCCCACCCCAACCAGCACCGCCCCAGCCCCAGCCCCAACTACATTTACCACCTCATTCTGATCAGAGGAAACATGCAGCCTGCTGCACCAAGACTCACCAACCTGGCCTTGGTCAACACTAACTGAGATGACTGCTTGAATGAAAAGTTTAACCTGAACGGACTCTTGCAATGAGTGTAGCTCTATCTGTAAAGTTGTCAGTGGTCTAAGTTTTTCTAGAACTAAAGATCAGACTTTCTAAGAGGGAGTGGAGCCAAATGACATGGTGACCATAACCTGGTCTGATAAACTTTCAACTGGAACCCAAGAGTTCCAGCAACTTCTCCCAGAAGCATACTGGGTTTCTGCCCAGGAACAAAGGACTTCCTAGATCAGGGAAGGGAGAAATCTATATGGACATCAGCCTGCGGCCAGAGAATACTGAGGTCAAAAAAAAAAAAAAGGAATGAAAAAGTCCCCTTTCCTTCAATGGAGGATTCTGGAGTGTTACAACAACTCTCTTCCAGGCATGTGGGCAAATGCCAAATGGGTGTTTGCTTCTTGTTTCCCAGGCATGGTGTTCAGTGGGCTCTCCAGAACCAGAATTTCTAAGTCAACCTGACTTGGAAAAGCTTGGGCTTACCGAGACAAAAGGACTCTTTGAGTACAAAACCAGGCAGAACTGGGGTTAAGACAAATACCAATGAGTGCTAACCCGCCAGAGTGAACAGGAGCTAAAGAAACAGGTCCTGGGCCCACTTCTTATGGTTTCTGATCAGGGACCCCAAACGAGGCAAGAGTTCAAAAACTTTTCTCCTGCAAATCGGCCTTCTGGGCAGCAGCACAATGTGCCAACAGGTTTGCTCCACTGCCCGGAGGTCCCTACTCACAGCTTCACCTTTTGGTGTGCAGCTTTTTACTACAGCTGACTGACCACCAGAACTCAGTGCTTGGGCAAATTCTCCTTCTCCTTGAAGCAGGGCTTCTTCCGTGCTGGTCAGGGAGCCAGCTGCATCAGAATCACCTTGAAATTAAATAGAGATTCTCAAATACTACCCCCGGAAATTGTATACTTAGTAGATCTGGGGTGGGGCCCAGAAAATCTATATTTTAAAAAATATTTCCCCACGTACAAACTGTATAAGCATTTTTTATTGTCTACCTTGAAAATTCAAGCACAAAAAAAATGCACATACCCTTTGAGACCCCCACCACTGGGAACATCTATGTTTATGAAATGTTATCAAGATATGTGGACAAGGATGTTCCCTGCATTTGTATTTATAATAGCAGAGAATTGGGAACAACCAACACATCCATCAATGACAGTGATTACACAATTTTAGCATATCCAACAGAATGTACTATGGAATACTAGACAACTATAAAAAAGAGTGAAACACTGTGCCAACAGCTCAGAGCCTGGAGCCTGCTTCCGATTCTGTGTCTCCCTCTCTCTCTGCCCCTTCCCCATTCCTGCTGTCTCTCTCTGTCTCTCAAAAATGAATAAGCGTTAAAAACAAAAAAATTTAAAAAAAAAGAGTGAAACAATCTCCCAGGATACACTAAAAATTTTTAAACTTAACAAATCAAGGGGCAAAAGAGTGCTACAGTTTAAAACACAATTCCTAGTATGTTTTAAACGTGTATACATACACATGTACAAATACATATACATATTTATATCAATAGATGATAGCAATATGTTGATATATGCAGAAAAATATTGGAGGCAAAATTCCCCTGCCTTTGAGTAGGAGAAGGAGCCCAGGGACAGGGGCACTTTCACTTTCAGTACTATTTGCATTTTCTAACCTATTGCTTTAATTTTACTTTTTAATGTCAGTGGAGGATTGTCTGGGTCATAGAACTGTGGACTATCTTTATTACTTCTTCTGTTTTAATACTCTAAGAAACAAACGTAAAGGTCACCAGGTGATTCTGATGTGTACTCAGATTCGGGAAGCACCGAGACCCTGGGCACCTCCAGGTCATGCAAACATTACACCTGACAGACCTCAGCAGGTGGACTGGAAGTACAAAAAGGGCACTGGTGACAGGAGAGGACCCCAGCATATCCTGGCACGGGTTACAGGGTTGAGGCAGGCTTCAGGCTTTAAGGATCCTAAAGCAGAAGGTCATTTCTGAAGCTTTTCCCAACCAGCAGACAGAGTGAGGGGCAGACAGGGTAAACCTCTCAGCCAGACACTAGCAAGTGTCCCTTCAGGACACAGGACATGAAAATTACAGGAAGGGGAGATGAGACATACACATCAGCAGAAAAAAGAAAACATTAAACCATAATACACTGCTTACAGACAACCCAAAGGACAAAGAACAGAACAAACACAGATCAGTGATTGTCTCCTCAGCCCTTAGGGTCAAGAATCCAGAGTCCTTGTGAAATGATCATCTTGAAGCTTTCATGAGGCTCAACAGAACCAGACGTTTCGCAGAAGAACCAGTGGGCTAAGAAGACTCTATGAAGGTGCAGGTTTCCAGACGGGGGACGTTTCACTTGGACAATATCGTAGAAGAGGGTAACAGAGTTAAAAGCACCAAAACGGATGCATCAGAAGCACATCCTAAATATGCTAAGACTAACAGAAAGAAGGGCACGTGAAAAGAATGTCAATAAATGGATAGTATGTGGTTTGTGGACTTAAAACATTTCTCAAAGGAGAGAGTAAATCCCTGTTTGAAAATAATTTTAAACAGTAACATTAAACTATCTTCTGATCCAAAATATCAGCCCTTTTAGATTAGTTCTAGAAGGATCACAGCAGTTTTCTAGGTTTAAAATGATCAGAAACACCTAATGAAGGAAAGAGCTATCCATCTAAATATTTCACTTTCTTATAAAGGAGTATGATGCCACTAGATCACAAGAGTACATGTGTGATTACTGCTGGTGAGATTTTTTAAATCTTACTGATTACCTAGAATACACCGGGCTAAGTTGATACTAGCACATTAAAACAGTTTGGTTAAGAGATGTTTTTCAGGAAAAATATTGAAATACTTAACATTCAAAGTGCTGTTGCTGAATCATGAGTTAGTATTTGAAGAAGGAAAGTCGAAACAGATGACTTTGGTTATTGTACCAGATGCAGAAGACACACGAGACACATGGCGGAGTGGAGGTCTCAGTGGAACAACTGAGGACATGAGGGCTTCTGAGTCTCTTACAAAAAAGTAGACATGTATAAGCTCCGACTGGCAGGAGAGTAAGTCATAGCTAAAATGGACCAAACGTCCACGCATCACTCCGAAGCAGAAGTTTAAAGAGCAGGGAGACTTATTCAAGAATCACAGAAATGTTCTTGCTCCATGCAGAAAAAGCATCTAATACGTGGTCACAAAATACATCCCATTAAGATGATGGGATTCTGAGAGGGTACAACAGCCACTTTCCTCCCATAGACGTGACTGTACTTACAAATTTGAATAGAAACTTAGTAGACAGACCAATGATAAAGATGATATTAGAATCTACTCGTAAGAGGTGGAAGTCTTTTCTATCATTGTCCCAATGAGTGAAAAGGATGGACTTCCCAAGAGCACACATGTCCCATGCTCTCCATATAACTGAAAAGAATTCTGCTGCACTGTTTGCCACCTCTTTACACAAAATGTGATGGTTTGTCAGTTTTAATTCACTCACTGTTGCAGCCGCTGCTGCCTCTAGTCCCTGCTGGCTCGGGGTTGGGCTGACTGGGGCCTCCACAGGCTGCCCTTCCTGATAGTGAATGGAAGAGAAGAGGAAGGGAGAAAGAAACAAAAGAGGGCAGGAGTGAGGCGGGGAGACGAATGGAGGGTACATGGAAGGATGAAGATGGTCAGAAAAGGGAGAAGGAGGGTCTTGTAACTCAGCTGCTCTCCAACAGGAATAATAATCTAACAGCCGTATGAGAGTCATGCAATAAGATCTTTTGGGTTTTATTAGGCAGTGTAATAAGTAATCATTATTGCATAGCCAGAAATGAAAATTTGGGGTGTGTGTGTGTGTGTGTGTGTGTGTGTATGTATAGAATTCATAAGCACACATACATTGAGTAAACACAAGTTTATGTGTGGCATTTAAAAAAAAAAATCTTTTTCCCAGATGTCTCAATTGGTGAAAGTATCATGGTCTCATTTTAAACGAAAATGTCTCAGCGTCAGCCCTGTGGTTGCCCAGGCAAACCACATGAGTGGGTTCACCCACCTGTAGCTCCTGCAGCCCTGATTTGGCTGAGGTTGCATCTAAGCAGGCCCAGACCTGGATTTTGCTGAGCACAGCATGAGCAAAGCATGACCAAGAAAGGCAGAAACCTATGACTTGTTTCCTGTACCTAAGCTACTCAAAGCTGAATCCAGATGTTCGAGCAGCAAATACATGGGTTTAAAAAAAAATTTTTTTTTCATCAGGTCCAATGCACATGCTGGGATATGACACAAGTGCGTTTTAAGAGGATGTAGTCTTATGCACAATTCATTATATCTGATGAGGAATTGCCTTGCTCTCAAGGGGAAAAAAAATCTAGTATCTTTCAGCAACAAAAATACACCCACCAAATGCTTCCTCCTCAAATATTGATGGCGAAGGACCAGTGGTTTAAATAGTAGCATCCAAGGTACACACAGTAGCGCGACCACTACCAGGAAACACTGAATTCCTTTCTACAAAGTAAGGACAAGGCACATCACATTAATCAAACATGCAGTTTCCAACTCTAGCACAAATTTCCCCCAAACAGTATTTTCTTACTGATCTATGAATGACACCATCCAGTTTCTCAAACTAATTAGCAGATATTGTGGCAAAGCCCAAGAATTATCTGATAGGATGCTAAGGAGGATGGGCTGAATTTAGGTCTGAAGGTATGGGCTGAACACCAACACCACAGAAAGAGATTTTTAAAGGCTTTTTCAGATATCTGGCTTCCTGGGGCACCTGGGTGGCTCAGTCAGTTGAGTATCTGACTTTGGCTCAGGTCATGATCTCACATCCTCTGTCCCCCTCTCTCTGAGCCTCCCCCACTTGTGCATGCACGCGCTCTCTCTCTCAAAACCAAACAAACATTAAAAAAGAAACGAAGAGAAATATCTGGCTTCCTGGTTGAGGGAACCACCTAAGCCAGTCTACCTCTGGGTTGACTCACCTGTCCAGAATAAAGCATCGCATTACTAGAGTCACCGTAGGAAAAGAGAAACATGTTTATGAAATGAATCAGAAGGCTTGGCGCCTTCTCAGATGTATGAGCATCATAGGCTGTCCACTTGTAAAATATAAGGATAACCAAGTAGCCAAACAAAGAGGTCATGAAGATTATTTCAGGAATAAATCCAAAGTAGATATTCAGGGGTTTCTTGAAATAGCTAAAAAGAGAGAAAAAAAATGTTAAAGGCAAACAGATCCAGGGACGCCTGGTGGCTCAGTCAGTGGATCATGCGGCTCTTGATCTCAAGGTCGTCCGTTCAAGTTTCACATTGGATATAGAGCTTACTTTTAAAAAAATTAAAATTAAAAACAAAACAGTGAACAGACCCAGGGTCACCCCCAGACCAAATGGAGTACTCACTAGATCTCCTACCTACACTTCCCTCAATTCTGTCTTTATCACTTTAAGAAGCAACAGCCAGATGCACTGAAGGCAACAGAGAGAAGCAGGATTAATTGTGACTTCTAAATTTTTGGACCTTGGACAGTTCCAGTACCACCCCCACCCCCACCCCCCACCACCAAACTTTTCCCATCAGAAAGAGACTGGAAAATATAGTACCTTCTGGGACCATAGTTTATAATTTTATGTGAGTCACACATCAAGAGAAAAAAAAATACCTCACTCATTTTGATGAAAATGACATAAAGTTTTTCAAAGAGCTTTACTACAATTGTAAATTGTTAAGGGACTAATGCTAATTAAGCCTCATTTAAGAACATGAGATTTTTATAAAAAGCACCTCTTTAATGTAGAATAGGGTTCTGAGTTATTAATCCCTCCCCAAAGATGTCATGATTTCGTTAGGCGAAAGCATTATCTAAATTATGCGTGTTCCTGTGACAGAAATACAGCAACTCACGTATGGTTGAAGAGGCTCAGGCTGACTCCAAACATCATGTGAATGATGCCAAGGATAACAGACATCTTCATTTTAAAGGAGTTGAGAAAGGTCAGTTTATTGGTAGCAATGTTCCAGATCTATCACAATCCAAGGAAACAAAAAAGCATTATAAAGAGTTCATGAATGGGACATTATTATGCACCAATATTAAAAAAATTTTTAGTATTTACTTACTTTGAGACAGAGAGAGAGAGTGTGTGCACACATGTGCATACAAGCAGGGGAGGGGCAGAGAGAAGGAGTGGCAGAATCCCAAGCAGGCTCCACACCATCAGCTCAGAGCCCAATGTGGGGCTCGAACTTACAAACCCTGAGATCATGACCTGAGCCAAGATCAAGAGTCGGACGCTTAACCAACTGCGCCACCCATGTGCCCCTCACCAATTTTTTATTTTTTTAGTTTTTTAATTAAAATTTTTGTAACATTTATTCATTTTTGAGAGAGAGAGAGAGAGAG
This sequence comes from Panthera tigris, assembly GCF_018350195.1. NCBI lineage: Eukaryota > Metazoa > Chordata > Mammalia > Carnivora > Felidae > Panthera > Panthera tigris. The sequence continues at coordinate 40,745,212 of NC_056673.1, read as the reverse complement.
AGAGACCGCACGTGCGTGCGCATGAGTGGGGGAGGGGCAGACAGAGAGGGAGACAGAATCTGAAGCAGGCACCAGGCTCTGAGCTGTCAGCACAGAGCCCGACACGAGGCTTGAACTCACAGAGGGAGAGATCATGAAGTGAGCTGAAGTCGGTCGCTTAACCAACTGAGCCACCCAGGAGCCACCCAATTTTGTTTTTTTTTTTAAAGTAAGCTTTATGCCCAAAATGGGACTTGAAATCATGATCAAGAAAGAGTCATGTGCTCTAACACCTGAGCCAGCCAGGAGCCCTTATTTACCTATTTGAAAGCTTTTTTTAATTAGGGAAAATTGTAAGCATAGACTTAAGTAGAGAGTATAACAAATTCCCATTTACCTATGATCCAGCTTGCATACTTTTTTTTTTTCTTTTTTGAGAGAGAGAGAGAGAGCACACACTAGTGGGGAAGAGGGGCAGAAGGAGAGAAACAGAATCTCAAGTAGGCTCCACACTCAATGCAGAGCCCAGCCTAGGGCTTAATCCCATGATCCTGGGATCATGGGACCCAAGCTGAAATCAAGAGTCAGATGCTCAACTGACTGAGCCACCCAGGTGCCCCCCTGAAAAATTACTATTGGCTCAAGGTCAATCTTATTTCATCACACAACCTACTCCCCACTTCCCTATTATTTGGAAGCCAAGTTCAGATATCATATAATTTTATCTGTAAATACTTCAGTACATATCTCTAAAAGGTAAGCACTCGTTTTTATTTTACTTAAAAAAATTTTTTTAATGTTTATTTTTGAGAGAGAGACAGAGCGTGAGCAGGTGAGGTACAGAGAGAGAGAGAGGGACAGAGACAGAATCTGAAGCAGGCTCCAGGCTCCAAGCTGTCAGCACAGAGCCCAACGTGGGGCTTGAACTCACAAACCGTGAGATCACGACCTGAGCAAAGTCGGATGCTTAACCAACTGAGCCACCCAGGTGCTCCGGTAAGCACTCATTATCAAAACATAACCACAATGCTGTTATCACCCCCAAAAACATTAACAATGATTCTTTAATACCATGAAACATACACTCAGTATTTAAATTTCCCTGATTGTGCCCCAATTTTTAAAAATAATTCATTTATTCAAAAGTAGGGTACAGATCAGGTCTCTACATTGATTACTGACACAGCTCTTAAATCTCTAATCTATAAATTCTCCTTTCAGCTCTCCTTTTTAATTCCTTACAAAATATTTTAAAAAGTTGGAACATTTATTTTGTAGATGTTCCCCCGGTCTGTGTTTTACTGATCACGTACCCTTAATGTTGTCATTCCATCTATTTTTAAATATTAGTTGCCTTAAGCTTTGTCACCTAAGGGCCTGGGCATCTGTAATATCTTCCCGTAGTTCTCTGCCTCTACTTGGCCATCAAATCACATTTCCTAAATCACTGACTCTGATGCAGTCACTTCCCTGTGCCCAAACCTACCTCACACCCCCACTGTCTTCTCTACGATAAAGTGTGAACTCAGTAACCTGATAAGCCAGACCTTCCACCAGTGAGCCTGGCGTTTTTTCTGAACGGCCTCCTTGCAAGGAGCTTATCCTCGGTGACTTCTAATCTCAAAACATGTGGCTGGTTCTCTCTCCAGCCCATTTTCCCTGAAATTCAGTTCTACACCTCCAATTGCCTGATGGACATTTTACCTGTGCATCCCACAGGCACATCAAACTCAATACCTACCCTTAAGTGTCAAATGAGATGTACGTAAAACAACATCAACAACAACAACGAAACACTCTGTTAACTACAGAACCCTATATAAATGTTACCTAATATTTTTGTTAGACTCTAAGCTACTTGAGGCCAGCAGCTACATCTTACAATTCTGTGTTTCCCCCAGCAAGCACTATGCCTGCAGACAAGGATTCAATAAACATTTGTTAAATGCATGTGTGAAATGTTATCCAACCTCTCCAAGCCTTGGTTTTCTTATCTGCATGATAGGGATAGCAGTATTTCCCTGATAGAATTGTTTGAGGGGAGAGCCCTAGTGTCTGTAAACTGATGAATGGGTAAAGAAGATGTGGTATATATAAAATGGAGTATTACTGAGCCATCAAAAAGAATGGAAGCTTGCCATCTGCCATGACATGGCTGGAGCCAGAGAGTATTCTGCTAAGTGAAGTAAGTCAGAAAGACAAATATTAGATGATTTCACTTGTATGTGGAATTTAGGAAACAAAACTGATGAACATATGGGAAGGGAAGAAAAAAAGAGAGAGGGAAGCAAACTGTAAGAGCCTCTTAAAGACAGAATAAACTGAAGGTTGATGGAGGGAGGTGGGTGCGGGATGGGCTAGACTGTGATGCGTATTAAAGAGGGCACTTGTTGGGGTGAGCACTGGGTGTTGTAGGTAAGCGATGAATCCTTAAATTCCACTCCTAAACTAATATCACACTACATGTTAACTAACTAGAATTTAATAAAAATTTGGAAGGGAAAAAAAAAGAACCGTTGGAGGGGAAATCAGATATGCTAAGGGCAGAGTTCAATGCTTGGCCCACAGTAAGCATTTCTGTAACATCTGCTCTTATAATAATAAAAATACATAACTTTGTATTTCCCCACCTATATGTTTTTGTACACACTTCTCACCTATACCAATCTGAAACATTTTTTAAAGGCCAAGTTAATACCCATTTTTTATAAGAAACCTTGATCTTTCTGGCCCATAATGATGTGTTTTTCCTCTGGAATGCTGTACTCCTTAAATCATTCTTAAATCTCCCCCCACCCCCCTTTTAAGCACACAATACAAAAGATTTGATCACACTTTATTTGCCTAAGTATTTTTTTTTTAATTCTGGGATAAGTTTTTTAAGTATATAAAGATAAGAATGGAAATCTAAAACCCATAGGAAAGGACTATTTCTGCTTTGTTAAAATACCTGCTAAACTAAGTTAAACAGAAATAAATTGGGAAGGAGTCTTGAAAATCAATCTTCCCAGGGTCAAAATTATTAGCCATCTCTGAAATAAGTAGTGCAGGAAAAATTATTTGGGTCCCCAAGGCACTTGGGTCTCTTATGGTTTGGAAGTACTCTGGACAAATACACAAAAAACTTTCCAAAAACATGTCAACTGAAGGGGCGCCTGGGGGGGCTCAGTAGGTTACGTGTCCGACTCTCGATTTCGGCTCAGGCAATGATCTCACCATTCGTGGGATTGAGCCCCTGCGCTGACAGTGCAGAGCCTGCTTGGGATTCTCTCTCTCCTTCTGTTTCTGTCCCTCTCCTGCTTGCATGTGTGTGCTCTGTCTCTCTCAAAATAAACAAATAAACTTAAAAAAAAAAAAAAAAAAAACAACCTTCAGCTGAAAACCAAATAACCATTTATCTTCAACTTAATTCTCTCACTTCAAGGTTACAGTTTAAAACTCTGGTGTTAGACATATAGGAAAGAAGTGCTCTTACTGGATCAATGCCAAAAGGGTATGGTCCACCAAAAACTCCAGGAACAGCTGGATTCAACTGTAGAACAGGGTTCCCCCGAAGTGTCTCATCCCTACCATGTTAGAAGAAAAGTTCCATTTGTTTTTATCAAGAGCGGGAAACTGCTAGGGTCCAAAAACTGGTCCTAAAAGAAACTACTACAACTGTCTTGTCTCATCAATAAAAGAGGAGGGACTAGCATCTGAGAATGAGAAGGGATCAGCAATAACAAAAGAACACAACAAACAAACACACCTACATAACCAAGCAGGGAATTTGGGGAATCTGCTTTTAATTTACAAAAAGAATCAATGTGCCTACATTTATAGTCTCAGTTTCTTGAGAGTACTGAAAGAATCACAAAACACTTCCCAGGCTGGGGCATAAATAAGAGGGGACACTGCATTCTTCTGAAACAGAGACACTGTCAGCCACTTCTGAAAGAAGTAGAAGTTTACCACTTGTCTGGAAGATCAGAGCTGAACAGGAAAGGAATAAGCTTTGACTTTCTTCTTCTTTGCAACTTACGTCCAATTATACAAAGAGAACATTGGCCGTACGCTCCAGGAGGACCCGAAGATATTAAGAGACTTGGAAAAGCAATCATTGTAGATGAGGCCAGTGTAGATGGAAAACACACCCATCAGTAGAATAATGTACCGGCCACTGAACACTGTGCTAAACATCTGGAAAGCAGAAGAAAGAAGTCAATGAAATGTACTCTCGGTGGCTCATGTTGTGACAATACTGAGAATATACTAGACCCTTCTTCTCACACTACTTTACCCCACCCTGGGTCAGAGAGCTTAACGTAAAGGTCAAAATACAATGCTAACAAGAAATTACTTTCACAGCACATGGCCGCTTCAGTGTTAAAATGAATATAACTTCTCTATTCTTGACATGGCCTCTGTAACTTCTCTATAACTTCACGAATAAAAGACTTTCAGATCATAATTTTATAGTGACTGCTTGAGGAATTACAAAGTGTCGGTCCGACGCAGATGTGACAAACATTACCTCATTCTCGTTCTTCTGGGAGAGAAGCCGGCTCTCCCTTAACACCATCCATACAGCAAAGAGGGTCATCAAAATGCCATGGCCAAAGTCCCCAAACATCACAGCAAACAGGAAAGGGAAAGTGATGATGGTATATGGAGCTATAAAGAAACCAAAGGAGGAAAAAGACAAAGTACAGACAACTGTGCCCACCACCAAAAGATCACATTCCTCACCGTACTCTAAGATCTGTACAAGGGGACTTACTCCCAAGCTGTTGGTCAGATGGACTCTCAGGGAAAACCTTCCATGACAGGACCTCACAAAGCAGCTCTGATGGCATCTAGGCCTACTGCTAGCATTTTAAACAAAGAACACAGGAAATGCAAGTTTTGTCCCTAGCCCTGGCAACAGTGTAATTTGTTCTTTGATTCCTTTTCTCTAACTCCTGGGACACTGCTCCTTTGACAGGCCAGCTTTCTTCCCTTGTGCAGCAACCATTTCTCAGCTGAATAAAGCTCTCAGGTACGTGGGAGAAAGCCTGGAACCCAGAGCAAAGTCAGTCCTGTAGAAGACTCCAGCTAAAAACGAATTCCCAGACTCCTGATTTAATAATTAACTCTCCTGGCTTTGCTTTGTGAAATCTGCTTTGTGTCGAAAATGGTCAGTAATTGCTATATTTTCTCTGTCTAACCTGGTATAGGGAAGCCTTTTAAAAATATCAGATATCTCAGAAAAAACTTAAAGTACTTCCTGCAAATGGTGTGCTAGAGAAAGTCAGGTGTTTCATAGTTGGGAGGGCACACAAAAGAATCCAATCCACTGAGCTCATTCCTATAAAACCACCTCTTAAAAGAGTGCCACCCAGCAACAAACCTCCCTCTCTGTGTCAAAGTGGGCACGTCTTTACAGGAATGACACTAGAGCTGAGATCTTGACAACACTGTTAGTTTTAAGCCAGTTATTCAAGAACATTTGAAGGGAAGCATTAGAAGAAATAACAAACAAAAAATCAAACCTCTAGAAGATTCAAGCTCTTTTTACCTGGGTTTATCTCTCTGTAAGTCCCGATTCCGTAAGCATCTACTATGTTCTGAAAGCCGTATGTGAACTTGTTCGTTTTGTTATAGGTTGGGGGAGTCTGATTTGTTTGCATCCTGTTCAAGATAGAGGGCACAGTGGAGCCACTGTGTTCCTGGGAAACATTGAGCACACATAGCAAAATTAGATCATCCTGACCATGAACATATTCATCAAAACTCCTCAAGCTGTACATATAAAATACGTGCACTTTATTCCATGTGAGTTGTTTCTCAATCTTCCCATCTTTGGGAGAAACCGGAACTAGGTATAAAATTTACAATGAAAAATTTACATTAAGTCTTGGGAAGAATATCCTTACTGTGAAAACAATTCAGTTCCAAAACGTGTAACCAAAGAAAATATGGCACTTCCTTGTCTGAAGACAATCATCTGCCTTTCTGAGATTATCGCTGTTCTCTCCTCCTTTTATGGAGAAAGCAGCGAATGTTTTCAAACTCTAACTACTAAGCGGGACTGCCAGAGGTATCCCTCAGAAGTGGTCTGCTGGACAGAAAGAATGGATCAGGAAACAGACATTGTGGTCATGAGCTACCCTGAAGAATCACGGGTATACGACCAAGTCATTTCATCTTTTTTGAACTGCAGTTTCCACATTCGGAAAACCAAGATGTACAAAATGTATGGTTAGGATATAAGAGGAGTACAAGGTGAGTATAGTCAAGAACTCTGAAAGTAAAAATGCCACAAAAATGTAATTAATTCATGTTATTGTTGATGGGAACCTCTTTTCCTGGCTGCATGGTTAGTGGTGCGGGACTCACCGTGCCCCTTCTGAGTGCAAACTGGATGGAGTCGAGGTCGGTGACGGGGCACCAGACCTCGGCGATCAGGCACTTCTGGGTCACGTCTATGTTGCACAGATTCAGGGTGTGGTAGATGGCCTTCATCTTCCGCACCTTGATGAACCAGACACGGATGTTCTTAGCAGCCGCCTGCAGAACCCTCTGGCGGTGGTCCTCTGTTTGATTCAGAACCTTTTGGGAGAGAAGGGAACAAGGAGAGATCCTTCTACATACAGAACCAGTCTTAGATCTCAGCATATAAATGGGAAAGAGGCACAGCTTTCTGAGAAGGGCTGCTAGGGATCTGTTCTTCTTCAGACTAGAATGGCTTTTTTTGGGCACCTGAGTGACTCAGTCAGTTGAGCGTCAGACTTCAGCTCAGGTCATGATCTTGCGGTTTGTGGGTTCGAGCCCCACGTCGGGCTCTGTGCTCACAGCTCAGAGCCTAGAGCGCTTCAGATTCTGTCTCCCTCTCTCTCTGCTCCTCCCCTGCTTGTGCTCTGTCTGTCTCTCTCTCTCTCAAAAAATAAAGAAACATTAAAAAAAAAATAGAATGGCTTTTTTTGGGAGTAAATTATAAGAAATTACAGTTTTAGTTACTAATATTCATTTTCTGTTAGCTTCAATCTGAAGAGAAACCTGAGGAAATTGTTTTTAGCTCTTCTATATTTTATCTTCCCACCAAGTCCACAGCACAATATAGGTCATTGGCTTTTACCTGGATCATTAAAGAGCAATGGCTTTCCATATGGAGTCTCAAACTCAAAGAAGTCAGCATCATCATAGGCCTGGGAGTTGATAAAATCCATACTTAAGAACAGTAAGCTGCAGAATCCCCTGAACAGAAGCCAGCATCAGGGAATGATGGGAAAGAGGCAGGGCTGAGCACCGTTGTCTACCTATGCCAGAAGACACTCCATGCCAGGGAACAAGAGACAGGAGACACTGTGGGGTCAGGAGGACTCATGGCCTTAGAGGGGATTTAGACAGCCACATACCACTGTTATCATGGGGCAGATGAGGCTTTGCCTTTCTGTCAGGCTTCTTGGGGGAAGGGGAGAGAAACATTTTCAGTGCTGATCCTTTGGAAATCAGCACAGGTTTTCCTCAGAGTGATCACGCTGCTGAAACCGAAACCACGGTAGAAGAAAGGGAAGGGACACTTTACATTCCACTGCCTTGGTAATCACCATTTAAGATTTCAATAGCAGAAGAGGGGCTAAGCCAAAGGGCGAGTAACCCATCACTCACACTTCTGTATGGAAACTGACCTTAAATCTCCACATTTCTTTACAGAGGAAAAAGTTATGCACTAGCCATGTTAGCACAAGGCTCCATCATACTCGGCTCATCAAGTCAATTCAGAAAAAAGTAGTAACTACTTTCTGAAGGGCAGTAGGTGGGGACTTCCATACAGGTTTCTAAAAAACCTGCAGGCTAGAGAAACTCTTGTATCACTTAAGAATAAAGGAACAAAGTTATTTTCTCTCCTTCTGGCTGCTGACACTTTTACAATTACCATTCAAACTTCTGGAAGAATGCTAGATAAACGTGTAAGCAATGTCCTATTTGCTTTTCTCTTTCCCCATCCCCCACACCCACATCTCACTCCTTGACAGTCAATCCCTTTTTAAAGTTTCAGTTCATATAGCTGGGTACTTTAAAGATCAAATTCTGGCCATATTGCCAATGCCTTTTAAAAATCTATCCATGAGTCTAGGAGGGGATAAGACAGGCCTAGAACCCAGAACATACTAATTGGCCCACCACCCACCAGCAGCTCTAAAAACTTTCATCCCTTGGTTAAAGAGGTGAGTGCTTCTCAAAGGAGCCAGCAATAGGTCAAGATGGTGGGTCATACACTATGGGAGTTGGAGGGAAAAAGGACAAAGGGAGTTGAGATGGGTGTTACAGTATCTCTGGTGATTCTGCCTCCACTGGAAAGAACGGTCTTTGGGATTAAGTACAGAGGGCGCCCCTTATCTGTAGGGGACACCATCCAAGACCCCCAGTGGGTGCCTGGAACGGTGAGTAGTACCTAACTCTATAAACAGCATGTTTTTTCTTATACACACATACCCATGATGAAATTTAATTTATAAATTAGGCAATTATATTAGGCAATTGACAATAACTAAAAATAAAAGTGTAACAACATGCTATAATAAAAGTCCTATAAATGTGATATCTCTAAATATCTTCCTGTACTGTACTCACCGTTTTTATTATGAGGATATGAGAGGAAAAGATGCCTACATGAGCATGAGGAGATGAAGTACGGGGAGTGGTGTTAGGTGTGTGACCAGCATTAGGCTACTACTGACCTTCTGATGTCATCAGAAGGAGGATCATCTGTTTCTGAATCACAGTTGATTTGGGTAACTGAAATCTCAGAAAGCAAACTGGTGGGTGGCAGGGGGACAACTGTATGTGTTAATGTTTCAAGAGGGCAATCATCACAGTCTTTCAACAGAAAACAAAGCTCCAACTGGCCACCCTTTCCTTCCACGTATGCATCAATCATGACTCCTTCCTTAGGACTTTGTGACAATGGAGTGTATAAGCCAACTGGTGATGTGGTAAAAATCTAGCGCAGTCTCTTCTTGGGTACTAGAGTTATACTAGGACCCTTTGCCTAGACTGTGTGATTAAGATCTAAGGTGACCAGAAGGATACACACCAAGCTGTCAAGAGCAGCTGCCTCTGGAGGGGGAGTGTGTGTGACAGCGGAATGGACTTTATGCATACTTCTTTATTACTTGATTTTTTTCTTAACTAAGCATACTTTATTTAATTGTAAAAATACCTCAAACTCATGAAGAGGGAAATTGAATACACTAAGCAACAACAATTTCAGATGGATAGCATTCCTGCCGCGTTTAAGGATGATTAATGCTATTTTTAACAGTCATTCCCTGAAACTTTTTCCCAACTCCCAAGGGCACAAGTTACCCATGGACATTTCTTTTTTTTGGTGTCTTGGCTGCTGTAGGTGCCTAACAAACTGTTAGTGTTTCAAGGAAGGAGAATGGTTTTCTATTATAGTATTTCTGATGAGGGAGCATAAAGCAAGCTGACAGGCTGCCAACACCCTCCCCCCAACTCCTAGATGGGATATGTATGATATTCCTCCAGCACTCCTGGCTGCCCAAGAACAAAGGAAAGCGGAAAACTAAGGTTAACTGATAGAGACCATAGTCCTGCAGGACCTAAGTCTCCATCACCCTTCCACAGTGATGTGGGAAACAAAGGCAGAAGGAAATGGCAGATAGAACTCAATTTCCTTATAACCTGCAGCCCATTGACAAATACTTGAGGCTGGCAGAATAAGATGTTTCTCCAGGAATTCCTTACTGTCTTAATATTAATGCTTTGCTAGAGGGAAGAACCACCTTAGCTTGACAATAGCTAGGCCTCCACTTCCTGGGAGTCTTCTGTAGCATATGAAAATCTCACTGGAAACTTCCCCTGGACTTTACCTCCTCCAACCCCATAGTATATAACCAGTCTCTCCTCATGGTCCCTGGGCAGCTCTTCCTGCCCATGGGTCCGGTCCCCGTGCTTCAATAAAATCACCTTTTTGCGCCAAAGACATCTTCAAGAATTCTTTCTTGGTCGTCGGCTCCAGACCCCATGAACCCCACTATCACCCCAAAGAAACCCTCATCATTTTACACACACCAAAATGCCCTCCAGCCCTCTGTTACCATTTGGAGATCGTCAATCCTGGTATTAACTCCAGAAGCCATTTCCTTCCTCTCCTGTGGTGTCTCAGGACAGGGATAGAGTGAGGCCCGGAACCTGGAACATACAGACACAACCTGACAAACATCGAAGTTTTTTAACCTATCCAATTTAAATAACCTCAGAAAGTAATCTTAATGTACTAGAAGGACCATAACAGGATTAGTTCAGAGTGGTGCCCTGATCATGAATAACTAGGAAGTGTCCTATAGATAGAGCAGTAACATTTGAACAATCTCGACATTCTCTGCAGCTACTAAATTTCCTTAGATTAAAATTATAAAACTCAGTAATACAAATCATATTATAAGTTACTAGAGAAAAATGGCATGGAAAAGAGATCATATAGGCAGAATTTCAGAAAAGTTTACAGGCGCAATGCCTATGGCACACTGCTGGGTACACAAACCCATTGTCCTAGAACAATGCAGCATTTATAAACCATGAGTCCTAATTACTTTTTTTGCAAAGAAAGGAAATTGTGGTTTTGACAGTACTTTTAAAAATGAACTGAGACCATTTCTAATTATTTAAAATAGCCCTAACATTATTAGAAGATATATGTATTGCATTAAGGTAGACTAAAAGGGCTATTGTTTCATTATTCTGTATCCTAAGGCTTAACAGTCAAGGCATTCTGATTGCACCCTCAGGGAGGCACATTTCTCTTACCCTTCACAGATTTTCTTGACTCTGTTTTTCAGCTGATCGCCTTGGAAGAAAATGATGAATACAGATTTGTGCACGTAGTCACCCTGGGCCCCAAACCAGAAACAGAGAATTTAGACTTCTACTCTGGAAGAATATTTCTTGAATAACCTACTTTCTTGGTGATATAGGAACGGGAGTCCTTTAAGGATACGGCAACCCTGCACTTGAACTATTATCCTCAATCCATTTCTTAAGCTCCACTATACGAACATTTGTCCTATAATCCGTAATGCACAAAAAACTTTCTGTATTTGTTTTTAAACTCAACCGTGAGCTGATCACAGATGCTCAGATGATTCTCCTCATAGCACAATATAGCCCTTATTACCAATTCAACTTCAAACCCTATACTACCTGAGTAAGTACGGAAGAGAGGAGAGGAGAGGAAGCCATTTCTGCTTATTCCCATGCTTAGAAATTCCCAGATAAAGGGGACTGAGTAACTCTAAGGAACAGAGGTGGGAAGAATGTTGATGTAGAATCTCATGCTTCATACTAAGTTTGATCTAAGGAGCAGGGAGGAAGGCAATCTATTCCAAATACCAAGTTTACACGCAAAGTCTGATGCAAGGACTGCAGGGAAAGATCAGAAAAATAAGCTTAACTAGGTGTTAACTAGTATTGTCTCTGGTTGCCTGTATTTCTCATATTCCTAGAGTTTTTATAATAAAAAGCAAACAGACTTCAGAAGGATAAAAGGAGATGCAGTGTGAAGACAATGACACTACGTGTCTTAAATTCCTTCATTCTCCAGGAATAAACTGGAGCGCATTCTTTGTGCAGCTGCGCTGCTGTAGCTAGCCAGACCCCCTTTCCTCAATTTGTTGATAATAGTGTTTCTGTTGCCCAGAAACTTGGCTGAAGATTCCTAAGAACAGTTCCACAGGAGGTGTGACTGCAGACTGCAATGTCTCCACAAGCCAAGCACAGGCTTCAGTGAGTCTGTAAAACTGCTCCTCTGGGGGGCTCGCTGTACCCTAAGTGCCACCACCCTCCTGTTTAGGAGGATAAAAGGATGAAAGCCTCAGATTTTCAGCTGCACGACCCACCCACTCTGAGGAGTCACAAATTCAATCTCTCTTCTTAGGTGGGACAAAGAATGGTAATCTAAGAAAATCTAAAAGATCATTTTCAACAGAAAAACCAAGCCCAGGCTTCTAAATAATACCGATACAAAAGGGAAGTACATTTTTTTTTTTGCAATACATTTAATCTTCCTTGCTTGTGATCCTTGACATCAGGACTCATGATACTTAGTGTAGGCTGATGTTAAGAACTCTGGCCCGTTATGTCAAATGCCAAGAGATTCAGCCATTCCTACCCTGCAAAGCACTGGGTGGGGAAGATTATTCTATCTTGCACAATATATTACCCTTAAATTAAGTTTCTAAATCTCCCAACAAACAAGTAGACAAAAAAAACCTTACCAACTAAAAATTTCATCAACTTATCGAGCTCACAGTTGAGGAACTCTCTCCTTATATGGATATTACCGAACTTGGAACCAGATATCTTGCTTTAATTTTCATAAAGTTGATTTTCTTTTGGTGTCAGATCAGTAACAGAAAGCATATAAAGCTGAGGTTTGTGGCGCCTGGGTGGCTCAGTCGGTTAAGCGTCCGACTTCAGCTCGGGTCATGATCTCACAGTCCATGAGTTCAAGCCCTGTGTCGGGCTCTGTGCTAACAGCTCAGAGCCTAGAGTCTGCTTTGGATTCTGTGTCTCACTCTCTCTCTCTGCCCTTCCCCTGCTCATGCTCTGTCTCTCTCTGTCTCAAAAATAAATAAAAACATTAAAAAAAATTTTTTTTTAAATAAAGCTGAGGTTTAAGATAACTGGAAAAAAACACATTTATAATCCAAATAATACCTACACAAGTGGGGCTTGAAAATGTCCAGGCACGTGTCAGTATACATCATCTGTACACACACGATGGGAATTAAGAGGAAAAGAGCAGTATTTCAAATGTGCAAGTCAAAGCAGGAGTAAACATAAGGGCTCCTCTGTGGGAGTGTCAGATTCAGGTGTACCATGCAGTGTCACTGCTCTGGGCTCCCTTTACAAGACCTACTCCACGGGACACAATTTCCTAGTCTTACAGTCACAGGATCCTCCAGGGGGTTCTCGATTTCAGCCTGTCGCAGGAACACATTCCCCCGGCACACCCGCCAAAGCATGCGCTCAAAAGTAGGGATGCGCTCCCGGTTAATCACACCAGCCACGAAGCTGTGGGGAGAAGAGGCAGATGGGGAACTCGATTCCATGCCACGGGACAGAGGGCTTTAAGACAAAGAAGGGAAGCGAGAGGAGAGGGGCATGAACGACAAACACAAGGCTAGGCAATGTTACGCCAAAAGGGCTCCCAAAGTCTTATTCCCGGACCCCAGGATAGGGTTGACAGGACAAATCAGGAACTGAATCCAAGTGACTCAGGAACACCTCTCAAGAGGCTCAGAAGAGAACACATCCTGGAAGCAAGTGAACGGGCCAGCCTCACCACTCTTGAACAGCAACAATGAACACGATCGCTGCTCCCCGTCCCCCCCAAAAATGAACTGACCCCACTGACATACGGAGACTTGCAGTAGTACTTACCCAAGTCTTAACGGTGTGCCCCTTCCCATCTCACTCGGCTCCAAGAGGGACGAGGACTCTTCCAACAAGTCTGGATCCGCCATCTGCTGATGATGCAATTCAGCCTGAATTCACAAATCAATTAATATCTAATGAAAATAGTTAGTGGCATGCAGGGAACGAGGAACCGGGAGATAAGTTCAGAAAATAAAGACGAGGGGAAAAAAAAAAAAAAAAAAAACCACCAAAAGAGAAGACATAGCCACAAAAAGAAGACAAGAATAGGGGAAGAAAACAAAGGAAAGAAACAAGAGGTAAAGAAAGCTTTGTTGCCCCAGTAAAGGCATCTGGGGAAATGGTTTTTGAAATAAGGAATAAAGAAAAAACACTAAATAATGATGACATGTATAAATCTGTTACTTAGGTGGAAACCATTTTTCCTCTGTTTCCCTGAATGAGCCATGAAAGTACCAGGAAATACCTTTGCATACGGATGGAAGCTGCAACATTTCTTCATTTTCAGCAAGACCAAAGCAGCTCTGAAGATACTCTCAACATCAAATTTCCAGGTAGCTACAAACTAAAATTTTCCCTGTGTGAGAATGTGAAAGATGGAGACTCTCTTTCCAAGGAGAAAAGCAAGGCACCGCCACTGTCCTGAGCACAGTGTGGACTGGAGAAAGGTGGAAGGGGCGTCTCCACGAGACTGGGTTTTCCATGCTCTTCAAAATTCAGAACATGAAAACTTTCAGCATGGCCACTGTAAAAAAAATGCTCCAAGCCATGGGCTTTAAAGAGTATTTCTTTCGGGGCGCCCGGGTGGCTCAGTTGGATGAGTGTCCGACTCTTGATTCAGCTCAAGTCATGATCCCAGAGAGGTGGGATCAAGCTCCATGTCGGGCTCCATGAGTGTGGAGCCTGCTTAAGATCCTCTCTCTCCCTTTGCCCCTCTCCCCTGCTTGTGTGCTCTCTCTCTCTCTAAAATAAATAGTGATAATAATAAATAGTATTTCTTTCTCCAAAAGAAGCAGCAGCATATTGGCTGGGCAGGCCTGGCCTTGACTGCATCAAAAAGGGAAGAAAAAGTGAAAACCTATCTGAATGCCTTCATTTCTAACCAGGAATCTAGGAATATTAAAAAGTTCATGTTAGGCTATATAGTTGAAGGGTCACTGAGAACATAGCTGAAGCCAGGAATCTAAATCAAGTGAGAAAAAGTAACCAATCATAAGCCAATATAGAACATGTGGGTTAATTTAATTGTTTAGATTTAAAATGATTTCCACCATGACAGTTTATACAATGAAATGAAGGAGGAGAGGGACCTTCTCAGATGGAGGTCTGTACTTCCTAGAGTCTCTCTACCCACCACATTCTAACACCTTTTATTCTTATCAATCAGGAAGGTCTGAGAAGCTCTCTAAAAAATAAAGGCCAATCAACTTCTCTACCGCCTGATCTCCTCAACTTTAATATCCACGCACTACTTGTTTGACCAAAGACAAGAAATATGCCAGAAAAATCTTCCTTTTCAAAAGCAGAACTAAACAAAAAAATCAGGAGAATTTTTCTCTATCATCTTCATTCCAAACATTCTATTCCTGTTAACCCTGCGATCAAAAAATTGATCAAGGGAACCTCACTTGGTAAGTCGTAGGAAATGTAAAGTTAAGGGGGGTGGGGGAGGGCTTTAGGATTGAGTATAAATAAACCTGAATATAAACCAAATGATTAGGTTGAGAACCTAAAAAAGAGAAAGCAATTTTCTGGGGAAGTGAAATCTAAAAGTTGATGCAGGATCAACATTCAACTCCCCACCCCCTTCAAAAAAAAGAAAGAAAGAAAAGGTAGGGCAGGCTTTGAGTATGCCAGAGGGCAGAGAAATATTGTCATGATATACAAAAAAGTTTAAGATGAGATAATGGGGGCACAGGTTTCCACTTGCTCTCAAGTGGAAATTTAGGGGGCTTTTTTTGTTTCTGCCTAATATCAGATCAGCTTATTGCAAGCCACAGGCAACTCATTTTAAGGATCTAGATGACTACGTCATTTCAACTGGTTCTTGGGATGTCCCTTGGCAAAAAACAGTGAAACTGACTGCTACACACAAGACTCTGGCCTACTTCCCTACGCGGTTCACAAGGCCTGGCTAAAGTAAACCCAAAAGATCAGACTCAGTGCAAGCCTATATGCTCTAAAGGGGACAACCGCTATCACAGCAAAAAGTGCTGAGCAACTAGACTCCTCTGAAAACCGCATCTGGGGACTCTGGGCACAAAAAGAACCCAGCGGAATTAAAATTAAATGGAAACTTGTGATGATATTCTAATTAATAATCTTACCACTTCATACTTAAGAATCCTAAATCTTAGAGAGGGGAGTAAAAAAAAAAAAAAAATTTTTTTTAATAAAATAATTGGGCCTCATGGGGAACTAGGAGGACCAGACCGCTCACTGAGGGCCTTTAAAACAATCTCTAAAACCACACTGTGGGGTACCTAAATCCTATTCTGGGCTCCCTAATAACAATAACAACACTGCCAACGTGACTTTAAATGACTTGCTATGCTCTCTGGTTTACCCTTTCCCCCAGTCGGAACACTGAAACCATGCCCTGAAAGAGGAAGTGGCAGAATTTCTGAGGCTCCCTGTCTACACTGAAATAGAAATAGCACATCCGGATCCAGCTGCATTAATTACCAAGAGCAAATACTCTTACTTCCATCTCCAGTGAGAGAGAAATCGCATTTCATCACTTCCGGTATTCACCCAAGCCCCAAAGGAGAAGGCAGATGGGAAAGAAAAGTAAAGAAGAGCAGATGGATGGAAGACTCAGGAGGAAAGGAAGGCAGGAACCTGCATGCCATTAACCATTACTTTTCCAGTCTTCTTTACGTTCTCATGGGCTAGGGTGCTTATGGTAAAAGATGCAGAGAGCACTCTTCAGCTCTCACAGTTCTTCATA
Organism: Panthera tigris; assembly: GCF_018350195.1. Taxonomy (NCBI): domain Eukaryota; kingdom Metazoa; phylum Chordata; class Mammalia; order Carnivora; family Felidae; genus Panthera; species Panthera tigris. The sequence continues at coordinate 40,728,861 of NC_056673.1, read as the reverse complement.
AGCAAGAAGACTGAGAAAAGGATAATCATTAACAAGTCATTTTAATTGCTCTGGATGAGAAATGGCTAAGTCGAATTTGTAATCATCTTAAATCATAAGAATATCGAATTTACGCTTACTCTTCCCCTTCCAGATGCCTTGCCAATCATGACCGCTATGCCTAAAGACGGAAAGAACCCTTTCCCGATTTGGCCATTTTCTGCTAACTCATTATTATAAATTATTGATCATGTTCACCAAATTATATAAAAAAGAAGGACTCAAAACTGGTTGTATTTTAGGCCATTTGCAAACTGTGATTTCAGGCATGGAAGAAAATCTCACGCAAAAAGTTCCATTTCTGAGATTTGAGGGTCCCATGTTTCTTTTTCTTTTGCATTATTTAACGTGCGCACTCACATGCCCAGATGCACTTACTCTGTGAGGTCTTATCACCTGCCATGGCAGCGACAGCTGAGACTGGTGCTTGGCAATAGTAGGGCAGGCACCATTGAGAGGGACCTGGCTGAACCTCTGAGCCAGTGGCAGGAGCAGGCAAGGCACTGAGCGTGCACTCGGAGAGGAAAGGCCGAGTGGCTCTTGCCAGAAGCCTCCCTACACTACGGTGAGGGTGTAGGAACAAGAGGGGCTGAGGACAAGAGCAGTCAAAGAACCTCTTACAGCCCAGGACTTGGGCTCAAAAGTACTCAGAGATTAAAAAAAAAAAGAAAGAAAAGAAATGTTTTGCAAATGTTTTGCATGAATAAAGGGAAAACAACCCACCATGGATTGACTGGGCATGAAGGTCGTAAAGACTTCCAGCCTGCCTTCTCAGCATGGGGGTTTCGTGTTTAGACTTATTACTCACAAAGAACTTATGATTTTAACACTTTGGTTATATTTCCAAGTAATTTCTCTTATTTTGTTTTAATATTTTGTTTTTAATAACATTAATAGTTCAAGTAACAGGGCACCTCGGTGGCTCAGTTGGTTAAGCGTCCAAATGTTCCTCAGTCGCAATCTCAAGGTTTGTGAATTCGAGCCCAGCATCAGGCTCTCTGATGTCAGTGCGGAGCCCGCTTCGCATCCTCTGTCTCCCTCTCTCTGCCCCTCCCCCACTCGTGTGCATGTGCGCACACTCTCTCTCAAAAAAGAAATAAACATTAAAAAAAAACAGTTCAAGTAACTATTGCTCATAAGGGAGTCCATCTGTCAGTATTTATTCAGAATTTCTCCAGAATGAACTAGACAAAGAAGCCTATTCTATTCCTTAAACTCAGGAGGTTAAGAAAGACATTGTCATACATTTCAGCAACATCCCAGCAATAAACTAAGACTATATCAAAAGGGAAAGGGGGGGCAAAAGAATTAAGCCCCAAATGATGTTAAAAGTACCTGAGCTTCGATTCTGAGGCCAGTTTAAATTGGATCTGTGAGAGAGCAGCTTGGACGCATTTAGGAAAGCACACATCTGTGAGCCTATGGAGACACTGTGCCCTGGGATGTTTTCTGATATGACTAAGTGATACATTCCTTGAGCACAGGGGCCATGCCTTACTCATCTTGTGCCTCACGAAGAGTAGGTGCTCACTAAATGCTCAGTGAATTAGTGAATATAAATACACTGATGTTTAGGCAATGAGCAACTAGAATTCCAGATTATCTGTTCATTAAAACCATGAGACATAAGTGGCCATGCCTGTTGCAAAAGACCTGAAACACTTGGAAAGAGTTAATCACACTGTCCCACAACCTCTAATTCGATGAGATATCAGGGACTGGTGAAAGAAGTCCTCATCAGTCTCAAAATTCTCAACTCAGTGAGCAAGCCGAATATTCACACTAAACCTCTCTTGACATATAGCCAGATTCTGATTCTTGGGATGACCAGGCAATTAAGTTCATATGAGCTTTTTCCCCTTTCCCCAATAGATTTTTTTTTAATTAGCATGGCTTCTCTGAGTCCATCTTTAGTTATTGAGGAATGTATCACATCTTCGGCTGACGTTCTCCAGCCCAGGGGTTCACAAACCACTGTCCCTCAGAGTCACCTTGTGAAAACAGACTGCTGGGCCCCACCCTCAGAGTTTCTGATTCACCAAGTCTGAAATCTGGAGTGGGGACTAATGATGTGCATCCTGACAAGTTCCCAGGTGAGGCTCATGCTGCTGGTTAGAGAGCCCCTGCTCCAGTCCTTAAAAGACCGATATTAAAAATGGAACTGAGAATACATCAGATGCTAACTAAAATGGGCCCTCTTTTTTTAAAAAGCTTTGCCAATTTTTTTGTTGTTGTTGAGCAAAGAATATAAAGAAATTTATGGAAGGCACACTAAAGAGTCGCTGGAACAGTAGCAGAAGTGTCCGATATTGCTAATCTGGTGGCAAAGACACCTTACTGTAAAAAAAGAGAATTCTCGGTACCTTAGGCCATCAACAAAGCCAAGTCCAGGCTCAAAGCTAAGACTCCTCTCCACGTTTAATGAGGAGAAGGAATCCTTCTGAAAGTCTTGCTCTAAAGCCTTTCGGTGGGCTCACCTCAGCAAACTGTCATCTGTCATCATCACCTACATTTTTAACCTAGAAACTGACTTAACATTTTTCCCTATAAGGTAGTGTGACTGAGTTTCCATGAAAATCCGGGAATTTCAAAATAGGCATCCTACCAGTTCTATTTCCATAGAACATAACGAGAAACTCTTGAAAAATTAAAGTGTGACTTGTGCTATGTGGATTGTTACAAATGTACTCATGGTAGATAAGCAAACATGGAGAATAAGATAAAAATAAAAATTTGATGATAAAAGTTTTGGAGGTTAAGCCTTTGTTATAATTTCATGTATGACTGAATGTTTCTTGTTGCTTCAACTTTTACCTTAAGTATTTACTTACCTCAAAATATAATGACAAAATTTCAACTATAATATATACAACTACTTTCGGGTTCCTTTCCCCATCTTGTGATGAAAAATTGCAGAAAATGCAAAAGCATACAAAACCATGACTGGCTGTGTACTGCATGAGAAATGGAACATAATCTGACATTCCTTCAACTAAAACAGTGCGAAAATGGTATTGCTTTCAAACTAGCAAATTAAAATAATTTTTGGAATAACAGCATGGCCCACTTGTGCAGGTATAGTATCAGCTGCTCAAATACTAAAAGAAACAATAGTCTGACCTCATCGAAAAACTGCTGAGTTTTGCGAAGTATAAATTTTAATTCAGTCAGTTCCAGGAAGTTTCTCTTCAGAGCTTCCTGGTTTGTGTTGATTTCCTTCAGTTCATTTTCAATCTTTTCAAAATTGGCCTACAGAAAAAATAAGTAAATAAATAAATAAAATCAAACTATTAACTCAAACTAAGCTCAATATGCTTGATGTGAAAGACGGATGAATTCATCCATCCCACAGAACTCTTGGCCACCCTGATGGTTCAAACATAATTTTATATCTACCCAGCAAATGTGTGATTTTACCAGGGCAATTTTCTTTATGAAATTTTTTTGCTTAACATCATCTGTCTTTATCTATAGGTTCTATTACACAGTTGAATTTCTCAGGGGACTTTGGATGGAAAAAAATAAATACTGAAAACTCTACTGGTTATTCATTTAGTCTATGAGATGAATAAATTACTAGATAAATTGGTGTTAATCCAATAAGGTTTCGACAAGGCAGTAAACATTTATTTGGTGGCATGATAGTGCTGTATAGTAAGTTTTCACAAGACATTTACAAGCAAGAGACAATGTGGACAAGGACAGCAAGAATTCCTCTACTGTCCACCCACACAGGAAAATAATTTCTGCACTTAAGTAGAAAGAAACTTCTGGCTTCCTCAGAAGAATTGTTTACCTCTAAGTCAATCATGTCCCGGGGGAAGGGCACCTCTGGGTTTTCACCAGTGTCCATAATTGGGATATTAGCTTTTCTTATTTCTTTCTCAACAAATCCTAAAATGACAGAAGCAAAATATTCATGTATAGCACAGGCCTGGAATTGCCAGTATTTGAGAAAAAAAATAAGACCCCAAACCTGGCTAAAAAGAGCTTCATTCCCAGAAAGATACTCTCATATAAAAGAAGCAGAACATGTAAATCCTTTTTTTCTCCACGTTCCTCTTCCTCCACTGCACACTCTATAACAACCGCAGCTACCCCAGAGAGGATTATCATCCCACTACTGTCTTCCTTTCCTCTTTTGATCTTAAAACTGGACCTCATCTGCTTCAGTTCTCCACCCTGTGCAACTACTGCCCCAGAGTATGATGGTTCTGCTTGTAGATACTGTTGTAGGACAGACTTACAGAACAGGGTGATTCAATAGAATATTTGACATTTAGCAAACTCGTGAGACAGCTCCAGATCAAAAGGGTTTCATTAAACTTGAAAAACAATCAGATCAGTTTTAACAACACAAAAACCCAAAAAGCACGACACGGAATAAGGTCCTAAAATACCAGAAGAGAAAAGTGACAACTAGTAACTTTTTTAGTGCAGGGACCAAATTCACCAATCAGCTAACTAAAAGCTGGCATAGTATAGTAGTGAGATCACAGGTTTCAGAGCCAGAGAGAACAACCTGGATTCAAATACTGGTTCCAGTACAACTGCTTATGTTCCCAGGAAGTCACTTAACCTCTCTGATCTTTGGTTTCCCTGTTTATTTATTTATTTAATACTTATTTTTTAAGTAATCTCTACACCCCATGTGGGGCTCAAACTCACCACCCTGAGATCAAGAGTCAGATGCTCTACTGACTGAGCCAACCAGGCAGCCTGGCTTCCTAATTTATTAAATGAGGTAATACCCAACTGAAGGAATATTGTGAGGAATGAATGAAATAAAGTTTATGAACTCCCCAACTCTCAACAGTACCCTAATAAGTGTGTTAGTTTCTTCCTTCATAAAAAGCTCAAATTAAAAGGTGGTTATATTGATATCTAAAATAGATGGTGGGCGCCTGGGTGGCTCAGTTGGTGGAATGTGCGACTCCTGATCTCAGGGTTGTGGGTTTAAGCCCACACTGCTTAAAAATAAAACCTTTAAAAATTATAATAAATAATATTTTTAAATTAAAAAACATATAAAATAAAATAAAAATAAAATAAAAATAGTGGTCTGAGTCCTGTCTCTCAGAATTCTATAATGCAATAGCTATAGCAGTAGTTGTAAAACCCTTCCCATAAAAAATAACCAATGCGTTCAGCTTGTAATCTTGTCGTCTCAAAGTTTCCATTAAGCACCACCTAGCCCCAATACCATAAAATCTACTTGTACATGAGAAATTCATCTTAATATCAAGATCCCAAGACTATTCCTCCTTTCTTTTTCTCCTGTAGTATTTTCTCGTTTTGTTAAGAGGACTAGCATCTCTAATTTAAGACAAATGACTCGTTATAGGAACATCATACAGGACCAAAATGCACATACGAAGCTTTCGATCCATTTCTTCACATCTTCTAACTTCATTCACAAATTTCCGCTGGAAAACATTCACATCTGGATTTAACTGCAAAATAAGAACACAATACCAAATATTTGAAACAAATTTTTTTAAGGTTTATTTATCTTTGAGAGAGAGAGAGAGAGAGAGAGAGAGAGAGAGTGCACATGCACGCTAGCGGGGGAGGGGCAGAGAGAGAGGGAGACATAATCTGAAGAAGGCTTCAGGCTCTGAGCTGTCAGCACAGAGCCAAATGTGGGGTTCAAACTCACAAACTGTGAGATCATGCCCTGAGCCTAAGTGGGACACTTAACCAACTGAGCTACCCAGGTGCTCCCCAAATATTTAAATACTGCATCTATTTCCTCTGTGTCACAAGCAACACATTCTGCAAAGTGAAACCTAATTTTGTGTCAGTGTATGATGCAATCACATGATGCAAAAATGGTCTACTGCCCTATATAACCTGCTTCAGGGCCAATCACACCAACTGAAGATAAAAACCCCTCTCTCACTGTGGCACCACATTATTGGAATGGAGGCAAATTAGACAAAGCACCAAGGTACAAGATGGTCCTCCCAGGCCAAAGTCTCAGTGAGCTCCCCCAGCCAAAAACTTGAGCAATGATGTATACCAGAAGCTCTGCCCAGTTTTCCTTCTCTTCCTCCCAATCAGAAGAGACAAAAGGCAAACATCTTTTATTCTTCTGTCCCAGGATCTTCACTTCCTACCAGACAGGCTGGTTTATTCATTCATACGTCACAAGTAATTTTCAAAGCAATGTGACAGATATTCTGGGAAATACAAACAAGTTCCTACTTACTAAGAAGCCTGAAATCTAGTAAAGAAAAAAAATACACACAACCAACAAGAGCACGTGATAAATTCCATAAAAGTAATACCAATAAAGAACTATAGCTACTCACTCAACATTTATGGAGCACTATATATACACTACTGTATTAGGCACTGTTATAAGTACAAAAGGATATGTCCAAGCTTTGAGGAGCTATCAGATCCATGGACGAGACAGATACAAACTAATAGATGCAATTTGTTGTGATAAATGCTACTTTAAAAAAGTAAATATTGTTGTCAGTTTCTTATACAATTAAACATATACATAGGTACATCATAACTAAGCATTCCACTACTAGATATTTGTTTAAGAGAAATGAAAACATGTCTACAGAGATTCGTACAAGAATGTTTACAGCATGGCATAAGAACAGACACTCAGATCAATGGAACAGAATAACCCAGAAATGGACCCACAACGTATGGCCAACCAATCTTTGACAAAGCAGGAAAGAATATCCGATTGAATAGACAGTATCTTTACCAAGTGGTGCTGGGAAAACTGGACAGCGACATGCAGAAGAATGAACCTGGACCACTTTCTTACACGATACACAAAAATAAACTCAAAATGGATGAAAGACCTAAATGTAAGACAGGAAGCCATCAAAATCCTTGAGGAGAAAGCAGGCAAAAATCTCTTTCATCTTGGCCGCAGAAACTTCTTATTCAACATGTCTCTGGAGGTAAGGGAAACAAAAAGCAAAAATGAACTACTTGGACCTCATCAAAATAAAAAGGTCCTGCACAGCGAAGGAAACAATCAGCAAAACTAAAAGGCAACCGACAGAATGGGAGAAGACATTTGCAAATGACGTATCAGATAAAGGGTTAGTCTCCAAAATCTATAAAGAAGTTATCAAACTCAACACCCCAAAAACACATATTCCAGTGAAGAAATGGGCAAAAGACATGAATAGACATTTCTCCAAAGAAGACATCCAGATGGTCAACCAACACATGAAAAAATGCTCAACATCACTCATCATCAGGGATATACAAATCAAAATCACCATGAGATACCACCTCACACCTGTCAGAATGGCTAACACTAACAACTCAGACAACAACACATGTTGGCAAGGATGAGGAGAAAGAGGATCTCTTTTGCACTGCTGGTGGGAATGCAAACTGGTGCAGCCACTCTGGAAAACAGTATGGAGGTTCCTCAAAAAATTAAAAATAGAACTACCCTATGACCCAGCAATTGCACTACTAGGTATTTATCCAAGGGATACAGGTGTGCTGTTTCAAACAGGCACATGCACCCCCATGTTTTAACAGCTCTATCGACAATAGCCGAAGTATGGAAAGAACCCAAATGTCCACCGATGGATGAATGGATAAAGAAGATGTGGTATACATACACAACGGAGTATTACTCTGCAGTCAAAAAGAATGAAATCTTGCCATTTGCAACTATGTGGATGGAACTAGAGGGTATTATGCTAAGCAAAATTAGTCAGAGAAAGACAAATATCACATGACTTCACTCGTATGAAGACTTTAAGATACAAAATAGATAAACATAAGGGAAAGGAAGCAAAAATAATAAACATAGAACAAACAGAGGGTTACTGGAGGGGTTTTGGGAGGGGGGCATTAAGGAATCTACTTCTGAAATCGTTGCACTATATGCTAACTTGGCTGTAAATTAAAAAATAAATAAATTAAAAGAAATAAATAAAACAATTTTCTAGAAAAATATAATTTACCAAGACTGACAAGGAAAAAACAACAACAGAATAAGCCTATAATCAGTAAAGAAATTTCAACAGTTAAAATATATCCATCTAAAAAATATCAGGCCTAGGGGCGCCTGGCTGGTAGTGGAGCGTGGGACTCTTGACCTTGGGGTCATGAGTTCAAGCCCCACATGGAGCATAGAGCTTACTTTAAAAATAAGAAAAATAATAAATAAATAATAAGTAAAAACATCAGGCCTAGAAGGTGTAAAGATGATTTGTACTAATCTTATTTTTTTTAATTTAATTTAATTTTATTTATTTATTTTTTTAACGTTTATTTATTTTTGAGACAGAGAGAGGACAGAGTATGAACGAGGGAGGGTCAGAGAGAGGGAGACACAGAATCGGAAGTAGGCTCCAGGCTCTGAGCTGTCAGCACAGAGCCCGATGCAGGGCTTGAACTCACGGACCGCGAGATCATGACCTGAGCCGAAGTCGGCCGCTTAACCGACTGAGCCACCCAGGCGCCCCTGTACTAATCTTTTAAAGACTAGATAAACCCAAATCTTTAGAAAATTATTCCAAAGAGGCAAAATGAAGGAATGCTCCTCAACTAACAAATAAGACCGGCCAGTATAAGCTTGATACAGGGCAAGAATAGTTTGACAAAGGACAAGTACAAGCCGGTATCACTTATCAATATAGTAGTCTCTCCCTTCTTATTTCTAGTTTTAGTTACCTGCAGTCAACTGTGGTCCAGAACCAAGTGATCCTCCTTCTGACATATAGTCAGAAAGTCAACAGTAACCTAACGCTACATGACAACCCCTATGTCATTCATCTCACTTCATCTCGTCACATTGGCATCTCATCATCTCACATCCTCACAAGAAGGGTGAGTACAGTAGAAAAAGATATTTTCAGAGAGACCACATTCACATAACTTTCATTACAGTATAGTTACAATTGTTCTATTTTATTATTGTTGTTAATCTCTTACCTTGTCTAACTGATAAAGTTTATCATGTATATTTGTATAGTAAAAAACAACAACGCACACACACACACACACACACACACACGGTTTAGTACTATCTGTGGTTTCAGGCACCCATGGTAGGTCTTGGAACGTATCCTCCATAGATAAGGAGGGGGTCTACTGTGTAAGAGAAAAAAATCCTAATACAATATTAGGAAACTGAATCCCCAAATTCTTTTGAAATACACCTCATGAGCGAGTTGACTTTACATAGGCTTGCAAGGATGATTTTACATTAAAAAAAAAAACAAAAAAACCCAACAACTATACAATTGCCCAATAAGCATATGAAAAGATGCTCCACATAATTGGCCATGAGGGAAATGCAAATCAAAACCACTGTGAGATACCACTTCATAGCCATTAAGATGGTTATCATAAAAATTTTTTAAATGAAAAATAACAAGTGACAGTGAGGATGTGAAGAAATTGGAACCCTCCTATGTTGCTGCTGGGAACGAAAATGGTGTGGCTGCTGTAAAAAGCAGTCTCCTGGAGGTTCCTCAGAAAACTAAACATAGAATTAACATATGATCCAGAAATTCCACCCATAAGTACACACCCAAAAGAAATAAGCAATCAAACAAATACTTGTACACAAATGCTTACAGTAGCATTACTGACAACAGTCAAAAAATGGAAACAACCCCAATATGTTCAAGTGATGAATGAATAAAGAAAAGGCGGTATATGCATACAATGGAATATCATTCAGCCATAAAAAGGAACAAAGTCCTAATACGTGCTACAATCTTGATGAATCCTGAAAACAATATGCTAAGTGGAAGAATCACGACACAAAAGGCAACGTATTGTATGATTCCAATTATGTATGACGTCCAGAACTGGAGAATCCATAGAGACAGAGATAGATTAGATGGTTGGCCAGGGCTAGGGGAAGGGAGGATGAGGAGTGACTGCTAATGGGTACAGGGCTTTTTTGGGGGGTGATGAAATGTTCTGGTTAGATAGTGATGATGGTTGCACAACCCTGTGAATACACTAAAAACCAATGAATTGTACATTGTAAAATGGTGACTTTTTTTTTTTTTTTTTTTTTTTTTTTTTTTTGCCTATCTCAATTAAAAAGATCATAGGCAGCAGAGTCAGACAGTCTGGGGGGGACAGCAGTGCCCAGGTGGCTCAGTTGGTTGAGTGCCTGACTCTTGATTTCGGCTCAGGTCATGATCTCACAGTTTGTGGGCTTGAGCCCCATATCAGGCTCCACACTGACAGGGCAGAGCCTGCTTCAGATTCTCTCTCTCCCTCGCTCTCTGCCCCTCTCCCAACTTGTGTGCCCCCCCCCCCCAAATAAGTAAATAAACTTAAGAAAAAGTAGTCTGGGGGTACAGATCTGTGTGTCTTGGGTAGATATTTTCATCTGTGGCCTGGGGTACTAGTCTATAATATGAGAATGGCAAGTTCCACTATTCAAAAGTAGGTTCTACTTCTCAGAGTTGCTGCGAGGAATGCCTAAAATAATAATGTAAAATGTTCAATATGGCAACAAAAAAATGCAAACTATCATTGTGACTGTAAGTGTTAAACGGCAAGGGATTAAAGAGTAGAGAAGCATGTCAAAGAGAAGAGTGGATGGGGGGACAGATGAGTCACACAAGATTTTGAACAAGTTGAGCGAGGAAAATGTCCCACTCAATCATCTCTAAAACCCAGAGTGGTGGTATGTTTTGCAGAGAAGATAGGCAACAGCTCTATCTTATACTGAAACCACCCACTTTAAGATGTTGCCCATTTTCAAATGAAAAATAGATACAAAAAAGAAAGTTAAAGATACATGCTGAAGCATGGATGAACCTTGAAAACATGCTAAATGAAAGAAGTCAGTCACAAAAGGCTACATATTATAGGATTCTACTGACATGAAATGTTCACAATAAGCAAATTCACAGAACAGTAGATTAATGGTTTCCAGGGGGTAGAAGTGGAGGAGGGGCATTGGGACGAAAACAGGCAGTGAGTGTTAATGGCGACAGAATTTCTTGTCAGGGTAATGAAAGTTCTAAAACTGACCGTGGTGATGGTTGTAGAACTCTGTGAATATACTAAAAATCACTGAATCATACACTTCGGATGGACAAATTATATCTCAGTAAAGCTGTTTAAAAGAGACAGTAGGAAAAAAATCTGGATATGTAATTTACCAAATTAATAGATTAATGGAAAAAAACATGGTAACCTCAACAAATGAAGAAAAAGGCATTCAATAAAATTTTGCAATCATTTGTGGCAATAACTTTAGAAAATCAGAAATTCAAAGGAATCTGAATAATTTAATAGAATTTTCTAAAAACTTAAGAGTAAACATCTTATTTAAATTGTGAAATAATAGGACACCTGGAGGACTCAGTCAGTTAAGCATCGACTCCTGGTCTCAGCTCAGGCCTTGATCTCGGGGTCATGAGTTCAAGCCCCAAGTTGGGCTCTGTGCTGGGTGTGTAGCCTACTTGAAAATAACAAGTAAATAAAATTGTGAAATATTGGGGTACCTGGCTGGCTCAATTGCAAGGGCATGCAACTCTTGATCTCGGGGTCATTGAGTTTAACCCCACATTGAATGTAAAGATTATAGAAAGAAAGAAAGAAAGAAAGAAAGAAAGAAAGAAAGAAAGAAAGAAAGAAAGAAACAAACAAACAAACAAACAAACTTAGATTCCCCTTAAAGTCAGGAGCATAGACAAGAATGCCATGTGACACATACATAGCCTTACTTCTTATTAACAAAAACCCCAGGGGCACCTGGGTGGCTAAGTCAGATAAGCATTTGACTCTTGGTTTTGGCTCAGGTCACGATCTCACAGTTCATGGGATCAAGCCCCGCATCAGGCTCCGCATTGAAAATGTAGAATCTGCTTGGGATTCTCTCTCTTCTTCCCTCTGCCCCTCCCTCTCTCTCTCTCAAAATAAATAAATAAACTTAACAAATGTTCATTTAAGGCAGTTACTGCTCAGCTGAAAAGCCTCTTTTCCCAGACTCCCTTACAGCTAGACTATGCCATAATTCTGGTCAACAAAACTTAGGAAACTCTTCTGAGGATTTCTAAGAAAGTTGTTTTTTGGGTTTTTTTTTTTTTTTTCCCCTCCTAATAGAAGTACTCCTTTCTCCCTGCACTTCCTTCTTCTTGCCTAGAATATGCATGCAATGCCTGGAGCTTTGGTGGTCCTCTACGAGGACAAAAGCTAAATGCTCCAGGATGGCCAAAAAGAAATATAGGATGATCTTAGGACACTGGTGATAGTGTGAAGCTGGGCCTCATGTTACATGAGAAAGTACATCCCTATCACTTGGGTTTTCAGTTACATATAGCTGAACACAATCCTAACCAGTATTAGTTTGCCGTTACTCTTCTTCTGCCTGTTAGTAAAGGTCTTAAGGTACACGGCAAAATAAGAAAAAAAAGAATAAGGGCTTGAAAGGAGGAAACAGCTTACTCTTCAACATTGCAGTAAAAAAGATTATATCAAACATAGCAAAATGTTAACAAGTGGTGAATCGACTGAAGAGTATTCAGCTTTGAAATTTTTAAAAATAAAAATTTAGGGAAAAAATACTAATAAGCAAAAAAGAACAATTTTATGTGTGACCACATATACCATAAACAAAGAGAAAAGACAGGGGTGGGGGCGCCTGGGTGGCGCAGTCGGTTAAGCGTCCGACTTCAGCCAGGTCACGATCTCGCGGTCCGTGAGTTCGAGCCCCGCGTCAGGCTCTGGGCTGATGGCTCGGAGCCTGGAGCCTGTTTCCGATTCTGTGTCTCCCTCTCTCTATGCCCCTCCCCCGTTCATGCTCTGTCTCTCTCTGTCCCAAAAATAAATAAAAAAACGTTGAAAAAAAAAATTAAAAAAAAAAAAAAAAAAAAAAAAGAAAAGACAGGGGTGCCTGGGCGGTTCAGTCAGTTAAGCACCTGACTTCAGCTCAGGTCATGATCTCACGGTCCGTGAGTTCGAGCCCTGTGTTAGGCTCTGCGCTGACAGCTCAGAGCCTGGAGCCTGCTTCAGATTCTGTGTCTCCCTCTCTCTCTGCCCCTCCCCCACTCACACTCTGTTTCTCAAAAATGAATAAATGTTAAAAAAAATTTTTTTTAAACAAAGGGAAAAGACAAGGCAAATTATCAGTAAAGGATTGTAAAAGATTAGCTTCCAAAAATACATGAAGAACTTTTACATATTCTGTAAGTCAGTAAGCAGACATTCATGGGAATGAAACCCATTATGTCCAATAACCAGATAAAAAGATACTGAGCGTACTAATCAAGAAAATTCAAATTAAAACAACAAAAATACAGCACTTCACAACACCTAACAGTTAAAGAGGCACAGGATGCTCAGCAATGCCCCTCTTAGTTATAATCCCCAGAGCAGCAACAAGTCCGTGAAATCAATACTCTTTACACAGTAACACTAAAACATCATTTGCCTTTTTCATCCTCACTCATGAATATTCAGTGAAGTTTTCCAGAGGCTCATGGTATACATCACAGCCAGATGACTGCAGAAGCAGATAGGAGAATCCAGCTGCCTTCTATTAATTCAGACATTAAAGAAATTTTCAAAAATATAAAAGCAAAGCAATTCTTTTATTTTGGAAAATATAATTATTTTTTTTAAAAAATACTACTTATGATAACACATATCAGGCTTATTATTGTGAGTTTTTTTTTATTTAAAAAAAAATTTTTTTTTTTACATTTATTTATTTTTGAGACAGAGAGAGACAGAGCATGAACGGGGGAGGGTCAGAGAGAGGGAGACACAGAATCTGAAATAGGCTCCAGGCTCTGAGCTGTCAGCACAGAGCCCGACGCGGGGCTCGAACTCACGGACCGCGAGATCATGACCTGAGCCGAAGTCGGCCGCTTAACTGACTGAGCCACCCACGCGCCCCTATTATTGTGAGTTTTTAAATAAGTATTTTAAACATATCTTCATTTTAATTTCCAATAAATATTGACAGCTATAACTCATAAAAGCTCTTTAGGATCCTCAATCATGTTTTCAGAGTGTAAAGAGGACCTTAGACCAAAAATTTTGAGAACCACTGCCCTGGAGAAACTATCACACATGTATACCGGGAGACATATACAAGAATCTTCCTTGTAACACTGTAATAACAAAGAACTGCAATTACTTAAATGTTCATCAGAAGGAAAAAATTATAAACTGTATATATTCTTACAATAACTATATAGCAATTTTAAGAAATGAACTAATGCTACCTGTAACAGGTGGTCAAATCTCACAAATAATGAATTTCAAAAGCACGGTGCTGAAAGATACATACAATATGCCATGCATACAGTTTTAAAACATGCAAAATCATACTAGCATATATTATTATTTAGCGATACACACATATGTAGCAAGAGTAAAAAATAAAAATACATGGGAATGATAAAAGCAAAACATGGCTGGCTCAAACATGGCTGGCTCAGTCGGGAGAGGATGTGACTCTCAGTCCTGGGATCATGAGTTCAAGCCCCATGTTGGGCATAGACTTACTTAAAAAAAAAAAAAAAAAAAAAAAAAAAAGGCAAAAATCATTGCAGAGGTTACCTGTAGGGAGGTGGGGAGAGAAATAGCATGCAGGAAGACTACACAGGAGCCTTCAATTACATGAATGTTTATCTCTTAAGTAGACAGTAGAAATGGAGGTATTCATTATGTTATTCCCTGTAATTTTTTGTCTGATTGCAATACATCATAAGTAAAATTTAAGAATGCTGAAGAGAGGGGCACAGGGGTGGCTCAGTCGGTTAAACATCCAACTCTGGATTTCAGCTCAGGTCATGATCTCACGGTTCGTGAGTTTGAGCCCCATGTCAGGCTCTGCACTGAAAGCCTGGGATTCTCTCTCCCCCACACTCTCTGCCCCTCCCACCCTCTCTCTCCCTCAAAAAAAAAAAAAAAAAAAAAAATGCTGAATAGATACAATGGGTGTTAGGAAGGGGGAGACACTATAGGACCAACTTCCTTTGGTTTCAAATTAAGGGTGACTTAGGTTTGATTTAGGTCTCAAATCTAGAAAACTGGAAGACTATCAATACATTAGCTCAAACTTAGGAAGTCAGGATGAAGAAATAGTTTGGGAGAAGGTAAGGTGCTGGGATTTAGACAGGCTACCATGAGAAGTAGAAATGACAAAATTCTTAGAGAGTTGTAAATTTACGGATGGTGTTTGAGAACTGTCAGGGCCAGAGACATAGATTTGGGGCTCAACAAATAAGATGGAAGATTTGAGAATAGATGAGGTCATCAAAAAAGGTGGTAAAGGAAGATGTGGCTATGGACAAGCTTCTCCAGACAGAGCAGAGGAGAGAGCTTGAGGAATAATGACACAGAAAGCCAAGATGGAGAAGATAAGAGAGGTTAGTGGAAGATAACAGTGAGCCCTCAGGATGATAAGAAAAGGAATCAGAATCAGGTAGGAGAACATTCAAAGAGGGAAGGCATAAGAAGGTTCAAAGATAATAAAAAGTATACTATGTCACTGGACTATATTTGTGTAATTTCAGTGTGCCAGTTCCAGGAAGCCAATATTGATTAATCCCACCCCATTCTGACCACTCCTCTGTCACCTATTCATTCCAACAAATGCTGACAGTATCCTGTATGTGGACACAAAGGATACAATGATTGTCTTCAGCATCCTAAGATGACAGTAGAAGACAGAGACTAATCAACTACTAACACTAGTGAATGTAAAACCACAACTACCGTGAATGCTATCAGTGAAAGTACCTGGAGCTTTGAGATGCGTAATTAGGGAACTGTTAACTCCTCTTTCCTTTCAACAGGGTATGTTGTGCCTTCTTCAGCAGACTGCAAGCCCCTTAGGGCATACTTTTTTATACTCTTAGACTGCTGATTTTCTTTAGATATCTTCTCTAAGTGCTCAGCATAATGCTTCAAAATAATGGATATTTAGTATATGCTTACTTCTATATCTGTACGTTGATGCATCAGATTTTGTAATAAACATGTCCTACTGTATGGAAGAGCTATGACATTTTTTAAATAACCTGCCACAGGTGTTAAAGAGGCCAAAAGCAATGTGCAAGCCTTGGTGTGTCCTCTACCCGCATCCCAATCAATTACCTTGAGATTGTATAGGATTATTTGCAAAGGGGGAGCTAGTAAAATCATGGAAATTTTGGCACAAACATTCTCACCTCTAGAGAGACAACTCGAAATGTACACTCTACCAACAGTAAGCCAGTGCTATAATGTTATTTTTTTTTAATTTTTTTTTTTTAACATTTATTTATTTTTGAGACAGAGAGAGACAGAGCATGAACAGGGGAGGGGCAGAGAGAGAGGGAGACACAGAATCTGAAACAGGCTCCAGGCTCTGAGCTGTCAGCACAGAGCCCGACACGGGGCTCGAACTCACAGAACGTGAGATCATGACCTGAGCCGAAGTCGGACGCCTAACCGACCAAGCCACCCAGGCGCCCCTCTAAAGTTATTTTTGCAAATAAAACCCAACATTCATCATAAGGTAATTAGCCATGAC
Organism: Panthera tigris; assembly: GCF_018350195.1. Lineage (NCBI taxonomy): Eukaryota > Metazoa > Chordata > Mammalia > Carnivora > Felidae > Panthera > Panthera tigris. The sequence goes on along the minus strand of NC_056673.1, from coordinate 40,712,318 downwards.
AAGAAAAAACAGAGTTTAAGGCATTCAACAAGCAGCCCCACAACTACTTACATCACGAAATTGAACCTTTCCCAGTTCTCCTAATTCACTGACGCAACAATAAGCAGCTTCTGATTGTAGAAAAAGCTGGGCCAGCGTCATCTCCTCACTCCGGAAAAGCTCCCCCATGGTGGCAGAAAGTGCCAGTCAATGGAGTGTATGGATTTCTCTCCAACCTAAAGCAAAAAGAGAAAACCGCATGACCTCAGATATTACCAAGAGGGCTAAGAGCAAACAACACCGCAGTAAAGCTCTTTTGTTTTGCATTCCATATCTTCTACCCCTTGCGGACAGATTTTTAACATCCTGCTTAGAAAGATGGAAAGGAGAAATTGCAAAAGACTGTTACTAAATCCTCTCCTGCAGATGAAAAGTCACTTCCTTTGCAGTCAACACCAGGATCAAATGACAATACTTTGGGGCATCTCAATACATAAGAATGTATCCAGGTTAAAAACAGGAACTGGGATTCCCAAACAGCTCTTTAAATACCCTGGACAGGGTATTATGACTCAGTGGCGTTCACACTACACAACCTGTTTTTGGTTTGTGTCAGGAAACAGAAGAGACCTAGATTACCCTCTCATAAAGGATGTCTCCCTTGAAATTAGTTTTCTACCCTCTACTGCCCATTTCTAACTCTCAGAGTCCCAGCACTACCCTAGAGCTAAGGCTACCTTAAAGGGTTTAACCTTCCAACTTCTCAGAAAACACCATTTTCTCCCTAAGGAATCTAAACACATCAGCATTATCTAAAAAAAAAAGAGAGAGAGAGAGAGAGAGAGAGAGAGAGAAAGGGGCGCCTGGCTGGTTCAGTGGGTACAGCACGTGACTCTTGATCTCAGGGTCATGAGTTTCAAGCCCCAGGTTGGGTGTGGAACCTACTTAAAAAAAAAAAAAAAAAAAAGCCAGCTTGCATATTAAGCTGGATTTCAAGTCCAGCATGACAGGAGTACATTGATAATGACAAAGCAGTTTTTATCAAGCCACAGGGTATAAACTGGCCACCTCCTTAGCTTTCCGTTTCTTATCCCCATCCTTCAAGATTAATTACATTCTTCCATCTGTTAAAGCTTCTCATACATAAGCCAATAAAGATTTCTTTTAGGGCTGTCTTATCCTCGCCCGGTATGAAAGACAATGGCGCTATCAGTGGTCCTGAAACTGCAATTATTTGTTCGCAATCAGCTATTGTAAGGCACAGACTGCAGCGTATCTAAACTCAGCACACCATACAGTATTTTTAGTATCACGAAGGCATCCATAATGATAGGTGAAACTGGCATCAAAAGAAGAGCTACTCTGCAAGGCTGGAAGACATTTTGAGAAATTTGAATGACAAAACCTTTGTGCATTTGATGTTCAGGGCACAAAATAACACACTCATATATAAGCAAGGATTTCTCAAGAGATTACGTAGCTTGACTTTAAAATCGTCTATACCTGAGTCACTCAAAACAGCTGTTATCAGCCCTCCCACATCTTCCCCCAAACAAGGAGAGATTCCACAGCCTCTAAAGCCGGTAAAATTATGCCTGATCAGCATAGTTCAGGGGCTGCCAATAATGACAGCCTCCAGAGTTGCCTCCCTGCTTCTGTTCTTTAATGATTACAAGTCTCCCGAGAACATCTCTCCCCCACTGGAGCCAAACAGAAAACCAGGCCAAAGCGATTCAGGGGTGGGACGATGTCACAAAACAAAATATGAAGAAACAGTAATTCTGCACAAGATGAATACAAATAAAGCGCCCGGCGCCCGCCTCATTATTGTCATCCAGTCCTCGTCTCCTACGAGGTACTCAAATTCACCTGCTTCATTTCCTGTCTACCCAGTGAGAAAGCAGGAATTCTCTGAGCCCAGGCACACCTACCTCCAGAAGTGACGATTAAAAGGGGGGAACCCTCAAATGGGGAGCCCCTTTAAGAAGCCCCCCAAATTCTTCTGCCTACCCAATAACCTTCAGTTCCTCCGCCCCCACCTTAAATGGGGGGGAAGGATCAGGGCCTCCAAAGAGGAGCGAACCTCCAATTCCTCTGCCCACAAGAGGGGCGCCCAAAGAGGGGTGAACCCCATTTCCTCTCAAAGACCTAAGATCCCTGCTAATTCCTTTGACAAGCGAGGAGGCTGTTAGAACGATTTCTTGTGCCCTTCCGGGGCCGCTCCCTGCCGCGCTGTACCTACATCCCCGGCTCACCTTCAGCCGCGGGCCGGGCCGCAGCCAAAGCAGCCGCCCCAGACCAAGCCCGCAGCCTCCGCGGCTCGGGACAGCTGCGCTCGACGTGCGTGCGTCCGCAAAGCCCTGCCCCCGCGTAGCGGCTGGCTCCGCCCCCACGATGACCTCATTGCAGTCAGCCAATGGGGTGGAGCCTCGGCCGGCTGCCGCAGTGCAGAGTCGCGGGGGCGCGGGCAAGACCCAGAGTGCTGACGCCATATTGTGCGCGCGGCCGTGGCACCCGGTCCCGCGGGGCGGAGGTTCCAGTGGGGCCTGCTGGTGCGGGTGCTGGAGGCCCTGAGTCCCCGCGCCCTTCAGAATTCCTTCTCCCTAATACTTACCCTTGAGGCGAAGCTGCCTGCTTTTTTTTCTTTTCATATCCGAAGAATTCACAGCTTTTTTTCGACAGAAGAAACATAAAGGAAGGGGAGAAATCATTATGAAATGACCAGAAACCTGGAGAGGAGCTTAAAAGCGCTTACAGTCCAGGCTCCTCTACATACACACGCACCCTTTACCCTTAATTTATAGAAGAGAACATTTAAGCCCCGGAGTGAGCAACACCTTGCTCAAGGTGCCAGATCCGTTGTAGAGCCTTGAACAGGGGCTCTTTCACCTAAGTGTGGAAAAGCCCTTTTTAGGAAAGTGCTTGGTTCAGTCCCTCCAGCAAGCGTCCAGGCTCTGTTTTCCTCCAGTTAGTGGGAAAATCCCCATAAGACCATGTGTTGTGACAGTAAATTTTTATCTTGTTCGGCAAGATTCCTGCGGGCCCATTTGACCACTGAAGGGTTTTCTATTCCTCAAAAACCTTAGAAGAATAACTTAAAGTTTGGTTTCTTTAAACGCAAAAGTGGTGCTACCTACTCTTTATAAAAAACGCCTTTCTCAGTACTGATATCGACTCCCTAAGGAGGAGTAGGGATCCCAAATCATTTGTAGAAACCAGAGCTCCATCAGGAAAAACTTGGAAAACCGGTTATTCAGTCTCTGTGGGTGGTGGAACCCTACTGAGATTGAAGTGTAGTGAAGAAGATACTTCGGGTAAAAACCTAATGCTGATAATTTTGTCCACTTGGCACAGACATCATCAATCCTGCTTTACCAGCCTAAAACTAATAATGAAGGGCAAAAACGGACGTTTTATTTGAATTTCCTATCTCATATTGTGAGTGAAGATATAACTTGACTCCATTACGATTTAGTTGAGAAGTAGCACCTTGGACAGGTGATCTTCAACATGGTTCTCAATGTGATCTTCCTGTGATCTTCAACGTCCCCTAGCTGTCTCAACTTTCCCGGCAAGGCAGATAGAGACTCACACTTGAAAGCCTGCCAAGTTTTAGAATACTATTACACAATGACTATCATTTCCTTTTTATGAGACTCAAAAAAAGCACCCCCCCCCCCTTTTTTTTTTTAAACCTCAGAGTCAGGTGCTTGCTAACCACAAATTTTTCATACTCCACCTTTAAGACAGGCTTTCATCTGGACTCACCTCAATCCCCTTGAACTCTCTTTTTTCTCATGGTTTCCTTGAAAGTATATCCTCTCAAGTCCCTTTTCTGGCTTCTGTCATCTCCTGCCATCAATCTTTCTCCAGTGTTCTATTCCCTCCATGCTCTCTACCTTGGCAGTCCTGCTTCTTGTCAGGTGTAAATGTCTATGTGTGGAACTCATACCTATTTTTCCATCCACCTCCCTTCTCCTAGGCTCAGAGATGGAATTTCAAGCCGCCTGAATAATGCCATTCAGGCAACAGATGCTTGCCGAAGGCCGAACCCGTGGCGAACGTGGTGCCAGCTGCTGGGGAAAGGAAAAATGGAACAGACACACTTCCTGTCCTAGAGGAGTTCACAGCTCAGTGAGAAAGAAAGTTCCAGTAATTACAGGAGAGAGATGAGTGCAATGATTCATACTTATTATGTGACAAGCATACTTTTTTTTGAAACAAAATTTTAATGTTTATTTATTTTTGAGAGAGAACAAGTGGGGGAGGGGTGGAGAGAAAGGGACAGAGGATTCAAAGTGGGCTCTGAGCTGACAGCAGCGAGCCTGATGTGGGGCTCGAACTCACAAATCGTGAGCCGAAGTCGGACGCTTAACCTACTGAGCCACCCAGGTGCCCCTGCCATTTCATACTTATAGCATTAGGACTCTCTAAGCCCCAGTTTCCTCCTCTGTAAAATGGGGTTAATAATAATACTTACATCACATGGTTATTGTGAGGAATAAAAGGAAGTTAGTACACACTTAGCCCTCAGTCTGCATTCAAAAACTGTTAATTATCATCGCCATTACCTTACTGTCGTTGAGATACAAAATACCGTATAATGGACCTGAGAATCTCAGAAAAGATTACATTGAGGAGGTGACATGACAGCAGAGTTTCGAAGGATCAGAGCTCTCACTGAATAAAAAACTGGCCCTTTCCCTGAGATCATTAATCCTACTGATGGCATTATTGTTTTCCTGGCTACCCAGGTTCCAAGCTTAAGCCTTCTCTAATTCCATTCTTTCTTTTTCTCTCCACATTGAGTCAGTTGCTATGTCATGCTAATTGTGTGTCCTGCATTTGTTTCTTGCCTCTACCCACTTACCCTTTTTATTTTCATTGCTGATATCCTAGTAGAGTAGGTCCATTAGCCTCTTTCAGATAACTAAAGCAGGAGCCAATGGGAAGCAGCATGGAGTAGTGTCGCAGAGCACAGGCTTTTGTACCAGCCTGACCTAGGCTTGTATCTCAGTTCCTCCATTCATTCCATCTTGTATCAAATTTAAGAGAAATAAACCTCAGCTCTAACGATTACAAGGTGTGTGAACTTGAGCAATTTGGTTCTTGAGCTTCATTTTCCTCTTTGAAATTCTCATGGACTTGTCTGTGTCTCTTTTAGAAAACACAGTACTTTCTACTTGGCTTTTTTTTTTTTTTTCTATCACCAAACTATAAATTCCTTTTCTCCCCTAGCATCGGGCCTACTCATTCAATAGTAAGTACTATTTCTTGAATGAATGAATGAATGAATGACCCTGAAAGAAATGGGGGCCTCCTAATAGAAATCTACTATCAACAAAAAAACACAGGTATCAGACAAAAAAGAATATGATCACCCCCTGCCTCTTTTCTTTATCCCCTTTATTTTATGGATTTCATTACCGGTGGGGAGGAGAGCTTGTAACAGATTCTTCTATTTTTATAACAGAGATATGAGGGACAGCTGAGAAAGGTTCAGAGCAGAAGCTAGAAATCAGAAAAGGTGTTAGGAGTCAGTGCCAACTTTGCAGGATCAAGTTCAGCACAATAGTGCTAATGTTTGTATTCCATTTACAGTTCTCAAAGTTATTCTACATCAAAGCATACCTATGAGGTATAACACTCTTTAAGTTCCATGATGAAGAATACTTTTAAAAATAGCTTTCAGTCATCAAAAATCCATCATTTCTTCAGCAAACATCTACTAAGTGCTTGCTATATACTGGGCATAATGCTGGAAGCTGGAAATGCAAAAATGAGCAAGGAGCCCACAGTCCATCAGAGGAGTCAGACAAACAACTAACTGTAATGTAACATATGTCATATAGCAGAGATTAGAACAAAAGTTTATGGAAACCCAGAGAAGAGAGCTACCATTTGGCCCTATTGGCCGGCCCTAGAGAAGGCTTTAAGAAGACATGACATTCAAGATGGGCATCGAAGGATAGTAGAATTTTGTTCAGAAGAGGAGACAAAGGCTAATGAAATAGAAGAGAAATAGTACTAATATTAGACCAAAATCAGATTTTATTTTCATCATAGTAGGCAAATAACACCAACTTAGCCCAAAAATGAAAGAAATACTTTGATCCAGAATAATCAAGCATTTATGTTGATTTTATCTCTGATTACCTGTATGCTTCTGGAGGAAAGAAAGAAGATGAAAGAATCTTCTGGGTTGTGCTCGTCTTTCTGTTGAACAAGTACAGCATATGTCCAACAAGATCAAATATAAAATGCTGTTGATCACACATCCATGGAAAATGTGAGCAATTCTAAATGAAGCTTAGCAAGTAATGCAGTTCTGGGTGTCTTAAACTGAGCTGCCTAGCATTTTTGAAAATGTTTCAATAAAATCTACAAAAATTAGTTCTGCACTACCAAGACAAAACAGACAACAGAGGCAGTGATCTTGCAGAGTCTCAAAAATCTACAAGAATTGTAACTATAGTGGAAGGATTAAAATAAATGCTTTTCTTTTTTTCCCTTTATTTTTTAGTTTGAATGAATGCACCACAATTGTCCAAAGTCCCAGTAGTGAAAGGTCAGCTCATGTTTGTTCATCCAACTTAAATTCCTAGATGGGGCTTACAGGAGAGTATTAAAGTTAAGCCAAGTGTTTTGAAATACATATTTACTCAGTGTCTCTCCTTTCCATATGCTTCCTGTATTAGTTTCCTGGGGCTGCTGTACAAATTAGCACAAACTGAGTGGTATAAATAACAGAAATTTATTCTCTCACAGTCCTGGAGACTGGAAGGCTGAAACCATGATATTTCTGAAGGCTCTAGAGAAGAATCCTTCATTCTCTCTTCCTAGTTTGTAGTCATTGCCTGCCATCCTCAGCAGTCCTTGACTTGTAGGTGCATCCCTACTGTCGTTCCCTCTATCTTCACACGGCATTCTGCTCTGTGTGTCAGTATCTAGATTCAAATCCCCCCCCTTTTTTTTTGAGAAAGAGAGCGCGAGTGGGAGAGAGGGGCAGAGGGAGAGAGTGAATCCCAAGCAGGCTCCATGCTCAGCAAGGACCCAGACACTGGGCTGGATTCCATGACCCTGGGATCATGACCTGAGCTGAAATCAAGAGTCTGATGCTCAATTGACCAAGCCACCCAGGCACCTCTAAATTTCTCTCTTCTTATGATACCAGCTATTGGATCAGGGTCCACCTTAATCCTCTACGACCTCATTGTAACTTGATTATATCTGCAAACATGCTCTTTCCAAATAAGGTCACATTCACAGATTCTGAGTGAACATGAGTTCTGGGGGATTACAATTCAACCTAGTACACTTTGCTTACCAATCTTGGGAAGAAAATTTTCGTCTGTGTAATTTTCCAACTCTTCACCTGCAAGTAGTTGGCAGCAAACAGGAAAATTGTGATTTAAAATTTTACTTTCTGGGAATGCAAGCTGGTGCAGCCACTCTGGAAAACAGTATGGAGGTTCCTCAAAAAACTAAAAATACGAGCCAGCAATTGCACTACTAGGTATTTATCCAAGGGATACAGGTGTGCTGTTTCGAAGGGACACATGCACCCCCATTTTTATAGCAGCACTATCAACAACAGCCAAAGTATGGAAAGAGCCCGAATGTCCATCGATGGATGAATGGATAAAGAAGGTGTGGTATATATATATGTATATATACATATATATATATATATATATACATATATATATATATATATATATATATATATATATATATACACACAATGGAGTATTACTCGGCAATCGAAAAGAATGAAATCTTGCCATTTGCAACTACATAGATGGAACTGGAGGCTACTATGCTAAGTGAAATTAGTCAGTCAGAGAAAGACAAATACCATAGGACTTCACTCATATGAGGACTTTAGGAGACAAAACAGATGAACATAAGGGAAGGGAAACAAAAATAATATAAAAACAGGGAAAGGGACAAAGCATAAGAGACTTATAAATATGGAGAACAAACAGAGGATTAATGGAGGGGTTGTGGGAGGGGGAATGGGCTAAATGGGTAAGGGGCATTAAGGAATCTACTCCTGAAATCATTGTTGCACTCTATGCTAACTAATTTGGATGTAAATTTAAAAAAATAATAAATTAAAAAATTAAAAATTAAAAAAAATGTTTACTTTCATGGGGCGCTTGGGTGGCTCAGTTGGTTAAGCATCCGACTGCAGTTCAGGTCATGATCTCGTGGTTCATGAGTTCGAGACCCTCATTGGGCTCCTTGCTGGTAGCGCAGATCCTGCTTAGGATTCTAGCTCTCTCCTCTCTCTGCTCCTCCTCTGCTTGCACTTTCTCTCTCTCAAAATAAATAAATAAAAACTTTAAAAATAAAAAAAAAGGAATTTGAGTTGTTTAAAAACATAAAATAAAATTTTACTTTCGCTTCTCTGCATCCTCTGAGATGTTACTCAGTTTAATGATGGTTTTGTGTCTAGTAAAATGATTTTTTGTTTTTCCCTTTTGTGTAAAAATGAACTCTAGTTCTTTTTTTTTTTTAATTTTTAGCATTTATTCATTTTTGAGAGAGAGAGAGAGACACACAGAGTGCAAGCGGGGGAGGGGCAGAGAGAGAGGGAGACAGAATCCCAAGCAGGCTCCAGGCTCTGAGCTGTCAGCACAGAACCAGATGCAAGACTTGAACTCATGAACTGTGAGATCATGACCTGAGCCGAAGCCGGACGATTAACTGACTGAGCCACCCAGGCACCCCAAAATGAACTCTAGTTCTTAAACTATTCTACCATGGAACTCATTTTAAACCAATTTCATGTATGTATGTATGTATGTATGTATGTATGTATGTATGTATGTATTTAAAGTAAGCTCTGTTCCCAACATGGGGCTCATGACCCCAAGATCAAGAGTTGCATGCTTCATCGACCAAGTCAGCCAGGCGCCCCAGGAACTGATTTTAGTGTTGAATGAGAGAATTCCCCTGCCACAACATTTAGATGACTTATAATCTACCTTCGACCATCATTCTTGAAATACTGATTAGCAGTGTGTTTCCATAGAAGTGGTCCCTTTTGCCGTTTCACACTTTGTTCCCCAAAATAACACGCTGCTTTTGCTTTCAAAGCCTCTCAATGTTTAAGATAAAAGTCTTTTGGTAAAAAGTAAAAATCTCTTCATAATAGATTTTGAGGCTTCCTTTGAAGCTCAAAGAAATGTCAGCTTCCTTTAGCTTTGCTAGTGATTACATCCACAAGGAGATATGAATGAGCCTGAGGCATGTGACATTTTATGTAACCCTCAAGACTCTTGTGACCAACACATGGGGCAAGGAACCTTTTAACTTTGAAAGTTAAGAATGTCATGGAAAAAAGCTCTTGATGAAATGAAATTTACAGAGAAAGACAAATACCATATAATTTCACTATATGTGGAATCTAAAAAACAAACAAATAAACAATTGAAAAGCAGAAACAGAACCATAAATACAGAGAACTGATGGCTTCCAGAGAAGACGGGGGTGGGGAGAGTGCACGACAATGAGTGAAGGGGAGTAAGAGACAGAAGATTCCAGTTATAGAATAAATAAGTCATGAGAATAAAAGGTACAGCATAGGGAATATAGTCAATGATATTATAATAGCATTTTATCGTGACAGATGGTAGCTACACTTTGGTGAGAAGAGCATAACATATAGAGTTGTTAAATCACTATGTTGTACACCTGAAACTAATGCAACATTGTGTGTCAACTATTCTTCATTTAAAAAAATTTGGGGCGGGGGGGATGGTGCATGGATGTTTCAGTTGGTTTAGCGTCTGACTTGGCCTCAGGTCATGATCTCGCAGTTCATGGGTTCGAGCTCTTTGTTGGGCTCTGTGCTGACAGCTCAGAGCCTGGAGCCTGCAGTCTGCTTCGGATTCTGTGTCTACCTCTCTATATGCCCCTCCCCCACTCATGCTCTCTCTCTCTCTCTCTCTCTCTCTCTCTCTCTCTCTCTCTCTCTCTTTCTGTCTCTCTCTCAAAAATGAATAAACGCTAAAAAAAATTTTTTTTTAATTCAGAAAACTTGAGATGGCAAGAAAGGAAAGGATTGATTGACATAGGGCAGAGAAGACCCTCTGTGACATCAGGCCTGAAATATTTGCCAGAGAAGCAAGAAACTGGTTCAAGGAGATTTCTGAAGTAGAGAATCTGGCAAATGTTTCTGTATTGGGTTTCTAGTAACTTGGAAAAAGAAGGCGAGATCTGGAATGAAGAAATGCATTGGAAAATTCCAGTAGAAAGGATCTGGTTGGATCAGTGGTCAAGGGATGTATTTAACTTGAATGGTCATATTGCCCACTTAGTGCTTGACATTCAATATATAGTTAATAATTTTTTTAAGTAAACTCTACATCCAGCATGGGGCTCGAACTCAATGATCCCAAGATCAAGAGCTGCTTGCTCTACCGAATGAGCCAGCCAGGCACCCCTACTTAATAAATATTTTTGAAAGAAAGAAAATAAAATTGGAAATGCACTTTCTTAACTCGTGACAAACTGATGTAGGTTTTTTGTATTTGTGATCACATCCTTATTTAAGGCTGGAGATTTGCTATGCTTTACAGTTGAGTTGTTTTGTTTTATATAGCAGTTTACCAGGTTTGTGTGGTATTTTAAGGAGGGAGTTGTGGGAAAGGGAGCCTGCAGGACATTTTTAGGGAGAATGTACAAGGGCATGATCTGCAGAGAAGAAAACTTTTCTTAGGAGAAGGAGAAAGAGGTTCCCAAAAGGGAACCTTCAGTTGGATATTGCCTTGAGCCCTATTTATTTTTAAATTTTTAAAATTTATTTTAAATTTAAATTTAAATTTAAATTTAAAATAAAATAAATAAATAAAATTTATTGTGTGTCAACTATTCTTCATTTAAAAAAATTTGGGGCGGGGGGGATGGTGCATGGATGTTTCAGTTGGTTTAGCGTCTGACTTGGCCTCAGGTCATGATCTCGCAGTTCGTGGGTTCGAGCTATATTTATAAAATATATTTATTTTATATTTATAAAAGCTATATTTATATAGCTTTTTTATATAGCTTTATATATATATTTTTTATATTTATAAAAGCTATATTTATAAAATAAATAACATTTAAAATAAAAATTAAATTTAAATTTAAAATTAAAATAAATTTAAATTTATTTTAAAATTTTTAATGTTTTATTTTATTTATTTATTTTTTTTTAATTTTTTTTTTAACGTTTATTTATTTTTCAGACAGAGAGAGACACAGCATGAACGGGGGAGGGGCAGAGAGAGAGGGAAACACAGAATCGGAAGCAGGCTCCAGGCTCTGAGCCATCAGCCCAGAGCGCGACGCGGGGCTCGAACCCGCGGACCGCGAGATCGTGACCTGAGCCGAAGTCGGACGCTTAACCGACTGAGCCACCCAGGCGCCCCATGTTTTATTTTATTTTTAAGGAGAGAGAGAGAGAGAGAGAGAGAGAGAGAGAGAGACAGAGTGCAGGCGGGGGAGGGGCAGAGAAACAGGGAGAAACAGAATCTGAAGCAGGCTCCAGGCTCTGAGCTGTCAGCACAGAGCCTGATGTGAGGATCGAACTCACGAACCGTGAGATATGACCTGAGCCAAAGTCGGACGCTTAACCAACTGAGCCACCCAGGCACCCCCCCACCCCCCCCCACCCACCCCCCCTTGAGCCCCTATTTTTGTTACAAGTTTCTTTTTGCTTGGAGGTTTCGAGATTATGAATACAGGTGAACAATTATTTCTATTAAAAAATAAAATATACTTGGGGGGTGTTTGGCTGGCTCAATTGGTGGAGCATGCAACTCTTGATCTTGGGGTTGTGAGTTCAAGCCTACACATTGGGTGTAGAAATTACTGAAATATAAATTTTTTTAAAAATACACGTGTGCACACAAATACACACACACACACACACACACACACACACACACTTTGGAACCTTAAAATTTTCTGGCAATATGTATATCTATTGACAACAAGAGACTTGAGTAAAAACCTGTGAGGTAAGTGGATTTTATTTCATTATTATCTGTTTTAGTCTCTCCAACCAATGTGAGGCTCAAACTCATGATGTGGAAATTAAGAATTGTGTGTTCTACCAACTGAGCCAGCCAAGCACCCCAAGGTGAGTGAATTTTAGAAGCTTTCTAGTCTTTAAATGTTTGGTAGATTTCTTCACTAAAACCACTTGGACCTGGAGATTTCCTTTTTTAATTAAATTATATTATATTTTAAATTATAAATTAAATTTCTTTAATAGTTCTAGAGCTATCCAAACTATTTGCTATTGGGTAAGTTGTGGTAATTGGTGCTTTTCAAGACATTGAAATGTGGAATGTTTATTTAGTCTCAAAATATCACCCTACAACATAACTTGCGTATGACAAAGAGGAAAAGAGTAACTTCACACAGGAAAAGTCCGATAGACACCACCTCACCACTGATCAAGGTTAACATCTCTAGCAATGGTCAGATCAAAACCATGTATCACCTGATTGAAGATGATGAGAAGACAGCATTCCCATGGTGCTATTCCTGCCCAAGATAAATATCCTAAATCCATCATGAGGAGACATCAGACAAGCCCGAATCAAGCAACATTCTACATAATAACTGTGGGGTAATCTTCAGAAAGGTCAAAAGGTCAAAGTTATGAAAGACAAGGGAAAAATGAGGAACTGTGCCCCTAATTGAAGAAGACTGAGGAGATGTGACAACAACATTCCAAGTGTGATCTCAGATTGGATCATTGAGCTATAAAGAACATTATTGGGACAAATGATGAAATCTGATAGGCTGCTGAGAATCAGATGGTGAAATGTATCAAAGTTAATTGCCTGATTTTGATGGTTGTACTCTGGTTATGTATCAGAATGCAGAAAATGCATACTAAGGTATTTGGGTGATTAAGACATCAAGTTGTCAACTTATTCTCAAATGGGTCAAAAAAAATTTTTTTTGTACTTAAAAAAACCTTTCTGTAAATTTTAAATAATTTAAAAATGTTGTAAATGAAACTTTTTTCCGGATAGCCTCTTGTCATTTTGATCACTCTTTTACTCTAGAACTCCTAAACATTGATGGATATATCTCATATACATTTGCATTGGATATCATCTACTTATTTGGGAATCTTTCTACTTCTTGAATGTTTATTTCCTCAATGAGATTATTGGTTTTTTTTTAAATTTTTTTTAATGTTTATTTACTTTTGAGAGTGAGAGACAGAATGTGAGCAGGGGAGGGGCAGAGAGACACAGAAACAGAATTGGAAGCAGATTCCAGGTTCTGAGCTGTCAGCACAGAGCCCGATGCGAACTGTGAGAACTGAACTCACGAACTGTGAGATTGTGACTCAAGCCAAAGTTGGACGCTTAACCGAGTGAGCCACCCAGGTGCCACTCAATGAGATTATTAAGCCGCCAAAGGACATATATTATGCTTCTATTTCCTTTGCATACCCTTATAGTATCACATAGCTGCTCTTAATAACCACTTGAAAATGCTAAATGTTTTGGAACACGAATTATCTGAATGGTTGAATTGCTTCTTTCAATATAAGCCCATTGAAAAACTTTAAATCATCTCTCTTAAGTCATATGATGGATCCAGGAACCAAATCTGTGCTGACTGCTCTTTCACACCAATCAGTGGCCTGTGGGATTCATGGAAATATGTGTCTTGGAAAAATGAGTCACTCCACCAACGCACAGCTGGACTCTCACACCCAGAGCACAATGAAAATGTGGAAATCTGAGTGAAACACAAGGAATCTATGTCGGAACAAGAGTTCACATTCTTCCTGCTCTGTTACATTGTGAAATGGAAACATGGTTTCCTGGGAAAAGGGCCAGATTTCACAAATTAAATGGCTTTGCTTAAATGTGCACAGCTGCTAAACACTTACCGTACTTATTGAGTGTCTTGTTTTGAAGATCTGCTCTTGATTCCAACTGGAAAGTTGAAAGGAAGCAGTCGGGGAGGTCTTCTTGTGTGCCACAGAATGGGTTTAACAGAAAGTTGTCTTGAATACCATCAGTTCTTGACTGGTTCAAGTGCATGATAGGGAAAAGTGTTATGCACATTTTTTGCCACCAATGATATGTCAACTTTGCATATGCACATGCAACTCTGACATGTCCCTTTACATATATGAACACATTTCATCCTCAAAACAGCCTTCGTATTTTTTATTATGGGAAAGTTCAAATGTAGGCAAAAGTAGAGAGAATAATATAATGAGTCTCTATGCACCTATCACCTTGCTTGAACAATGATTAACACATGGCCAACCTGCTTGCATCTGTATGCTTATCCACTCCCCTCAGACTTATTTTGAATCATATCCTAGATGTAATATCATTTCATCTGTAAATAATTCAGTATGTATCTCTTAATTCTAAAGATTATTTTTATTTTTATTTATTTATTTTAAAGTAATCTCTACATCCAACATGGGGCTCAAACCCACAACCCTCAAATCAAAAGTCTCATACTCCACTGACTGAGCCAACCAGGCACTCCCAAGGATTATTTTTTTAATTAATTTTTTTAACGTTTATTTATTTTTGAGACAGAGAGAGACAGAGCATGAACGGGGGAGGGGCAGAGAGAGAGGCAGACTCAGAATCGGAAGCAGGCTCCAGGCTCTGAGCCATCAGCCCAGAGCCCGACGCGGGGGTCGAACCCATGGACCGTGAGATCGTGACCTGAGCTGAAGTCGGACGCTCAACAGACTGAGCCACCCAGGCACCCCCCAAGGATTATTTTTAAAGTATAACCATAATGCAAGTATCACACTTTAAAATTTATTAATAATTCCTTGATGTCAGCAAATATCAATATTCAAATTCCCCCAACTGTCTCATAAACCTTTTTGTTTTGTTTTGTTTTGCCTACAATTTGTTTGATTGAATCGGGATCTACATAAGATCCAATACATTGTAATTGGTTGACTGGCTTTTCCTTTTTTTTTTTTTTTTTCCCCCTTTTTAAGTAAACTCTTTACCCAACGTGGGGCTTAGGTGTTGTTAGACTGATACAACAATTATAGAGTTCCCCATTCATTTCCATGTCAGAGTTTTAGCAGGCATTAATGATCATTATCTAGATCGTTATTTTACTAGAGGTTACAAAATGGTGACATTTCATCGCTCCACCTTCATTTATGAGCTGAAATTATTCTATAAATAAGTTTTTTGTTTTTTTTTTAATGTAAGCTCTACACCCAATATGGGGCTTGAACTCATGACCCCAAGAGCAAGAGTTGCATGCTCTATTGACTGAGCCACTACTAAGAATTTTCCCTCACCAAATATTTGGTAACTCTGAGGTACAATTCAAACAGAAAAGGCAGGATAAATGCTTATTTCTCTTTATTTCAAGTTTTTAGTAGAATAATTAGTTGGTTCTCCAGTATTTTCCAAGGTGATTCCCAAGGAGTTTTTTGTTTGTTTAGCATCATTATGATCTCATGAATTTAAACATATTTGATGTGTATTACCTGAAACCAAACAACTGGAAAAGTAAATTAACAATGCTTTTCTTTTTTTTTTTAACTTTTTAAAATGTTTTTTTAATTTATTTTTGAGACAGAGAGAGACAGAGCATGAGCAGGGGAGGGGCAGAGAGAGAGGGAGACACAGAATCCAAAGCAGGCTCCAGGCTCCGAGCTGTCAGCACAGAGCCCAACGTGGGGCTTGAACTCACGGACTGTGAGATCATGACCTGAGCTGAAGTCGGATGCTCAACCGACTGAGCCACCCAGGTGCCCCAACAATGTTTTTCTATGCATACTTTGCTACTTATATAAAGAAAGAGATCAATTACAAATATATAAACCAACATAAAGAATTTCTTCTTATTTTGAGAGAGAGAGAGTATGGGGGAGGGGCAGAGAGAGGGAGAGAGAGAATCCCAAGTAGGCTCTGCAATGTCAGTATGGAGCTTGATATGGAGCTTGAACTCATGAACTGTGAGATCCTGATCTGAGCTGAAATCAAGACTCGGACTCATGGGAATGCAAGCTGGTGCAGCCACTCTGGAAAACAGTATGGAGGTTCCTCAAAAAATTAAAAATAGAACTACCCTATGACCCGGCAATTGCACTACTAGGTATTTATCCAAGGGATAAGGGTGTGCTGTTTCGAAGGGACACATGCACCCCCATTTTTATAGCAGCACTATCAACAACAGCCAAAGTATGGAAAGAGCCTGAATGTCCATCGATGGATGAATGGATAAAGAAGATGTGGTATACATATACAATGGAGTATTACTCGGCAATCAAAAAGAATGAAATCTTGCCATTTGCAACTACATGGATGGAACCGGAGGGTATTATGCTAAGTGAAATTCGTCAGAGAAAGACAAATACCATATGACTTCACTCATATGAGGACTTTAAGAGACAAAACAGATGAACATAAGGGAAGGGAAATAAAAATAATATAAAAACAGGAGGGGGAGACAGCATTAGAGACTCATAAATATGGAGAACAAACAGAGGGTTATGGGAGGGGGTGTGGGAGGGGTGATGGGCTAAATGGGTAAGGGGCATTAAGGAATCTACTCCTGAAGTCATTGTTGTACTATATGCTAACTAATTTGGATGTAAATAAAAAAAAGAAAATTAAAAAAAAAAAAAAAGAAAATATCAGCTTCCCTCAAAGCTATGTCAGGATGTCTACTAAAGATTTCATGGGACAATATCCAGATGCTAACTCATAGGTATCATGAAAATAAAAAATGATTTCATTTCCACTAGAGATGGGGCTTAAACAGTTCAATTACCTTAGAAAACTATTCCACCAAAACATTCGAAGACGAAAATAAGACCTGGTGTTAAAATCTATGATTACCATTAAAGGGTAATTAAAATATTACCAGGGATTCAGCAAGTATTTCAGGATAAGGATGCTTAAATCTTCTCGATCAATCTATTTTTAGATGTGCTTCCAGGTCTATATTCCTTTTTATATATTCAATAAATAATTTTTAAGAAAAAAAAAAAAGACTCAGACTCGTAACCGACTGAGCCAGCCAGGCACCCCCTGAATTGTACACTTTAAATAGGTGAATTATGCAATGTGAATTGTACCTCAATAAAGCTGGTTTGTTTTTTTGTTTTGTTTTGTTTTTACTTTTTTTTTGGAGCAGTTTAAAAACTGTGTTTTTTTAAAGAAAAAAATGAAAGGAAGAAAAAATAGCAAATGGGACAAGACACAAGTTAATGAACAAAATCTCACAAGGGTCAGGAGGGAGAGTTGCAAGGACAAACTGGTCAGTGGTACTAAATGCTGCAGGGTTCAAATAAAATTAGAAAAGGAGAGGTAATAGGTAGAATATGGAGTTCATTAGTGACTTTTAAGTGCTCTTGTAGTAGAGAGGAAGCCATACTTTTGGATAAATAGAAAAAGTTTAAGAACTGAATTGGGGGTGAGGGATCTGTAGCAGCAGTTCTAGAAAACAATGAAATTTGAACAGTAGAAAACAGACGGACCCACACTTGAGGAGACAGGAAGGTAAAACCAATTAAGACTGCAGTTTTTGTTTGTTTGTGTGTTTTTGTTTTTTATTTTTAGGATAAGAGACCAGTGCATGATGAAGGCAGAGAAGGAGGAGAGGTTTTAGGGCATTTCCACTAATTTATTTTCTTGATGTTTATTAGGCCGCATCACTGCTTCCCTGAGACTAAAAACTCTCCCCCCACAGCAAATTTGCCGTGTCCTTTCAATGGTTTCTCGCACTAAACTATGCATAAATTAGCACTTAAAAATAATTTTGACTGTTTTCTGGCTCAGGAAAGCTACCCTATACATTAATGTTTGAAGGAGAAGAAAGGAAGGAATTTTTGAGGCAGAGAAACATACAAATACTATAGGCATTTTTTGTTTATGTCAGAGGGACAAGAATAGTGCCTATAAATCCTGGGAGAAAAACATCGCTGCTGTCTGTGGCAGCTGCGAGCCAGCTCCTGAAGACACATTCATCCCAACCGCTTATTATTAACAAAACATACTGTCTACCCAGGATCGCTCCCAGGAGGGATCCAAAACTGAATGGAACATACTGCACACTGTGCCCCTCACACCTTACTGGATCTCCGTAAGTATATACTCATAAGACCTATGGCAGCACCACAGTAAGAGATGAACAATGCCTGGTCATCTCTCGCCCCAGCCCCACACTTTCACAATAAGCGTAGTTGCTGCAGGGTGAGGTGGGGAGGGTGTACCCTTTCTCCTTTCCACCTACAGACTCTCCCCTCTGTGAACCTCTCCCCCCTCTCCCAGAAAGTGGTGGCAATACTCCTTGAACTGCTGGAGCATTTTCCACTTTGTATAAGAAATTATTTATGCATATATCGCCCTTGTTACACTTTGAGCTTCTCAACAGGAAGGACTGGGCTTTATTAAATCTCCTTAAAGTCCCCAGTCTGGTAGCTGGCTCACGTGAAGTGAGCTTTCTGAACAAATGAATGGATGGAGGAATATGACAGAGCTCTGTGAGATTACAGTGGCTGACGTGGTTGTTATCCCCGTGTTCTTTTTCTGGGCCAAAGGGTTGTTTGTTTCCATCTCCCCATCCCTTTTACAGACTGCCTCAGCAGCTGAAAGTACACAATGGAACAGCATGCCTTTCAGCAAGTAGAGACAGCAGTGGAAAATGCAAAGCATCAACCCTGAATGCAAGCGATGGCATACTGAACACTATTGCAGATGAAGAGAAAGTGATTATTTTCACTGAAATGGAGTGAAGCCCTCTGGTAAGGCTCTTCTTGGGCTCCATTTCTTGGGATCAGGATTGATAAAGCCAATGCAAGAAGGCTCAGCACGCCCCCTGTTGGATTTAGCTGACATCTAGTAGGAAGAAGAGCAGAGAAACTTGTTGATGCACACGTTTCTTGGAGGTAGGAATGCAGGGGTAGGGCCCTTTCTGCAAAATTCTCTGTTAAGGCGTCAGATGAGTCAGAGATGTATTCACTGGACTATCCCGGGACATAATTTGACTCATCCACAAACACTGACATTCCTTTTTGAAGAACAGAAATATTTTCCTAATGTGAAAGCCAGAATGGCATGGACTTAATTCCTTTTAGCAAGCATACAACCACAAAATCAACCACTAAAACTCCTCTTCAGTGTCTCCCTCATCTGCTGTAAGGTTTAAATCGTAATGTCTGAATCTTCTTTGATACAGAATTGGCTAAATTAGTACATCCATACATTGGAAAACAAGTCAGTTCTACACGCTACATGGAACAATCTTCCAGGTATGTTATTAACTGAAAAAAGCAAAGTGCTGAGCATACATATGTAGCAGTATATTTAAATATGTATTTCTATAGAAGGTTCCACAAGAAAATAGTAACAGTTTGTATCTTGGGAGAGAAATTAGTTGTGCAGACAAGAGTAGAAAGAAAAGTTCTTTTCACTCCATTTCTTTGTGTCCTATTCAAAATCTGTATCTTGTATGTCACCTGTGAAAATAATCTAACCATTTAAAAAAAAATAAGAAACTGGGCCACTAGGCTGGCTCAGTCGGAAGAGCATGTAACCCGGGGTTGTGAGTTCAAGTCCCACACTGGGGGGTAGAGATTACTTAAAAAAAATAAGAACCTTATGAAGGGCTATAAGGTTTTCTACTGTCACTCTTCTTTTTTCTAGAAGTCTTATCAATCCTCAACAGAAGCAACTTAAACTGCTATAATATTTTCTCTTAAATTCTAAAATAAATTGGTAATCTGTCAGTTCTTGCAGATATATATCTGCTAGTCATTGGGGCTATCTTGGACTGTCCCAGATACACTGAACTCTTCAGCTCCTTTCTGGCTTGGTGGGTTCTCTGAATGGATTGTTGTGGTCTAAGGCCCCACTGGGCAGTTTTTCACTCTTCCTAATGATAATGCATGCCAGACTAGAAGTGACCTTTTGCCAAGGCCATCATCTATCCAGCTGGGGAAACCCAAGCTTGGTTTCCTAACCAGGGAAAAGGTTTGTAGCTTTTCTGGGGGAAAGAGGGCTGGTGTCACTCCAGGGAACTCATGGTCCAGTGCTGTGCTGGAGAGCAAAATGGGGGAGCACGGGCAGCCTCTTTTTCTCTAGACTTCTGAGTCCTCCTTGGTTCTGGTCCTTGGTACCCATCACGGTTGAAAATATATCTGTAGTCAATACTCAGGACTGCGTGCTCAAAACCAGCATGCATGGGTGGCCATGTCTGCCTATCCCTGTCTCAAAGAAAGGTAGAGTGTTAAGGTAGAAAAAGCAAGAGAGGAGTCCAGGGGCCTGATTAGAGCACCAAGCACCAAGCCAAGGCTAACCTGTGGGTACTTCTGGCAAGTCACTTGCCCTCTCTAGGCCCTCGTGTTCCTGTCTGTCAAATGAGGAGGTGGGATCTGATGATCTCTCTTATTGCTAAGGGCCAGTCTCTGGATCAGAGAGGTAGATAAACTCCTAGGTCCTGCTCTCTGAAGTTAATGTCAGCTAGGCCTCTGGCAGGGAGAAACACAGGAAAAGGTGATTATTTTTAATATTTGTTTATTTGGGGGAGGGGAGGCAGAGAGAGCAGGACAGAGGATCCAAAGCAGGCTCCGAGCTGACAGCAGAGAGACAAATGCAAAGCTCAAATCCATAAACCATGAGATCATGACCTGAGCCAAGGTCCCATGCTCAACCCACTGAGCCACCCAGGTGCCCCGGAAAAGTGGTTTTTAAAGAGAGTGAGAGGTTGGTAAAAGGCTTTACTTCCTATTTTACTGTCCATCTCACTCCTACTCTGTTAGGAACTTCACAGCCCCTCACCAACTAATCTAAGTTCTCCCTTCCCCAAACCACCCCTCAAGCTTTTATTATTATTATTTTTTAAGATTTTATTTTTAGGTAATTCCTACACCCAAAGTGGGTCTTGAACTCACAATCCCAAGATCAAGAGTTCCATGCTTTACTGACTGAGCCAGCCAGACACCCCAGAACCCTTCAAACTTTTAGAACACTGGGTGGTAACTTGGTCGTGGGGGAGGTATTGGCACCTTGGAAAATACTGTGAAAGCCATGGATTTTTTTCCCTCTCAAAAACTGTGCACAGGCAAATACGATATTCTCCACACGATTTTAGGATCTCAAGTTCTATTTGACTCCCCGCTCTAGAACTTCAAAGGCTGAGGTGGGTTTGTGGGTAAGCAAAAAAAAAAAAAAAAAAAAAAAAAAGCGGGAGGGAAAAGGAGAGGCCCACTCTAGGACCTGTTTCCCTTTCCAGCTCACATTCCTCCGCCCCAGTCCCGCTGCGCGGCCTCCGCTGGCAGCCGAGGCCCTAGTCTCCGCTCCAACTATTCCAACCATCCTGGGAAGGGTGGGGCGCTCGGCTCTTGGGTCCCCCTCGGTCGCCCCCCTTCCCCACCATCGGTCTCCCCTTCTGCCCCGGTCCCTCCCTTTCTGGGGTGGGGCCAGCCAATGGGCGACGAGATTCCGGGGTTTGGCCCGGGAGCCCGGGAGCTCACCGATTCCCCGCCCCACAGTTCTGGCCACCGTCCCGGTGCGCACGGACGTGGCTCGAGTTTCCTCGGCTCTCCGCTCTTTCTCGCTTTTCCCCCTCCCGCTCTTCTTCCTCTCCTGGGCTCGGGCTCCAGCTCCAGCTCCACCCGGCCGGCCCCGCACGGCTCCGGGTAGTCATGGAGGACACCCAGCTCCATATCATCGAGCAGCCGCTTCCCGGGTACCCCGAAGTCGGGGACCCGGGGTCCTCCCCTACGGGGGCGCCAGCGGCGGAGGAGCCGTCAGGGGCCGGCTCCGAGGAGCTGATCAAGTCAGACCAGGTGAACGGCGTGCTGGTGCTGAGCCTTCTGGACAAAATCATTGGCGCCGTCGACCAGATCCAGCTGACCCAAGCCCAGTTGGAGGAACGGCAGGCGGAGATGGAGGGCGCCGTGCAGAGCATCCAGGGCGAGTTGAGCAAGCTGGGCAAGGCACACGCCACCACCAGCAACACCGTGAGCAAGTTGCTGGAGAAGGTGCGCAAGGTCAGCGTCAACGTGAAGACCGTGCGCGGCAGCCTGGAGCGCCAGGCAGGCCAGATCAAGAAGCTGGAGGTCAACGAGGCGGAGCTGCTTCGGCGCCGCAACTTTAAAGTCATGATCTACCAGGTGAGCTGGCGGGAAGGACCGCGCCCGGCCCAGCGTCTCCAGGGCTTGGGGTGGGGGGACCTGCCCGCGGTGCTGAGCTCCCGCCAGCCTGGCCTGGCCCGGAGGACCCACCCTCCTTCCGGCGAGCGCCGCTAGAGAGGGGTGGGGTGGGTGGCGGATTTCTGTGGGGCGCGGAGGGGCGCGCTGTGCACCCCGTGCCTGATCACCTAACCCCCTCCTTCGGGTGACAAACTCGCAACCTAGTTAGGGGGCTGGACTCGGGGACGCTCCCCATCACAGACCGCTCCCAGCTCGGCTCTGTCAAGTCTACCTACTTGGCGGAGGTTTTGGGAAAAGCCAGGGGTCCCTGGCGGCCGGTGGGCCCGCTGTAAACGGACACTGGCGGCGCGGCCCGGGTTTGGGGCCTCCGGCGCTGTTCGCCCGATATAGCGGGTGATTCAGGGCTCAGGCACGCACCGGCGGGGGCTGCGCCAGGCGAGGGACGCGACCGCCAGCACACGCCCCCGGACCCCGCGCCCTCGCGTGGGCCTCGGCTACCGCCGCGTCCCCTCGCTGCGATCTGCTCCTGGCCCTCCCGGCACTTTCAGGACCTTGAGGATGCTGGCAGCGCGCCCGAACCCTTTGCCGGATGGAAGCAGGCGCGAGGGGAGGGGGAGCGGGGTGCGTTGTGAGAAGTGCAAGAGGGCCCCGGCCGGTCCCGCAATCTAGGCGCGGAGAATCACCCCGCTTGCCTCCCTGACCGCCTAGCAGCGGGCAGACTTGCGGGAGGAGGCTGGCGCGCCCCAGGCCCCGCCCAGGCCGCTTGTTGCTTCCTATGCACCTCTCCTGGTTTCTCCCGCCCTGTTAAAAATGGTTTTTTTTTTTGTTTTTTTTTAAATCATAACCCCAAATAAACCTGGAAATTTCAGTGTTGCTGGTCCTCTCCGCTTATCTCTCCCCGATCCCATTAGAAGTGGGTCTGAGCTAAGGGCTTGGTGATCTTTGGTGGGGTGGGAATGTGCCCAGTGTCGCCTGCTCTGCTTCCTGCAGGCCTGGTTGCTGTTCCCACCCCAAGGAGGTGAGACCAAGGGGGTGAAGGGGTTAGTCTATGCTCCCTCTGCCCCTTCCTCTCCCTACAGAAGGAATGTAAGGAAAAGGAAGGCTAGATTTCCCACACCCCCTAGGAGAGAAAACCTGTCAGGGATCTGTGGTTTCACTGACTGCACCAGGGCCTGGTCAGCCAGGTTCTGAGTAAACCTCTGGGATTCAGTGAGGTCCTTGCCTTGGTCTCTCTAGGAGGAGCTAAGAGAGATGCAGTGTTTGAGACCAGTAGACACAGGGAGAACGGCGAACTGGCACCTGAGGAGGTGGTGTTGGGACAGAGACAGAAGTGGTACTCCCCCTCCTTCCAATGCCCAGGGACTCCTCCCAAGTGGCTCAAGAAGTGAGCCCCCCTCCCCCAATATAGCACCATCTCGTAGAAAATGTTTGTCTAGAGCTGTTTCCACTTACTCTAACTGCTCCAAGGAATGTGTGTGTGAAAGATTCTTAAAAGAGATCGGATTAGCACTGGGGGGGGGGGGGGGGGGAACTAAGGAAAGAACACCCAGGGGTCCGGGACAGCCAGCCAGCTCTTTTCTCCAGAGCCTTGTGTGCTAGAAAGTTGCCACGAAGGGCTTGGATAGGTTACCCTCCTCACTCTAAATATCCCAGACCGCAGAACCTGGAAAAGTTCTTGGCCTTGAGGTAAAACTGTCAAAGGTTGAGATGCTGAGAGAAGGGCGGGTACTGAGGAGAAAAACTCCTGTGCAGGGGCCAGTGGCATCGTCATGACTCCCTTTAGCAGCTGGCAGGGTTCTATACACCTTGTGTCTGTGGGGGTGGGGGAAGGGGGTCTAATCACAGGGTGGCTTTGACTGCATCTGAACTAAACCAGGGCCAGTGGGAGGCAGAAGGCTGAGGTAGAAAGAATGGCACAAGCCGGGGACCTAAGCCCCCAAACCACAGGAGAGATAACTAAGAAATAACATGGTTCCAACCTGGAGAGGAGCTCAGAGGTAAGGAAAAGATTCCAGCAACAGGGGTGGGGCTTCCCTGAAACAGCACTTCCCTGAGCTGCAGAGCAGATGTCCCAGGTAGGGGTGAGGGTGTAGGGTACTGTGCTGCTAAAGGAAAAGCACAGGCTGCTCCTCCCTGAGTCTGGATGCCTGGGAAGAGAATGAGGTAAAAATAGCTTTGCGCCTTGGCAGACCTAATAGGGAAGACTGGGGGCGGCGGCATTTATGGTAGTCAGGCTGAGGGGTAGGATGCTTGGGTGGCCAAGCATCAGAGGCTTGGAGAAAGGCCTGGGAGAGTGTGAGTTCTCCAGAGTGGCGACAGGGGAGGGGATGCTGTATTCCCCACTGCAGATGTAGGAGGTGATGATGTGGCACTGGGGGCAGGGTGGAGGGGAGAATGAAAGGAGGGAGAAGGCCCCCGCTGTGGGATCAGGTCATCTGGCCGCCTATATTTTCTTTCTGGGGGATAAAGAAAGGAATGACTTATGTGGCTTCACCCCATATTCAAGGAACTGCTAGGCGCAATGAGTTCATAGGTTAAGTTTATGTTTGATCCCCCCACCCCGCCACCATGAAATTCAGCACCCTCCATCCCAGGATATCAGAGCCTCCACCCTGAACCCACTTCTGAGTCATTACTGTCCTCTGGCATTTCCCTATCTCCCTAAAAAACTAGCAGTTTGGCATCCCTTCCTATCAGGTGACACCTGGCTAGGCAACAGCCAGTGAATGCAAAGAGCAAATTCTACCAGTGGCTAGGGGTCAGCGGACTGAGAACTAACTGCTGGGAAGATCAGGCAGATTGTGGGCACACCACAAACAGGAGGGGTAGTGATCATTAAAGAACCAACTCTTCCTGACAATGATTTGGATACTATTAGTGTTTAGAGCACAGAAAAGGGGGCTAAAATGGAAAGAAATTTTCTGGAGCAGTTTTGATGGGACAGTGACCTACACATGGACCCATCAGACCTACTCCAAGGACTTGAGGATAGAACCAGGAAGCACTTAAGGGATTAAAGGCTCATGGGCTTTAAAGACGAGGGCACCAAGGCTGGAATGAGGGCTTGTTGGCTTTTCCTCCCAAATCCTAACCTAAATTCTAGCTTCTTCCTGGACTTGAAGCAAATCAGGGCTCCCTCGATCCAGAAGAACTCATAAGCTTTGTCCCCAAATATTCCAATGTGGGGCTCTTGTCCCTCTCATCCCTCTAAGCCTAGTGGCCACGGAAAGAGTGCTTACCACATCCTTCCTCAAAAAAGCGGAGTTTTTCCTGGTCACTGGCTCCAAAGCAGGAGGGTATTTTGGGAAGCATTCCTAAGACCAAAGGAAAATAATTCTCCTCCCTCTGTTTTTTTCCCTTTCTTTTCTTTCTCTCTTTTTTTTTTTTTTTTTTTTTTTTTTAGTAAGTAAAATGTGACTATTGTAAAGGTCAAAATCAAAAAGGGATGCAATGGCACAGAGTAAGCAACTGATAGAAATGAGAGGATACTGTTGCTAGGCAACCTACCTCAGAGATGAGGGGTGGTTTGTTCCATTTTATTGAACCATACTATTGTGAATATTTCATTATTCTGTCATTACAGACTTTTAAGCTGGAAGATACTTCAGAGATCATCAATTTCTGCTCTTTCATTTTGTAGCTGGGGAAGTGGAGGCCCAGAGAGGGGAAGTCACTTGCCTACTGTCGCTGAAGTTAGTGAGGGTCAAAGCGGGGGCAAGAATCCAAGTGTACCCCTTATTCTGCTATATTCTCTATTCCCCAATTCCTCCTTCCATTCCTGGGCTCTGCAGCAGAAGTCAGGGTGCAGGTTATTCCAACAGAGGATTAGTTCTGGCTCCTTCATTCTGTAAGGGAGATAGCTGCAGGGTTCTGGCACTCAGGCTACTGTGTGTGTGTGTAGACCCACATGTGCACACATATGCAATACTGGCTAAGAGTGGCTAAGGTTGGTGGCCATTAGCTGCTCAGCCTCATGGTGCCGAAGTAGAGGCAATGACCAATGACAGTGACCCAATGACAGTGGGAGGGGAGGGGTGCAGAGGACAAGGTGTGGAGCTCCCTGGCCAGTATGGGGGTGTCCCCTGGCATGGACTCTGCATCTAGTTATGACAGGACCAAGCTGGCTTTCTCCTTGGCCTCCCTGTCACTTGCCCCTTCTCCTTGTACTCCACAGGGTGGGCTGGCATCTGCTGCTTTGTGTTTTTGTGGCTGTAGGCCCCTACCCTGTCACTGGAGTCTGGTGATGCCCCTAACTGTCCCTCTCCCTGACTTCTGATGGTCCAAAGCAAGAGTGGCAGCTCAGCCCCTCAGAAGGGAGAATAGGCGCTAACACTAGGTCCCCAGGATGTAGGACCTACAAAGGTTCCCACCTGTCATAAAAATAGCTTGGTTTTTTTCCTGATTTCTCTGTGCATTTTAGGCTTTGATATCCCAGGCGTGGGGAGGGGGAGGGGTGGCAAGGGAGGCAAGAGGTGGGGATGTGGCCAAAGGGAAATAGCCAGAACATCCCTCTTCCAAGCCCCTCCCTTTCCTTATCCGGGGTGGCACCCAGTGCCCACCCTGCCCCAGGGGAATAACAAGAACTGGGATCAGCAGCATAGGACTCTGGAGACAGTGGAGTTGTTCCCCTACTCGCCTTCTTTTTCACTCATCAGAGCCTCCACAGCTAGAGTCAATAACTGGCCTCTTAGAGGACTCCTTTTCCACCCCCAGCAGCCTCTTACCCCCTCACGCCAGCCTTCAATAACATCATCCTAAGACCACAGCTGGGTAGGGATAGAAGGTAGGAGGCCAAGGATGGGACTGGGGAAGATTCTAGAGGGAGGGAGAGAGGCGTCTGTTTAAATTGTGTTTATTAATCATGGGCTTGAGTGTGTCCCACTTTCAACCCCAGGGCCCTTGTGATGAAGCATTTAAAATGTGGTTCCTTTCCATCCTAATACATGTTGTACTCCCCTCCCCCTACTCACTAGCTCCAACTCCGCATGCCCACTAAGGCCTCTTTCTCTCAACCCCATCCGCACCCATCTCAAGCCCCATTTAAACCCCTTTTCCTCATCTTAGCCCAAGAAGAAGCTGAAAGCACCCTCTGACCCGGCCACACCCAAGATCGTGCCTTTTGACCTTCTGCCTGAGACTGAGCCCTTTGACCTGAAGCCTGAGACAGTGCCTGAACTCCCACCCTTTGACCAGACGCCTAGGACACTACCCTATTACCCAGAGCCTGTGCCTCTGCCCACCCCAGAGGAGCCAGCAGCCGGTGGGGGCACTTAGGGTCTCCGGGGTGATGTGGGCATGGGGGGTCACTCCAGTCCACCATCAGCTCACTGCCTAGCAGTGGTCAGTGTCCGGATGGCAGGCCTCTTCCAAGCATGGGTGGGTGGCGGGCATTGTGAAAACGCTCTCGCATTATGCAGAGTTCAGGGGAATGTGTTGTGTGCAGTGGGGTGGGAGGTGAAGGGACGGGGCCCTCCCCTACCTCTTGGTTTCTGTCTTAATAGCAGACACTCCAAACACCATCCTTGTGCTGCATCCAGTGTTGCCCTGCATGAAATTGCATGAAACTGTGCCATGGCATCTGATTCTCCTTCCCACTCCCCTTCTGACTCCTCCTCTGGGACAGGCCAGCTTGGCTCAAAGCTTCTCTGGAGAGGGCCCTCATGAGGCCCAGGCCTGGGATCTGTTCTGTGCCCTGTCCACCCCCTCCCTGTAGCTGAGGAAAACATTTACACTGATTTTTTCCATTTTTTTTTAGAAAATGTTTTGCAAAGGGATCCCTTATGTTTGCCAGATCCTGCCTTGGGCGGGGCACCCAAAAGCTGCCAACTCCGAGAGACCGGATGGAGGGGCATTTTAGCTGCCTCTGGCTTGGATCCTTTGGCTTCCCTATAGCACAAGAGTGTTTCCTCAACTTTTTCTTTCTTTCTTCTTCTTTTTTTTCCTCCCATAACCATCCTTCTAAGGAGTCTTTTTAGACGTTCTTTTCCCCCAGTCTCCTCCTCCACGAAATCTTAATACTACAGATATGCTATGTATCTGTGTATGCACTGGGACTCTGAGCACTACAAACTATTGCACTAAAATCCCCCCTCCCCTCAATAATCCATTTCCACCCTCTTGGGGGCAATATTACCCCTGTTGAGAATCCTGCTCTAACAGAAAGGACCCTTTGCCTTTGGTTTCTCTCACCCCTTGTCTCAGCAATCTAAAGTAATGATCCTGAGTTTTTACAACTTTCCCTCTCTTCCACCTCTCCCCAAGTCTAGTACCCTCTTCTAACTTAGTCTCTGAGCAGATCCTAGGTCTCTGAATTAACTCTCCAAAGTCGTCTTCTCTGGCCATTCCTGGGCAGAAGTTGGGGACAGAGCTCTAAGCTAAGAAAGGCTCCTGGGGCGCTTGGCTGGCTCAGTCAGTAGAGGATGTGACTCTTGATTTTGGGGTTGTGAGTTCAAGCCCCACGCTGAGTGTAAAGCTTACTTAAAAAAAAAAAATTTTTTTTAAGAAAGAAAGAAAAAAGAAAGGCTCCTACTTATATCCATATGACATTGTCCCCTTTTCCCTGACAAATGTGAATGCCTGGATCAGGCACATAATAGGTGCTCGATTAAATTGTAATCATATTACAGTCTTCTTCCTAAGCCAGAGGATCTTCAGTTTATACAGCAGGGTTGGGGAGAGGAGTAGAAGGGGCGGGGAGCCTCCCTGGGGCTCCTGAAACTCACCCTGGACTGGTGCCTTCCTGGGTTGGAGAGCTATGTGTGCTTGGTGGGGGGCAAAGGGATCTATGCATGCTTTTGCTCAGACCTGGTCATTAAAGGTAACTCTGGAAACCAATCCTGTTGGGAGTGGTGGTTTTGTTTAATAAAAACGTGAAAACAGAACACACAGAGACCTCCCCCCCTGCCTGAGGCCCTTCCTTTGGTGAAGGAGCTCTGCCAGGGAAGTAGGGGTGGGACAAGGATGCCTGGCCAGTGTGTGGCCCAGGGTGAGGGGAGGTGCTTTGGAATTGTGTTGGTAGTTGTTGTAGCAACAGGCAGGCTGGGTGGGCCCAAGACAGCACTCCAAGGCTGTGAGTCAT
Source organism: Panthera tigris (assembly GCF_018350195.1). Lineage (NCBI taxonomy): Eukaryota > Metazoa > Chordata > Mammalia > Carnivora > Felidae > Panthera > Panthera tigris. The sequence continues at coordinate 40,683,075 of NC_056673.1, read as the reverse complement.
AGGGGAAACCTGGCTTGGAAAGGGGGAGAAAAGAGAAAATCCATTAATGGAGGAGAAAAGCTGAAGTCATGGTGGTATACCCTTTCCAGAGCCAGTCTACTGGACACTGTCCAGGGACTTAGGTTGAGTTGTTTCTTCCCCCACCCCAGGGACGTTCCACCAAGAAGGCAGCTCCTCCGGTGTAAACCATCACTCTGGAGGAGACCTACAATGAATGGGGTTATTATATTCCCACATACGTTTCTGGACTGGGGGAGACACCTCCAAATCCAAGAATAAACCTCCTTTCACTGGGAATACTCCCTGATGTTATATTTGAGACTTTTCATCAGAAACAAGGAAGATGGAATTGGCTACAAGAAGCCTGCAACGCTGTCCCTAGCCCTGTTCACTTCCAAGTTCAGCTGGCAAACACCTTTAATCTAGGAAGCCAGAGGCCAGGAAAACCAGTCAGCTCAGCCTTTAGGGGGTGGGGAGGGACAGGAGTGGGTGTGGGAGGGGGGTATCAGGGATGCTAGGAGTGGGGCAGGGAAACAATGTTGATTTGTTTTCCAGCAGCTGGGACTGTTTCCTGATTATTCCCCGCCCATCACCCTAATCCTTCCCTACCCCATCCACATTGTCTGAGCTTAGTGAAAGGCGGGGTTCTCCACTACCCTTTGGTGGAGCGTGTGTGGGGTTTTAGACAGGCTTGTGAAGGAGAGATCAGAGCTGAAATGTTTTTGATAGTGGAGCTGCAGGTAAATGCTGGGTGGAGAGGGATGAAGAGGTAGCCCGGAGTTTCGATCATGGAGAGTCGTAGAATGGTGTGTAAAAGAGAGGACTCAAATAGCAGGCAGAGAGACGTGACTGTAAAGAGGACACCCAAAGGGTACAACTGCAAATGAGAAGGAATGTTAAGACAGGTTGGGACACCCTTATACTGAGATCAAGGAAAACACCCTTCAATGCCTCTGTGAATGATAAGAGGCAGAGGGATGGACAGAATGACTATACCAAGCCAGCTATGGCAGGTGGAGACTACAAGTCCCAGCATGCCCTGAGCCCAGATCACCTTGCCTGCTGGGAGGTGTAGTTGAGTAATGAGAGCTTGAGGTGGCTTGATGCCCAGCACTGCTGTGCCCAGTTTGGGAGAAGAGGTGGAGCTAGCTTTCTGTCTTTGTCCTTGCTAATGCTATTGACAGGGAGGGAAGGAAGTTGGGAGGGGGTGTTCCTAGTTTTCAGTGTAAACCAGGAAACTCTGGCGGGGATGTGGATGGGAGGGAAGAGGAAAGAGGTTGGGGGCTGGGGAAGGAATTTCTGTAGCAGGTGGCTCTGAGATACCAAGTGGCGTGTGTGTGTGTGTGTTATGAGAGGGGTCAACTCATGTTGCCTCATTTTTCTCAGATGGGATTTCCTTACAATTCTGGGAAACAATCTTCAGAAAACCCTTTGCAAAACGACTGTCTCTCATTCCTTCATCTGAAGTCCCTAAAAGGAGTCTGGGCCAAAGAGATCTGGGTTTATGTTTATGTTCTGGGTTGTGCCCTCTTTCCCTTTCTATAATCAGCCTCCCCTACCTTCTTGAGGGGGATGATCCTGGGATTCTGAAATGTTGGCCCAGAGTCAAGACCTTGGAAAATCTTCCCAGAATGGAAAACAGTGTTGGTGCTAGGTACTCCCAGGGGAAGAGGGAAGAACTGGCTCTGAACTCCAGATCTCAAGGAATCTGGGACCACTACCCTATTCCTGTCTCCTTGAGCTCCAGTCTGGGGGAAAAAGAAACAAGAATGGAAAAAGTAATGCTTCCCTTCCATTCTAAGGCTGGGAAGTCAGAACCATTAATGTCCATGTTGGGGAGAAAACATGCTCTTGGCTGCCAGCCAGCCAGCTTCCTCCTCTTTCCTCCTTCAATTTCTACAATGGGGGGGCGGGGGAAGGGGGGAATGACCACTGCTGGAGCAAATCAGTATGTGGAGGTCAAGGGTGGGGAGCATGAGCGCAGCACAGCTCTCCTTCCCTACAACTGGTTCTGAAATTATCTGAGGCCTGGGAAACGCACTCCCTTTATCTTGCCTTCAAGCTACCCTACCTGGGGGTCACCTGACACTGGCTGTGAACTCACCCCCTCTTACCTCCACCCCTCAACCGCGTCCCAAACCCCTTTGCGTTTTGGCTTGGCTAGAGCAGTGTGGGACTCCGTGCGCCAGAGGGCGCTCTGCCCATTCCCAAAGTTAAAAGTTGTGTTCCCTGGGACGCAATTGGTAAGGAGTGGTTTTCCTATAAGGTGGGGGGATGTAGGGCATAGGACAGGGTTGGAGGGCTGCAGAGATAATCAGCCCCAGCGCAATTACACTACAAGCCAATCTCTGATCGGAAGCTCGGTTCCCTCCTCACCCTGTCTGCATAGTTAACATTCATTCAACACATTTTACTGGACACCGACACAGTGTGTCCAGCTCAGGGTCGAGGCTCTGGGGTTACACCGACGAAGGAGTCAGGCCGATTTCACAGCTACCAGGCACTCCACAGGAGCACCCCCACCCTGCCTCCGGTTCGTCCAGTGTCCCCCACGTCCCTGCCCAACCCTCCGCTCTGCCCCTCACCTCTCCGCTCCGCTCTCCTTTTAGGATGAAGTGAAACTGCCCGCCAAGGTGAGCATCAGCAAGTCGCTGAAAGAAGCGGAGGCGCTGCCCGAGAAGGAGGGCGACGAGCTGGGCGAAGGCGAGCGGCCCGAGGAGGACGCGGCGGCGCTCGAGCTGTCCTCCGACGAGGCGGTGGAGGTGGAGGAGGTCATCGAGGAGTCGCGCGCCGAGCGCATCAAGCGCAGCGGCCTGCGGCGCGTGGACGACTTCAAGAAGGCCTTCTCCAAGGAGAAGATGGAGAAGACCAAGGTGCGCACCCGCGAAAACCTGGAGAAGACCCGCCTCAAGACCAAGGAGAACCTGGAGAAGACGCGGCACACGCTGGAGAAGCGCATGAACAAGCTGGGCACGCGCCTCGTCCCCGCCGAGAGACGCGAGAAGCTCAAGACCTCGCGAGACAAGCTGCGCAAGTCCTTCACGCCCGACCACGTGGTCTACGCGCGCTCCAAGACGGCGGTGTACAAGGTGCCGCCCTTCACCTTCCACGTCAAGAAGATCCGCGAGGGCGAGGTGGAGGTGCTGAAGGCCACCGAGATGGTGGAGGTGGGTGCCGATGACGACGAGGGAGGCGCGGAGCGCGGCGAGGCGGCCGACCTGCTGCGCGGGAGCAGCCCCGACGTGCACACGCTCCTGGAGATCACCGAGGAGTCGGACGCCGTGCTGGTGGACAAGAGCGACAGCGACTGAGCGGACGTGGGGCTCTGCCCAGGAGGCCGCGCCACCCCGCCCCGCCTCTCCCTGCCCCCTCCCCACGCCTTTCCTCTCCCGCCCCCCGCCCCCCGCCCGGAACTTTCTCTATCGCATTCTCTTTCGGCCCCAAACGGGCTGAGATGTTTCTAAATTGACAACGCCGCCCCTCAAGGTGCACCCCTCCAAGTCTTAAAGTTGTTAAGATGGGAGAGGGAGGCAGCCTCCTCTACGAACACCCCCAATTTGGGCATAGTCTGGGTGGGAATGGAGAGGGGGAGTGATCCGTGTCCTGGTCGTCCAAGTCAGGGATCTTAAAGGAAATTGCTGTCATTTCCATGGTTTCCCCCCCCCTCCCTTTGGGGTAGGCTGCCTTCCCCCTAACCTCCACCTCACACTCACAGCCAACTGCTGTCATTCCTGCTCACTGAGCTCTTTTTTCCTCATCCTGATCCCTGGAGACTTCAAAGCCAAAGTTACCATAAAAGGAAAGAGTGAATCTCAAAGAGGACCCTTGCCCACACGGAAGTCCCATACTGGAAGGACTTAAAAGCAGCTTTTGGGAGAACCTGGGGCAGTGGGGGAAGAAGGCAGAGTGAGCTGTGATTCTGGAAAGAGAGTCTAGCACAGGTGGTATCTGTAAAGCATCCCAACAAGGAAGCCTGGAGCTAAGTACCACCCTGGGGAAGGAGGGCGCTGGTGTGGAGAACACTTACATGTTTATGCATCCGCAGCAGCAGCACATGGCTATGGTTTTAGGAAGGAGAATGGGAAATAGTAGAAAGTGGAAATGGGTGAAGAGAGGAGAATTCTCTTCATTAGCAGCCTGAGAAACACAGGACGAGAATCCCATCTTAGAGGGGTTCTCAGAGGACAGCAGGACAATTTTCAGAATAAGGAGGGAGGACAGTTATGAGAAAGCAATGATCCAAAGGGAAGAGAGAGGGAAGCCTCACCTTTGTCCCTTAACTGAGATGTGAATGGCGGTGCCCCTTGTGGCAGCCCAGGTCTCAAAGTCCAGAAAAGGAGGGTCCCAGAAGGGGGCAGCACCAGACTGTGGAGAGCTGGGAGTTAGGAGGGAGGCAGCCAGGAAAAGAGAGCAAGGTGCAAACCGCCAGGGCACCAAGCTGAGAGCTGGAGGGGGGAAGGGGAGGAGAGTGTATGGAGCAACCCAGCCTTGGCTCACTCCTGGCAGTTTCTTCTCAAGATCCTTCCCTAGAGCTAGTATCGGAGCTGCAAAACTTGTCAAGCCCTCCTTACCCTTGTGGGTGCCTCTCCTGGATCGGTGGTGGTGACAGGGATGCTACTTCCAGTCCGAAAGCCTGATTTCTGTAGTCCACTGACAGGTTCTTCTGTGGACACTTCAGTACTCCCTGTTCCTCCCCAGTAAAGGTGGCTTGTCAGAAGGTAGGACAACTCCCTTCCCCCTCAAGCACAGCCCAGAGAGAGCTGAGGGCTTCCTTCTCCCCCACCTCCTCTGCCTCCTCTTCCCTGCTCTGCTTTTTAGAATTGCAGCTAATTGTTTTAAGGGGTGGAGGGAGGGAGCCTGGGGACACAAACTTTTTTTTTTACAATACAAAGCTTTGCTTCTCTCCCCTCGTTTTCTTGGTTCCCTTCTCTCTTCTGGATGGTTGGAGACTCTTCAGCTGAGGGAGGATGGGGATTGTGGGACAAGGTCCCTTGGTGCTGATGGGCTGAGGGGCCTGAGTTGTGGGCAGATACAGTTTCCTGTGGGCTCTGGGGAGCCTGTCATGTTGCTGTGTCCTGGTGAGCAGCCCGACCAATAAACCTGCTTTTCTAAAAGGATCTGCGTTGGATTATATTCTCTGAAGGCAGTTACATAGGCTCAGTTGCAGAGGACAGGAGGGGGCCAGGGAGGGGAAAAGGGAGACGACTGTTGGTATAAAGTTATTTATTTATTTATCTGTTTAGGTGGAGGCGGGGGAGGGAGAAAGAATCCCAAGGAGGCTCTGCACTGTCAGTGCAGAGCAAGACGCGGGGCTTGAGCTCACCAACGTGAGATAGTGACCTGAGCCAAAATTAAGAGGTGGATGCTTAGCTGACTGTGCCACCCAGGTGGCCCACAGACAATTGGTTTAAACCTGCCTCATTTGCCTGGGTGGGGAGTGGGAGTGAAGTGTTACCATCATCCCTGTTTTTAGAGATGAAGAAACACAGGGTGACTCATCTAAAGTCAAGTACCTGGTAAAGTCAAGTTCTCGGTAAGTGGCAGAGCTGGGATTATAAACCAGGCAGCCTGGTTCCACAGTCTGACTGATAAGAATCTATAACCCTGTACTGTCTAGATCCACTTCCCTGATGTCAAGGCATTAGCCCTCCAGACACACTCAGTTACTCTACTCAGTTTGAGCTTCCTCCCAAATGTACATTTCTAGATCATAGGCCTAGAGGAGGCAGTTTGGGGAGGGGAAAAATCAGAGGCCCTGACTCAGAAGGTTGAATGTCCTAGAGAAAGGATTCCAGTCCGTGTTATATGTGCCATAGTCACACAGCATATTTAATTCTCCCCAAAATCCTGGGATGGGCACCGATTTCACTGTGCAGCCTCTCTTCCCCATGAGCAAGCAGCCTGCTCTACCTTGTCCACAAGTTATGGGTTTCCTAGAGCAATGGACTCAAATCATCACATGGGTTCTGCCCGCATCAGAATCACCCTAATGAAAATACCGTCATTCCTGGGGCTCCAACCCAGCCTTCTGCCACTACCTCAAACAAGCTGGGTCCTTCCTCATGAGCCATGCATTTGACTCCCCTGCCCCTGCCCCCAGCAACAAGCACAGTGGAGTCTGGAGTTCTAAATCTCCCAGAAAGGGTTGGCTTCCCACCAAAAGAAATGAAAACTGATGCTGAAAAGTCAGAGCACGGGAGCCTGGAAACTTCCCTCCTGCCAGGAGAGGGTCCTTCTTCCTCTGGGATCCAGATGTACAGCTGTGAGAAGCAGGGAATGATGTCAGGACCCCAGCTATGGAATAATAAGGACAAGGGAAACCAGAAAAGCCCTGGGGTAGTGGGGCCATCATTTACTTCTCCTACCTACAGTAAAGCACCTGACACACACAAACCCCTTTCCTTCTAGAAGCCATGCCCCTCACTGGTCCACCAGCAGCAGAATGACTCGGCTGTACCTTCCCTACCCAGTGTTATTCCGGGCACCACTTTGTTAAGAGTCCTAATTCTCTGAACAGCCACATTTCTGCTGGCTCCTGCTCCATGGCATTCCTTCTTTACATAACAGTGTGGGGCCGAAACTTCCTTGAATCAGAATTTACTCCTTTTCCTCTTCCCTTGCTGCTGAGGGGAGGAGGAGGGCTGGTTTCAGGCACTGATGAGAGAGTCAACTGCCTACCAATCGGATTTTATGGAATTCCAAGGTCCCATAGCTACAAAGCCCTTTTTCCACCAACCAGTCATGAACTTGCCCACCCATCATTAGCAGTATTTCCATGGGTTAGAAGCAGACAATAAACTAGGGGTATTGTCTCTCGAAGGATCCCATCAAATGTGACCCAGGATCAAAGGAAGTTCCTGTACAGTCTCAGATTGAGTTATCGGGTCTCTAAATGGTACCTTCAAAGTCCTATTCCAAAGAGGTAACTTTTCACTGGGGTCAGAAGGAAACAGCTGTAGTCAGTCTTAGACTGGTCCAGACCTTCATCTGCTCCCACCCAGAGTATTTGAAATGACTTTAGATTCTCTTTCCAGGGCGCCTGGGTGGCTCAGTCAGTTGATCTTCTGACTCTTGATTTTTGGCTCAGGTCATTATCCCAGGGTGGTGGGATTGAGCCCACATCATGCTCCACTCTGAGTGTGGAGTCTGCTTAAGAATCTCTCTCCCTCTGCCCCTCTTCCCTGCTTATGCATGCACTCTCTCTCTCTCAAATAATAATTTAAAAATAGATTATTTTTCCAATCCATTCTCCACACTACTGCCAGACAGAGATAGAATAAGTAAAGATAGAGGAATACATATTTTTCCCTTTATTTTAGAGACAGAGAGAGAAAGAGCAGGGGAGAGGGGCGGGGGAGAGAGAGAGAAAGAGAGAGAGAGAATCTTTTTTTTTTTTTTTTTTAAAGATGGAATTTTTTTTTTAATTTTTTTTTTAGCGTTTATTTATTTTTGAGACAGAGAGAGACAGAGCATGAACGGGGGAGGGTCAGAGAGAGGGAGACACAGAATGTGAAACAGGCTCCAGGCTCTGAGCTGTCAGCACAGAGCCCGACGCGGGGCTCGAACTCACGGACCGCGAGATCATGACCTGAGCCGAAGTTGGCCACGCAACCGACTGAGCCACCCAGGCGCCCCGAGAGAGAGAATCTTAAGCAGGCTTCATGTTCAGCACAGAGACTGATGCTGGGCTCAATTCCATGAGACTGGGATCATGACCTAAACCAAAACCAAGAGTCGGATGCTCAAAAAACTGAGCCACCCAGGCACTCCAAGAAATATATACATATATACATATATACATATATGTATATATTTGTATATATAAAAATACACATATACATTTTTTAACATTTATTTATTTTTGAGAGAGACAGAGTGCAAACCAGGGAGGGGCATAGAGGGAGATAGAATCCAAAGCAGGTTCCAGGCTCTGAGGTGTCAGCATGGAGCCCAATTCGGGGCACAGACTGAGAGAGAGGGAGAGAGAGAGGGAGAGAGAGAGGGAAGCAGGGTTCACCCGAGGTAGGGCTGAAGCTCACCTGATGCGGGACTCGAACTCATGAATCATGAGATGATGACCTGGGCCAAAGTCAGATACTTAACAACCGAGCCACCCAGGTGCCCTGTTTTGTTTTGTTTTGTTTTTTAAGTTTATTTTTATTTTTTTTGAGAGATAGAGAGAGAGAGAGCAAGCAGAGCGGGCAGAGAAAGAGGGAGACAGAATCCCAAGCAGGCTCTGCACTGTCAGCACAGAGCCCGATATGGGGCTCAAACTCACAAACGGTGAGATCACGGCCTGACTTGAAACCAGCAGTCAGACGTTTAACTGACTGAACCACCCAGGTGCCCCTCCACTGTGTTTGTTTTATTAATAATCAGATTTTCCCCATGTGCTGGTAAAGATAGTCATCAATAACTTCAGGCTTGTGGCTTAACAGCTAAACAACCCTAGTTAAGAGGGTTTCTTTCCAAATCCTTCTGGTCAGAATCACAGATATGATGTCCATTGGCCCTGTTAGGTCATAGATCCAAACCACTGTGCCTCTGACCAAATCTAGGGTATGTATCACTTCTAGAACCGTGGAATAGAGAGTGAGAAAGGCTGATTTCCCAAATGAAAATTGGGTTGCTGTTATCGACAGACAGGGGAGAGGATGATAGGCCGACAAAACAACAGATGTTCTTTCCCAGTGATCTGTTTGTGATACTGTGCTAGGAGCCAAGAACTAAAAAAAACAACACATCTAGCTCTTGATTTTAAAGGGTTTGCAATTAGTGGGAAAGGCAGATGTACAAAAGAGCTCAAAGAGATGACTGTAAGAGAGGTAAAGCAAAATGCAATGGCAATACACTGGCAAGGGATTAATCCTGCTTGGGGAATATGGGGACATTTAAAGTAGGAAGGTGGCTTCTAAGCTGCTATCCTAAAAATGGGTAGGATTTCAAATAGATGTTGCTAGAGAGCTGAGACAGTATTTTAGATGATTTTTGTGTCACCAGAGCCTAACAGTGTCTCAAATACAATCACAGTGGTTAATGGTTCTTTAGTTGAAAATATAAGAAAAAAAAGACATTGGCCAAATGGGAGAAAGGAGCTTACGTTGGAAGGCTGCCAAGATACCCTGTGGACTCCAAGGAATCACTGAATGGCTAAGTTAGGAAGAATAGGCATCAGGGCATCTCCAGGGACTTCTGAGAGGGAGTTGATGGATAGCCTTCTCTAACATGCTGACATTAATGGAACTCCACTCTAAGGGCTCCCAGGTTCTATGCCTCTCAGTTTCAAATTCCAGATTCCTGGCAAAGAAAATCTGATTAAGGCAATTAACATCCGTGTTCATCCTGGATTTAATAATCTATGGCCAGGAGGAAAGGATCATGTAATACAGACGTGGCTGAAAGGACCCATTTCAGTATATGATTGCAAGCGGGGAGAGGAGCAAGCCCCAGGAAAGGAGGACTTGTTGAGAGCCAGGCAGGACCCAAGAGATAGCCATTAACATTGTAGGTACTCAGAAAGTGGTAATTAAGTGAAAGCAGTGATGTGGGACAGGGAAAGTTCTCCAGGCAAAGGGAACAGTGTGCGGAAAGGCAAAGAGGGCAGGAAAGCAGAAGGCATAACCAAAGAACAGTTAATAGAATTATGGAATGTTGGAACTGTAAGAGGTTTTGTTTTATAGATGAGGCAACAGTAAGAATCATTTTACAGAGGAAGTTTCTGCAGACCCAGGAGATAAAGTAATTTATCTGCACCTAATAAGACTCAGCACAAAAGAGTTGTCAGAAGAGAGGTGTTCCTTTGAGGTGCTAGGAATAGATGAGTTTGCCAAGGGAGGGGGGTCAGAGGGAGAAAAGGATGGAATTTAGAATTAAAAGCAGGAGTGCTGGGTGGCTCAGGCGGTTAAGCGTCCAGCTCTTGATTTCGTCTCAGGTCATGATCTCATGGTTCATGGGTTCAAGCCCTGTGTAGGGCTCCGCACTAACAGCATGGTGACTGCTTGGGATTCTCTCCCCCTCTCTCTGCCCCTCCCACGCTTTCTCTCTCTCTCTCTCTTACAATAAGTAAATAAATTTACAAAAAAGTTAAAGGCAGAAGTGCCCAACCTTAGGAAGTCATGGGGATGGTGGGGTGGGGGCAGCAAAGTGGACCATGGATGGTCAGAGAGGGAAAAGGACATCTTTCTGGGTAAGGCACTTCCATAAACATTATCTCAGGTAATTCTGATGGGTATTGGATGCTCCTCTGCTCAGAAAAGTCCCTGCCCTTTTCTTCCAGGGCTGTGTCTCTGCTGGGTGACCAGGACCCCTGCCCCTGTTCACAGCTGCCTTGTCAAGATGGATATCTGGTCCTTTCTGGGCCAATGAAATCCTCTATGCCATCAACTTAGAATTTTGAACCAACAGCCACAGAGACTGAACATTTTCAGCAGCAGCCTCAGGTCATAATAAAGGAAAGGTAGAGCTTTAGTGAGATGTTTTACAAAAACCCTCTCTGGTGAGGTTCCTGAAATTGCTCTTCCCAAGGTGTGGCTGTTCAACTCTTTATTGAAATTTGGGAGCCATATCAATTTCTTTCTGATAAGTCTCTCCAATTTTGTGATTTTTTATTTTGCGTAAGATAGTAATAGCTAACATATATTGAAGGGGTGCAGTGAGCCGGATGCTATATTGAATGCTTTGCTTGTTACCTCATCTAATCGTCATAACAACCTATGAGGGAGATGCTCTCATAGTTCCTATTTCATTGATGACGATACTCATCAACTTCTCTAATGAGTCTCAGAGAGGTTAAACAGCCCGCCCAGGGGCACATTGCTGCATAGGTGGGGTGCCCAAGCAGTGGACCCTGCCAGGATCTGGGTTTTACCTGCCATGCTTCACAGTTAACTTGAGAGTATCTTCCAATCAAAAACATTTTATTCTTTTATTTAAAAATATTTTATTTTTTTCTGAAGTAATCTCTACACCCAATGTGGGGCTCAAACCCACAACCCCGAGATCAAGAGTCGCATGCTCCACCAACTGAGCGAGCCAGGAGCCCCATCAAAAACATCTTAATGCAAACTAACCAAGGTCAGAATCATGTTCTCTATTTGAAGATGTGGGTGCTGAGGCTCGGAGAGGGTAAGGAACATGCCCAGGGCTCCACAGTTTATTCTGTGTCAAAGCCATGATTCAAACCCAGTGTGTCTCACTTTAGCTCCATTAGCTTTCTAGTTAATGCAATGGCTTCTATGGACTGCTGCAATGGTCAAGGGAGGAAAATATGTCGAGGAGACAGGAGGGGAAATGGTTGATAGTACCACATTCTGTAGCAAAGTTAAAATGACAAAAAGAAGACATTAGCTTTGAGTAAGAGGAGATTCTTGGTGGCCCTCAAGAGCACAGTCCTATGGAGAAAGAGGGCAGAAGCCACTTTGGTAGCACAAGCAGGGGTGGGGACATGGGGAACATGATGGGAAAGAGGGATAACTTGAGGGTCAAGATAGGAAAGAAGGAATATCTTCAGAGACAGAAGTGAAGAATAAGTGGAGAAGGTCAGGAGGCAGAGGGGAATTAATAAAACTCAGAGAGGGGAAGAGTGGGACCAAGAGCACTTCCATTTGTTCAGTAAGTCTTTATTGAGCACCTAGTATATGCCCAGCACTGAGGAGGCAAGGGAGCAGCAAACAGGTAAGATCTGTTTTCCTGGAACTGACAGATAAGAGACTGTATACAGGTAAATAAAATGAAGAGTGTGATAAGAGTTCCACAGGAAATAGCACATAGTGATTAACACGCTGGGAGCAACTGTAGGTGGGAGTAGTTAGACAAGGCTTCTCTAAGCAAGTGAGACCAGTAGGGTGAGGAGGAACTAGTTGTGCCAAAGCTGGAGAAGGAACAAGAATGGGATGTGCAAAGGCCCTGAGGTGGGAAATGGACTAGCTGGAATTTAGTGGGCAGGAGGCACGTTGGTGGGATAGGCAGGGCCTTGACAGGAATGAGAAAAAGCAGAACTCCTTTATCCTAAATCCTATGGGAAGCCACTGAAGGGAGAGAATGACATGAATAATGTTTTAAGCAGCACAGGGAAAGAGCTTAGCCTTGAAAATATTGAGAAGGGAGGACTGTTCTTCAGACAGGAGGAAAGAGAGATGCTCTTTTCTCTTATTTGAGTGAGGGGGAGTTGGGCAGTCCTGGTGAGCCCTTCTGTTGCCGAGCCCCATGGGGGTCCTATCACATACACAGATTGCCCCGTGCCTCCTTTGGTCACTGCAGTGACTCGCCACCCATTTACCACCCCCGAGATTCTTGTCTAAATCTCTTCTTTGCCATGCCTTCTTCTTGATTTAGAGTTCAACTGCTAATTCCTCCAGGGAAGAGGGAGTAAATAAAGTTTCTAGAACTTTACAAAGTCTGATCAGTCTCAGTTCCTGATCTAGCTTATAGTTCCTGAGTCTCTCTGAAGAGATCAATGGAAACTTATCCTCCCTACCCATCGCTATGTAACAAACCACCCAAAAACTTACTGGCTTAAAACAACAACAACATTTATTTTGCTTATGAATTTGTAATCTGTGTAAGGTTCAGTAAAGATGACTCACCTCTGCTTCACTTGGCCTCTGTTGGGGTGGCTTGAAAGATGGGGGGCTGGAATCATCTGGAGGCTGCTTCCATTCATGGCTGATGCCTGCTGTCGGCTGGGCCTTAGCTAGACTGTTGGCCAGAACACCTTCATGTGGCCTCTACGCGTAGCCTGGACTTCCACACAACACTTCCAAGGGCGAGTGTCCCAGGGAAAGCGTCAGGTGAAAGCTATATCGTGTTTTATGGCCTAAACTCAGAAGTCACGCAGCATCATTTCCACTGTGTTCTATTTATTAGAAGTAAGTTACTGAGGGGGTGGAAGCAGGCTCTTCCTTTAAATGGGAGAAGTATCAAGGAATTTGCAGACATGTTTATAAACCACCATATGCTTGAACGAGCTGGGGCTGGGACTCTGCCTTTATTCATTTGTTGGGTGGAGGGTGGGAGCCTCACTTTTCCTCTCCTTTAAACTCTTCCTTGGGGATCCAGGAGGAGGGTTAAGCCTGGGGATATAGTCAAGGAAGAGCAGCTATTCACGTTCTTGAATCAGACTCATGTAGATTTCAATCCTGTCTCTGCCATTTACCAGCTTGATGTTTTTGGGTAAGTCACTTCACCTTGGGTAAGCCTCATCTTCTTAATCTGTAAAATCACAGTATCCTCCTCATGGGGTCATTATAAGGATTGAGTTAATAGATGGGTTACATAATACATGTTCAGAGCAGTGGCTAGTTCATAGTAAATACTCCGTGGCTAGCTATTACTGATATGATTATTCAAAATATGTTTATTAATATTTCATTCATGCTTTGGTGAGTTCTAGCCCAGAACTGGGCTAGATGCTAGCTGCTGGAATTATGAAAATGAGCACGAAGGGGGTTCAAGCTTCTAGGAACCTACAGCTCAGGGGGGATATGTTTGTTTTGTTTTTGTTTTTGTTTTTGTTTTTGTTTTTAAGAAATCTCTACACCCAACATGGGGTTTGAACCCATGACCTCGAGATCAAGCGTTGCACACTCATGGACTGAGCCAGCCAGGCACCCCTGGGATATGTTTTAAGCATGTAGGCAGATTCCGGGCTTTGGAGTCAGCCAGACCTGGTTCTCATTCTGAGTTTGTCCATAGTTTCTAGCTGTGGGACTTTGGACCAGTCTTTTACTTTCTCAGCCATAGTTTTCTCAGTTGAAAATGAGAATTACAAAAGTACCTGCCTCACTGGGGTTCTGGTGAGGATCAAATACAATAATCTACATAAAAAGCTCAGCATAATTCTTGGAACATGGTAATTACTTAATACATGTTAATTATTAATTTTGTGTATCAGGAAGTAGGCTAATGAAGTACAAGGTGAAGAATGCTGTACTAAATGGGGCATACAACCTGTTAAAGGAGTCCAGAAGAAGAGATTAACTTTGCCAGGAAGAATCTCGGAAAGCCCTGAAGAGGTAATGTTGGAACTGCACTGTGAAGAGTTTCCCGGTTGTGAATGAGGAAAGAAAAAGTATTCCAGGAGGAGGGAAGCAGATCTACAAAAGCGTGAGGTAACAGAAGGTGTTGACATGTTTGGAGGAAGGTGATAAATTCAGTGTGGGAGTTTAAGGTGTTGTTATGGAGGGAAGGAGGCTGGAAAAGAAAGTTCAGGTCAAAGCATTGGCTTACGTGGGAGAAACTGCCATCTGTAAGCTGGGGGTATTCCGTAGAGGGTGGAGAAAAGCCAGTGGCTGGGCTGGAGAGAGGTTTTATAGGTGGAACAGATAGGCTTAGGGGTAGATTTTATGTGTGCATGTGGGGGAGGGCAATGAGGGAAACAATGGCCATCTGCTGAGGAGTCAGGGGAAGAGGCCAGGGTTTGAGTGGGTGGAACAAAGCTGTGGGATGGGGAGTCCAAAAACCTGGCTCCAAACCCACCTGGTATACCTCTGAGTATCTCTGTGACCTTGAGAACATCACACTGTTTTGTCCTCAGTTTCCTATTGGTAAATAATATGGCTTCTTCTATTTGCTACACATAATTATTGTGAAAAAGAAGAGAAGTAATGAGTCCGTAGGTGCTTTGTATGCAGTAAATAATGCAACAAATATCAGACCCATCAGTCAACTGCATGGAATAGTACAGCTAAAGCAGAGTTTAGGTGAGATGGAAGGTAAGGGTATCTGTTCTGTGGTGAAATAAACACAGTGATTGGTAACACACACAAACATGCACATCAGATAAATTCAGTAATTTCCATACTGGGCTGGGTCTACAGGAGGGCAATGGGTAACTCAATTCCACCATCAGCAACTTTACCACTTGTGCGTGTAGATGTTCTCACCTCTCACTTGGATTATTTAAGGTGGTCCTAAGATCCAAATCGGGAGTCTTTGGCTGGGCTTCCGGTATCTGGGCAGCCATCAGAATTTGTGCGTAAAAGTCATGCTGTGTATTTTGGGGGCTAGAATCCATAGTCTCCAGCAGACTCTCAGAAGGATCTGTAATGCTCCCCCCCTCCCCAAAGGTTAAGAGTCATTGACTTTCTCATCAGAAATTAAGAATAACCATTCTTGGGGTGAAGAACTGGTAACAGAAGGCAACAGATGTTCATTTTTAATTTTTGAATTTCCTGAACTGTATGATTTTTTGAACCATGAATATGTTTCATTAAAACACGAAATGAAAAGTTTCACTGAAAAAAACTTATCGGGGGTTATCTTATCTGGATGGTGCCATAACCATCTTTCATCTTTATACCTTTTTGTATTAAACACAATAAGTACGAATATTAATAGCTGTGATTTTAAAAAATCCTGATAGGGGAGTCTGGGTGGCTCAGTCAGTTAAGCATCCTATTTCAGCTCATGTCATGATCTCACAGCTGGTGAGTTCAAGCCCCGCATCGGGCTCTGTGCTGACAGCTCAGAGCCTGGAGCCTGCTTCAGATTCTGTCTCCTTCTCTCTCTGCCCCTTCCTTGCTTGCGCTGTCTCTCTCAAAAATAAATGAACACTAAAAAAAAAAAAAATTTTTTTTAAAGGAAAAAACCCTGATAGTGACAGCACGTGCGCATGGGCGCGCACACACACACACACACACACCATTCCATTATGCAAAGTACATCCCCTATTTTGTAAGATAAAATGTCTGTATTTCCTATAAACTACTGGCTTCGATGCAGTAAAACTTGGATTTGAAATAGACGGGACGAAAAAGAAAAAGACAGGCAATTTCAAGTATTTCAGCTTGGACCCATAAAAATAATGTGTACATGTGTCAATCCTCTTATGCACTGTCGTCTGCCTTCTTGTGAACCCGCCAATGTGCGAGCCGTTGGCGTTTGATGCTTGAAGCGGCGGAACGGAGGACAGGGTTAAATCCACTACCCTCTCCCCACGCACTCTAGTAATTACTCTATTTCCACGTCATGTTTCCGGGTGTGTGTGTCCCGACTCACGCAGAAACTGAAGTTCAAAGCAGGCGGGAGTCACCCATGTTCTTTTTGCAGTCCCCAGAAACCCATTTCAGGCGTTGGGCCCCCTGAGGATCTGGCGATACCTGGGGATTGTCTAACTGGTTGATTCCCACGTGGTAAGTGGCTCGCAACCTCGCCCCCACGTGGAGGCAAGAGCTGGGAAAAGGGAGAGCGGGCAGAAGAGAGCCGCATCAGGGGCATTTAAAGTGTCCTGACGTCACGCACTGCCAGGAACTCAGCTGAGTTTTCAGCAGGACATTCCGGTCATTTTCCCTCCCTCCCCCCGGGTTTCTGTGCCCAAGGCCGCTGCTCCTTCTCCGCTGTAGCGGAGGGAGGAGCACTAAGCGCTCGGAACAGCCAGCACTGGGGCGTTCCCAGTCTACTCTTGGCTCCGCCCTTCCCCCCAGAGGCTCTCCTCATTGGTTAGCGGGTGGGGCTTCGGGTGTACTGTACTTGCACCAGTGCCTCTGGGTGGCCGGGAAAACTGGCCGTCTCATGAATTATGCAGAAGCGGCGTGTCTGTGCCAGGCTGGGGCTAGGCGGGGATTGGTTGGAGAGGCTGTAATTCAGCGGTTTCCGGAGCTGCGGCGGCGTAGACGGGGAGGGGGAGTTTGGGGTTCCGACGTCGCCGCGGAGCGAGCAAGCCCGAACCGGATCCTTGACGAGCACCCCTACTCGGCGCTGTCTCTCCACGTCTGCTAGGAGAGGCCCGGCGGCCTGAGTGAGCCTCGCGACCCACATTCCGGCGCAAGCGCAGCCCCGGCCTATCGGGCCTGAGCCCGAGAAACAGGTGAAGGGGGTGAAGGGTGGGGCCGCCCCCCCGACGGCCCCCAGGTCTGGGGATCCCGGAGGGCGCCGGAGGGGCCGGGAGCCGCTGCAGTGTTTGGGGGAGTTGTGGATGCGAACTTCAGTGGGGGCGGGGGGGAAATACGTGGAGATTCGAGGGTCGCTCAGAAGGGACAACTCCCGGGATGACAGGAGCGGGCCTCTGAAAGGACAGGGGGCGCTGGGAGGAAGTTTCGTTCTTTGGAGAAAGGGCTGACGCCGAGGAAGAGAGAATGGGCTCGAGGGGAGAACAGTGGGGCGAGGGCACTCTAGGGTGAGGGTGGCAGAAGTGAGGGACAGCCCCCCGACTTCCTGCTCCCTGGGGCTCTGGGGACGTTCCGGCCACAGGAGCAACTGTCACGCCTGCAGAGATCACGGGCGGGGGCGGGGGGGCTGTTGGAAAGAGCTTTCTCCCCGCTCCCCAGCGCGCCCGGTGGCTCCCAGCTGAGCCAATTCCTCGGCCTTGCCCTGTTCCCTCTCCTCTGGGAACCAGCTGTACCCCTCTAGAGGTACAAATAGGTGTCTTCCCCCCACGGCCCCGCTGGCTGTGGGTAAGATTATTGCATAAGAATCAAGTTTCCTGTAGGGAAATTGACAGTCTTGTACTCTTTTTAAATTCCCTCCCGTCTTTTTTTCTAGGTTAAACCCTGCTTCCCTCCTCCCCTTCTAAAAACAAAGTCCCTATCAAGCCAGTTCTAGAAAGAAATAAACCTCTTTCCTTCTTGACATTGTTCTTTTATAAACACCTGGTAAACTTGGCCAGAAGATAAATAATTGAGCCCTTGCGTTTACTGGATTGTGGTGTTGCTTAATTGCATAGGACAGAATGAACCAATCGAGAGTGGGAGTTTTCTGTCTTAGAGCCAAGATCTTGGGTAAACGCAGAGGGAAACAAAGACAGGCTGGACTTGGCAAAGCCATGTGTGCAAACTTTACCTGCGATTGGGAGGTGTGGTTGGGCTTAAGTTAGCAAAATTCAAACCATCATCCAAGTTGCTTTTTCCATGTTTAGCGTACATCTCTCTGTGTTATATCAAGTGGGTGTATGGTATTGACACACTTTTTTTTAAATTAAAAATGTGCATAATGTATACCTGCTGGTTTTTATCATGTGTGCATCTGCAGGCTATGTCCTGGGTATGGGTTGTAACTTTTTGGCTTGGCTGTGCTGGTAAACCATTGGTTTGAATAAATCAGAACTATAAATCATCTCAGTCTTTTATATGTGGATTTAGACTGTGTTATGACTTGATTCAGCCAAGTTTCTGTTTTATTTTATATTAAATATGTCTGTGTTCCCTGAGTCAACACATTTATTTCCTTGTTACATGTGCCAGACTGGAATACTAGCAGAATTTTTGCTCAGACATTTGCATAGTGGGATGGGAGAAAGAAGTCTGGAATACAAAAAAAAAAAAAAAATGTGGTAGATATTGGAGGGTTGATCTTAAAGTCACTATATTTGTTAGCATATCTGGCACAGGGAACCACCAGCAAATTCATGAATCTTCTATTTCTGCATATAGTACTTTTGGGGAGAGTACTTAGAACTATCCACAGCTATGACTTGCCATACAAGGGGTAGGTTGTTCACATGACATTAATCTCATTTTATAGATAAGGAAACTGAGGCTAAAGGAACAAGGTGGGTGCCCAAGGCAGCAGAGTGCCATAGTGGTAGAACTTGTCCTTAAGTATATTTTGTATTATTTTGATTATCTATGTTAAGTATTAGGTCTTTTTTGTTTTATTGCACCCCTATGTTTATTGCAGCACTATTTATAATAGCCAAGATACGGGAAGCAGCCCGTGTCCACTGACAGGTGAACTGACAAGATGTGTTACAGTTGTACACAATGGAATATTAGTCAACCATAAAAGAGAAAGTATTAGGTCTTAATTTATAGTGATTGTAGGCCCTGCTGGGAAAGTGTCACTGAAATGCTAACATATATCTGGACAGGGAAATACCACTAATAGGCTATAAGACTCCAAGGGAGATAGCCAACAAACAGGTGGAAAAAGAAGTACAAGTAGGTTTTGTTTAGGTTATTTTTCCGTCTGCTGCATCTGAGTCTGACTTGGGAAGTAACTTTTTAGTTAGCATAATTATCATCAGAATTTAGCTATTTGCTAATGGAAAGAGATACTTATTTAGGCAAGTTTGTAGGTAAAGGATAGTGGTGACCTAAAATGCCATTTGATCCAGAGTGCCTTGTGGCTTGATCAGTGATCATTTGTGTCTCCAGAAAGTTGCTTTCTCCCCCTCCCTGCCTCTGCCTGTCTTGACTTTCAGATATGAGATGGGGCAGAGGTAGTGCATTCCAGATGCTGAGTCTATAGCACCTTTTTACCTTATAGTTTCCTCAGAGGTGGTGTACAGATTCACCAGATATTTACTTTTTGCAATGCAAAGTTGCTATGAAGAATCAGAGGCTTTGTTCACAGAACTTGCAGTCCGCTGAGGGGATGTGATAATGCTTTATCCAGACAGTGCAGCATGTCCTCAAAGAGCTGGTGAGACATTAAGCCTGTACTGTCCAACAAGGTAGCTATTATATATTTTAAAAAATGTGTGTATATATATGTGTGTGTGTGTGTGTGTGTGTGTGTGTGTATACATATATATATGGCACAGCTAGAGAATATTTCCATTATCTTGGAAAGTTCTATTAGACAGTGCTGCACTAAGCACTACAGGTCTTCAGAGGAAGGAAAGATTATGAGGCCTGGAGTGGTCTGGGAAGTCTTCTTGCCAAAGGAGAGATTTGATCTGGGTCCCAAATAATGGTTGGAATTTGATAGGGATAAAGAATTTCGGGTGAGGAGGTATGGTGATACAACACCAACAAAATCCTGATAGATGAGTGAGGTAAGTAGGGGAGGAGTGTCTACTCACCAGAGGCCTTGAATGCCAGACCATGGAAGTTGTTTTTGTCCTTTTAAAGATTTTTGAGGCCAGCTATTGTTGTTTAATTGTGGAGTGCCTACTGTGTGTCAAGCACATGCCTGGCATTGGTTAATTTGTACAAAGTATATCAGCGCACACGGCTTCTGCCCTGGGGGAGCTGTCGTTGGGCCTGACCTTATAAATTGGGCCAGCTCCCAAAGAGAGGTGTTCTGACTTACCAGATTCATGTTCTTCAGTGCAGAAGTGTCTTTTAGGGTTTTTAATTGGCTGCAAATGACCATTCACATTTTATGTCTTCCATAAGGCATAAAACATTCCATATAATGTCCATAAGACATTCCATATTTACTATACAATTTTACTGTAACTTTTAAGTCATTCATAAAAACCGCCAGAAGAACACTTAGGGACATCCCCAGATCTTGAAGAAGTCCTGGTGTCCTGGAGCAGCCTTGGTGAAGTCCAGCAGGATGACATCGCTGGGTTGTTTCAGTCTTCGTTGGTTATGATGAAAAGAACGAATCTCATGGTTACGCATCTGTCAGTACGAACCTTGGCTTGCTAGGGCACACTTTAGGATGGTCAGATGGGACTTTAGTGGTCCGCTGTTTGAAAAGTCTCTAGTTTTTAAAAGGAATAGCATATGGAAGAATGAATTTCTGTTATGCTCAGTTCTCATTTATCATGTCAGGATTACTGCAAATCTTAGGTGAGATTGGCAAACGGTTCTGTTTTATTTTAATTAATTTATTATCGGCAAGTATTTTATATTGAGAGCCAATTATTGCGCCAGGCGGCATCCAAGGGTAATGAAATACAGTTTCACAGAACTGGAGGTGTTGTGTGGACTAGGGTGTGTGCTGCTTCAGTGTGGACTCAGGGCAGGGGAGATGGCAGGGTAGTGGTTCAAGGCTCGTGCTCTGGAGCCAAACAGGTCTGGGATCAGATCCCGGACCTGCTACATCCTAGTCAGAACCTGAGTCTCAGTGGTCTTAGGTGTAAAAGTAGAGAACAGTGCCTATCTCCCGGGCCTGTTGAAGATTCGATGAGATAATGTAGGTAAAATGCTTAGCGTAATGCTTGGCACGTTGTAAGAACTCCATAAATCTTTTTTTTTCCCTCTTTTTTTAAAGTAATCTCTATGCCCAGCATGGTGCTTGAACTCACGACCCTGAGATCAAGAGTTTCCTGCTCTACCAACTGAGCCAGCCAGGTGCCCCAGGAACTCCATAAATCTAAGTCCTTATTAAATGTCCTGGAAGAGAGATTAATTCTCTTCAGGGATGAGAAAAAGGCTCTATCACAGAGGGGCTCTGTCAGGTTGGAATACCTATGAATAGGGTTTTGTAGGATGAATAGGAATTCTCCTGACAAAGTTGAGTAATGAACAGTTGTATTCAAGGCCAGGGAACGAGAATGGGCAGAAGCTTAAAACAGCATAGGGTGTCCAGGGAGCTACAAGTGGAAGTTATTAATGTAGGAGGACAGAACAGAGGGGAAAGGAAGCTGTTACCCCTTCTCTTCTGTTCATTATTGGGTTCATGTTTCATTAAACTAAATTGTTTTGTCCTGCTTACAAAAGAACAGTATGCTATTATAAGCAATTTAAATTTGTAGAAAAATAAACTATGTGTATTTTATATATATCCTGTTAATAGTTTGGTCTGTATTTCTCCCGGTTTTTTCTTTTTCTACTTACCAGTATATCTTGGACATACTTATTGCAAATTTCTTTTTAATCACCTAATGAAAGAACAATAAGGAAGGCAATCTGCCCCCCCCCCACTCCCAGTACAATAAGTAAAAACGCATCATGTGGCTTTTCTGTCTGCTACACCCATCCATAAGAATAAGTGTCTTTTCTAATCACTGAACTTTTACCTGACCTTTGATTTTTCAACTACATTGGGCAAGGAACTTCTATTTTGAGCAGTCCTAAGGTAACTGTTCTTATAAGCGTAGAAATGCTTGGGCTGTGTGTTTAAGGGTTTCGTGGTCCAAAGTTGCTATAGGAGGTGATAGAATGGGCTACGAGGTCAGACTCCTTGGGCTTCAATCCCAAATCCAGCACCTCTTAGACCATGGGTCAGTTGCTTTAACTTCTGTGGGCTTCAGTTTCTCTAGCCATAAAATACAGATACCAGGTTCCATTGTAGAGCAGTTGTGAGGATTAAGTAAGATAATGTATAGAAAGTACTTTGCACAGTGCCTGGCAGATAGCTAAAATGTGAGTGCTAATAATTAATATTATTAAAAACTGCAGTATCTACCTACAAAGTCGGGCAAGTTATGATTCATGGTAGCCATTAATAACCCAAAGGAAAGAAGGAGTAATTAGGAGATTCTAAGCTAATAGGAAAGAAACTAAATGAATAGGGACCAGGGGGATTTACATTGTGGTGGAGGAGATGGAGTCTGTCACGTAAAAGGAATAGGCAAACTGTAAATTTCTGTTTACACGAATGCCCCTGTGATAGGTCTCTTTGAGTCTTCCAAAGCCTATGATTGTGGTCCATTTATTTTAAGTAATACTCAACACATTAAAAATGTATTACCACTTAGGAATTTTAACAGTCCCTTGGAGTTCTTCCTAACACCAAAAGTACAGATAATGTTGAAGGTTTGAGGGGTAGAGGAGTCGGACAAGGAAGGTGGGGCAGCCCACGGTTTGGGGGTGTGGCGGCATCCCAAGTGGAATGAATGATCTGTCTGAGGCTGGGAGGTGATTTGTCCCTTCGCGTGCATGTGTGTGCGTGTGTGTGTGTGTGTGCGCAAACGTAGTGTATGTGTGTGAGTGCGTATGTTTTCACGGGAGGAGTAGAGCTTTGTTTTCTTGTAACTTTCCTTTGCAAACGCATCTGTATTCAGAATAGCCTTGCAGTTAAGAAGAACCACTCAGCTTCTCCTTGAAACTGGTTTTCTCACACTAGCTCTCCAGTTTGGGATCCGAGAAGTCAGGAAAGAAAGGCCGCCCTGTTGCTTCTGGCCCGAATGTGGGGCAGGAGGAAGCCAGCAGAGCTTGAAAGAGAAAGTAAACTTTCTGGTAAATAAATGGCTTCCCTATTGTGGAGGAGGAGCACAAATTATTAGGGGGATATTTGGGTAGTTTTTGTAGAAGCCGTTTCTGAAAACTGATTTAGATTAGCGAAGGTGAGCTCAATTTAGGAAAACCCTGCCCGGTCTGGTGTTAACCACCTGTTTTCCCGCTTTGTCGATTGATTTTATTAGTGTTTGGTATCCTGACCTCCTGACCACTCATTCTGGTTATGAGAAATGGAGGATTTGAGTCTGAACTTGAGCACCTGCTTAGGTGAAATCTTCCTAAAATGCATGTTTTTTTCACATCTTTTCTAATGTTAATTTTGTTTTTGCTGTTTAGCAAACACTTTTTCTGACCAAACGGAAAGCATTACACTTTCCTTTGTTCTCCCTTTTTCTCCCCACCAGTGTAATCCTCAAACCCCAAAGCCCAGATGTTAGCCGAGTAATTACCTCTCCGGTAAACCAAACAAAGTGCAATATTGCATCAGGTTAGCATTAAAATAGTCGGCCTTTGAATTTTTTTTCTACTTGTGGTTTAGACACGATAAATATTTAATCTGATTTTGTCTGACAAATCAGTTTTGTATTTGGGCCCTGTTTTATCAATATGTTTAGGGAAAGTGAATTTATTGGAACTTTAACCCAAATAAAGCATAGTTAGGGTGGTAACTGTCTTATGGATAGGGGCAGGTGGAATAATTGAAGCATTCTGAAGCCATATCAATATTTATCCTTAATTCTGTGTGTTATTGTCCTTTTGTGTTTAAGTGCATAAATAAGGGTGGACTGTAAGTGGTTAGAAGCACGTGGGACACTTTAGGGTCCTAATAACTGTGTTGGAGAATACTGGGTTCATGGAGCCATCTAAAATCCCTGCTTCCCGGTGTACCACTGTGGTGCCACATGTCGATAGTGGGGGAGGATGTGCCTGTTGGGGGACAGGAGGTTTATGGGAACTCTGTATTTTCTGCTCAGTTTTGCTTTGAATAAAATTGCTCAAAAAAGTAAAGCTTATTAATTAATTTTTATTTATTTATTTTTTAATTTTTTAATGCTTCTTTATTTTGAGGGAGAGAGAGACAGTGTTGCGAGCAGGGGAGGGGCAGAGAGAGAGAGGGAGATACAGAATCGGAAGAAGGCTCCAGGCTCCGAGCTGTCAGCACAGAGCCCGATGCGGGGCTCAAACTCAACAACCGCAAGATCATGACCTGAGCTGAAGTCGAACCCTTAACCGACTGAGCCACCCCAGGTGCCCCAGAGCTTATTAATTTAAAAAAAATCCTGTTTCTGCAGAAATATCCCAAGGATCAGAAGTGCCCTCTATACAGCTGTGTGATGCCGTAGACTCCTGCCTCAGTTTACCCTAAGATTTACAATGAGGGTACCATTCTTATATACCCAGTGAGAATATCTTCCAAGCAAGGGAGAATGAGGCTGCAGGTGGGGCAGAGAGAAGACCCACACACCATCCAATCTGTGGATTTAACCACTTCCCCTTTCCCTAGGAAAGATGAATGCTAGTCTTAACCACAGATTTGCAGCAAGAATATATCAGTCTTGTTTTTCGGTGCCCAGACTGCAGGTTTCTTTATGGTAAAAACAATATTTTAGGGAAAAAAAAGTTTAATCAGTACGAAAAGGTTTGTAGTTAGTGGAGTTTTCTTTTCACCTTATCCTCTGAAATCTCTTTCCCAGGGACAGCTAGTTACCCACGTCGAATTTTTCCACAGTAGCACATTATACACATAACTCTGTTTCTTACTTTTTGTCACTTTATCAAACACTCCATGTGAATGTGTTTATGTCTGCCTCATGTTTTTAAGACCTGCATAGTAGTATTCAGGCTGTGGATGTCATAATTTATTTAGTTTTTTTTTTTATTTTTAAGGACAGTCTGCCCCTCAACATGGGACTCAAACTTAGGACACCAAGATCAAAAGTCACATTCTTTACAGGCTGAGCCAGCCAGGTGCCTCCCCCTCCTTTTTAAAATATATTTTTATTTTAATAATTTGTTTAATCTAATGATAGTCATAGATTGCAAAATATAAAGACAGAAAACCATATTGTGGGGGCACCTGGGTGGCTCAGTTGGTTAAGCATCTGACTTCGGCTCTGGTCATGATCTCATGGTTCCTGAGTTCGACCCCCATATTGGGCTGTCTGCTCTCAGCACAGAGCCCATTTCAGATCCTGTCTCCCTCTCTCTCTGCCCCTCATCTGTTTACACACACACACTCTCTCTCGCTCAAAAATAAATAAACATATAAAAAAAGAAAAAACAATATTGTAAATATCCTCATATTTGTCTTCAGGCACATATGAATAAATCTGTACATCTGTACTTTAAATGTTTTAATCATCGTACGCATTCTGTTTAGAAATGTAGCTTTTCTGTTAACAGAATGCACATTCTTCTTCTGAAGCATTAATTCTATCTAGGGAGAAGCCTAGCTGTGTCACTAAATGAAACTCCAGTCTGTCACTTGGGCAGATAGGAATATTGCAACTCCCCCACCCTCACGTGGTGCCTGCTGCCCACTCAATTTTTTTGAAAGCGTGTTGTTCATATACCTGTGATGCCAGAGCCCAGCTTCCATTAATTTCTACCACGCCAGGCCTAAAACACAACACTCTTTTGTGTCCTTGGGGAAATGGGGACAGGAGCCGTTTTTTTATTTTTTGTATTGTTCCCTTGCAGGAGCTGCTCATTGATGTTTTTGTTTGAGTTGTCTATAGGGGCACTTCTCAGAGTGTGGTCCACAGATCTCCCGGGGGCGCCCGGCGGGCGATGGTGGGGGGGGTGTCTTTGAGTTCAATTTCAAAGCCATTTACATAATGTTATTTGTGCCTTTTATTTAGTTGGCATTTACACTAGTTATTGTACTTAGTGCGCTCTCAGAAAGAAAAACTGACTTCACTTAAGAATGTCCATGATACAACAGTAAACAATATTAATTTCATTATCTTTCAACTGTGGAGAATGTGCCTTTTTGATACTCTCTGATGAAATGGGAGGCATGTATAAAGAACACTTCTGCTGGGTAAGGAAGTATGATGGTTGTCTTAAGGAAGAGCTCTTGTGGAAACATTTCAATTACAGTCTCCAACTAGCTGCTTTTTTCATTTTTTCTTTGAAAGAATGACAGACCAACTGGGATATTGTTAGACATTTTCTCAAAAAAGAAAAGAAGCTGTCTCTTCAAGGAAAACAACCGATAATGTTTGTTGCCAATGACAAAGTTTAAGCTTTCGAGTGAAAATCAGAATTTGAGAAAATTTGCAAGAAAAATTGTGAGTTTGACGGCTTTCCCATATTAATGAATGTAATTTTTTTATGGTAAAACAAATGTGGCTTTTTAATAGTTTTATTATAATGAAATGTGTTGACATCTGGAAAGTCTATGTGTCTCTGAAATAGTGTTTTCCAAATGATTAATGCAGTACATTACTAAATCATGCTTGGGAAAACATTCTATTCAAAATGCAGGATAGACCAATGGATCTCAATGCAGCTGAGTATGAAAAGTTCATTGAAATCCAACAGAATGCAATCCACATTGCATCGAATCTTTAAGAAACTACCGTTTGCTGGGGCACATGGGTGGGTTCAGTTGGTTAAGCATCCAACTTTGGCTCAGATCATGATCTTGCAGTTCATGAGTTCAAGCCCTGCGTCAGGCTCTGCTGACAGCTCAGAGCCTGGAGCCTGCTTCAGATTCTGTCTCCCTCTCTCTCTGCCCCTCCCCTGCTTATGCTCTGTCTCTCCCTCTCCCCAAAATAAATAAACATTAAAAAGAAGGAAAGAAAGAAAGGTTTCTTGTTGGGGCACCTGAGTGGCTCGGCTGGTTGAGCGTCTAACTTTGGCTCAAGTTTGTATGATCTCACAGTTCATGGGTTCAAGCCCCAAGTTGGGCTTTGCATTGATAGGGCGGAGCCTGCTACTGGTTATCTGCCTTCCTCTCTCTCTGCCCCTCCCCTGCTAGCCTGTGCTCCTCGTTCTCTCTCTCTCTCTCTCTCTCTCTCTCTCTCTCTCTCTCAAAAATAAGTATACATTAAAAAAAAAAAAAAGAAAAGAAACTACACTTATTGAATTTGGGTGTGGTGTTAAGGAATATCCAAAATTATCTGAAAAGGCTATTAAGATACTCTCCTCCCTCTTCCAACTAGCGTGATGTCACATTTTCTTCATGTGCTTCAAAGCAACATACTGCAGCCGATCGCATGCAATAGCAGATATGAGAATCCATCTGTCTTTTATTAAGCCAGGCATTAGAGAAATTTCCAAAACTTTTACAGTGTCACTCTTTCCACTAATTTTTGTTGTTGTTGTGTTGGAAAATAAAGTTATTTTTCATAGAAATGTTACTTATGTTAACATAGGTTTATTATTTTTAAAATGAGTTAATAAATATTTTTTAAATTTCTGTTTTAATTTCAAATACATAAATACAGATAGGTGCAACCTTTGGGGTCCTTATTTTTAAGGATATAAAGGGGTCCTGAGAGCAAAAAGTTTGAAAACTGCTGGTCTAAAGATTTTAGCACAAGAACCCCCACCGTACTTGTTGTAAAAAAGAAAAAGAAGACTCTATGATTTTGCCCCAGGGAGTCTGATTTACTAGATCTAAGGTCATTTTAACAGGCAGTCAGATATTCTGATGCAGGTGGTCCTTAGTTTGAGAAACGCCACTTTAAAGGCCAATAAGCTGTAAAGTCTTCTTTCAGATTGGTGAAGTCATGTTTACAGGGTTTAGAAATCGTTGTTGTTTTAGAGAGAAAGATAAACGATAGAACTGTAGTTTACTAAGAAAAAAAAAAAAGATTTCTTTCTTTCTCTCTTTTTATTTGTTTCTCTTCTTAAAGATTTGAAGTAATCTGTACACCCCATCCCCAAATCAAGAGTCCCATACTCTTGGTGCCTGGCTGGCTCAGTGGGAGGAGCATACCACCCTGGTTGTGACTTTGAGCCCCATGCTGGGTATAGAGATTACATACATATATACATAAACAAACAAACAACAAACTTAAAAAAAGAGTCAACACGCTTCACCAGTTGAGCTATCCAGGTGCCCCTGGAGATTTCTTTTAATTCTGTTTACTCTTCTTGGTATTTATGGACCTTAATATTAATCAGTGGTGGATTATGGTTACCGAAAGAATCATGACCTTTACCAGATTAATGTTTAGTCTTGTTTTACTGATGGACTATATATATTAAGACAGTTTCTGGCTGTTTTAATTATTTTCAGACACGTCTTTATAATAAACTTCAGATGTATCTGTTTCAGATGTGTCTTTATAATGAAGTTAACTTTGATTTATTGCATGTAATGTAAATAAAATTCTCATGTTCCTTTCTTGTAATTGTTTGTATAACCAATTAGAGGAGGAATTTTCGTGTCAGAGATCACATAGTAGAGATAAGACTTAGAAACAGATAATTTGATTCCACTAGCCTGGGAATTTGAAGACTCCCAAGTTTGTGTTCTGCTTGTATAATTATCTTTGTGGTCACTTAACATTTCTGTCCTTATCTGTAAAATGGGAACAAAGTCTACTTGACAGGATTGTTACATTATCTTAGCCACCTCCGGGTTCTCTTTGGCTGAACGATTGACTGGAAAATCCAACCTGAATTCATGCTTCAGGTCAGGTTCTGCATGGGTGTGATGATCTATCCATCCATCCATCCATCCATCCATCCATCCATCCCTGTGTGGTTTTTAGAATTTAGATCATAAATTGCCCCCGATGCAGTGATGTTTCTAAATTCTTCATTTTTTCTTTCTCTTTTTAAACCATGTCCACTACCTCACATTGTTGAATTATAATTTCATGAGTAATTGAGCCTTTTCATAACCTCTTATGTGGATGCGATAAGATCATCTTTTCTGAGTGCTTACATCATGCAAAACTATGATGTACATGAGGTGACTTATTTTTCCAAGTATATTATTCATTTTTGAGAAGACTGAATAGAAAATTTTTATTTATGGGGAGATAGCTCATATTCTATCTTGAATATAATTTAAACTTTGTGGGCCAGATTTTCTTAAAAAAATTTTTTTTGATGTTTATTTTTGAAAGAGAGAGAGAAAGAGAGCGCACAAGCAGGGGAGGGGCAGAGAGAGAGGGAGCAAAGGATCCGAAGAGGGCTCTGTGCTGACAGCAGACAGCCCGATGTGGAGCTCGAACTCAACGAACTGAGAGATCATGGCCCGAGTCGAAGTCAGACGCTTAACTGAGCCACCTAGGCACCCCCATGGGTCAGATTTATCTTTAAAAATATTTTTCATAAAGCTCAACTCATACATTTTATTTTATTTTGTTTTTTATTTTTTCTTTAAGATTATTATTTTTTTTTAATTCTTAGCGTTTATTTATTTTTGAGAGAGAGACAGAGACAGAGTGTGAGTGAGGGAAGGGCAGAAAGAGAGGGAGACACAGAATCTGAAGCAGGTTCCAGGTTCTGAGCTGTCAGCACAGAGCCTGACATGGGGCTTGAACTCACAAACCATGAGATCATGACCTGAGCCAAAGTCGGACGCTTAACCAACTGAGCCACCCAGGTGTCCCATAAGATTTTTTATTTTTAAGTGTAAGTAATCTCTACAGCCAACGTGGGGCTCAAACTTATAACCCTGAGACCAAGAGTTGCATGCTTCACTGACTGAGCTAACCAGGCGCCCCATCAACTCATACATTTTGTTTTTGTTTTATTTATTTTGAGAGAGAGAGTACAAGCGTGTACTCAGGGGAGGGCCAGAGAGAGTGGGAGAGAGAGAATCCCAAGCAATCTCTGCGCTAATTTAGTGCAGAGCCCAGTGTGGGGCTTGATCTCATGAACCATGAGATTATGACCTGAGCCAAAACCGAAAGAGGGACGCTTAACTGACTGACCCACCCAGGCTTCCCAACTCAGACATTTTAAAAATTAATAGACTATATATATATATACTATATATATATATGTGTATATTATATATATATGCATATATTTTTTAGAGCCATTTTAGGTTTATAGAAAAATAGAGCAGAAAGTACAGAGTTCCCATATACCCTCTCCTCTCTCTCCCCCAGAGATTCTTCAGTTATGAACATCCTGCATTAGTGTGCTGTACATTTGTTACTATTGATGAGCCAGTATATATATGTTTTTAAATACAATTTTTTAAAGTTCATTTATTTTTAAGAGAGAGAGAGAGAGAGAGAGAGAGACAGAGAGAGACAGAGCATGAGTGGGGGAGGGGCAGAGAGAGAGGGAGACACAGAATCTGAAGCAGACCCCAGGCTCTGAGCTGTCAGCACAGAGCCTGACGTGGGGCTTGAACTCATGAACCGTGAGATTGTGACCCTGGCCGAAGTCAGACACTTAACTGACTGAGCCACCCAGGTGCCCCAATCTCTATACCATATATGGGGCTTGAACTCACAACCCCAAGATCAAGAGTCCCAAGCTCCACTGACTGAGCCAGCCAGGTGCCCCTTGAGCCAATATTGATACATTATTAACCGAAGCCTACAGTTAACATTAGACTTCACTTTGTTACACATTCTGTGGATTTTGACAAATGGATGAAGACTTGTATCCTCCATTACAGTGTCACATAAAGTAATCTCACTGCCCAAAAAATCCCGTGCTCCCAAACTGTCTCATCCCTCTCCCAAACCATTGGCAGCCAGATCGTTTTTACTGTCTCCATAGTTTTGTCTTTTCCAGAATACCATATAGATGGAATTAGACAGTGTGTACCAATTTCAGAGTGCCTTCCTTCACTTAGCAACACTCCCTATCTTTTTGTGGCTTGATAGTCTCGTTTCTTTGTATTGCTGATTAATACTCCATTGTCTCTGTGTACCACAGTTTGTTTATCCACTCACCTATTGAAGGACATCTTGATTGATTCCAAGTTTGGGCAATTATGAATAAAGCTGCTATAAATATTCATGTGCAGGTTTTTGTGTAGATACACATTTTCAGCTAATTTGGTTAAATACCAAGGATCACGATTGCTAGATCATATGTTAAGAGTATGTTTAGTTTTATAAGAAACTGCTAAACTATCTTCCTAAGTGTCTGTACCATTCTGCATTCTCGCCAACAATGAATGAGCATTTGCTGTTCTCAGTATTTTGGATTCCGACCATTTTTTTTAAGTTTTTTAAGTTTTTTATTTATTTTTGAGAGAGAGAGAAAGAGAGCTAGTGAACGCAGGTGTGAGCACAAGCAAGGGAGGGGCAGAGAGAAGGAGAGACAATCCCAAGCAGGCTCCACACCATCAGCCCAGAGCCTGATGCGGGGCTCGAACTCACAAACTGTGAGATCATGACCTGAGCTGAGATCAAGAGTTGGATGCTTAACTTACTGCACCACCCAGGTGCCCCAGATTTTGACCATTCTAATAAGGGTGTAGTGGTATCATTGTTTTAATTTGCAGTTCCCTATGGGTGTATGATGAAGAGCATCTTTTCATATGCATATTTGCCATGGGTATTTCTTTGGTGAGATGCCTGTTCAGATCTTTTGCCCATTTTTAAGTTGGGTTGTTTTTTTGAGAGAGTTTTAAGAGTTCTATGTGTACTTTGGATGTATTTAATTTTTCTTCCTTAAAACGTTTTTAACTGGCATAAATATCTCTTCTGGAATTCAAGCTCATACAGAAACAAATTCGGGTATGCTTATGGTTAGTGTACTGAGGACAATGAAATGAAGTACTTGCCTCCCTCCTCCCCCTAAATTTAATTTTCAGAACCTCCTGGGTCTAGGGCTGGCCAGAGGGCCATAGTCCAGAGTACAGATTTAAATACTGATCTTTATGGTTAGAGTAATCTCTCTGCTGTTACATGTAATACGTTGGATAGTGTTGATTCCTTCTTAAGACCTGAACATTTCTGACCCTAGGTAGATTGGAATAGTGGAGAAATTCTGGAGATTTCTAAATCTCTTGAGGGAGAATAATCACTATCTCTAGGGGTCATTCTTCTTGAGCCCTTTTAAATTACTTATTGGGATGCCTGTGTGGCTCAGTTGGTTGAGCGTCCGACTTCGGTTCAGGTTATGATCTCATGGTTTGTGAGTTCAAGCCCCACGTCAGGCTCTGTGCTGACAGTTCACAGCCTGGAGCCTGCTTTGGATCCCGTGTCTCTCTCTCTCTGCCCCTCCCCTGCTCATGCTCTGTCTCTCTCTCTCTCAAACATAAATAAAAACATTTAAAAAATTAAAAAAATTACTTTGTGTGTGTCAGATTAAGTGACAAAAGTGAAAAAATAGTCTTCCAGTGGGACTTTTCTTTTAGGAAGAAAAGTAACAAGAGTGGGTTCAGTACCTTTGTGATCCTGATGAATTTGTCTTGGGGTTCAGAAACATTAACCTAATTGATGGAAAGACTAGGTATGGTGGACTGGAGTATTACCAGAGACTTTTGCAGTACCACATTGGATGGGTTCTGTCACCATTTTGCTCACCCTTTTAGTGATATTGGACACAAGTGAACACCTTTTTTCTTTAATTTTTTTAAATGTTTATTCTTGAGAGACAGAGACATGGCACGAATGGGGGAGGGGCAGAGAGAGAGGCAGACACAGAATCCGCAGCAGGCTCCAGGCTCTGAGCTGTCAGCACAGAGCCCGACGCGGGGCTGGAACTCACGAGCTGTGAGATCATGATCTGAGCCGAAGTCGGACACCGACTGGGTGGCCGACTGAGCCACCCAGGCGCCCCAAATAACCTTTTTTCTTTAAACACTGTGGGGGTGCCTGGGTGGCTGAGTTGGTTGAGCAGCTGCCCATATTTCTCAAATGTCTAAATGTATCTCTCTCTCTCTCCCTCTCTCTCTCCCCCTCTCTCTCCCTCTCCCTCCCTCTGCCCCTCTCCCCTGCTCTCTCTCTCTCTCTCTCTCACGAAACGAAATGAAATGAAATGGCTTCTGTGACAGCCTATTCCTCTGGTTTTTCTTTGTCTCACTGGGCTTTCCCAGCTTCCTTTCCTGGTTCATCCTCTACCTGAACACTCATGTTTGAAGGACCTCAGGCCTCCGTCTGGGGCTTTCTTTTCCTTCCTTCTTCTATATTCTGTCCCCAGGTTATCTCATCCATTATTTTGGCTTTAAACATCATCTCCATTCTGATGATTACCAGGGGTGTACTCCCAACCTGGGCCTCTCCAGACTCCCGATCCCTGTGTCCTGCTGCCTACCTGACATTTCCCCTCAGACAGCTTGGTGTTGTCTCCCGTGCATCTTGCCTAAAACACAACTCTTTTTTTTTTTTTCAACGTTTTTTTTTTTTTTATTTTTTTTTATTTTTGGGACAGAGAGAGACAGAGCATGAACGGGGGGGAGGGGCAGAGAGAGAGGGAGACATAGAATCGGAAACAGGCTCCAGGCTCCGAGCCATCAGCCCAGAGCCTGATTCGGGGCTCGAACTCACAGACCGCGAGATGGTGACCTGGCTGAAGTCAGACGCTTAACCGACTGCGCCACCCAGGCGCCCCTAAAACACAACTCTTAAAGTTTCTTGTCACAAGCTTGTGCTGTTCTCCCCACTCAGTTTTCCCCAGTCGAAGTAAATGGCATCATCATGTACCCCATTGTGCAAACCCCAAATCTGGGAATCTCTTTCATTTCCCTGTTTCCTCATACCCCTGCTTCTCTTCAAGTCATCTGCAAATCCTGTCAGTGTTACCTCTGAAGTTTTCTTAAATTCCTGTTCTTCTCTCATCCTGACTTCTGTTCCAGCTCTGTGGTAGACTGGGTACCCTGAAAACCCTGTTGTGCAAAACACCAAGAAATGCTGGATAAACTGAGCGTTCAAAAAAAACTGGGGAAACCTACAGAGGCAAAAAGCAAATGGAACCTTACCAAAAAAAGGGAGAAGACAGCTGCTTAACATGGGGTTGGGAGTGTGGCATTTATCTATGTCTTTACCAAGGATTTTTAGTTTAAAGGCCACTCTGGGCAGGAGACCAGGCCTTTGGTCTTGGTGAGGAGTTGGAGCAGCCAAGTCTCCTAAGGGATGCCTGGGTGGCTCAGTTGGTTAAGCCGCACTTCGGCTCAGGTCATGATCTCACGGTTCATGGTTCGGGAGTTCGAGCACTGCATGGAGCTCTGTGCTGACAGCTCAGAGTCTGGAGCCTGCTTCGGATTCTGTCTCCCTCTCCACCTGCCCCTCCCCCGCGTGCACTCTGTCTCTCAAAAATAAATAAACATTAAAAAAAAAAAAAGAATTCCTATGCATACGCCTGCCATTTTAACATTTGAATTTACACTGTCTTTTTGGTCCTGGAAACTCCAAGCTAAGGTTTTAACATCAAGAGGTCTGTTTTCCTTTAGAAGCCAGGACAAATAGTTACTTCCTCCAAGATGCCTTCCCTGACTATCTAGAGCATGCCAGCCTGACCCCAGTCACTCACTATCCTGTCATCTTATTGCTCTTATCACAAGTGGTAATTACTTCCTTATTTACTTGTCTGTCTTCCTCCATCTCAAGGAGGGCAGAGACCTGTTTCGTTTGTCACTCCATACCTGGCTCTTGGTTCCTGACTGGTGTGTTTTTCTTTTCTGAATGAACAGATGGATGAATGAGTGAAGTAAGGAGGTTGCTTCCGAGGGACAATGAAAGGATGGTACCTAAATTTTATTTTATCTTGGCATTAAGCATTTCACTTGAAAACAGAATTATGATTCTTACCCAAAAATGCATATCAATAATTTAGAAATTGAAGACGTTGACTTACATCGCAAACAACAGTCCTCTGTCCCACTCCTCCTTACTTCTAAGCAGAGTGCTTCCCAGATTGCCACTTTCCAAGTATTGGGCTTTTTCTGCTCATATTTACTTTCGTGCTTTTCAGTAATGTGCTTACACTGCCGTTTTTGACCTATCAAAATTTTAGATACTGTTTAACTTCCTGTTGTCATTGGTGAGGATGTATTTCTTTCGCCACCACTGTTCCTTCCCATCCCTTATAGTAGAGTGGTCATAAGTTTTAATCCACTTGGGCTAAACTGCCAACGATGTGTATTATTTTGACTAAATATTGCTCACTGGTAAGCCAAGCAGCGTATTATGATTGCGTTTCCTTTCATATACAAATATTTGTTTTTTTTCCTGGAGTTAATATTTTTATTTTTAAAACTTGCTTAGTTTTCTTTATATCTACTGCCAACTTCCCCAAAACGCTCTGGCAGGTTTCTCAAATGCCTGGCAGTTTACTTCGAATGCTTAAACACACTGGCCATCTAGTCTTTATTTTCTTGGCAATCACCCCCACCCCCATCCCTGTCCTGCTACAGTCAGGGTCTCCTATGTTGGATTCCCTTTTTCCCAGATCCCCTGTCTTCTTCATTTGCTGAAGCACACATTCCAGTAACATGCTATCAAGAAAAGGTGTGTGGAAAGTCAGTTTTTTGAGTACCTGAGTTATCTGAAATATCTTTTATTTTTCTTCGCACTTGAATGATTATTCAGGCGTCACATCATTTGCTCATCATTCTGAAGGCCTTGTTGGCTCAGTTGGCTTTGAATCTTTCAGTGTTTGTGCTGAAAGTCGATGCTGTTCTGATTTCTGATCTTCTCCAAGAGACCCGGTTCTTTTCTCTGGAAGCTTGTATAACTTATTTATTTCCTGTGTTGAAATCTCACTGGATGTGCCTTAGTGTGGGTCAGTTTTCATTCATTGGACTGGGTAGTAGATGGGCCTCTTTCCATCTGGAAAGGGAAATTCTTATTCTTTCTTTTGATAATTCCTGCCTTACCATTTTTCCCTTCTCTTTTTCTGGGAATCCTCTTGGTCAGATATTGGATCATCAGAGTTTTGTTTTGTCTCCCCTCTGCTTCTGTATTCCATCTTTTTTGTTTTAGAGTATTTTCTAGGATGTTTCCTTGGCTCTATCTTTCAAGCCATCTACTTAATTTTCAGTTTGGCTGTCAATGTCAAATGTCAAATGTCCCATGTTGGACTTAGAGCTTACTTGAAACAAAAAGTGTAGTACTTTTTAGTTCTCAGTTCAAGTTGAATGGTCTTTTGTGCTTGTCGAGCTTCACTGTGGAGTGATTGGGGAAAGCCCTGGCTGCCGGGATTCTGGGACCTGATGTATGTAGCTTCTCACCTAATCTCTGTTGTTTTAGTTCAGTGAACGTCTCGCCCTCATCTGTGTCTGGTGTCCCCAGGTCTGTACTTGGCTTTCTCCAGACAGTAAGTACTCTGTCTCTTGCTGGGTTCAGAGAGAGGTAATTATTTGGGGGAGTTTCAATAATACAGATTTTTCAACGAGTTCTCTTATTTTCAGCTAAACGTTTCATCCCTGCCATCAACCATACCTACCCTCTCCAACTTTGAACTTTTGGGGGGTCATACAGTGTACCTCTGGTTAGAAATCCCTTCTGCAGGCACTTACTATTTAGTTTTCTCAGCTGTTGTAGGTCAGTGATCATGTCTCCACTTTCTGGATTCCAGAACTTTATTGATAGCTTTTGTCCACTGTTACGTCATTTCCCATTCTTTGTCCTTGTGGGTTTATACCCACTGCCCCTGCTTTACTACCACTTTCGTGAGGTTTTGGATCATGGTGAACCAAGAGACCTATGTCATGTTCTCTGGAGCACTTGTGTGTTTGCACATGCTAATTCCCAGTGCTGAGACTGGTTACCCCTTCCTCTCTAGCGTTACCATTTCTCCTGGAGAGACTCTATACCTTGTAAAGTATCTGCCTTCTCATGTCCATTTACATGTAATTTCCATTTACATGTAATTATCTTGTTACATGTCTGCTCTTCTTTCAAAACCATATCTTCTTTGACGGTACGGACCAGATTGTACAGCTCCCACGAGCACTATCTGCCTTGTTTTAGAGTTGTGTGGCCCCCGACGTTGTACATTCCTCTTGCTCTGCTGGGGACTATGAATTCTCCAGTTTTCTGTCCCTCGTGGCTTGGCAGAGGCACTCAAGTGTTTAGTGAACCAGTGACACCTTTACATGTGTCCTCTTACATGTCACAGATGGGCCAGAAAACCTGTGAGATGGTATAATATATACCAGGGTGACCATAGTTAATAATACTGTATTGTATTATTAAGAGAATAGATCTTAAACGTTCTCATCTCAAGAAAAAAACATTAGCTGAGCTTCTGGTGGTCATTTCACAATATCAAACCATTAGTTGGTGCACCTAAAAGTAACATGATGTGATGTGTCAACTATATCTCAGTAACACTGAGCAACAAGGAAAGAAAACCTCTGAGAAATGATGCATTTTGTTTCTGTGCATTTTTCTCTGGTGAGGTCACATTTATGTGGTCAACTTTTTTTTTTTTTTTAAGGCCAAAAACAAAATACCTCTTCAAGAGAATAACAACTATGACCCTCATTTTCTGCCTGGGTAGATGATTTTCTCTTTGCAGTCAGTCGTCTTTTCCTCTCTAACCACATTTTTTCCAGTTATAAAGCTTAAGGCTCGATCCACTCCTTGCCTCTTAAGTCATAGTGTGGTGGAAAGAACCGGAAACTAAGTCAAGAGGCTGCCCGCCGGATTTTGTTCCCGACGCTCACGTCAATGGTCTGTTTCCATGTCTGTAAAGTGAGCAGGTTGGATTTTATATATTTTAAGAGCTCTTGAACAACAATAGCAGAAATGTTTTTTTGTTACTGAGCTGGAGCCCAAGTGTCTTGAGGGCAAAGCATTGAAGAGCAGACAATTGATTTACTGTGTAAAGCAGTTTACTATGACTCTAGGTTGGGTCTTAGACCTTTTACTTTGGGAATATCTCAAAATAAACTTACTCATCCAAGTGGTTTTCTGTTTTCTGAGATGCCTTATTTCAGTGTCTGTAAGTCAATATTAAGTTAGGCTGTAATTTCCTAGATTCCCAGATAACTACCAACAGGCACGTGCCATGAAATATACCCTCTTTTAAAAAAATTTTTTTTAACGTTTTATTTATTTTTGAGACAGAGAGAGACAGAGCATGAACGGGGGAGGGGCAGAGAGAGAGGGAGACACAGAATCGGAAGCAGGCTCCAGGCTCTGAGCCATCAGCCCAGAGCCTGATGCGGGGCTCAAACTCACGGACCGCAAGATCGTGACCTGAGCCAAAGTCGGACGCCCAACCGACTGAGCCACCCAGGCGCCCCGAAATATACCCTCTTTTAGATGATATCAGGGTGCTAAAGTCTCATTATTGCATTTAAGGAGAAATGACTATATCAGTTTAACTTTATTATATTTTATTTTTTTAAGGTTTTTTCAAATTTTATTTTATTTTTGTTTCCTTAAGTAATCTCTAAGACCAACACAGGGCTTGAACTCACAATCCCGAGATCAAAGAGTCCCATGTTCCACCAACCGAGCCAGCCAGGTGTCCCTAGCTTTGTATTTCAAAAATTTTTCTTCTGAGGCTTATGTTTTAATATAAGCTCTTCTTTTGGGAAATTTTGTCATTTGTTTGTCTCTTCTGGTAAATCTGCATGAATCATTGCACCTATTAGCTCATGCTGAAGGAAGACCAGTGTATGTTCTTCCATGAAGTTCATTAGCTTTTTAAGGCATTTCAGTCTTCTCTGTGCTAGAAGAATGTTGCAGATTAAAACACACACACACACACACACTTATATAATTTTCATTCATTTAGTCAACAAATGTTTGAACATCCTGTAGGTACTGGGGAAGTAGCAGTGAGCAAAAGAGAGTCTTTGCTCTTGTGCAGCTTACATCCCCTAGCAGGCGGTGGCGGAAGGAGATAAAAAACAAATCCGTGGTATGTTGGAGGCTGTCAAGTACCGTGAAGAAAAACTCAGCCGGCGTAGATGTGCTCTCTTCCATGGAGTGGTGTGAAGGGATATTTTGTGCAGAGGTGTGAGTGAGGTCAGAGAGCGAGCCACACAGTAGTCCAGGGAAAGAGCTTTCCAGGCAGGCATGGTATGTTCCAGAAGGAGAAAGGGGACCAGT
The DNA here is from genome assembly GCF_018350195.1 of Panthera tigris. Lineage (NCBI taxonomy): Eukaryota > Metazoa > Chordata > Mammalia > Carnivora > Felidae > Panthera > Panthera tigris. The sequence continues at coordinate 40,644,335 of NC_056673.1, read as the reverse complement.
GTGGGCAAAGGCGAGAGCAGTGGGAAAGGAGGTCAGAGAGGCCTTCAGGAGCAAAATGGGTTGTCTGGTGGGCTGAGGTAGGGGTTTAGATTTTTTTCTGAGTGGGCTTTGAACAGAAGAATGGAATGATAGGACTTCTCTCTTGAAAGGATCTGTAATGTGGAGATTAGACTGCGGAGGGACAAGGGTGAGCACACCAAGACCAGTTAGGAATGTAGCACATGGTGGCAGCGAGATAGGAGGTGGGCTAGGTGAGAAGCGACACTGGCTCAGATTAAGATTGTAGCAGCAGAGGAGATGGTGAGAGATGCTCACATTCTAGATACATTCTGAAAGTAGAGCCAACAGGATTTGTTAATGGATTGGATGTTGGAAGGAAGAGGAAGAGGAGAGAGGTTGGAATCAAGGCTTCTTTTCTTTTTCTTTTTTTTTAAAAATGTTTATTTATTTATTTTGAGAGAGAAAGAGAGAGCACAGGACAGGCAGTGAGAGAGAGAGAGAGAGAGAGAGAGAGAGAGAGAGAGAGAGAATCCGAAGCAGGCTCCACACTAGTGGTGCAGAGCCCGATGCAGGGCTCGAACTCGCAAACTGTGAGATCATGACCTGAGCTGAAACCAAGAGTCAGATGCTTAACCGACTGAGCCACCCAGGCGCCCCCAGGCTTATTTTCAAGGTTTGTGGCCTGAGCCCATGCAAAAATGGAGTTGTCATTTGCGAAAATGGGGAAGTTGGCCGGGAGAGGTCTTTAATGAGGAGGTTGGTTTGGGGTGCTCTTTAGATATCCAAGTGGAGATGCTGCATAGGCAGTCAGGTATAAGACTGGAGCTCGTGAGAGAGGATAGGGCTGGGGATGTAAACTTGGGGATTGTCAATTTGTAGATGGAGACTGAGTGCACTGAGAGAGAAGGGGTTTACTATTAAACTAGTTTTAACAGTGAAGCCTTTTCCTTTAACACTGCAAACTCTTTGCCTTGTAAATATGGAGAACAAACTGAGGGCTACTGGAGGGGTTGGGGGAGGAGGGATGGGCTAAATGGGTAAGGGGCACTAAGGAGTCTACTGCTGAAATCATTGTTGCACTATATGCTAATTTGGATGTAAATTATATATTTTAAAAAATTAGAATAAAAAAACCTGCAAACTCTTTCTCATGGAAGATAGACTCCGTAAACATGGATTCTATCACTGTGTTAGTAAAGATGTTGCTGTAGTTATCAAATGCAATAACCCCCTTCAGATTCAGTGGCACAAAGCCCCGACCGTTTTGTTACGTCCACGGATGCCGTGGGCAGAAATTCAGATAGGCACAGCAGGGGTGGCTGTCTTTGCTGCACAGTGTCTGGGCCCACAGCTGCCTTGAACGTCCAGGGCAGCCATCGTCCGGAGGCTGCTTCACCCACAGATCTGATGCCCAGGCTGGGATGAGTCAAAGGCTCATCTCAGCTGGGACTGCAGACCAAATGCCTTCACGTGGCCTCTCCTGCCTTGGGCTTCTCACAGGGTGTTGGCTGGGTTCTGGGGAACGAGCCTTCTAAGAGAATCGGACGGAAGGCTTGGAAGTTGCATATCGACACTTCTGTTGTACTCTGTTGTTTGGAGCAGTCGTGGCCTTGGCCAGATTCAAGGGGAGGGGACAAAGACCCCTTGTCTCAATTGGAGGAGTATTAAAGAAGTTAGGGCCGTGTTTTATAACCACCACAAATGCCCTTTGAATTTGAGGTTCTGCCCTAAACCACAGTAACTTTGAAGGAAGGAGTTCCAAAGCAGGATCCATGGATGTGTGTTGTCAGCCCCAGTTGTGCATTGCTGCGTACTTAGTGACCAGGATTACCTTAATATCTCTTTAGGGGAAGTGGCCTGAATAAACTTGGGAAAAGGTTCTTGCTTCTCTCCAGTAAGTAGTGAGCTATATTATGGGTCTGTGATACCGAGATTCAGAAATTTAAGCTCCCTTTCTCTGGTTTATTTCAATTTCCTGTCTTTGAAGAATATTAATAACTTACATAGCATTCCAGATCAGTGGATGCTTTTCTGACTTTGTAATTGGGGCTTTATCCAAAGATACAATACCCACAGGCTTCTACCAGCCTCTTGCTCTTCTTCTCCCTTCAGTTGCCCTCAAGCCTGGAAAGTTTGACATGACACTTTGCTTGCCCAATCCAGTTGTTTCTCAAGGACTATGTTCTTTCTGTTTTAAAGAGTTGGCAAAGGGCTCCTGGCTGGCTCAGTCGCTAGAGCATCCAACTCTTGATCTCGGGGTTTTGAGTTCAAGCCCCACATTGGGCGTGGAGTCTACTTTAAATAAAATATATAATAGGGGCACCTGGGCGGCTCAGTTGGTTAAGCGTCCGGCTTCAGCTCAGGTCATGATCTCATGGTTCGTGGGTTCGAGCCCAGCATCGGGCTCTGTGCTGACAGCTCAGAGCCTGGACTCTACTTCAGATTCTGTGTCTCCCTCTCCCTCTTCCCTTCCCCACTCATGCTCGCACTCTCTCTCTCTCTCAAAAATAAAACATTCAAAAACTTTTTTTAAAAAAATAAAAATGAAAATTAGGGTGCCTGACTGGCTCAGTCAGTAAAGCACGCGACTTTTGATCTTGAGGTTGGTTGGCCTGGCCCTCAGAATAACTCTTCCTAGATGCAGTGTCCTCGCCTGGGAGAATCTGGCTGATTCAACAGAGGGATAATATCCCCGCGGTTTATTCGTTCGGTGCGTGTTTTTGGAGTACCTGTCACGAGCCGGGCACTGTGCTGGATGCTGGGGGGTGAGGGGGAGAACACGCTACCGGGCAGCAGCCAAGGCTCTTCCTGCTCTCGTGGAGCTGGCATCCAGCGGTGGTGGTTACGCGTCCGTTATGGAGTCCTGGTGTTCGGGTCCCCGGCGGTGGCAGGGACAGAAGGAGGGTCCGGTGGGGGGTGAGGGGCGTCTTGGTGTTTTTGAGCAGCTAAAAGAAGAGCAGAGCGAGCGCCGGGAGCTCAGCCAGCAGGCTGGTGGCAGCCGAGGCAAGAAAGACAGGGCTCACCAGGCCATCGGTCACATTAATAACACAGACACTTAACATGTTGTGCCAGCTGTGTCTTAAGTGCTTCTACACATTGAGTCATTTAGTCCTTACGGTGATCCTGTGACGTCCTGTTGTCTGTCCTTTCTCACAGGTGAGGAAACTGAAGCACAGGGAGGCTAACTGGCTGCCACTTGCTCCCACACACCTGAGTGGGGGCACCTGGATCCGTGCCGGAAGCACAACGCTGGTCTGCTTTGATTTTACAGATTTTGTTTTTCGGCCCAAGAACAATGCAAAGTCATCAGAGGGATTTAACGTAGGGGAGTATTCAGATCAAATGTGGAAAATGGACTGGTGGCAAGCAAGCACATGCAGGGAGACAGTCAGACGCTCTCATCATGGCCCATGTGTGTTTTGGCTCTGAGCTTTCTGGCTGATTTTCTTTTCCCTTCCTGACTCCTTTTCTAGGCGGGGAATGGGAGAGTTTGTGCGTCAGAGTACAAGCCCCAGACCCTTTCTGTTAAATAGCAATGTGCTACTTCCCCCAAAGCATTTATTCTTGGGTTGCAGCAATCTTAATGTCTTGAGGGGATGGAGCCTGATTGTAATTTACAGACCGAATAGTCTTTGGAGGCCACCCAGCCCCGCGGCTCTCCCAGCGTCAGAGTTACTGCTGCGACATTTCTCAGGGTGAACATTTAGCCTGCATTTGAACACCAAAGGCCGCAGGAACCCGGGAGGTTGTCCCTTACTCCTCCCTTTGTCTGGGTCACCTTTGCCCTTGAGACAGTCACCAAGCCCCCTCCCACCTCCCTCTTTAATATCTCTGGAAGACGTCCACCTCAAAACAGCTTTGAGGCTGCTGCCCCGGTTCAAGCCACTGCCAAATCTCACCTTGATTATGGCAGCCTGAGGGATCTTTCTGAAATATAAATCAAATTGTCACCAGTCTGCCTAAAACTTTTCAGACTTCCTTATTGCCCCTGGACAAGGGTTCATATTTCTTCAACCTCATCTCATGCCATAGGCTTTATACAGTCACTGCAGTGTTCTGCTTCATTACAACTGCCTGGATCCCAGGCCTGGAGATTATTATTCAGTACATCCGGAGTAAAGGCCAGCATCTGGCTTCTGAAAGCCGGTCAGGTGATTCCAGAGTTGAACCCTGATCCCTGCTCTCATTCCAGGGTTCTCAAAGTGGCCACACGTTAGCATCATCCGAGAGATGTTAAATAGCAAAACGTGGATCCCTGCCTCAGGGATTCCACTTTGACAAATCTGGTTTGATTTCCCAGTCACCTCTACTTTCAAAGAAAAAAAAAAATTGCTCTTGTAATTCTGATCTGCAGCCAGGGTAGGGAACCTCTGTTGGCAGAGGGCATACTCCAGAGGGCAGGATCTGGGGTAGGTGTTAACGAGGAAGCAGATTGGTTCTGAAGTGTTTCACCCTTTCACGTACGGATCTCCACGTATCAAAGAGCCAAACTTCTGTAATTGTCTTACCCTCTTAGAACCCCACTTCCTGTTCCCCAAGTCTTCTTACTGGGCAAAACATTCAAGTTCTCGGACTCCCCACACTGATTGCCTGCTCTGAATGTGCTTGTTTTTTAGTGCACCGTTTAAATTGTGATGTAATTAGAGATTCATTCTAGATGCGGGCCACTTACAATGGGACGGATAGATTCTTTCATTCAAACACTGTATATGCCTGTTTAAAATACCATAAGATGGGGGTACCTGGCTGGCTCAGTTGGTAGATCATGTGTCTCCTGATCTCAGGGTTTTGAGTTCAAGTCCCGTGTTGGGCAGACAGCTTACTTAAAACAAAACCATAGGATCACATTGGCTTGATACCGTGATTGACTCATGGGTTACTTAAAAATCAATGAAAACTCCCACTCTGGGCTTCTGAAAACGGACTATGTGGATTAGGGTTCCAGCTCTGTGCCATGACTACCTGTATGACCTTGGGTAAATCACTTAAAATTCTGTACCTAGTTTCCTCCTCTATAAAATGGGGGTACAAATATATCTAGGTCGCAGAGTTGTCGTGAGGATGAAATGAGTAAATAAATAGATGGCAAGTGCTTAAAACAGTGCCTGGAACATAGGTAGTGCCATATAAATTTAGTGATAGTCATTGGTTATTTGGCCTGCTCTTAAACCAAGGTTCTTACTTTCCATCTTTTTCTTTCATTTGGATATCACATAGTTGTTTTCACCTTTAGTCTTTTTAGGACCTGGAGCTATCCTTAGGTGAACTATGTAAGGAGATAACTTGATCAAAGAACCACGGGACCCTCCTGTCTTTCTTTTCTCCTGTTACATACTTACTCTAAATCACAGTGTTACAAACTCCCTCCCTCAGCATAGGACACAAAGACCCATTAAAATGCACGCATTTGACATGGCAGGGTAAACTGACTTTATTATTTAACATGGCTAATCTGATACATTAATCTGTTCCCCAGGGCATTGAGGAAGTGGATTTAACATAAGAAGTACCCATGAAAGGAATGTTGTGGGAGGAAGGAAAAAGCCAGCACTACTGTGCCCCCAGCAACGCATGGGGGATATGCTTTAAAGCCATTGTTATTTATTTGTTTTTCTTTCTTTTTTTTTTTTAACTTTTATAACAGTCTTCCCAAAGAGCGGTCCTTCCCCATTTTACTGAAGAAAAAGCCTGTTCAGTAGTCAAGTAATGTCTTGAAAAGAAATAGCTGATAAAATGGCAGGCAGGGTTTGCACCCAGGCCCATCCAGTGTCAGAGCCTCCCGTTGTGCTTGACCTCACACCACCCTGCCTCGGAGGAGTCTGTCTGGTTGGGGGAGTGGAAGTGTCACCAAGTGACGCACACATTTGGTCTGTTTTGTGGTTTTTATCCAGAGCTCAGACCTGTGATCAGGCAGCCTCAACCATAAACTTAGTACTGAGTAATTGATGAAGCTTGTCTAATTGTGTTACTTTCAGTTTAGAGGGAATTAGGTTTATATTGTTGCGCCTTTCATCTGAGATATTTGTGATCAAATATGGTGCCGATCCCAAATCAAGTATGGAGAATACGTCCATTTTTTAAAAATTCTTTGACACTGGGGCACCTGGGTGGCACGTTTGGTTGAGCTTCTGACTCTTGGTTTCGGCTCAGATCATGATCTGGAGGTTCATGGGTTCAAGCCCTGTGTTTGGCTCCATGCTGCCAGCATGGAGCCTGCTTGGGATTCTCTCTCTCTGACCCTTCCTTGCTTGTGCTGTCTTTGTCTTTCAAAATAGATAAATAACCTTAAAAAAAAAAAAAAGAAAAAAAAAAGAGGGGCGCCTGGGTGGCTCAGTCGGTTGAGCGACTGACTTCGGCCCAGGCAATGATCTCACGGTTTGTGAGTTCGAGCCTCGCATCGGGGTCTGTGCTGACAGCTTGGAGCCTGGAGCCTACTTCTGATTCTGTGTCTCCCTGTCTCTCTGCCCCTCCCCCGCTTATGCTCTTTCTCTCTCTGTCTCAGAAATAAATAGAAACATCAAAAAAAAAAAAAAAAAGAAAGAAATTCCTTGACACTTACTAGATCTGAAATAACTGGAGACCTTGTTAATTCATAGTTCTCGGAATCCTTTTGTCAAAGATGACTGGATGATATAGGGCAGCTGGGTGGCTCAGTCGGTTGAGCGTCTGACTGTGGCTCAGGTCATGATCTCACAGTCTGTGAGTTCGAGCCCCACGTCAGGCTCTGTGCTGACAGCTTGGAGCCTGGAGCCTGCTTCAGATTCTGTGTCTCCTTCTCTCTCTGCCCCTGTCCTGCTCATGCTCTGTCTCTCTCTCTCTCTCTCCCAAAAATAAATATTAAAAAAAATTTTTTAATAAAAAAAATTGTCCTTGTTCTCACTTTTCTGAGCTCTACTCCCCAGTAATTTAGTACTTCTTCTATATACTCAAATTTGTCACGTTAGTAGGGAACTATAATTCACGTTCTTTTAGATCTCAGTGTCCATTTTTACAAGGAAGAGTTGGTTTCTGACTTTAAAGCAAATCCTATTATTTGTAACTAAATATATTTGAATATTACAATAGGTGTAGTTGGATTGGGCACTCAGCTGTTAATATTTTGTCTTTTAAGGAAATTAAAATTAGATTTATATATAAACTTATTATAAAGGCAAACACTTGATCTTCTACTTTATAAAGGTACTATTTGGATTTGTAAGCAACGATATTATATATTTACTATACAAGCATACTTATTTTGAATTATCTTTTTCTAATTTGAAATTCCAGAGTCTTAATGTCTAAGGTAATTATGAATAGTTAAATTACAAATGGTTAAATAAGTAAAGCTGTAATATTAAAAAAAAAAATTTAACATTTATTTATTTTTGAGAGACAGAGAGACAGAGTGTGACCAGGGGAAGGGCAGAGAGAGAGGGAGACACAGAATCCGAAGCAGGCTCCAGGCTCTGAGCTGTCAGCACAGAGCCCGATGCAAGGCTTGAACCCACAAATGGCGAGAACATGACCTGAGCCGAAGTTGAAGGCTTAAATGACTGAGCCACCCACGCACCCTAAAGTTGTAATATTTAAATGTAGGCTCTGTGGGGTGCCTGGGTGTCTCAGCTGGTTGAGTGTCTGACTCTAGATTTTGGGCTCAGGTCATGATATCGCAGTTGTGAGATTGAGCCCTTTGTCGGTCTCTGTGCTAAGCATGGAGCCTGCTTGGGATTCTCTCTCTCTCTGTCTCTCTCTCTCTGTCTCTCTCTGTCCCTCCCTCCCTCCCTCACACTCTCCCTCCCTCTCTCTCTCCCTCCCCCTCCCTCTTCCCCTCCCCTTCCCTTTTTCCCTCTCTCCCTCTGCCCCCTCCCCCACTCACATGCGCGCTCTCTCTCTCTCTCTCTCTCTCTCTCTATATATATATATATATGTATAAATTTAAAAAAATTAAAAGTGAATATAAACCTGTAAAATTACAATGGTCCTAATGTTTTAAGATTTATTTTTAAGTAATCTCTAGCCCAATGTGGGGCTCGAATTTACAACCTCGAGATCAAGAGTTGCATGCTCCACCGACTAAGCCAGCTAGGTACCCCTTATATTTTAATTAATTAGTTAATTAATTAATTTTCAAAGTAGGCTTCATGCCCAGTGTGGAGTCTAATGCAGGGCTTAAACTGATGACCCTGAGATCAAGATCTGAGCTGAGATCAAGAGTTGGATATTTAACTTACTGAGCCACCTAGGCACCCCACCCCTAATATTTTAGAAGAGAGAAAATATATACACACTCTGAGTAGGTTAAAAGGTATTACATGAACATGTCAACTGTAGTTCTGGAGAGTGGGATGGTAGGATATGGGTGATTTTATCTTTTTTTTTTCCCCCTTAAGTTTTTCTTTTTTTTAATGCTTATTTTATTTATTTTAGAGAGGGAGAGGGAGAGAGAATCCCAAGCAGGCTCTGCACTGTCAGTGTAGAGCCCGACACAGGGCTTAAACCCACGAACCATGAGATCATGACCTGAACCCAAACCCAAGAGTTGGATGAGCCACCCAGGCGCCCCTGGGTGATTTTATCTGTTGGATTTCTGTTACTTTATACTTTGGTTGCCTTAGTCACTGGCCTTTTCTAACAGCAAAGAGGATGTTAGAATAGGCAACCAATAAAATATGTCTATGCTCTATTTATAATATAGGTATTTCGAACATAGATTGTGGCTAACACCCAAAGGAGAGTCTTGTGACACATTGCAAGGTGGAACAGAAATTATCTTTAGATCGCTTTCTGTTTTGGATTGTTGTATGCCCCTGGCTTTTGTCTCTCTCCTCACTTTGGCCCCTCACTCCACTGCCCCTGTCATAAACGCACTGGCGCATGGATGTGAAGTGCAAATCTGAATTTAAAATGAAGTTTTATATAGTGATGTAATGAATCCCTTTCGTAAGCAGTCCTGATTTGTGTTTCTCAACACATCTCTTGGTTTCCTTAGAATGCAGTACATAAATGAGAACTGTGACTTTGGATAAACTTTTTAGTGATCTTTACAGTAATAAGTTCCCCATTAGACAATAGCTGTTTGCTTTATGACTTGTTGGTAAGTTATCCCCAAGGGGTTGAGAAATTCCTGTTTTGAAAAGTCCGGAAAGTCTTTGGTGACTTACTGTTTCATTTTTATTTTTCTTTTCTCTAAAGTTGTAGAGAACACGATCACACTGAGGTTCCCCTCCTATGCTGGCACCTCCTGTCTGCTAACCTAAACTTAGCACTTACACCTTGAGAGAACGACGCCCGATGTCATGCCCTAAGCCAGCCCCTGTATGGAATGAACTCATTTCTCTCCTGTGCACCCAGAATGATACTTGGCATTCAAATTGTGCAAATCATTTTCTGTGTGTCCTGCTGTTCAGTGAAAGTGGTTATTAAATCACAGGCTTCCCCCTATTCTGCAGATGAGAAATCCTTTAGTTAGACCTTACATGGAGCTCTTTAGATTAATTTGTGATTTGAAAAACCAGAACTGAGATTGTGAAATAAAGTAGGCTCTTGTAAAACTTTTTCCAGTAAAACAGTTGCCACAAGCTAGTTGGCAATGGTTTTCATAGACAATCTGGCTAGTGATCTCTTAAGGATATGCAATTCTTCTGAAGAGCATGTGGGCTGATTGCCCTGTAGCTGCTGTTAATGAAATAGGGTTTGTAGCTAAGCAGCCTGTAAGGAGATCAGCACTATTTGACTCTTTGCCCATGTTCTCCTTAAAAATACTACCTGCTCTCTGCCTTCAATTTACATTGATTAAACAAAAATAGGATAGCTATTACGATATTACCTAGAGTGACTAGACTAAGAAGTAGAGCATAACGTCAGTCATTTTTGCTTTAATTTTATGGGAAAAAACTAGTAACTGGTTTCTGGTCTAAGTAATGACATAATTATTGTACTACTTAACTATATCCCATTTGTGTTGTCTCCCCACTAAAACCAAAACCTCAACAACAAAAACCCCTCTGAGTTGTGGACTTGAAATGAATTGGGCAATTTTCAAGAACTTGTAATTTTTTTTAATGGTTTGAAAATGCAGACATTCATGTGTGACCTCAACATTCATCTCTAATTGAGCAGGTGTGATGGGATGTTGCTTTGTGGCTCTAACATGGAACATCGGGAATAGACTGTGATCGTTCTACATTTGTATCCAAGATAAGCAATTAAATAATGAGTCTATTTTTTATCAATTTATAACACTGAATTTTATAAAAAGTGAGTGTCTAGGGGTCCCTGGCTGGCTCAGTCTGTAGAGCAGGCAACTCTTGATGTCAGGGTTGGGAGTTCAAGTCTCACATTGGGATAGAGTATACTTAAAAAAAAAAAAAAAAAGTTGTCTATTTCTTTAAATCCTTTATTAGGAAAACTATAGCTTTTTGGTTACACAAGAGCAGCAGTATCCAATAAAAATAGAATGCAAGTCACATAAGTAATGTTAAATTTTCTTTTTAATTAAAAAAAATTTTTTAATGTTTATTTATTTTTGAGAGAGAGACAGAACACGAGCGGGGGAGGGGCAGAGAGAGAGGGAGACAGAATCTGAAGCAGGCTCCAGGCTCTGAGCTGTCAGCACAGAGCCTGGTGCGGGGCTCGAACTCACAAACTGTGAGATCGTGACCTGAGATGAAGTCGGCCGCTTAACAGACTGAGCCACCCAGGTGCCCCTGTAATGTTAAATTTTCCAGTAGCCACATTAGAAGTAGAAAGATTTAGTGAAATTAATTTTAATAATATATTTTATTTAACCCAGTACATCCAAGATATTATCATTTCAACATTAGTGAGATATTTTACATTCTTTTTTTTTGTATTAAGTCTTCAAAACCCACTGTACATTTTACACTTACAGTATATCTCAGTTTGAACTAGCCACATTTTGAGTGCTCACTAGCCACATGTGGCTAGTGGCCACCATATTGAATTAATGGAAATCTAGAGTTTCAACACATTTGTGTGCAGTAGACTCTACATAAATTGACATATTATACAGATTTCTATGCAGATCACATCCTGAGAAACATAAGGCAGATATTGACACTTTTAGTTCTGAGGCAGATTTTAACTCGGCCCTAATGTGAATATTGTAAGAGAATTCTAATGGCCTTTGATTTCTTATTGAGGGTAACACACGCCATGGTTATAGTGCCTCAGCTACCCCTTTCATTCCAGCCAGTGTTTGGTATACGTGTACCACTGCCCAAGCAGCATCTGTCCTGTGGCAGGTTGGTCTTGGGGGTGGCAAGGAGAGGGGCAACCGCAAAGGCATGGTAGATGAACGTGTTTGGGAGGTTCCTAAGAGGATAGAAGACATTGTTTAGAAAAAAAAAAAAATTCCCAAGCACCCAGGAAACTTACTTAATTCCCCTCTAATGCTGTTGGAAAATTGAATTTATTTGTGGAAACGTATTGGTCTGATTGGGGCAAATATCTCATTCTGAAATTCTCATCTCTTTGCTTTATTGAATTTTTTCATCAGTGGAATTTAAGCCCTTGGTACATGAGGAGGGAAATACCTCAGGTCTGTGCTATAAGTGTAAATTACACACCGGATTTAGAGAAGTCAGTACCAGAGGAAGAATGTAAAGTATCTCATTAATTTTTGTGCAGTTATATGTTGAAGTGATAACATTTTATACTCTATGTAGATAGATATGTATGTCTATGTATATCTATGTAGATATATATACCTGTGTATATATCTACATAGATATGTATATATATACTATATATTTTAAGTGTTTTTAATTTTATTATTTATTATTTTTTTAAGTAAGCCTGTGCCCCACACGAGGCTTGAACTCACAAGCCTGAGATCAAGAGTTTCATGCTCTCGTGGGGCGCCTGGGTGGCTCAGTTGGTTAAGTGTCCAGCTTCAGCTCAGGTCATGATCTCACTCTCTGTGAGTCTGAGCCCCACATTGGTCTCTGTGCTGACAGCTCAGAGCCTGGAGCCTGCTTCGGATTCCATGTCTCTCCCTCTCTTTGCCCCTCCCCCACTTGCGTTCTCTCTCTCAAAAAAAAAAATAACTAAACAATTTAAAAATTTTTAATTTACTTGTTTCTTTTTAGTTTTTTAATATGGCTACTAGAAAACCCAAGATTCTGTATGTGGCTTGCATTACATCTCTTTTGGATGGTGTTCCTTAGATTGTTCATTGTTCAGTATAAAAGACCACTGCGGGGGGCGCCTGGGTGGCTCAGTCAGTTAAGCGGCCGACTTCGGCTCGGGTCATGATCTCAAGGTCCATGAGTTCGAGCCCCACGTCGGTCTCTGTGCTGACAGCTCAGAGCCTGGAGCCTGTTTCGGATTCTGTGTCTCCCTCTCTCTGACCCTCCCCCGTCATGCTCTGTCTCTCTTTGTCTCAAAAATAAATAAACGTTAAAAAAAAAAAAAAAAAAAGACCACTGGGAAGGTCCTGCCTGTGCTTTCTTGAATGTATGCTTGAGAGCTTGACAGTTGATGGCACCTTTGGGATCCTGCACCCTGGCAGTAGCAGGCAGGTTATTCTGTGTGTGTTCCCACAAAAGTGGGAAGGAACCTGCAGCACAGGCCTCTTAGTTTCTGTACAAAAACCTGATCCTGAATCACTTAGCTACCATTATACTTGCCGCTTGGGGAACAGAAGACCTATTGGTTTTTTGTTTTGTTTTGTTTTGTTTTAATTTTTATTTTTGAGAGAGACAGAGGCAGAATGCAGGTGGGTTAGGGGCAGAGAGAGAGGGAGGCACAGAATCCGAAGCAGGCTCCAGGCTCCGAGCTGTCAGCACAGAGCCTGACGCGGGGCTCGAACCCACGAGCTGTGAGATCGGGACCTGAGCCGAAGTTGGACGCTCAACCAAGTGAACCACCCAGGCACCCCAAGACCTGTTGGTTTTGTTACCAGTTTGCTCTGTAATTTTTATGATTTTTTAAATATTTATTTGTTTATTTGTGTTTATTTTTGAGAGAGAGAGAGAGAGAGAGAGAATGAGAGTGAGTGGGGGAGGGGCAGAGAGAGAGAGAGGGAGGGAGGGAGGGAGGGAGACACAGACAGGATCCAAGATGGGCTCTGCACTAATAGCACAGAGCCCAATGTGGGACTTAAACTCACAAACCATGAGGTTATGACCTGAGCCAAAGTTGGATGCTTAACTGACTGGGCCACTCAGGTGCCCTGACTCCGTAATTTTTATGAAAGGGGCAGTTATAAGGGTGCTTCTTCATGCCTCCTCTGAGAAATAAATAAAGAACTCTGGATAAGTGTACATGTTTGTGTGCCTTCAGTCTTTCATTAAATGTTCTCACAATCCCAGAGAACCATCTCAGTATACTTTGATCTGTACATATGTCACTCTTTGGCTATTACTCGTAGTCATTTTTACAACCTCTTAAGACTGCTTGGTCTGTACTGATGTTTCCATGGCACGCCTGGGTGGCTCAGTTGGTTGAGCGTCCAGCTCTTGATTTTGGCTCAAGTCATGATCTTATGGTTGTTGCATAGAGCCCTTGTCCAGCTCTGCACTAGGCATGGAGGCTGCTTAAGATTCTGTCTTTCCCCCTCCCTCTGCCCCAATACCTGCTTTCGTGCTCTCTCTCTCTCTCAAAAAAAAAAAAAAAAAAAGGGGGGGGGGCGCCTGGGTGGCTCAGTTGGTTAAGCGTCCGACTTCGGCTCAGGTCATGATCTCACAGTCCGTGAGCTTGAGCCCCGCGTCAGGCTCTGTGCTCACAGCTCAGAGCCTGGAGCCTGCTTTGGATTCTGTGTCTCCCTCTCTCTCTGCCCCTCCCCTGCTCATGCTCTGTCTTACTCTGTCTCAAAAATGAATACAAACATTAAAAATTTTTTGGAAAAAAAAAATGATATTTCCGTGACCCAAGCTATTCAGAAAGAGGACTAAAGGTGGTTAGCCAGGCTGGTTTCTCATACCTGAGCATTTCCCTGGTGTATTCATGAGCTTGTATGCCTGGGGACAAAACTTGTATGCCTGGTATTTAGCATCTCTTCTTTCTCATCCCGGAATGAGAACTTTCAAAACAAAATTACTTTTCATTGAGTGGGAGAATCCCAGGCAGGTCCTTGCTTATACTTTTAAACCTGTATTCCTTGACTTTTGCTCTCCGTCCTCCCTGAGCAGCCACATCCCGCATTTTGGTTTTAGTTTAGGTTTGGTGTACATTCCTTCCAGTTCACCCAGTGAAAAGGGGGGATTGGGTGGAAAGGAAGGAGCTAACATCTGTTCAGCATCTGTTGTGTGCCAGGCACTGGGCTGGGTTCTTTGGAATTATCTCAACAACCATGAGAAATAGAAATTATGATCTCTTCCTCTGATGAGGAAGTGGAAACCTGGAAGTTATGTAATTTTTCAGCTTCACATACTTCTGGTAGATAATGGATTCTGGAACTTGGCAGAGGCCATGCTGACCTTGACATCCTAGCCAATAAGAAGTTGCGACGTGGTTCCAGAGTTAGAGACTGTGAATGTGTACGTATTGTTGTACACGGGGAGAAACACGCAGGATCCTTTCCAAAGCATCTTTTATTCCTAAGCGCAGATCTGATGCCTGTGTTGGGTAGGTGGGGTGTTTCTAGATTATTGACTCCTACTTGGGTTTGCAGTGACCATAAGAACACTTTGGTTTACAGCTGGGACCCCTGACTCCCGCAGGATGGCCCAATGGAATCAGCTACAGCAGCTCGACACACGGTACCTGGAGCAGCTTCATCAGCTGTACAGTGACAGCTTCCCGATGGAGCTGCGGCAGTTTCTGGCCCCTTGGATTGAGAGTCAAGATTGGTAAGTCCTTCCTGAGAAACTCCCCAAATTGTCAGGTTTTGGTTTGAGTCAAGAGACGTAACGTGCTGTAGCTTCATTCTGTGCTAACTATTTCATCAAAAAACTTAGGGGTGTAGGTGGTGGGGTGAAAGAGATCAGGAGATAAAGAGGTACTCTCGGTCTTGTAAAAACGTTTTCTGTATTAGAAGTGTGTGCGGGCAACCGTTTCTTGGCACATTGAAGCAGCCTGCTTGGTGGTGGATGTTTTGAAGGCTGATTTGGATCTCATTGACTTGGTGAGATCCTCTGTGTGTTCTGACACTCCAGGCATGTGCTACAAATATTTTTTATCTCAGTGAAAGTTCTGGCATGGGTAGAGATTCGGGCCCATAATTCTGATTCCCTTTTAGTTATAGGAAGAGACACAGATAAGAGAAATAGACTCTTTCATAGAGGAGATAATGGCACAGAATTCCAATGACCGTTTCCTTCATTTTAATGTGTTCAGATCTACCTATTAGTTTTCATTTCATTCCGGCCTGTGACCTAGTTTTTCTAGAGTTTGGTGAGGGGCCAGGGAGATGATGCAGAGAGGATGGAGATAGACCATGCCAGCCTGGGATTGCTTATTAGCTACTACTAATCTGACCTCAGAGCTAAGAATTTAAAAGCACAACAGCGTATCTGTCCACTTCACCTGAATATTTTTATTACAAGTATAGACTCTGACAGTGGCTACTGGGATCTGGAATAATTGTTAATAATCATTGAATTCATAATATTTCTTGTTGCTCAGGAAGGTGAATCTAAGTGATGAGTGGGTTAAAGCATCGGGTTTGCCTTGTTTTCTACCCTCCTTGATGGTTTCTATGCGTGTGCATGCGCATGTGTGTGTGTAGGTTTCAGAATCATTCTGTATCCTTCTTCTTTTTCCTAGGGCATATGCGGCCAGCAAAGAATCACATGCTACTTTGGTGTTTCATAATCTCTTGGGTGAGATCGACCAGCAGTACAGCCGTTTCCTACAGGAATCGAATGTTCTCTATCAGCACAATCTGCGAAGAATCAAGCAGTTCCTTCAGGTGTGATGAGAAACTTGACCCCGCAGAGTAGGGTGTTCACTTTCTGTCCAGGGAGTATTTCTTTTCTCATTTGGCTAAGTATTGAGATCCTATCTTGTACTTTCAATCAGAGGAGAAGCTAGTAGCCCTTTCTCAAACCTCCGTATACCCACCCTTGAGCATCTTTATCTGAAATCCGCTTCTTTTGTCTGTTGAGGTAATGCTAGGATTGTTATGTTAATTATATTGTGTTAGCATGTTAATAACATGATCAGTAACTAGTGGTTTCATAGGAAGATGAGTTATTTTTATTTTTTAATTTTTATTCATTTTTTAAGAAACTTTAAAAAATGTTTATTTTTGAGAGAGAGAGAGAGAGCGCACAAGCAGGGGAGGGACAGAGAGAGACACACACAGAATCTGAAGCAGGCTCCAGGCTCTGAGCTGTCAGCATAGAGCCTGGTACAGGGCTTGAACCCACGAACCGCGAGATCATGACCTGAGCCGAAGTCGGATGCTCAACCGACTGAGCCACCCAGGTGCTCCAGTGACTTATTTTTAAATGTTAAATGTTTGACCATAACTGGATACTCTTAGACAAAGTCTGTTGCCTTTGACCAGGATAACATACTGTCCAAAGACTCAGACTAACATGTCTTCAGTCACAGGTGTACAGCTCATTGTGACGATCTTTTTCCTGTTCGCCCCTTCATCTCCCACTGGTGGGGGTCAGGCTCTGAGGCCCTCGTTTTATTGTTTCATATAGTAGATGTAATGCTCATCAATCTATGAGGAAGTTAGCTTTAAGTTAGCAAAGTTGGATCCGCATTTCCTTAGTCTGCTGCTACTGCTTTTCATTCTCTCTCTCCCACCTACAGAGCAGGTATCTGGAGAAGCCAATGGAGATTGCCCGAATTGTGGCCCGGTGCCTGTGGGAAGAGTCCCGCCTGCTCCAGACTGCGGCCACTGCAGCCCAGGTGAGCCGTGGGAAGAAACAAAGCACTATTGAAGATGTGCTTTCCTTCTGACGTTCAAAGATGTGCTTGCTCTTACCCAGTTGTTAGGGCGTGCACCGACCTCCATGGTAGAAGTGGGTGTTTTGGTGTTTTTTCTTCTATCCAATGAAAAGAATTCATTTTTTTTTTCTTGAGTATATAATGCACTCTCCTTTAAAAAAAAAATTTTTTTTTAACATTACACAATGGTACAGGGAAGAAAGTTTTACAAAAATCTGCAATGTCACTCCCTTCCTTTATTATCTCTTCCCAGGAAACCAACATTAATAGTGTGGTATATATGGTTTCATACCTTTCTCCAGACTCATATAGATTACAGAAAATACACACACACACACACACACAGAAAATACACACACACACACACACACACACACATATCATATTTAAATGGGTTTACTTCTCTGCCTCTTGCTTTTTTCATTTAATATTATGTCATATAAATCCTTCTAAGTCCAGTACTGTAAAGCTAACTCATTTTCTTTATTTGCTCTATAATATTCTGTGGTATAGATTTGCTATACTTTATTCAATTATTCTTTCTTTGACATTTGCTTCATCCTGGTTTTTTTCCCCCCATTATAAACACTACTGCAATGTCTCCCTATACAACTTTATGTTTGCACTTTGATTTCTCTATGATAAATTTCCAGGCATGGAATTGCTGGGTCAAAGGGTGTATATATTTTAGTTTTATAGATCTAGATTCCCTTCTCTAAAGACTGTACCAGTTCACGTTTGCACGAGTGGGGTATGATAAGGTACTGTTCCTGGGTGCCACCTTGGATATTATTTGAGACTGAATCATTCAGGTTCATGTGCATTTCTCTTTTGTGCTTAAGTTTGAGAATATCCTCACTAGAGCTAGAGATGTGGTTAGCCTAGGGGATAGAGAGAACATGACACTAACTTCCACTGGGAAACAGTTCCATGCCACTGGCCCTATCACTTCTGTTGTTATATGACAGACATATCACTTATATTGATATATGATAGACATATCTATCTAGAACATCTAATATATTATCTATGTAGAATATCTAAAATATCTGTAACATCCAATCTATTATGTGTGTATGTGTGGATATATCTTACTGTGTTGTGCTAGTTATCGTGACCCCTTGGTTTAGAGGACGTTGTGGCCTGGGAGAAACAGAAAAATCAAACAATTTTATAATGCAATAAAATATAAAATTAAAATATACTAAAAAAGAAGAACGAAACTTAAATAGATCAGTGACCATAAATATATATTGAAAAAGACTTTTAAAAAACTGTACACTCCCTTTCCCACCAAAAAAAGCCAATAGGCCCGATGGTTTAAAAGTTTTATTTTAACGGACTTTCATGGTATGGATTGTTCTGTTATCATTCAAACTCTTCCAAAGTCTAGAAAGAAAAGAGATGTTTCCAACTTATTTTATGAGGCTGGAATAATCCTAATATCAAAACCCAAAAAAGACAGTGTAAGTAAAGAAAATGATTATGATTTTGGTATCCTAGTTAGTGTACCAACCATGGCTTATATTCTAGGAGTGCAAGGATGGCTCAACATTAGGAATTCTATTAATGTAATTCACTAAATTAGTAAGATAAAGAAGAAAAACCCTCATTTTTGTTAGACAACAAATGTAGTGTCCATTCTAGATAAGAAGTAAGAAACTTTCTTAACACAGTAAATAAAATTTGTCAGAACTTTCTTAACACAATAAAGAATATTTGTCAGAAACCAAACAGAACAGTATGCACATGATGGAACACTAAACTATTCTCATTAAAAGCAGTTACAAGATTGAGGATGCCTCTTGCCATTAATGTTTTTCTGAAGGATTCAGCCAATACCGTAAGACAGAAAAAGGAATGAGGGCATAAATGTTGGAAAGCTAGAGACAAAATTGTCATTATTTATAGATGGATAGGGCTTCCTACAAGATCCAAGGGAGATAATTAAAAAGAAACAAAAAACAAAAACACCACTATTGGAGGGGCACCTGGGTGGTTCAGTCAGTTAAGTGTCTGACTCTTGATTTTGGCTTGGGTCATGATCCCACGGTTCCTGGGTTTGAGCCCTGCATACACCTCTATGCTGACAGGAGCCTGCTTGCAATTCTCCGTCCTTCTGCCTCTCCCCCTCCCCTGCTCACGCTCTTTCTCTCTCTCTCTCTCAAAATAAACAAGCTAAGAAAAAAAAAAAGAAAAATAAATAAACTATTGGAACTAACAAGAGTTTAGGAAGATGAATGCATTCAGGATAAATATTTTAAGAATTTTATCTAATTTTATTTATTTATTTATTTATTTATAATTTTTATTTTATATTTTTGAGAGAGATAGAGTGCGGGGGAGGAGCAGAGAGAGAGGGAGACACAGAATCCGAAGCAGGCTCCAGGCTCTGAGCTGTCAGCACAGAGCCCAGCATGGGGCTCAAACCCACGAACCGTGACATCATGAGCTGAGCTGAAGTTGGATGCTCAACTGACTGAGCCACCCAGGAATCCCTATTTATTTCTTTCTGAGAGAAAGAGAGAGAATCCCATGAGGTTCAGAGAGAGAAGGAGAGAGAAGGAGAAGAGAGTCAGAGCCCGGAGCGGGGCTAGAGCTCACCCGATGTGGGGCTCAAACTCATGAACCGTGAGATCATGACCTGAGCCAAAAGCAAGAGTCAGACGTTCAGCCGACTGAGCCAGCCAGGTGCCCCACCATCGTAACCATTTTTAAGTGTATAGGTCAGTAGTGTTAAGTTCAATAACATTATTGTGCAACCTGTCTTCAGAATGCTTTTCATCTTGCAAAAGTAAAATTCTGTACCCATTAAACAGTAGCTCTTTTTCATTCCCCTTTTATTCTAGTCACTGGCAACCACCATTCTACTTTCTGTCTCTGTGAATTTGACTACTCTGGGGACCTTATTAGAAGTGGAATCATAACACTGTTTGTATTTTTGTGACTGGTTTATTTCGCTTACCGTAATTCCTCACAGTTCATCCTTGTTATATCACATGTCAGAATTTCCTTCCTTTCAAAGACTAAATAATGTTCCACTGTATGTATACCCCATTTTGTTTATCCATTTGTCTGTTGAGGGACACTTGGGTGACATCCACCTTTTGACTCTTGTGAATAATGCCGTTATGAACATAAGTGTACCATTTTTTTCTCTTACAAGACAAAGATGTAGCAGGAACATAGAAGAAAGGACATCTAAGTCTAACTGAGGGAGTCAGGGAAGGTATCACGGAGAGAGAGATTGTGTTTGAGCCAAGACGTAAGGCTGATTACATGTGCACCAGGCTGATGAGGAGAGAGCCCTCCAGGCAGAGAGAAGATCGTGTTCAGACAGGGAAACCTTAACGTGTGTATTCTTGGGAGGAGTGCGGAAAATTCAGCATCTGGTTGGATAAGGAATGATCAGCTAGTCAAGGGCCATATTGTGAACATCTCTTTAGTCATGCCTAACAGCTGGGCTTTGGAAGAGCAGTTTGCTGCAAGGGTCCTGTGGCCAGACTGCCTGGGTTTGAGCCCCATAGCTATGCCACTTGCTGTGGAGCCTCAGGCAATGGGGGTGTTCCTCTAGTAGGAATGACTATAGTTCCTACTTCATGGAGCTAAATTAATTCATGCCTGTAAAATGCTTAGAACGGTGCCTGACACATGTGAAATGAGCATTAACTGCTTTCTGCTGCTGCCGTCACAATCACTGTCACCATCATGATCACTGTCACCACTCCTGTAAGAAACGGGAACCCACGGAAGAACTTTAAGCGGAAACTGCTGTGCTCCGATATGGGTGAAAGGGTAACTGATAACACTCACTGTTCGAGACACTGGAGATAGGGAGGTTGTCCAGGCATCACTAGAGCTTTCTGTTGGGGAGAACCTTTATGTTTGCATCCTGTCCCATAAGATAAAAATATTCGATTTAAGCCAATTTGGGTAGAGGCTCCAACTTTATTTATCATGAGAGGTAGGTGCCCTAAGGATGTTCCCAATCTTAGAGATCAGGCGTTGGCAAACTATGCCCGTGGCTCAAATCCAGCCTGCCATGCCTGATTTTGCAAACGAAATTTTGGGGAACACAGCCACACCCATTTACGTATGCCTTGTCCGTGGTTGTCTTCATGCTGCGGTGACAAGGCTGAGTATTTACAACAGAGCCTGTATGACCCACAAAGCCAAAAATATTTACCACCTGGCCTTTTTAGAAAAAGTTGCAGCCCTTGATCTAGAACTACAAGTTGGATATTTGAGGCTTCAGCCCAGGCCCTACTGTTATTTTCTCTGTTGTCATCATCTGGCATATTTTGAAGTGTCTCTTATGGGTAAAGCACCAGGAGATAGGAAGACGAGTAGATGTGATCCCTGCTAATCATTGCTCTCAGTCTAGTTGGGATTGAAAGTATACAGACAGTCAAAGTGAGAGAAACACAGAGGAAGATGTGAGTAATCTTGCCTACCGTAGTTGAATAGGGTTTTACAGGAGAGCAAATGGTGGCACTGAGTTTGAAGGTGAATAAGTTCAGGTGTGCTTGTGCAGAAGCACATGTCAGGCAGAGCAGACAGTGTGTGGGGAGGTAGAGTGTGAAAAACATGCTGTATGTGGGGAAGAGTGGGTAGTTTGGGGTGATCGACAGGGAGGGAAGGCTGAGCTTGTTACCAGATTATGTGAAACGTCTGTGCTGGGCTGAGATGATATACCTGGAGCCAGTGGTTTTTACAAGGGTACTCGAGGCGGGCTTCTGTGGGTGGTAATCAATCACATCCTTTCCCCTTTAAGTGCAATGGCAATTTAGAAATAGACGTGGCAGTCAAACACAGACTAAAATATCCGCTGTGCTGTTGGTCAAATGAGACTGGAAAACATAGTTTGGGCAGGTAACCATGAGGGATTTCAGATGCCTGCCCCTGTGTTAGATGTTGGGATGGAGAGATTGGGTTTGCAGAGCAGTGTACATCCATGTGGAGTTTCAGAGACCATAGACTAATACCCACTTAACACTGAGAGATAGATCTCTAGAACCACTTCTAGAAACCAGGCCCTCGCTCCTGCCCTGGGGGTGCCCCAGGAAGGCAGAGGTGGAGGAGAGAGGCACCAGCTAACATGCTGGGTTCTTCGAAGATCTGTGAGTGCAGAGTGTTTCTCTTAATCTCACCGATCAGATGAGTCACTCCCCCTATGAAGAGAATAAATAGGGGTGGAGGTTGCCTTCCCTAAACTTCTCAGGGAAGTTTGTGTTCTCTGGACTTGGATGGGGGCCGTGGGAGAGGGAGAGAATGGATCCCTCTAGAACTGGCATGTTTGGATCACTTTTGAAGACTCCTGGTAGCAGTATAGAGAACAGATTAGAAGTCAGAGAGATCAGTAGTTGGGGCTTGACATGAGCCAGCGGCACAAATAGAGATCTGTTTGCAAGATTACAGAACCTAAAGCCAGGAGAATCCGGTGACTCAGTGTGAAGTCTGTCTTTGAGAATTTCTGCTTTGAAAAACTGGGTCTATAATGTCTTTCCTAGACTCTCAATTCCGTTCTGTTGATGGATTCCTCAGTCCTATGCCAGCACAGACTGTCTTGATCACTGCGGCTTTTATGTGGTCTTTTAAAAAATTTTTAATTTATTCGTCTTAAGTAATCTCTACACCCAACATGGGGCTCAAATTCACCACCCTGAGATCAAGTGCTACACGCTCCTTTGACTGAGCCAGCCAGGAGCCCGGATTTTCTATTACTTTGACAGAATTTACCATGTTTATATTCCAGGGGCTCTCCGACCTTTTCAAGGCACCACCCTTCCCTTCTCCCCTGAGGTATTCTCTCTTCATGTAGCATTTCGCCTCGGGAACAGTGGTTTTTTATTATCCCGCAAAAACGTGTCGGGCACCACCTACACTAAATGGGCATCGAAAATCTGCTGTCATAATTGTTCTGAATTTTTTAACATACGTTACCTAGGATGAAGTTTTTGCAGGTAGGGACCATGTCTTAGCTCAACATGTGGTCTCCTAGGGCGACACAGAGTGGCTTTTTAGTGTGGCCTGGGGCAAAAAAAGGCCAGGACCCGGGCAAAACTACGGGAGAGCCTCCTGGGCACCGTGCTGATGACGCCCGGCACGCTGCCTCTGTTTCCCTTCCCCTCACGGCGGCAGCAGCACCTCGGCCAGACGGGAAGGGTGTGGGTGGGATGGAGACTGGACAGAGGTGCTTTTTTTCCCCCATGTTTCCTGCATTCACACGGGTGTTCGCTCTCTTATTTGGCAGCAAGGGGGCCAGGCCAACCACCCCACGGCCGCCGTGGTGACGGAGAAGCAGCAGATGCTGGAGCAGCACCTGCAAGATGTTCGGAAGCGAGTACAGGTGAAGCAAGTCGTGGGCAGGAAGCCTTTCCTTGGGGACATTGCCTGTGGGTCCTGCGTGTGTCTCTGTTGAGGTTTTGGCTTCATTTTAATTCTCAGAAACTTTCTTTTCCCTCTTCCCCCGGGAAAATCTTTTTTTTTTTTTTTTTTTTTTTTTTTACTTCTATTTTTCTTTTTTGTTGTGTCTTAAACAGGACCTAGAACAGAAAATGAAAGTGGTAGAGAATCTCCAGGATGACTTTGACTTCAACTATAAAACCCTCAAGAGTCAAGGAGGCAAGTGACTATTAGAGACGTTAAAATCTGCTGTAGAAAGTGAGTTACTTGAGTTTCAGGACTTCTGTGTCTGGCGTCCCGTTCAGACTTTGCGGCAGGGGCGGGGGCGGGCGTTGGCACACGGGGGTGGGGGGGTGGGGGGGGGTAACCGGTGCCTCCGGGAGCCAGGTGTGAAGCGTGCCAGTATCCCGTCAGGTCAAGGAGGTTTTCCTTCATCCGCAGACATGCAGGATCTGAATGGAAACAACCAGTCCGTGACCAGGCAGAAGATGCAGCAGCTGGAACAGATGCTCACGGCGCTGGACCAGATGCGGCGCGTAAGAGCATCCCCCTCACCTGCGCGGCCGCCACGCCTTGTGGCAGACCTTGGCTGGTTTCTGATAAGCTCCTTTTCTGGAAGTGACTAAAGAGTGTGGTTAGAGACGGTCTGAGGAAATGTTTTCTGACTTTGTTTGGGTTTCCAACCAGAGCATCGTGAGTGAGTTGGCGGGGCTGTTGTCAGCCATGGAGTATGTGCAGAAGACGCTCACGGACGAAGAGCTGGCTGACTGGAAGAGGCGGCAGCAGATTGCGTGCATCGGGGGCCCGCCCAACATCTGCCTCGACCGCCTAGAAAACTGGTAAGAGGTGAAAGAGACGTGTTCCCTTTCTTTCTAGAAAGCTGTGCTGAAATCCTGATCGTAACTGCAGGCCTCCGGGGTTGGTGCTCCGTCTCCAAGGTGGAGACTTTTTTATATTCAAATCGAGTCTGAGAGTCTAAAGAGTTTCACCTTTTTGGACACCTTTTTTTTTTTTTTTTTTTTTTTTTAATTTTTTAAATGTTTATTTTTTTGAGAGACAGAGACAGAGTGTGAGCAGGGGAGAGACAGAGAGAGAGAGGGAGACACAGAATCCGAAGCAGGCTCCAGGCTCTGAGCTGTCAGCGCAGAGCCCAGTGTGGGGCTTGAACTCACGTGAGATCGTGACCTGAGCCTAAGTCGGATGCTTAACTGACTGAGCCACCCAGGCACCCCTCGACACCTTTTTGATAAAAATGTGTTTATGTTACTATATTTTAAGTGTATATATATATATATATTTTTTTTTTTTTTTAATTTATTTTCAAGTTAGTTAACATACAGTGTAGTATTGGCTTCAGGAGTACAACCCAGTGATTCGTCTCTTACATATAAGCATGTTTTATTTAATAGCTTAAATAAAGCTTTTGGTGTAACTATGTGGCACAGACTAAAGTTTGAGTTTTAGTTATTTTAATAATCTAAAATAATACATGCTCTTTATAAAGAAAAAAATTCAAATACAAAAAATTAATAGAAAGAGGAAAAGTCTTTTAAAAAAACCAATCGTTTAGAGGTACCTATAGTTAAAATTTCAATGACCATTCCTCTGGACGTTTGTTATTGTACATATATATGTAAACAGAGTCATCTACATTTTCTTTCTTTTTTTTTTAATGTTTTTATTGATTTTCGAGACAGAAAGAGACAAAGCATGACCAGGGTAGGGGCAGAGAGAGGGGGAGACACAGAATCTGAAGCGGGCTCCAGGCTCTAAGCTGTCAGCACAGAGCCCGATGCAGAGCTCGAACTCACAAACTGTGAGATCATGACCTGAGCCAAAGTCAGACGCTTAACCGACTGAGCCACCCAGGCACCCATCTTTTTTTTTTAATTTTGGTTATCTTTTTTAAATTTTTAAATTAAAAAAATTTTTTTTAAGTATATTTATTTATTTTGAGAGGGAGAGGGAGAGAGAGAGAGAGAGAGAGGAAGAGAGAGAATCCCGAGCAGGTTCCACACCATCAGCACAGAGCCCTATGTGGGGCTCGATCTCACAAACTGTGAGAGCACAACTTGAGCTGAAATCAAGAGTCAGACACTCAACCAGCTGAGCCACCCAGGCGCCCCTTGGTTACCTTTTTTTTTTTTTAATGTTTGTTTATTTATTTTGAGATGGTTGCAGAGAGAGAGGTAGAGAGGAAATCCCAAGCAGGCTCTGTGCTGTCAGCACAGAATCCGACACAGGACTCAGTCTCATGAACGCTGAGATCATGACCCAAGCCGAGATAAACAGTCAGACGCTTAACTCACTGAGCCACCCAGGCGCCCCAGTGGGATCATTCTTTATCTGCTCTTTTGCTTTCATTCATGCAGCAGGTCTTGGTGAATATCCTTGATGTGCAAGGCCCAACAGTGAACATGATGCACCAGCTTAAATTATGAGAAACTTGACATAAAGGGGAACCACCAGACACGTAGAGCATGAAATTGGAAATTTAGGACAGCTCTGCCTGAGAAAGCCTGTTTGTTCATATCCTCACTAACCCTGAGTTTTGTCAACTTACTGAAAGCTGTTTTAAGTGCTTTCTGATCAGGGAACCAAAAAGCTTGAGTTCTGGAAATAGGAGAATGGAAGTGCCAGAAGAGAGTCAGGGAGCCCAGAAATCCCAGCAGCTGCCCTGTTCCTTACCCCCGCCCCCAACCCTAAAATCTTTTACTTTCTCTCTTTGAGGTCTTTTAGTCTTTATTAATCATGTAGTTCAACCCTTTCTTTCATGCAAGGGGACATCGAGGTCCGCATGGTGAAGGGACCTGGCCAGGATTGCTCAGACAGTGAGCGGCAAAACGAGCTCAAACCCATCTTCTTGGGCCACCTAATTGTCAGCCTTTCCCCAGTCCCCACATTTTGGTCCAAAGACAGGTTAGGATGAAGACAGTGCCAAATTTCATATTTCCCATTCTCCATTGCTGGGTTCTAATGCTTGTTACCTCCTGATGATAACTCTGTTCATGCTTCTTAGGGGTATGTTTTAACACTTCTTCCTTATGCCTAGCTCCCTCTCTGAAATGTTAAATTTGAGGAAGGTATCATTTAAAGTAATAATAATAAAGAAATTCCCTTTTGCTTATTTTCGTTTTTATTTTTTTAACATTTTTTTTAATGTTAGTTACTTTTGAGAGAGAGGCAGAGAGAGAGAGAGACAGAGCGCAAGCAAGGAAGGGGCAGAGAGAGAGGGAGACACAATCCAAAGCAGGCTCCAGGCTCTGAGCTGTCAGCACAGAGCCCGACATGGGGCTCAAACTCATAAACCATGAAATCATGACCTGAGCCAAAGTCAGACGCTCAACCGACTGAGCCACCCAGGCGTCCCTATTTTATTTTTCAGTAAGCTCTATGCCCAACGTGGGGCTTGAACTCAGGGCTTGACCCGGAGATCAGCTGTCACGTGCTCTGCTGCCTGAGCCAGCCAGGCTCCCCCCACCCACTGCCACTTTTTCTTATTTAATGCCAATGATTTATGCTATGTATATTTTACCACAATAAAAAAAAAAAATGACCCTTTCTTATTTTAGGGGACTGCATGGTGGTGGGATTCCCTTCCCCTTCTTTAACTCTCACCGGTTCCGCACTCAGGTGACTGGTAGCTTTCTTATTTTATTGGCAGGATAACCTCGTTAGCGGAATCTCAACTTCAGACCCGCCAACAAATTAAGAAACTGGAGGAGTTGCAGCAAAAAGTGTCCTACAAAGGGGATCCCATTGTACAGCACCGGCCAATGCTGGAGGAGAGGATTGTGGAGCTGTTTCGAAACTTAATGAAAAGGTAACTTAGAATTCTTTCTCTCATCACTGCCCCTCCCCCGCCACATACACCTCCTTCACTTTGGAGGCACAGGGCAAAGACCGTTTCACCAGGAAGCTTATGGACTGCCGTCCTTCCCTGTGCCTTTCAGTGCCTTTGTGGTTGAGCGGCAGCCCTGCATGCCCATGCATCCCGACCGGCCATTGGTCATCAAGACTGGCGTCCAGTTCACTACCAAAGTCAGGTGGGCCCTGTCCTTCCTCTTCTGGTAGATACATCATTGAGGGATGCTCTTAGGATGAAAGAGAGTTGGTGGCCAGGGTTGTTCTTTCCAGGCATCACAGGCGATGGTATGGTGGGTATGGAATTTGTTGGCATAATATCAACTTGCCCTTTGACTCTTCTGTCAGAAGTTAAGGAACGGTTACCTCTTTTCGAGGTTACGTGGGCATCTTCCTGAAATTTCGAGCCCACGGTCTTAGTTCGTTGTGTCTCCTTCTGCCCTGCGAGGGAGGCAAAATAATGCTGGTTATTTTCTGTTCTCTGAGCCTACTTTTCCCTGAGGATTTTAAGGGAAAGAGAAAGGCTTAGTGATCTAGAAGCTAAGAGGTAATTAGAGCAGGTGGGTGGTGAGCCTGGAGGGTGGGGTGTGACTTTCACACCCAAGTCAGAACAGGTGCTTTGGGGTTTGTCCTTCCGTAGTGAAATTTCCCTCTTCAGAAGCTTGGTGTATGGCGTTAGGTTTCAGGTTTAATAGAAGGAATACCAGCTGCAGAGCACGTATTCCCGTAATATTTCTCATGAAATGGCTTTTATTATCCTTTGCTGAATCTCTCACAACCTTGTCCAAGTTCGGGTTTCTTAGGCTTTCTTTCAGGACCTCTTGACCTGAAGGGGTGATACTCAACATAAGGTCAAAGACGGCACTAAGCAGGAAGAGGGATTTGGGATTGTGCTTCATTCACCTTTTAGAAATAAAGCGTTGTGAATTTTATATTCCTTCAAGTAGACGTTGCTGGGGGAGCCTACTGACTTTTCTTTGAAACTGATTTTTTTTTTTCCTTTACTCAGAAACTTTTTTTTCCCCCTTTTTTTTGAAATAGATTGCTGGTCAAATTCCCTGAGTTAAATTATCAGCTTAAAATTAAAGTGTGCATTGACAAGTAAGTACTCCGTATCTTTGCTCTTTTTTTCTCTTTTTTTCAAATGAGAGACAGAGAAATGAGAACTTTAACAGATACCATGTGAACTTAGAGACTATTTCCATTCAAGGAGCTTCATTTATTGAACAAAAATTGTCAGAAGCCTTGCCCTGACCAAAACCACAAAGCTAGTGGTACAGATATGAGTTTCAATTGCTATTGTGACTCTGGGTCCCTCTTTTTCTTTAATTTTTTACTTGTAAGTGTAATTTATGCATATAAATTATGCATAAATTATGTCATATAAAACCCTGACTATATGGGGAAAAGTTGATGGTTTTTATTGTTCCACACTTCACCACGCAATGGAATACATCCTTTTCTTTCTTTTTTTTTTCTTTTTTTAATGTTTGTTTATTTTTGAGAGAGAGACAGAATGTGAGCAGGGGAAGGGCAGGGAGGGAGACAGAATCCGAAGCTGGCTCCAGGTTCTAAGCTGTCAGCACAGAGCCTGACGTGGGGATCGAACGAACCCGTGAACCACGAGATCATGACCTAAGCCAAAGTCAGACGTTTAACCAATTGAGTCACCCAGGCACCCCTCGGGTACATACTTTTCAAAATTTGGCAATACCTTTCAAAAATTAAAATGCACATATACTTTGAAGAGGTTTGAAAAAGGAAAATGTATCCTTAATTTTTGGTGATGTAATTATTTATCTGGAAATCATGAAGAGAGTGAACTGGAAAGTAATTACTAATGAAATAAGGGACTTGAGGAAGGTGGTAGTCTTCTTTTTTTTTTTTTTTTTTACATTTATTTATTTTTGAGAGATAGAGACAGAGCACAAGTGGGGGAGGGGCAGAGAGACAAGGAGACGCAGAATCAGAAACAGGCTCCAGGTTCTGAGCTGTCAGCACAGGGGCTCGATGTGAGGCCCAGACTCACAAGCCATGATATGACCTGAGCTGAAGTCGGACGCTTAACCAACTGAGCCACCCAGGCGCCCAGGAAGGTGGTAGTCTTAATAAAAATAAACAAAAATTAATAACTTCAACCACATATTAGCATAATCTCACAATAAGCAACAAAAGTAAAAAATATATTGTGATAAACGTAACAGAAATGTGTAAGATCTATTTGAAGAAAATTATGAAATTTTATGAGGAGGGGATATTGTAAAAAGTGATAAGACAGATCATATTCCTGGATTGTGGATTTTTATCATAAAGATGTTAATTCTTCTCAGTTAACATGGCACCAAGCAAAATGTGAGTAGAATTTTTTAAACCTTTGACTTGCTTTTCAAGTTGTATCTTAGATGAGAAAAATAAGCAAAGAAAGGTTTTTTTAATTTTTTTTTAACGTTTATTTTTGAGAGAGAGAGACAGAGTGCAAGTGGGGGGAGGGGCAGAGAAAGAGGGAGCTAATCCAAAGCAGGCTCCATAGCACAGAGCCCAATGCGGGGCTCAAACTCAGGAACTGTGAGATCATGACCTGAGCCGAAGTCAGACACTTGACTGATTGAGCCACCCAGGTGCCCCTGTTTTTTGTTTGTTTTTTTTTTTAAAGGATGTATTTGGGGGCATCTGGGTGGCTTAATAGGTTAAACATCAGACTCTTGGTTTTGGCTCAGGTCATGATCTCACAGTTCGTAAAATGGAGCCCAGCATAGAGCTTTGCGCTGGGTGTGGAGCCTGCTTAGGATTCTCTCTCCCCCTCTCTCTGCCCTTTCCCCCATTCACGTATGTGTGCGCTCTTTCTCTCTCTCAAAATAAATAAATAAACTTAAAAAAAAGCAAATATTTATAAACATAAATAAAGAAAATAAAAAAGGGTGTGTTATTTTTAATTATGATAAAAAAATTTAATATGTAAAATTTACCTTCTTGATTATTTTTTTTTATTTTTTTTTAATGTTTATTTATTTTTGAGACAGAGAGAGACACAGCATGAGCAGGGAAGGGGCAGAGAGAGAGAGGGAGACACAGAATGTGAAGCAGGCTCCAGGCTCTGAGCTGTCAGCACAGAGCCCGACGCGGGGCTTGAACTCATGAACCGTGAGATCATGACCTGAGCCAAAGTCGGACACTTAACCGACTGAGCCACCCAGGCGCCCCACCTTCTTGATTATTTTTAAGTGTATGGCATTGTGTATATTCACACTGCTGTGCAGCAGATTTCCGGAACTACTTCCTTGTGCAACATGGAAACTTTACATCCATTGAACAACAAATCCCCATTTCCCTATCCTCCTAGCCCCGGGCAACCACCATTTTACTTTCAAAAACATTTTTTTAGTGACTAAAAATAATGGGAAGCTGCCTTGCCAGACATTAAAATGTATCACAGAGTTTCAGTTACTAAATGTGTGTGTTACTAGGGCAGGAACAAACTGATCATGGCAGCAAAATCTTGAGTCCAGAAATGGGCTTCAAGTTTATATAAATAATTAATATACGTTAAAAATGACATGTCAAATCAGTTAGTAAAGGGTGGAGTATTCAGGAAGTAGTTTTGGGACAACCTGATATTGGGGGCAGGGGGGATTTGAATGAGAAATTAGAGTTTTATGTTTCGCTGTCCATCAGATGTATTTATATGTTTCAGCTAATGTATCTTAAAAGCATAGGTGAACGTATAACATAATGATGGTAAAATGGCAAAATGGTACAACCATTCTGGGAAAAGAGCTTGGCAGTTTCCTACAAAGTTAAACATGTACCTACCCTATAAGCCTACCATTCCACTCTTCAGTATTAACCCAAGAGAAACGAAAGCATATGTGCACGCAAAGGGCTGTACGTAAATGTCCATTAACAGGCGAGTGAATAGACACCTTGCGGCATATCTGTAAGTAGCTTGCGCTGACCGATTGCTCCACTGTTGCTTCGTAATTTGTGGTCTATCCATAAATGAAATATCACTTCCCAATAAAGAGGAATGAACATTGATACCAGCCACACATGAGAAATCTCAAAATAATTACACTGAGTGAAGGAAGCCAGACCAAGAAACAAGAATACATACTTCCATTCATATAGAATCCTAGAAATACAAATGCACCTATAGTGACTGAAAGCAGACCAGTGATTGCCTGGGGACAAAGGTGGGGTGGAGTGTGGGATTGGGAAATGGATTACAAATGGGCTTGGGGAAACTTTGGGGATGTTGGGTATGTTCATCACCTTGTTTGGGCTGATGATTTCATAGGTGTGTGTAGTATATATAGGTGTGTGTCAAATCTTATCCAAATACATTTTCAATAGTGTACTTTATTATTCATCAATTACATGTGAAAGCTGTGACGCAAAAAAAAGTTTAAAAAAAAAAGGCTATATAGGTTAAACATGAGAGAGAATTTCCTGGTAACATGGACTCTTAAGTTATAAACTGTGATGTATGGGGGGGCGCCTGGGTGTCTCAGTCGGTTGAGTGTCCAACTTCGGCTCAGGTCATGATCTCACCACTCCTGAGTTCGAGCCCCGCGTTGGACTCTGCTGACAGCTCAGCGCAGAGTCTGAAGCCTGCTTCAGATTCTGTGTCTCCCTCTCTCTCTCTGCTCCTCCTCTGCTCATGCTGTGTGTGTGTGTGTGTGTGTGTGTGTGTGTGTGTGTGTGTGTGTGTATGTCTCAAAAAGTAAATAAACATTAATAAAAAATTCTTTTTAACCTGTGATATATGGAAAGATATCTTCTGAATGGTTTAAAATTTGACCAATTTTAATCTGTAAACCGACACGAAATACTCTATTTAATAAATAGTGGCTATATTCATGAATATGTAGCAATGGAGAAGCACTTTTAAAAGAGTACTAAAATAATAGGGGCACCTGGGTGCCTCAGTCAGTTGAACGTCCAACTCATGGTCATGGGATCAAGTCTCACGTTGGGCTTTTCACTGAGTGTGGAGCCTGCTTGGTATTCTCTCTCTCTCTCTACCCCTTTGCCCCTCTTCCCCGCTTACTCGCTCTCACTCTCGCTCTTTCTCAAAAAAAAAAACAAAAACACTTTAAAAAGTAATAAAATAATAAGAAAGGAAAAGACTGAGAAATGTGACTATATAAAAAGCTGTATGTTTGGGGTGCCTGGGTGGCTCAGTCGGTTAAGCGTCCGACTTCAGCTCAGGTCACGATCTCACGGTTCGTGAGTTCGAGCCCCGCGTCGGGCTCTGGGCTGATGGCTCAGAGCCTGGAGCCTGCTTCCGATTCTGTGTCTCCCTCTCTCTCTGCCCCTCCCCCGTTCATGCTCTGTCTCTGTCTCAAAAATAAATAAACGTTAAAAAAAAAAAAAGGCTCAATATTTAAAAAAAAAAAAAAAAAAAGCTGTATGTTCAAACACATAGAGCTGAAAGACCGGACAGGCTAGGAAGATTGTTTCCAGCTAATATGAAATGGGACGATTTGAGTTACAGGGAGTAGTAAACCTTTACAGAAAACCCAGTGTGACTTAAATAATAAGGAAATTTGCAGCCCAGTATAACTGGAAATGCAGAGTTAGGGCAAGTTCCTGACAGTGAGATCAGTGACTCACTTATGTCATCCTGGACCCAGAATCTTCCGTGTGCCTTCCCCGCCATCATAAGTATCACTGGCTTTGTGAGGTTCCCTTCTGAGTTGCAGTATAAGTAAGGTCATATGCTTCCTTGCTCGTGTTCAGTTGAAGCTATGGAAAATAAATCCAGCCCATGTTGTAATTCCTTCCCAGTCTGAGACAGCGTAGGTCATGTCCTCGCCCTGGGACCACCACACCTTGGAGTGCTATGTTCTGATGTACTTAATGAACAATCAGGATCCCCTGGAGGCGGGGACTGGAAGGATACCTGAGCAGATGCAAGGGTCTATTGGGAGGGGGAAATTGATATTGGGCAGGCTTGTACAGGGTTGTCGTATTTCACGTACAAAATGTAATTGAATCGTTTACAGAAATTCCCAGGAGAACAGTGGTTTTTTTCCAGCAGAGTACATTACGGATAGAGTAGACTTTTCGAAGAGACGGGGCCAGTCTTATTAACACCAGTTTATATTCTTAACAGAGACTCCGGGGATGTTGCGGCTCTCAGAGGGTGAGTTCAGCCTAAAGGCTTCCTTTTGATCTGTTTAATCTGACTTTGTCCTCTGGCTGCTCCATCACCTGTGTGGTTGGTTTTTCTCCTGTGATTCAGATCCCGGAAATTTAACATTCTGGGCACAAACACGAAAGTGATGAACATGGAAGAGTCCAACAACGGCAGCCTCTCTGCAGAATTCAAACATCTGGTACATGGAGAAGCCTGGGTCCCCTTCTCCAAGGGCACCTGGCGGAGGGAGGGGGGGGTGGGGGTGGGGGGGAGCCTCACGTGACCCAGGTGCTCTCTGCTTTTCCTACAGACCCTGAGAGAGCAAAGATGTGGTAACGGGGGCCGAGCCAATTGTGATGTAAGTTTTTTGGGGGACGAAACCAACTGGGAGGGTTTTCTTTAATGGGGAGGGAAAACGAGCCTTCTTATTGGCCTGAATTAGAGACTCCAACCTGTGGTTAAGCTGTAGTCATTTGGAAAAGTCACCATGTGTCAAAAATGACATGGTCAGAAGTCACTCTGCCGTGGAGTTCTCTGGCTTGGAGCATTTTCTTGATTGTCCTGGGAGTTGGCTCATCTTTAGGGAGGGGTGGAAAGTCCCTGGCTGACTTACCCACACCCATTTAGTGGAAAAGAAGCTTCCACCTTGCCTGGGGCTTTCCAAATTCCCCTTCCAACTCCTGCCAGCTGAGACTGCCTGGCTTCATTTTTGGTGTCCTGATTTTCTCATGAGGTGGGATAGAAGGTTGTAATAAATCTGAATTAAAAATTTAAGAAAAAGAATAAAACCTGTTCCCCTTATTTCTATTATTCTCTTCCTCCATTTGATTCAGATTACGGGATTCTCAGTGTCAAGAATAAACTTAAATAAAATAGGCAAATGTGACCAAAACTAGTTTTTAATCATTTAAAAAGATTGTGATAGTCTTCTTTTTCTGGTATTTGTGCCCTGCCCATTCTTTCCTCTTCTCTAAAATGTAGCAGGCCTTGAGCGAGAAAAAGTGCATTTATGATGCTTCACTGTAAAGAGTGAAGGAGTCTATATACAACAACATAGAAAAATGTATGTGGCACATTTGTTTAGAAAAGCAAGATGCGGGGTGCCTGGCTGGCTCAGTCGGTAAAGTGTGTGACTCTTGATCTCAAGGTTGTGAGTTCAAGCCCCATGTTGGGCATAGAGTGTACTTAAAAAAAAAAAGAAAGAACAAGCAAGATGCAAAATAATTCGAGTAGAATATTAGCATATTTGTTTAAAAAGTGTACTATACTGTTTTTGTTCTATTCACATATGCAATACAAAATTCTCCAGGTGGGGAGGTGGGGTGCCTGGTTGGCTCTGTCAGTTAAGCTTCTGACTCTTGATTTTGGCTCAGGTAATGATCTCACAGTTCGTGCGTTCAAGTCCCACGTTGGCACAGAGCCTGCCTGGGATTCTTGGTCTCTCTCTCTCCGCCTCTCCCCCACTCACAAGTGTAACTCCTCTTCCCCCCCCCAAAATAAAGAAATACACTTTATTTTATTTATTTTTTAATGTTTCTTTTTGAGCGAGAGCTCACGCGTGTGTACGCGCGCAAGTGAGGGAGGGACAGGGAGAGAGAGAGGGAGACAGAATCTGAAGTGGGCTCCAGGCTCTGAGCTGTCAACACAGAATTCAACTTGGGGCTCAAACTCATGAACTATGAGATCATGACCTGAGCCGAAGTCAGATGCTTAACCCACTAAGCCACCGGTTGCCCCAATAAATAAACTTAAAAAAAACAACAACATTCTCGAGGAATGTATACCAAACAATGCTTATGTATTTATTTTGCTGTTAGTATCTAAGATTATGCTGTCTCTGTAATATTTGCATTCTAAAGTTGATTTATTATTTTTTTTAAGTTTATTTATTTTAAGGGAGAGAGAGAATGCCAAGCAGGCTCTGCACTGTCAGCACAGAGCCCGACACAGAGCTCGAATTCACGAACTGTGAGATCATGACCTGAGTCAAAATCAAGAGTCGGGATGCTTAAGCGACTGAGCCACCCAGGCGCCCTGTGATATTTGCATTTTAAACTGAACATATGTTATTTCTATAGTTAGGAAAAAGATAGTGTTTGAAAAACGAATTGAAATTGTGTCTCTGAGAATTCATTGAGAAGTCTTACCGAAAATAAGGTTGCCATATTGCTGGTGGCAGTATAAATTGTCACTTCAGAAAACAACTGGACATAATAAAAAAATGAACGTACTCTACAAACCAGCAGTGCCACTCCCAGGATTTAACAATAGAGAAATCTTTGCACATGTGCACCAGGGGACATGTGCAAAATGTCACAGCAGCCTGATTGTAAACCCTAAATATAACCCAGATACCATCGTTGCTAGAGTAGATAAAGGATTCGTGGTAGAGTCATATGATGGAATGCTCTAGAGCTGTGAAAATGAACAACAGCAAATTCATACAACCCCATGGATGCAAAAAGCGAGTCCTAAAGAATATATAGGGTACGGTTTGTGTAAGGTTCACAGACCTCTAAAACTGAACACTGCATACAGTATTTAGAGAGATAAATACAGTAAAACCCTAAAGGAAAACTGGGAAGCGATAAACCCAAAAGACAAAATAACGGTTACATCTGAGGGAGGAGGGACCAGGGAAGGGCATGGGGAAGGGCATCCTGAGCATCTCCGTGGTGATGATCTTTTCCTTAAACTGGGTAGTGGGTACAGATGTTCATTGTTTTGATTTTCTGTGCACCTTACCCATTTGGTAAATAACCTGTTGGGTCTATAGTATTGTAATAAAACCAGTAAAAGATGAGGTTGAAGATCGTAGCACTGAAGAGGGCGTGTTCTCAGTGTTGTGTCCCTGCTGTGTCCATGGCCTCCCGGTGGATCACCCTTCTTGGTGCAATGAGGCTGTGGCATTCACTCTCCTCAGCTATGGCTGTTAGTATCCAAGGCCATTCTCTCTGAGGAAGAGGGTGCCCTTCTCGTTGTAGGCCTCCCTGATTGTCACCGAGGAGCTGCACCTGATCACCTTTGAGACTGAGGTGTATCACCAGGGCCTCAAGATTGACCTTGAGGTGAGTTTTGCCACAGAGTTGGGACAGGGCTGCATGCAGGGGTGATTCAGGACAAGAACTTCTAGTTGGATTTTTTCTGCAGAAGGTAGAATGATGTATATGCTTTATATATTGTGTTCTTGCAATAAAGTAAGCTAGAGAAAAGATATCATTGCTAAGAAAATTGTAAGAGAAAATACGTTTATAGGACTGTACTCTAGAACAAGAAAAATCATCCATGTATAAGCGGACCCATGCAGTTCAAACCCATGCTGTTCAAGGGTCAACTGTATACTCAGCTTTCAGTATATGAAAGTACTGAAATTGTAATTAATTAATATATTATTAATCTGTGCATAGAAATGATAATGGACTCTATAAAGTTTGGGCAAAACAGGCTTTTTAGACAGCCACTGTTTTTAGTGTACAGGAAATCATGGCATTTGCATTCTCTTCTATCAACTTTCTTCATCTTTAAATTAAAGCTATACCCGGAAAAGCAAGAATCCTAGTCTTTGCCTACTGAGACCTGTCTGTTTAACGGGCAGATGCAGCTTCAATTCTCGGAGAGTGCCTCCCAGGTTTTATAAACGGGGAGTCGGTGGACTGCGAGTCCAGCTTTGAGCACGTCAGATCTTTTAAGTTCCTGGTTGTGTCCTGTGACCCGCACTTGGCATTCTCTCCACTCTGGGCGTTGAGCTGACTCAGCCGAGTTCCTCCCTAAGGGCTGGCAGTAGGTGTGATTTAAGGCACATTCTTTTATTCGAAACCTGCAGGTCTGACTGAAGAGACGTTTGAAGCTGTGAGGGCCCTCTGCCTCCCCAGCTTATTCCCCACTCTCTCCACAGACCCACTCCTTGCCGGTTGTGGTGATCTCCAACATCTGTCAGATGCCTAATGCCTGGGCGTCTATCCTGTGGTATAACATGCTGACCAACAACCCCAAGGTAAGCGCCCATCCTTCGGAAGCCATTGTCGCGGTCCTAGCGTGGGGCACCAAGCACCACCGTCTCCATCTAAACGAGCAAATGTGTTGGGGCGCCTGGGTGGCTCAGTCGGTTGGGCGTCCGACTTCGGCTCGGGTCATGATCTTACGGTCCGTGAGTTCGAGCCCCGCGTCGGGCTCTGTGCTGACAGCTCAGAGCCTGGAGCCTGTTTCAGATTCTGTGTCTCCCTCTCTCTCCCTGACCCTCCCCCGTTCATGCTCTGTCTCTCTCTGTCTCAAAAATAAATAAACGTTAAAAAAAAAAAATTAAAAAAAAAATAAATGAGCAAATGTGTCGTTTCAACAGAACGTGAACTTTTTCACCAAGCCCCCGATTGGAACCTGGGATCAAGTGGCTGAGGTGCTGAGCTGGCAGTTCTCCTCCACCACAAAGCGAGGCCTGAGCATCGAGCAGTTGACGACGCTGGCAGAGAAGCTCTTAGGTCAGCATTTTCCCCCTTTTCCCTGCTGCCCTCCTCAGAGAAGGAGTCTGGCCTGTGGGGCTATTCATTCAGGAAAATTTGCTGAGCCAGACACTGTCCTGGGGCCTGAAAACATGTGCTCCAGCAGTTGGGGAGGTGGGGTGGAGGAGAGATAGAGATGCACGGGAAGCTTGCCTCCCGGTGATCATTTCTGAGGTGGGAGGCAGATTTCTTTTCTCTCGGTGGCTGGGCCCCTCACCCTTCCAGAGCACTACTTTGGCTAACCTTAGGAAGCTATTTAAATCAAAAAAAATTTTTTTAAGTTATTTTTAAGTTATTTTAAGTTATTTTTCATATTTGTGAGAGAGACAGAGACAGAACACGAGCAGGGGAGGAGCAGACAAACGGAGACAGAATCTGAGGCAGGCTCCAGGCTCTGAGCTGTCAGCATAGAGCCCGACACGGGGCTTGAACTCATGAGCAGTGAGATCATGACCTGAGCTGAAGTCGGACGCTCAACCGACTAAGCCGCCCAGGCGCCCCAGGAAGCTATTTTTTAAGTGCATGTTAGAAGACAGAGGCCAAAGCTTGACGTCCATGTCCATTTCTTCAATAAACTGTAGGCTTGTTTTTATTTTTTCCTCTGGGAAAAAAAAATTTAGTGGACTGTTTTATTTTACATGCTACCTGGACTGTAAGTAGCCTTATCCTGTGCCACCGCCAAATGTGACCCTCTAACACTGTCAGTTTATTACTGTGTGCTGCTGGTCCCTGAGCACCAGCTGCCACCACATGAGGCTAGGAAGAGTGGGGGGGTGGGGGGACGGACCCTCGATACGTCATCCACCACCTCTGCTAGTCTAAACAACAACGCAGGTGATCACACGATGGGATTTTGTACATCTGTGTACGTGTGTGTACCTGTGTGTGCACACATACATGGACACAACGGTGGGAACCTTTAAAGACACGAAAACCGATGGTGACTTGGCCCACTGTGGGACAGATGTGCATGAATGTATGTTCTGTCTTGAGAAATAAAATCCTTGATTTGAAGCTGGAAGTTACACTGCTTTATTCTTTTTCTTGCAGGACCTGGTGTGAACTATTCAGGGTGTCAGATTACGTGGGCTAAATTTTGCAAAGTAAGCCATCTTGTTAAATCCTTGTCGCTGCCCAGTGGGAGCGGGAGGGACGCCCACCCGTGAGGTTGTCGGGGACGGCACTGGGCCTGAAGGCTGTAGACTCATGGTCTAGCGGCCCGTAGGCCCTACTTGAGGGTAGATGGGTCTGGGGATTTTGGTGGCACTGTGTCCCTAAGAAGGAAAAGGCTGGGATAGTAGACTTGGCTTTCTCGTTATTCTTCTCTTTAGGA
This sequence comes from Panthera tigris, assembly GCF_018350195.1. Lineage (NCBI taxonomy): Eukaryota > Metazoa > Chordata > Mammalia > Carnivora > Felidae > Panthera > Panthera tigris. The sequence goes on along the minus strand of NC_056673.1, from coordinate 40,605,247 downwards.
AAACATGGCCGGCAAAGGCTTCTCCTTCTGGGTCTGGCTAGACAATATCATTGATCTTGTGAAAAAGTACATCCTGGCTCTTTGGAATGAAGGGTAGGTTGAAGCTCTTGTGTCCGGCAGAGTGCACATGGGTAACACGTCACCTGCTCTCAGCAGGCCAGGGGCGGGACCCCATCAGCCCAGATCTTGTTGCTGTTCTTTGGCTCCAGGTACATAATGGGTTTTATCAGTAAGGAGCGGGAGCGGGCCATCTTGAGCACCAAGCCCCCAGGCACCTTCCTGCTAAGATTCAGTGAAAGCAGCAAAGAAGGAGGTGTCACCTTCACTTGGGTGGAGAAGGACATCAGCGGTAAGTTTGACTCTCACCCGCCCCACCTGGTGGCAGTTGCTGCTTCCCCTGTGGCCACTACTAGTTTCAAGTACCTATTGCCCCCTAGTGGGCAAAGATGGCTTCGCACTCCCCTGCCTTGGACTTGTAAAAACATTTTTCAGTGACTTCTTTTCTTCCAAATTCTTTCAGCAGGAGGATTGTTTGGCAATTTTGTTTTGCTTTCTTCAGGAGCTAATATTTGCCTACAAGTTTCCGATTTAAATCTCATTCTTCATCTCCTTTCTAATTTACCCTGTTAATCTATCTCATGCAAGTAGTTATTCGGGTATATTGCTGACGACCCAACTGGGTAACCTCTCCAGAAGCCAGCTGAACATTTTTATAGTGCCAGGTGACTGGGCAGGATATTCGAGGCTCAAGAACTAGGTTGGCATAAGCCATTCCCTTTCAAGGAACAATAAATCAGGTAGTTTTCTCTAAGATTACCTGGCCATTATCCTCCCTTCCCATATCCGATGACAGGCAAGACCCAGATCCAGTCCGTGGAACCATATACCAAGCAGCAGCTGAACAACATGTCGTTTGCTGAAATCATCATGGGCTATAAGATCATGGATGCTACCAACATCCTCGTGTCTCCGCTGGTTTATCTCTACCCGGACATTCCTAAGGAGGAGGCGTTTGGAAAGTATTGTCGACCAGAAAGCCAGGAGCACCCTGAAGCTGACCCAGGTAGTTGTTGATTTTCTGCGTTGGGCACTTTTTCTGGGAAAAAGTGGGAAACTGCAGGATTCTTGGGGGATAGGTAGGTCACTGCCCAAAGAGCCTGGTGACCTTTATTCCTCTTATGGGAAATAAGCACTCAGTAGTGAGTGCTTTTTGGTCGTGGCTGTTAGGGTTGGAGAGAGGAGGGGCATCAAAGTCACTTGTCTCTGTCCTACAGAGAACCCAGCAGGCTAAACGGGGAAATAGACACACACACTCAACTCACCCCAAACATCTAAAATACTGCCGAGAGAGCGCGAGGACAGAATTCTTAAGTAACAGGATGCCCTGCCAGCACACCGCTTCTTACACTGGAAGGTTTGCGACTCAGACTTGAGTCTAGCATGTTTCCTTTTCCCCATCGCTGAACAATGTGAGCAGTGTCGAGCGGGATGGAGAAAGGCTTTCTGGAGGAAATGAGTGTTAGCAGCACTGGAACGAGGTTTACGAGCAGAGCGGGGAGGGGTGGGGGGCGTGGTGATTGAAGAGGAGCCTGTAAACGGTGGGAGGGTGCGGAAATGGGATTGAGAACATGCAGCTATTGAAATAAAGCGGTTGTTTAATGTGCAAGAGCACAGGTGTCTATGTAAGTCGTATAGCAAATGTTTCATAGTAAGCTTGTAACCATTAGTCGTCCGCAAGGAGAAGCAGCCCCTCTGGTCTGTGCCTTTGGCACTTGCTGATTTGGCTCTCTGCGTTCTTCTCTGTCCAGATCCTGTTGGGGAGTCTGTGATTTGCCATTCTTTGTTTTTATTTAACTTCCCTTAGTTGGAGAGCTCTTTGAAGTGGTCCTTTGAGGGTAGCTTCCACCCCAGGTGCTTTTGGAAAAATTGTCTTTGTGCAAAGAGCTCACACGCACATTCCCACCTGTTCACAGAGATCCCGTGCGAGGAATTTCTTGGATGGGGAAGACTGGGACTTGGAAGAAGGAACTTGAGTTACTTGGCAATTGACTTTCCTCTTCCCTTTGTTCTGGTGTTGGGTTTTATTCATACTGTAGAAGAGCTAACTCTCACTTCCTGTCTGCTACTTATCTTTCTTTCCAGCTGGGCTTCAGTTGGGAGATCTGTTTATCAGCCCTGACACTCTACTCTTTGTTCCTTCTGCTGAGGACATTTAGGTCCAAGTGCTGGTCCCTTTGGCTCATTTTGTTTTCAAGATCCAAGTTCCCAATTGAGGCTGTGTCCTCTGTTATCATCACCCATCCTGTGTGACCAGGAAGCAAGGTCCTTTCCTGCTTGGAGTCACTAGTGTTTTCTCAGGGGCAAGACCCCCCCACCCCCACCCCACCCCGGCACAAGAGAGAGGAACTAGTGACTTGAGTGCTTTGCCAGCCTCCCAGGGAGGCAGGTGTATGCAGTGGGCACTGAGGGGCTTGGGGTGGCAGGAGCGAGGCGATGGGGGGGGGGGGGGAGGGGCGGTGTGCCAGTGGAGCCCCTGCATTAAAGTGGGAGTCCTCGGGGACGTGGATCTGTGCCTGTTTCCTCCCATTTTCCATCATGAAAATATTTTTGTCCCCAGGGATAGATGATCTTCCCAGGACCCTTCCTTCCTCCTTACTTCTCCACCAGACCCCACACAGTATTTCCTGATGGCTTGAGGGAGAGAGTCCCTTTTTAGAAATGACAACCCCCTTACCTTACAAATTGGATGAAGTATATGTACAACCTTGTACACAGCCAGAGCTCGGCGTTTAGTCCTGTTTCTCCTTGGCTTCTGCTCTTGCTGAATCTGAGGCTGAAGCTAGTTTTCTCAGCTACCTTGATCACTGGGGAACTAAATCCTTTTCTGTCTGAGATGTCAGCTCCCCTCAGGTCTGCGCCACAGTGGATTTAGAAGACACCAGAACCCTGCCTGGGTACATCTTTGGATTCTGCACCGTATGAATCTATTTCTTGGCCAAAAATAACCTTGGTTGGCAGTCCAGTGACCCCTGGCAATGCCTTTTCTCAGATTGTCACCATACTTTCTGATCCCTTGGTCTGTCTATAAACCTCAGACTTTTTAACTGTGCTTCTCTCGGCCCACCCACCGGGCCCCATGCCCCCCAAGTGATTTGTTCACCTGACTCTCCCAGATGTCGTGCCAGTATTCCAAGTCTCCTGGACCTCTTGGTGTAAACATTGAGCACCTAAAATTCATTTATTCCGGTCCTCACATTTCTAAGTATGGAACAAGAATTACAAATGACGGAGATGGATGCCTCCCTCTTCCGCCTCCCTCTTGGTGTAGAAAGTGCTTCGCTCCAGGTCTCCTAGCTGCCCAAGACATAACGAGGCCTTGGCCTCCTGTTTTCCAGCCCAGAGTCGACGGTGCTGCAATACCAGCCAGCCTCCCTTTATAAAGCGGCCGCTTTTTGTGCGGTGTAGTTACCCAACTGGGGGGTTACTCCTACACTCACCTAAAAATGTGGTAGAGGCAGATCAGTGCCACAGGAATGGAAGGTGTGACCCTGGGCTTTGGAAATGCATTAGCAATCTGCATATTCTGTTCAAGACTTGGTGACTTTGGTGTCCCAGCAGGACGGGGGTGTTGGAGCCCAGACTGCATAGGCTGCGTTCCTGCATGCAGAGAAGTTACCTAAGAGAGTCGACCAGGCCAGAATACGATCCTCAGACCACACACAGGCAGTTAAACGTTCACATCATCTAGGGAAAGAATGAACACACAAAGGTGGCATTGGTCTGGGCTCAGGTGGGACAAGGGTGTGTGCTCAGAAGTCTCTGCAGCTCTGGAAAGCGTAGCAGCAAGAACTGAACTACCCAGCTGCAAGCACCTAGAACATCAGCTAGTACATAGTGGTGGAGGGGGCAGCCCTGAGGGGAGACAGGTTCAAAACGATCTCCGCTCAAGGATGGAGGGAGGGGCAAGTCTCCCCTGATGAGGCGGCCGGCTTCCACCTGCCCTCTACTCACAGTGGGGTCACCTTAGTAAGCCCCAGTTTTCTTCTTCCCAGGTGCTGCCCCATACCTGAAGACCAAGTTTATCTGTGTGACACCGTAAGTGGCTTCCCTTCTAAATTTGGCCTTCATTTCTGGTGTCCTCAGTTATCCCGGGAGTAGGACACTGGGTGAGAGCTACCCTGAGAGGGGCTGGAATGCCCTGGGCTACGCGTAGTACTCAGAGTGACCCTGTGTGTTTAAAAAGCTTGAGCTTTTATTTTTCTGTTGGAGACCAGAGTTTGATGGCTTGTGTGTGTGTGTTTTGTTCTTTTTTTTTTTTTTCTCCATTGTGTCTTGTCAACCCGGCCCTTTCCCCTCCTGCTGCTCCCCATTTCCTACAGAACGACCTGCAGCAATACCATTGACCTGCCGATGTCCCCCCGCACTTTAGATTCATTGATGCAGTTTGGAAATAATGGTGAAGGTGCTGAACCCTCAGCAGGAGGGCAGTTTGGTGAGTATTTGGTCGACAGACCTTGTCCTTGGGAGGGAAGTGTGCCCCCTTTGTGTGCCGGGCCCACGGTCCCACGCACAGAGCCCAGAGCTGGCCACGCAGACTGGTAGAGAGAGGTCCTAGAGCCGCGCTGTCCCTTGGAAACCAAACGTGCACCACGCACGTAAGTGCGACTTTTTAAATAACCATATTAAAACCAGTGAAAAGAAACAAGGGAGGTTAACATTAATGATACATTTTCTGTAACCCAATAAATCCCAAACGCTAGCGTTTTAACACGTAAGAAAACGTTGATGAGATTTTTGTTTTTGTGCTAAGTCTCTGAAACGTGCTAGGTGTTTCACAGCTACACCCATCTCGACTGGGACTAGCCATATTTTGATGCTCGGTAGCCACCTGTGTTTCCAGGCGGCCACATTCAACGGGACAGCCTTAGATCTTCTTTACATGTGGACGGTTGGGAACGAGTTAAGGGAAGAAGGGGACTGAGCCCTTCCAGAAGGCAAGACTTTGTAGGGAGGAGCGTAAATCTGGACGATCCGACCCTGTCTTGGCCGTGGGGGCAGTGGGCTGAGCCTCTGTCCTTTGAAGGGCTCGGGCGGGGGACGGGGGTGCCCTGCCAGCTGTTGGGGCTCAGGCAACTGAACTGGCTCTCCCGGTCTTCCCCCCCCCAGAATCCCTCACGTTCGACATGGAGTTGACCTCGGAGTGCGCCACCTCCCCAATGTGAGGAGCGGCGGGCTGAGGCTGCAGACAGAGATGACGGAGGCACCTCCCTGTGTCCCACCACCCCTTAAACAGCCAACCCCCAGATCGTCCGAAACTCCTCTAACTCTGTGCTTCCAGATTTTGTTTGTTTTGTTGGGTTTTTTGTTTTGTTTTGTTTCGTTTCGTTTCGTTTTGTTTCGTTTAAATCTCCTACTCCTGCTACCTTTGAGCGACCTGGGCACTTTTCACAATAGAGAAATGAATGAATGTGAGTGATACGCTTTGACCTAAATGCAAATAAGAAACGTGTTCTCTGAGACCGCCATCAGGGGATGCGGAAGGGGTGGCAAGACGGGGAGAAAGGAAACGTTCTTGTCTTTTCTTGCTCCCCTGCCCTCCTTTCTCAGCAGCTTGCGTTGTTAGACAAGTGCCTCCCGGTGCCCGCACAGCCCCCCCGCCTGCTCCTGCGAGCGGCCGCCACAGGCTGCCTGTAGCTGTGCTACTGCTGACATTGCACTTTTAACCTTGCTAACATCCAAATAGAAGATAGGACTTTCACAGCCCCGAGGTTTCTTTTTAAATTAAAAAAAAAAAAAAAAAAATTTTTTTTTTCAAGGGCAAAAAAAACACTGTATCGGCATAGCCTTTTCTGTATTTAAGAAAACTCAGTCAGTAGCCTTCTTGGTGCTTTAGGCATTCAGCTTTCTTCAGGCTGATAATTTATAGAAATCCGGAAATGGGCTTCAGATCCAGCTCTTTAAAAGACATCTGAAGCTGTGGCTTGGCCTTTGGTTTTGACATAGGAAGGTTGAAGGACAACCGAAACATTCTAGACTTTTTTTAATAAACAAAGTTTTTATTTTCCCCTTTAATGTGTCGGCCTGTTAGTAGGTAAGGCTGCGCAGAGGAGTGCTTACAACCTGTCCCCCGTCTGCCTGGACTTGTGCTCCTGTTCCAGAGCCTGAGTTGTTCCTGTGGGTGCCTTATAAGGGATGGGATGATCCTTCCTTCCTCCTTCTCCACCTGACCCCCCTTGTGTATGGCTCCTTCCGGTGTCTGAAGGCCCCCTTGTCCTGTTTGCTTTAGGAATCCTGGAATAAGAAGGTGAGAGTTAGAGATCGAACATGACTCAGACTGTGGGGCCCCAGCCAAGGGTCTAGTTGAGCTCAGGGAATATGGTTTTTATCCTGGTTTCTTGGTGGTTTCCCGAGGCACCTTTAATCACTTCACGTGGTTAACCCAGGGGCAAAGGCTTAGTGATAAACTTGAAGTCTGTCCCTCGTGTGAGGGTGTGCACCTCGGCCTCCCCCCAGTGCTGGTGACCATCTCCTCCCCATTGAGGCCCCGCGGATGAGGGAGAACAGCTCCCATTTACTGTGCATTTCGAAACACTTCATGGTCTCTGATATTTGGTCCACCCCCCCCCCCCCACACACACACCCCAATCCAGAGGCCCGACTAGCTTGGGTGGTCCCAGACCACCTTATCTCAGTCGGTCAGAGTTTCTGTGGAGCGCTGTTTTACCCACACTCACCAGTTTCAGAATTAAGGGGATGAGGACCTTCTCTCCAAGACAAACAGGTTGCGCTCGGCCATCCCTGTCGTCCTGCCTAGAAACAGTTGGGAGGTAGTACAGAGCTCTCCCTTCTCCAGCAACACTCTTCAGTTTATAATAAGCTTAACTCAGAAATTGAGAGATTTAGATCAGAGGGACCTGGGGCAAGGATCCAGGCTCCTCTGGAGCAGATATTGTAACGTTCATGGCTTTGAGGTAGCATGTGTATCAGGTTTTAACTCTGATAGTAGCAAGAGTTCTGAGAGGGGCAGAGACTGGCCCCTCCCTAAAAGAACGGAGCCCTCCAGGACCTGCCCACTTTCTCTCCACTGTCTCCCCCTGCCCGTCCCCCGCCCAGCCAAGGGGTTCCCATAGTTGGCTCAACCTGCCGGCGCAGTGGTTTGTATGCCACTGGCCCGGTCACTGCGTCAAATTCCAATGTATACTTCATAGTGTAAAAATTTATATTATTGTGGAGTTTTTGTTTTTGTTTTTGTTTTGTATATTGCTGTATCTACTTTAACTTCCAGAAATAAAAGTTATATAGGAACTGTCTGAGGGCGTGGCAGCTCTGCCTCTGGCTGCTGGCGAGTCCCCTTCCCCTGCCTGAGTTCTGGGGGGGGCCTCACACCCAGGCCGAGCCTGCTCCCAGGTTGCCCCTGCTCCCAGGCTGCTACCTTAGCCCACGCCCTGGGGCCCAGCTCTGGGGCATGGTGCCACCCCCATCTCAGGTCAGCCGGCAGCTTCCAGGTAAGGGGTGATGGGAGGAGCCAGGTTTGTACTCTTTCTGCACAAAGGTCTCCGGGGAGGCCTCCCTGCTCCCTCTTCCTTCCCCCCACTCTCTCCTCGGGCCTTCGCAAGCTGCACCAACCTGTCTGGGGTCAGATAAGCTACCAAAGGGGGCTTGGGGTGTAGATACTCCCACCCCACCCAAGGCCTCCCCTCCACAGTTGTCCCATTATCACTCTCTCTTCAGTTCTCTCAGTGGGGATGGACGTGAGCACTTAACGGGCTGCCTCCGGCGGCGTGGCAGCGGGTGGTGATAATTCACAGACATCAACGCGCCCACTCGGCTGTCTCTCCACCCCCTCCCCTTGTGCCGAGTGCCATGGAGACCGCCGCTGCGTGAGATAGCAGCCAGCCGCCTCCCCCTGCAGAGATGGAAGGGGAGATTAGCGGCTGCTTTCCCTGCCTCCTCACCCCCGCCAGCCCCCTCGCTGGGCCCCTGCGCCTCCTTCGGGCAGGCTGCAAACCCCTCTTCCCTTGCTTTGAGCTCTGAAGAAACCTCACCGGCAGGTCCTGGCTCCCCAGCCCGCTCCCCCAAGGGCCTCAGTGACCTCCCCTGGACCAGCAGCGGTGGCGTGCCAGGGGGCCCAAATGGGGAGACCATCCTCCTGGCCCAACTTCCTTCCCTCCCGGTAGGTTGCTGGTTGGCCGGTTGAAAGACGCTGGTGGCAACGGGATGGTGCCACCTGCTGGTGTCTGGGAAGAGGCCCGGGGAGAAGGGAACACGGTGAGGTTCTCTGCTGCCCCTGGCACTGGCCTGGCCCTGGGCCAAAGACTTCAGGATTGCTTATAGCAGCAGCTGATAAGGCGAGCCCCAAGCACGGTTTTTGCCTCCACCCCAGAATTCCTGCCCCACCTTTCCCCAGGCCTCAAACCCTAGTTTCGTCTCCTGAGAAGCACAGATGGCGTTCCAGGGGTGGTGGGCACCCTTGACACACAGAAAAGGGAGCAGAGTACAGGGTATGGCATCAGCCACACGGGAGGGAAGAAAATAACTCTGGCTCCAGTGACCGCCCCCCACACTACCCAAGGCTGCCCAACTAAGAGCCACACCAGCAAATTTATGAAAAAAATACTTTACTCAAAAACACTGGTGGCCTATGTACAAAGTACACAAGAATCCCTCTTCTCGTCCCCACCTTCCTTCAGAGATGTTTAAACCTGAGACTCAACCTTCCGCCCGCCACCTGCTGCCCCAGAGGGAGGAGCTCGTGAGGTCGGGAGCAAGGCCTTCTCAGACCTCAACGTTCTGCGACTGTGACGAGGCCTGTTCCAGGCAGAGGGGGAACGAGATCAGCTTTTACCCCTCACTCCAGGCTCCACAGGCAGGCAGCGTGCTGCTGGTCTGCGGCTGTCTCTTGCGGCAGGTTTTTTTTCCAGGAGGGGAGGGGATCCACCCTGCAAAGTCCCTGGGCCCCTGTTTGCCTGCCATGGCCTAGACCAGTCCCTGCCCCTCTCCCACCTCTCCTGCAACCAAGGTTGCAGACAGTCGGGGAAAGAAGGTTGGGGCCGGGTGCACGGGGCGGGGGTGGGGGGGTGGATAGCGGTTGAAAAGAGATAGCAGGACCGGGCAACAGCACCACAGATGGGACGCCCAAGTCTCCTGGCTGGACGCCAGGAGGCTAAGAAGCTACATACTCAGAGCAGCTCTGAAAGACCCAGACTCAAATGACCCATCTGCGCTGTGTGAGGGCCGTGGTCTAGATAAGCTCTCCATTCACAAAAAGTCTCAAGTCCATATTCATTATGTGAAGTATAAAATATTACACAAAATTGAACCCCAGCCTCCCGAGCGAAAGAATCAATAGACCAACACACGTGCATGAGAACAGATGCACGTACATAAAAGCGTATGCGCGCATTTGGGAGGCAAAGCTTCTAACTCAGGAGCAAAACTTAAGCTTAGAGACAGTAACCTGTCTCCGTGCCCCTTCTTGACTAATTTCATTCAAACAGCTGCTAGGCAGTAAAGGCCCTGGCGGCGGAATAGGTTTGCCTGCATCGAGCAGAGGAAGCTGAGCCCCCTTCCACAACAGAGATGGGCCCGGCGGGCTGTTGGGATGCCTTGATCTGAAGAGAAAGGTGGTGGTGCCACCGCAACCACGTACCCAGAGGGCAAAGGCAAGGCAGGCCCACCTCGTGCGCCCGTGCACACACACACCTGCACATGTGCTGCCAGCAGAGGCATCAGTATGCACAGCAATGCTAACATCACAGTTCATATGAACCCCTCACACTGAGCGTTGTTCCCAAAGAGAAGTGGGGGATTCAAGCATTCACGAGAGCGAGCCTCGGGCAGAGGTGAAAAGACCAGCAGGCGGGGAGAGGCGGGGGTCCAGACCGTCCATCGGGCGGCGTAAGAGTTCCTCCACATGCCTGGCTACATCCATGGTCTCATCCAGGTCAAATTCTCCATCCTGGTCAAGGACGGGGTCAGGGCTGGGAGAGAGAGAGAGCGGGAGGTCGGAGGGAGCTGGCATGCGTCACAGGCCCTGGCCCGCTCCCCGCTCAGACCACAGCCTCATGGGAATAGGACCGGCTCTGGCTGGACACCACCACCATTTCCAAGTTGAAAACGTCAGTCACTGGCTCACCGGGAGACACTCAAGCGCTAGTCTCCACTTTCGTTGGCTCATTGAGTGGGCTCAGAGAGTTCATCTCCCCTGTCCCTGTCCCTCTCCTCCTCTGCACAACGAGGCGGTTGGGTCAGGGAGTTCTGCCCACCACAACGCCATTCCATTCAGTCATAGGCTGTCTACAGTGGCCTTTTAACCACGTTGCCCCAATCCTTAGCCACCTGTAAGATGGGTATTTAGTCCACTTTACAGAGGGGAAAACTGAGGCTCGACCAGGGTAGGAAACTTGCTCAGGGCCCCCTGGCTGGCAAACGGAGTCAGGATTGGAACTGCAGTCTTTGTGACCCTCGAGCCTACGGTCATCATCCCACTGTAGCTTGTATGTCCCAGGTACCTAGACATCCAGCTGGGGCCACCCACAGCCCAGAAGAGAATTAATTCTCTACCTTGGGAACTCCAGAGAGAAGCAATTAATACCCTGTTAACACTCAACTCCTAAGAACAACCATCCCGTCTGTAGCCGTCCTTACAACAGCCTCACCTGAGCTAAATGCTTTACCTCAATCCTGACCCCAATCCCATGTGAAAGGTATTCTTGCCCCCATTTTAAAGATGAGGAAACAGAGCATCTGGGAGGTTCAATAGTTTTCCCAAGGTCACACAGCTAGTCAGCACCAGGAGTGAGGACCTTGCTATATACAGCTTATTCTCTATGCTTTTTACCAGCTGATCTCCCTCCCTGTACCGGGGCATATGCTGGTGCCTGGCCTGGGTGGTCTCAGACCTACAGGAGCTCTGGGTCCCTTTGTCCACCAGCCCCCCGGGGCCCAGCCTGAGCCCCAGAGAACACAGCCCCAGCCCCAGCTCCTCCCTGCGGAGCCCCAGAGAACACAACCTACTTCTGTGGGTACAAGTTATAATGAGCCTGGGGGCACACGGCTGGGGAGGGGGCCTGGTCCACGTAGGTGGCGCTGGCCCCGGCAGAGTCTGCAGACGCATTCACAAACCTGCAGGAGGAACAGGAGAAGCCTCAGTGACCTCAGGGCAGCGGCTGACCTGGGGAGGGCTCAGGGGGCATGTTTACATCTCTTTGGGGTGTGGAAGCACAAAGCGCCCCCTGGGCCTGGGGGTCCGGCTGCGGGAGTGGAGTCCTGGGTCCTGGTCCCACTGAGACTAAGCTCAGTTCCCTCTCCAGGGCTGAGCCAGGTTTCAGAGGGCCAGGGGGTGCTGGGCCCCACCGGGCCTGTGAGCGGGAGGGGCAGCAGTGAACAGTGAGGGGAACCCAGGGGGAAGAGAGAGGAGGCAGCAGGAGACCAGGGCTGGACCCTGGACACTTACTCAGGGACCACTTGCTTGATCTGTGGCTTCACGTATCCGTCCACCGCTTTAGCTGCCGGGGTGGGGGAGTGGCGGGGGGGGGGGTGATGAGAACCAAAGTGTCTGGGCGCTCCCAGGAAGGGGAACCTACCCCATGAAGTCGGTCTCCCACCCGCACCACTGCCGGGGCTCAGCGGGGATGAGATTTCCCACAGACTCCCATAAACACCTGCTGGTGGACCCAGACTGACGGCCACCCGGAACTCTGGCTTCAATCTCATCCCTTCTCCTGCTCCCTTTTCTGGTCCTTTGCTTTCTCTCTCCCCGCCCCACCCCTGTCGAGGAAACTGGATCAACACAAAGCAGCAAACCCAACAGTGGACTGGGGACAGGTTGAAGGAGAAAAACCTGTCCATTTTGCTTCCTACTCTCCCCTTACAGGTAGGTTTGAGGGTGGGGAGCCGTGAGAGCAGCTGATTAAGATGGGAGTTGTGCACTATCTGTGGTATGATTACCCCCCCCTTCCTTTGCCAGTGGGGCAGCCTCCTCCTTCAGGGGTGCAGACGTGAGAATCCACCCAGCTGGGGAGAAAGCCGGGTCAGAAGCTTTGTTTGCCCTCTTCAGTTGTGAGCCCCGATACCCTCTCCACGTGCTCGGCACCAAACCATGGACCCAGCCCCCCTGGGGGAAATGGCCCCTGGCTTCTTCTGAGGAGTCACGGCTGCCTAAGCCCCCGAGAGCTCTGTCCACGGGCTGAGGAAGGGCTCGGGAGTATCAGGGCAGGACGCACCGAGCACAGGGGTGTAATACTTGGAGAAGACCTCATCCTTGGGTCGGTCGGGAAATACATAGATGAGATAGCTCAGGTCCCCCAGCCGGTCAGCCAGGGACCGGATGGAGAAGTCCCGCGTGGTGAACGGCTTCAGGTTCCAAAGGTTGCGGTCAGCTGTGAAAAGGACAAGCTCGTTCCCACCACTCACCGCCCTCAAGAGGAGGGTCAGGGCGATGGGGTTTGAGATCTGACTTGCAGAGACATTTGGGCCTTTACTAGCCTGCTCTGCGACCCTCCCCCTTGTCTTGTGCTCCTGGGCATAAGGCGAGTAAGTGACCGCAAGAACATTCTACCCGGCAAACCAAGCAAGTCGATACCAGCAAGACTAGGGCAGGGCAGAGAAGGGAGAACTCAGAACTGCTGAAGACGTCCTCTGGCAACTCCAGAGGCTATGGGGCCAGTGATCTCAGGTTCTCCGCAATGGAAAACAGTAGAAAGGGAATGTATTTCTGAGCAACACTCTTCTACTTTGAGGTCTGTTTTGATCTTTCCCCTGGGGAACCCTCCAAGGATGCAGGCCTGGTGGAGAATGGGAAGCAAGGAAATGGTCGTCAGGGCTCCTGGGCTAGAGTGTGGGCAAAGTAGGGCACTCACGAGAGTCAAACTTCCAGGCAATGGTGATGCCCCCGATTTCAGAGTCGCTAAAGCGCAATAAAAAGGTTCCATCGGGTTTGTTGATGAGCAGGTCATGGGCCTGTTGCTTATTCACAAAACCTAGGATGGCCCTAGAAATACGGAGCATACAGTGTCACTCCCGGGCCAGCAGCCCGTGTCCCCTGAGCCCATGCCCTCCCAACCCCCAGGCCCCTCCGCTTCTCACCCGTCATTCCAATGAGGCTTGTGATGCTTCTTCAGCACCTCCATGACCCCATCGAACCACTGCCAGAAGGTGTAGTTCCAGCCCGGCAAGTTCTCCTGAGAGCCCCCAGGATACCCCAAGTCAGGGTATGTGGCCCCGCTGTCACAGGTGGCCCAGGAAACAGTGCCCTCTTGTCCTCACAAATACCCTCTCCCAGTTCCTCATCCTACCTGCCCAGCACTCCAGCAGTCCATAAATGGACATGGCCCCCAACCTGTAGCTTAGGGACGAGAGGGGAAACTGCCTCTTGCCTTTCAGACACAGGGGTGCGGGTAGGAGTTGCCTAGAATTGTCCAAGCTGGGCAAGACCTCCGAAGTCATTTCTGCCCAAAGGTTTAGATGGGGAAACTGAGGCACAGAGAAGGGAAGGGCCTGGCCACTTAGTTAACATATCTAGGACAGGGACTCAAGGATCCTGACTCCCAGCCCCCCAGCTCCTTCCATTATTCTGCTTTGGCTCTCAGAGCTGAGTGCGTTTTTCTTGCTGCCCCCTGCCTCCATTCCTTGGGGTACTAGCCCTCGTCTCTCCCGGTTGTAGGAGAGGGCAGTTGAGGGTGAAGGATGGGGTGCTGGCCAAAGCCAGTAACCTGTCTGTGAGGTGGGGAAAGACTGGTCCCAGTCTGGTGGCGCGTCCCTCACCCTGTTGAACTGGGACCAGGACACGGACATGCCATTATAGTCTTCAAGGTGGCTGCTGCTGCTGTTGAACAGTTTCTGTGCCAGAAACACGAGGTTCTCCTTGGTCAGGCCCCGGTTGCTCTGCACTTCGGCCTTGAATTTCATGTTGAGCGCCTCACACAGCTGCGGCCACAGCACTTTGTCGGGCACGGCAAATGGCACCCTGCCCTGCGAGGGAGAGAAGAAAAGGCAGACTGAAGGCGTAGGAAATACTTACACACACACTCAGATACACAGATACCACGAGATGCAAGAAGGGACTGAGACAGACTCAGAAAAGGCGACACAAACACAAGCAAAAGAAAGGCAGAGGGGCTAGACACGCAGTGATAGAGACCCAGACCAGGCGTCCGGGACAGAGATCAGGGACCCAAAACACAAGCCAAAGGAAGATCAGAGACCAGAGCCCAAAGGCTGAGTAAGCTCACAGACCCAGGGGATCCCAGTCCCGAGTCCCGGGAGCCCAGATGGAGCCGAGGACATGCCACGGGCAGCGCACTCACACCAGCTGCCCGTCACCTCAACTCACTCAGCTCTGGTGTGGCCCTGGGGTTGGCAGAGGACCACCCAGCAGGGCCCCAAGTGGTTGGGGCTGACGCAGGGAGACTCCTAGGGCCTGGAGGGGGCAGAAGTGGCGGTCCCACGAGCACTCACCGGCTCAGCGAAGGCGTTGTCCCACAGCACAGTGGCGGTAGCGTTGTGGTCCTGGCTGCCATGAACGATGACAACCACGGGAAGGGACAGAGTCTATGGCAAAGGAGTGAACGTAGAAGGCACACGACCACCACCTTGCCCTCACGTAGGCAAGACTCCCAGCCCTCGCTCCTCACCCACAATCCCACCCACAGGCCCTCCCAACAAAACCAAAGCAAAAACAAACAAACAAAAAAAACCAGAACACATTTCTTCTTGGTCCATGGCCTAAGTTCTGTGGCTGGTGCCAGCTTATATAACCTAGCGAGCAGGCTTTCTGACAGCCTCACGGCTAAATGGTCCGTGACCGTGTGAGGATTCCGAGCTCTCTGGCTTTCCCCAAACCAGCCAGGTGGCCTCAGGTGGGTCTTCACCTTTCTGGGTGACCCTCGGGGGTTGGCAGAAGCGGGGCCTCACCTTTACTTGGAACACAAGCTCATTGCTGCCGACACTGAACTGAGACTCAAACAGGACTGTGAACTTCTCCTCCGTCACAGACTCTGCGCCCCTCCGGTCAGCACGCTTAATTCTCTTTAGTGACTGCAGAGTGGGAGGTCAGAGGGGGACGAGGAGGAAGCGGCTGGTTATGAGCACTCAGCCCTGGGCAGACCCTCCCTCCAGGGCTCAGGCCCTGTCCTCACCATGTTCCTGAAGTGCGCGCTCAGGGTGCCAGTGGCTTGGTGGTATTCCATCACACAGCAGTTGTTCAGGATCTCTCCACTGTAGTCGCTGTGAAGGACAGGGGAGCCCCATCGCCACATGGGCCCCAGGCCAGGAGCATGGCTCTATGCGCTCCCTCAGCCAGATGTTCATGCCAGAAAGCCCTGCCAGCAGCCCCTGCCCCATCCCCTGAGAGTGTTCCTCACCGTGACTCGGGCTTACTTTCTCATTAACCTGAGGATACAGCAAAGTCTTCAAAGTCTACCCAAAGTCTGGGCCTCTGTCATTAGGTTAAAAATTCCCTCAGCATTGGAACTGACGTGGGGGTCTTCAGGGCCCTCTGGCAGCTTCTAGGGCACTTAAAATAAAAACCATGGGACACCTGGGTGACTCAGTCGGGTAAGCATCCAACTCTTGGTTTCGGCTCAGGTCATGATCTCACAGTTCGTGAGATCGAGCCCAGAATCGGGCTCTGTGCTGACAGTGCAGAGCCTGCATGGGATTCTCTCTCTCTCTCTCTCTCTCTCTCTCTGCCCCTCCCCAACTCGTGCACTCTCTCTTTTTCAAAATAAACATTAAAAAAAAAAAAAAAAACAGAGGCGCCTCAGTGGCTCAATTGGCTAAGCATCAGATGGGCTCAGGTCACGATCTCAGGGTTGGTGAGTTCAAGCCCCGCATCAGGTAAGCTTGAGCCCCGCTTCGGGTGAGCCCTGCTTCTCTCTCTCTCTCTCTCTCTCTCTCTCTCTCTGCCCCTTGCTCGCTTGTGCCCTCTCTCTCTAAAAAACAAACAAAAAAACAAAAAACAACAACAACCATGACCATAGCCCACAAGGATCCCATGGTCATGGTCAAACCCTGCCCAGCTCCCTGGCCTCAGTGGGTTCCTCTCCCCTCACTCAGGACCGAGCCATGCTGCCTGTCTGTTTGCTGAACATGCAAACTTGCTGCTACCTCAAGACTTGTGCACCTGCTCTTCCCATTGCCCAGAAACTCTTGACCTTCTGGTTTAGGTCTCAACTCAAACATCTCCTCAGAAAGGCCTTCCTTGACCACCCGGGTGGTGATGGCACATCTATCCAGACACTATGATATCACTCTGTTTTCATTATCTTTCGAGAATCTATCACGTTTTGACGCCACCATATTTCGAAAAGCATATAACTGTCTCCCTCCCCAGCCAAACTGTAAGCTCTAAGAGAGTGAGAACCTCTTCGCTTTCTTTATCATCCCATTCCCAGAACCCACAATAGACATTCAACGCATGGGACCAGGTCTCCCACTTGACTCATTCACTCCCTCATTCATTCATTCGTCCGTTCATTCATTCCCTGAATCCTTTGTGGGGGGCCGGCCCTCATCCCTGGACCCCAGGTTCTCCAGCCGTGCCAACCTGCTCTATGTTCTCCTTGCAGACAAGGCCCATGTTCTCTGTGTCTGAAGGTATTCCCTCTCCTCTCTCCACACGCTCTCACTAGCCACCCTCACTGGTCCTGCGTCCAGAGACTATCATTCTGCCCCACAACTACCAATCTCACTTCCACAGAGCCCTACATCTCTCCTGTCCAACGCACTACATTTCTCATGACTGATGCCTGCTCTGCTGGCTTGGGTGACCACAGAGCCAAACTCTGCATGGATTGCAGCTACGTCCCAGTGATCAGCCCAAGGACTTGAACACCCAAACAGTTTAACCCACGTTGACCTACTATGTGTCAAGCAGAACAAAGTATACAACAGGACAGACGGGATGAACTGGAGAGACACTGGTCCATGGCTGCAGTGAGGGAGGCTGTCCCCAATGTCCAGGACCCTAGCTGTAGAGTAGATCTGAGATCTCAGTCCAGAGCCTGGGGAGGGGAAGGCAGGGAAGGGGTCACACGTACTTGCGGGTGTTCTCATTCTTGAGCAGTGACTTGGCCTGCTGCTCACTGATGATGGTGGCCTTCACCTGGGGGGGGTTCATGTGCACGTTCAGCTTCCCGCCCACCAGCAGGCGCACCGTCGCTGCAAACTTGGTCTGGGTCTTCAGGACCTGAGGGGGCTGCTTCTCGATGATGAATGTGCTGCGGGGACACAAGTGACCACACCAGACATGATGCCGGCTCAGGGCACAGGGTCTGGCTCCCCTGTGGAAGGAGGCTGCCGGGGCTCAGCAGGCAAATGAAGGCACATGGCACCGCCCCTGTTCCCAGGGAGGCCACTGAGAGTCAGAGGAGATGGCTGGAGGGGAGGCAGTGAAACGACTCAGCAGCTGGCATGGGCTGCGGGGGACAAGGGCAGTCCACATGGTGTCCACAACAGAAACTGGGCAAGGTCAACACCAAGCAGCTAAAGCAACTGAGGACAGAGCGGGGACGGGGACCCGAGGCAAACAGAGACAAGGACTCAAGCAAGAGCCCACCCACCCTCACCCCCACCATCAGCAAAGCACCACCTGCCTCCCCCATGCCAACCGCACGGGGGCTGGGTGTGGCCCGAGGCAGGAATTACCTGGTCACCAGGGCTGAGATGATGTCTGTGATGGTGGCATTGACCTCAGCTAGCATCTCCTCCACTGGGCCAGGGATGGGCAGCTGCTGGCAGAGGTGCTCAGCTCTGCGGATCTGCTGCCGGTTCTGCCAGATGATCTCGGCCAACTTCTCACACCTGCACGGGAGCCCCAGGCCAACGGGAGGACAATGGCATCACGCCATCCCCCAGGCTCGAGGCTGGGAGGCTCCGGTCTGAGGAGAACGCCCCAAGACCCAGCTCCACCCTCACCCAGGAAGGCTTTGCGCCTAAGCCGCCACTCCCGACCACGGAGCGGAGCGGAGCAGAGCGCCCGCCTTCCAGAAACACAGAGAAATACAGAGGCAGCAAGCCTGAACTGGGTCCAATCGGCCCGAGCTCACTCTGCACACCCAGCCCTGCCCCACTCCCCAGCACGGTGACTCCCTTCCTGGGCAGGGGGCACAGACGGGGGCCCCAAAGTCCGCATCAGGAACCAGAACCCCTAGTGAACTGAGTCTTGCCGCAGGACAGAGGGAGCCGGCTGCTCATGGAAACGCAGGAGGCACAACGAGCAGCTGGTTGCACCACTCCCAGCCCCTGCCGCCCCCTCCTGCCCCCCGCCACCCCCCCACACACCATTACCAGGACTGCAGCACATCCAGGCTGCCCTCGGGGGGCCCTCCGTTCCCCGCCAGCTGCTGCCGCCGCTTCCACTGGATCAGTTCATCATCCAGAATGATGGTCTGCTGCTTCCGCAGCAGCTGCAAAGTCTTCTGGTGCTTCTCGGCCAGCTCCTGAAGGCAAGTGGGGAGAACACGCCCAACTGCAGGCCTCGGGAGGCAGGGCTGGGGGCCAGGGACCAGGCCCCAGGCCCAGGCCTTCCCCTCTTCCCAACCTGCTCTGCCTCACACGCCCCCCACGGGAGAGAACGATCTGGCCTCCAGCTCTGCTGGGTCCTGCTCTCTTCCTGGCTCTCGCCCTCTCTCGGCTTCCCCGCGCCCCTTGGGATGTGCACCTCAAGGCTTGGGAGGAGAGCACGCGGATCCCACTCACCACACGGTACTGCTGCAGCGTCTGGGCCTCCCGCTGCAGCCAGGCCTCCAGGGACACCTGCTTCTGCTGGAGGGCCGTCTCCCGGCTCAGGCGCTCCTGCGGATTCAGCTGGGCCAGCTGGGCAAACTGAGCTAGAGGAGGGGACAGGACACCCATGACCATCATCTCCCAGCTTCCTGCAGGAAGCCCAGGGGAACGCACACACCTGTTCTGGAGGCCAGACCCTCAAGGGACACATCTGACCGATGGCAAGCTGGGCTTCTGGCAGCCAAGGGTGCCAGAGATGAGCAGGCTCTGGTCTCTGGCCTCTCGCCTTTGATCTCCCCTCCTGGGGGTGTGTAGGTGGAAACCTGAGGGTATAGCTGAGGAGGATCCTGCCCCACGGCCTCCCCTCCCACCTCAGTCTACACAGCTGGCTGCCCAGACCTCCTCACGCCACACGGGGTCCAGCTTGGAGCCTCACTGCCTGGTTTGATGTGTGCCCTCACCGTTTACTAACTGGGTGAACTCGTGCATCACGCTTCTGTGCCTCAGTTTGCCCATGTGCAAAATGGGAGAATCCTGGCCCCTGTCTCGGTGGGTGGCTGAGGACTAAATATGTGGGAACACAGAACACGTTCAAGGAACTGCCCGGCACGCACACGCTGCAGGGATGAGCGTGTCCTTACTGGTTAGGGGGTCCCAGGGCAGGCTTAAAGGGTGACAGAGACCAGTAGCCGCTCAGCCCCACCCCACACATCAGAGCCCCCTCTGGGCAGCCCCTGCCTGCTGGCTTTGTCCCATCTCCAGCTTTGTCCCATCCCCGGGAGCACAGCAGTCTCTCCTAGGGAAGAAGGCATTTCTCTAGGTGCTGGGAGGTGCCTAATGTGTTTGTTTGTCCAGGTTGGGTCACCATGAGCTCAGCTGACCAACTGGAAGGAGACAGAGAGGAAGAGAGGGAGAGAGAGAGAGAGAAAGGGAGAGGGACAGGGAGAGAGAGATGAGGAGAAAGGGCAAGGAAGGGAGAGGGACAGAAGGGGAGAGGGGTAGAGGGGGAGAAGGGGAGAGAGGGGAGAGAGGAGAGAGGGGGAGAGGGAGGGAGAGGGAGAGGGAGGGAAAGGGACAGAAAGAGAAGGGGCGAAAGGGAAAAGGCGAGGGAGACGGGGAGACAGAATGTCCAGGGCCCACTGGCAACACGAAAGCAGCAAGATCCTCTCAGGAGAGGGAAGGTTCTAGCACCCAAGGGTGCCAGAGAGGGAGGCAGATTCTCTCCACACTAGCTGCTGGGAAGCTCATCCATGGCAGGAAAGGGGAGTCGGTGAGGCCTCAGTACCCTCTTACAAAACATCTATTATGAAATTCTCAAGACCCAAGGAAGGCAGAAAGAATGATGCAAGGAACACCTGTCTTTCAGTAACCCGGCTTAAAGAAATCAAGCATTTCTCGGGGTGCCTGGGTGGCTCAGTCGTTTAAAACGTTTGACTTTGGCTCAGGTCATGATCTCATGGTTTGTGAGTTCTAGCCCCACACCGGGCTGCCTGCTGTCAGCACAGAGCCCACTTTGGAAACTCTGCCCCCCTCTCTCTGCCCCATTCCCGCTTGCGTGCACATGCATGCTCTCTCTCTCTCACAAATATAAACAAAACATTAAAAAAAAAAAGAAATCAAACATTTCCATGTTGAAAACTACCTGTACATCCTTCCCTGCTTGCACATCCGTCCCTGCCTCCAAAGGTAACCACTATCCTAAATGCTGGGGTTATTACGCCTTGCCGATCACCTATTTGAATATCCCAGTGTCGGGGTGCCTGGCTGGCTCAGTCCATAGAGCTTGCAACTCTTGATCTCAGGGTTGTGAGTTCAAGCTCCATGTTGGGTGTGGGGTCTATCTAATTTTTTAAAAAAAGAATATTCCAGTGTCCTTACTTGGGCCTGAGTCAAGAGGAGGTGAGCATCACCACGTCTTAGGCAAGTTCCTGGCAGGCCGCTGAGGGCCCTCTCACACTGACCTAGGTCCTGCCTCTTGGACACACAAGCTGGGACAGACAGACGAAAGCAACTCTAGACAGCCAGGAAAAGCCCAGAGCTACAAGACAACTGGAAATACGGTTTGGAGTCCACTCTCGGGGACTGAGAGAGAATACTGTCCAGGCCTGGAACACAGCAGAGCAGTCTGGAGCCACCTCGGAAATCCTGGCCCCACCCCCAGGGAGGTGGTGGTGAGCCCCACACCTGGGCCCAACCTCCCTATGCAGGTGACTCACTTAGGTCTCTCCTGGCACTTGCAGAAGCTTCTGGGAGGGAGGCCAGCAGACATGAGGCAATTTCTGCTCCACTGGAGGGAGCTGAGCCTCCCCTTGCACAAACAGATGATAGCCTGTGTTTCTGATGGGTGAACTTGATACATGAGACTGAACTGACATGCGTGATGGGTACAAACCCAAACCAGAATCAAACCCATATCCATAAATAGGAAACAGAAAACCCAAGAATAGGATTGGAAGTACTATCAACCAAAGGCTTTGGGTAGAACTAATAGCCTGAATTCTCCCGTTCCCTAATCTAGGAAGAGGGCCACCCTCTCTCTTGCATCAGTCTGAGATGGATTCAGATGAAGAAAACATGCTAGAATCATCCCACCAACTTTTACTCAACATCTACTTTGATTTAGGCAATCTGTTGAGGAACCCAGAGTATTGAAAAAACTAACAGGGCAGGGAAAGGAGGAGAGCTTAAATAGTATTTAAATAGTTTTTAAATAGTTTTTCTTTGTGTATTTTGTTTTTTTGTTTGTTTGTTTGTTTTTTTAATTTTTTTTTTTCAACGTTTATTTTATTTTTGGGACAGAGAGAGACAGAGCATGAACGGGGGAGGGACAGAGAGAGAGGGAGACACAGAATCGGAAACAGGCTCCAGGCTCCGAGCCATCAGCCCAGAGCCCGACGCGGGGCTCGAACTCACGGACCATGAGATCGTGACCTGGCTGAAGTCGGACGCTTAACCGACTGCGCCACCCAGGTGCCCCTTTCTTTGTGTATTTTGAAGCTTTGTTATTAGATGCATAGAAATTTATTATCTTTTTAATACCTTAATAATTATTAAGTGTCCTTCTTCATCTCTGATAATACTTTTTGTCTTGAAGTACACTTTGTGAGGTATTAATATGACTACCCTAGACTTCTTATTCTATTTTGGCACAGAATATCTTTATACATGTTTTTTTTTTTATTTAAGGGGCACCTGGGTGGCTCAGTCGGTTAAGTGGCCAACTTCTGCTCAGGTCATGATCTCACAGTCTGTGAGCTCGAACCCCATGTCAGGTTCTGTGCTGACAGCTCAGAGCCTGGAGCCTGCTTCAGATTCTGTCTCCCTCTCTCTCTGTCCCTGCCCTGCTTGTGTTCTGTCTCTCTGTCTCTGTCTCAAAAATAAATAAACATTTAAAACATTTTAATGTAGGAACACCTGGATGGTTCAGTGGGTAGAGTATGTGACTCTTGATCTTGGGGTTGTGAGTTCGAACCCCATGTTGGGTATAGAAAATAAAAATTAAAAAAAAAAGTCTTAAAATAATTTTTAAATTAAAATTTAAAATGTAGATAGCATATAGTTGAGTCTTGCTTTCATGTGCTTTCTGACAATCTCTGCTTTTAAATGAGGTGTTTAGTCCACTAATATTAAATATAATATATTTTTTAAGTTTACTTATTTTGAGAGAGAGAAAGAGAGAGAGCACAGGTGCGCAGGGGAGGGACAGGAAGAAAAGGAGAGAGAGAATCCCAGGTTCCACACTATCAGCTTGGTGGGGCTTGAACTCAGGAACCTTGAGCAGAAACCAAGAGCCAGATGCTTAAGGATTGAGCCACCCAGACGCCCCTAAAATTGCTACTTTTAAATGAAACAACCTGTGAGACATACATTCTTTTGAAGCCCAAAAGATATGTTCACCAAGCTAGAGTATAAGCTGTGCCATAAAACAAGTCTCGTTAAATTTAAAAGAATTGAGATCATACAGAGTATGTTCTCTGACAATCGTGGAATTCAATGATAAAAAGCAAATGAAATCAATGATATGACATCTAGAAAAGGAACCCCAAATATATAGTTCTAAGAGACAATACACTTCTAAATAATGTGGGGTAAAATAATTATTCAGAAAAGAAATTAGAAAATATTTCAAACTGGGCATCTGGCTGGCTCAGTTAGTGGAGCATGTGACTCTTGATCTTGAGATTGTGAGTTTGAGCCCCACGTCGGGTGTAGACATTACTTAAAAATAAAATCTCTTAGAAAAAGAGAGAAAATACTTCAAACTGAGTAACTATGAAGGTACAGCGTATCTAAAATCATGAGATGTAGCTAAAGCATTGCTTAGAGGGAAATTTAAAGCTCTAAATATACCTATCAGAAAAGAAGAAAGGTGTAAAGTCAATGACCTAAGGTTTTATCTTAAGAAGGTACAGAAAGAGGAACAAAAGCAAAGGCCACTTGATACTTTCCTATTCTCGCTAGGTTGGGATGGAACAGCTCTGGGGTCAGTCTGGAATTGGGGGAAGATGGGCCCTGTCTCCAGTCTTCTCAAATTATACCGGAAGTTAATTGGCTCTGAGTTAAATTTTGTTTCCCCACATGCTTATCATGACAGCCGTTGGCAAACTACAGCCCTAGGAGACAGGAGAATTTTCCACTGTAATCTCTTCCCTCCAGCTCCATCTCCTATCAGGGAGGCTCAAGAAAGGGCATTTCTGGAGTTCCGCCTGTCCCCAGCCTGGTTCAACGAGGAGACTCCCAACCTAAGTCCTCCCCTGAATGGGAAACACTTTGTCCATATTCATTCATTCACTGAGGTAGTCACTGAATACCGACAATTAGGGAGAGAATATTATTTAGTAGAGTGCAGGGATTTCATGACATATCTGTAATTGAGATCCAGTTCTGCAACTTATTATTATTTTTTTAGTTTATTTATTTAAGTAGAGTCTACAGCCAACATGGGGCTCGAACTCATAACCCTGAGATTAAGGCTCGCGCGCTCTTCCCACTAAGCCAGCCAGGCACCCCCAATTCTGCAACTTATAAGCAATCTGGGCCAAATTACTTGTTCTCTTGGAACCTCAGTTTTATCATCTGCAAAACAGGGATAATACAGCTACCTACTTCCTGGGGCTGTTGTAAAGGTAGGATTGAAAAATGCACGCAAAGGGCTTGGCCCGAAGCCTGGCCCACAGCACAGGTTCAATCACAGGGTCCATTACTTCTCTAAAGCTTTGGGTAAGGTTTCTATGGAGACAGACGCTGACACTGCCCCAACCCTGCAGGAGCTCACAAAGTGGTTGTCACTCCTGTCCTCACGACACACACCACCCAGGCGGCCCTGGCCTCACCCTGGATCCTCAGGCTCTCCTGATACTGGATGATGAAGTACTCTTGAGTCTGCTGCAGCTTCTTCAGCTCATTCTCTGTGTCCTGTGTGACCAGTCGCAGCTCCTCAAACGTCTGGTTGATCTGGAGGTGTTTCTGGGACATGGCGTCCACCAGGATCCCAGCTGGAGAACTACCCTGGGGACATCAGGGGGAGAGTGTGGGCAGCAGTGAGCTGGGCGGTGAGGATGGCAGAAAACCTCAGGCCTTGGGGAGCGCTAATACTTTGGACTGCAAAGTTCAAATCTAGGGTAAGAGGTAAGGGTAATTTGAGTCGGAAGGCTAGTCATTTGCCTGAATTGGTGCGGAGTTGGAAAGAAGGAGGGAAGCAGGTGACCTGGCAGATTATGGCAACTTCATAAAGCACAGAGAAATTTCTAGTGTGGTCCTGGCCTCCACCAGACTTGCCCAAACAGGGTCCACCTAAACTCTCTTTGGAGAGACTAAAACTCAGTATGTCCCAGGAGCAGGAAACCTGGGGTTTTCCTACTAATGATGATGACCCCTTATTCCACATTCACTCAGCGATCCAATGCCATGGACCATGTGAGATGCTGGGGACACAGTGGGGAACAAAGCTGTGTGAATGCACATCATCTGTGTCCTCACTCAAGACATTCTTGTAACTGAGGGGAGTTACAGGGAAGGTACCAATAACACTTTCTTGGATCTGGCCATGTGGGTGACCTAGTCTGATCTATTCCTTCAACATCTGGCTGAGGGGAGACGAAGTTTTCAGGGTCTTTCCAGTAAACTATTCGCAGAATAAAATTCAAACTCCTTCCGCAGCCTCCACTGCGCTAGCTGATAGCCTCTGCCTACTCCACTCCCAGTTCCACTGCTGCCCAAGCACACCGGCTACTTTCTGTTCCTAAATACACAAACACGTTCCTGCTTCAGGGCCTTTGCACTTGTTGTTCCATTACTCTGGAACATGTTGGCACCAAAGCTTCCCAAGGGGGGCATTTCAACTGGCACCCTTTCAGAGTGACTTTCCCTGATGGGCCAATTTAAAATAACACCACTCTTATCTGAAAGTGTCTTGATTTTATATGTGTTTCTTTCTTTCGTGTCTGCCCCCATGCACTAGGATGTAAGCTCCCCAGGTGCTAGGACCTTGTCTATTTTGTGTACCACAAAATCCCCAAGGGGTAGGTGGAACCAAAATCAAAGGTTCTCAAGAACAGCCTGATGGTTGGGAGAAGGAATCATTTCCCCCCTGACCATGACAACACCTGTACATAGACAGGTAGTTCTTAATTGGAGCTAAATTCATTCATATGTTTACAGATAGCTCTGTGGTGGCAATAAGTCAATAAGGGACACAATAGTTTTCCCAAAAGACTCTGTGACCTGCCTTCTGCCTCTTCTCTGGCTTTACCCACTGGGGTTCCCCAGGTGGCCCCCTTCTCCCCAGGACGACAGGGCGGGGTGGGGGGTGGGGTTCCTGCAATCCTTCAAATGTGTTAAGATGGTTCCTGCCTTCCTGCCCACACATATACTTTGTTACTTTTGCTCCTGTCTCTTTCTTCTTCCCCTTCCCTCCCCCACCCCCATAGCTTAGACGTCCCTGTCCTCCCAGGACATCCCCCTGCCAGGCTGCCCCAGTCAGAGTTAGGTACTTTTTCCATATGTGCCTCCTTAGTACCCAGCTTACCCCTAGAGAATCTATCATTTCTTGAATTCCTTTTAGGTGGGAACTGGGCCTTCATCTGTTTCTCTAGTCCTAGCCACGACCTCCATAAATGTTTACTGGATGAACTGGAAAATTCCTGAAATCGGTGTCCACCACAACAAATAAATAAGCTCCAGGCACTATTCTCTGGTCTTTACCGAGTGATGTCATTTTGTGAAAGTCATCTGGCTTTACTGCAGATAATAAAATGTTTGTCCTGTTGTCCGAGCAGGTGTTCAATGCCTTCATGATTGCAGAGTTTGGGGGGTGAGGCCCTTTCTGCCTCTCTGGGCCTCGCCTCTGAGCTTGCCAGGGTTAGCTCTTCTGACACAGAAAGTCCCATGTCTCCTCCCAGGCACCACCGGAGAACATTTCTAATTTTGACCCCAGCACCATTTTTTTTTTAAATGTTTATTTGCTTTTTGAGAGAGAGAGAGAGAGAGAGACCAGGGGAGGGGCACTGAGAAAGAGGGAGAGAGAAAATCCCAAGCAGGCACTGCACTGTCAGCACGGAGCCCAACACCAGGCTTGATCTCACAAACCTGTGAGATCATGGCCTGCGTTGAAATCAAGAGTTGGACGGTTAACAAACTGAGCCACCCAGGAGCACCACCCCCAGCACCATTTATTAAATCACAAATCTTGGGGCACCTGGGTGGCTCAACGGTTGAACATCTGACTTTGGCTCAGGTCATGATTTCATGGTTCTTGCGTTCAAGCAAGATCGGGTTCTCTGCTGTCAGTGCAGAGCCTGCTTCAGATCCTCTGCCCTCCCCCCCTCTGCCCCTTCCCTGCTCATGCTCTCTCTTTCTCAAAAATAAACATTAAAAAAAATGATAAATCTTTTCCCTTGTGGTTTGTGATGCCATCTATAACGTGGGTTGAATTTCCAGGTGTGTGTGTGTGTGTGTGTGTTTGTGTGTGTGTGTGTGTGTGTGTAGAGCTTCCTCTTCTGTTTCACTAGTCTGTCTATCCCTGGCCCACACAGTATCTCATTTAATCCTGACACTAACTCTACAAGGTAGATACTATTACTATCCCCATTTATAATTGAAAAAACAGAGGCTCAAGTCACACTGCTAGTAAGTGGCCAACCCGGGGCATGAAGCCAGGGACTGTACCTTCATGCACTGCTGCTTCTCACACTTGTCCATGTCCCTTATTTCCCTGGTGCTGTCTTGCCAGCATTTATAAAACATAGTCGTGTTGGGGCACCTGGGTGGCTCAGTTGGTTAAGCGTCTGACTTCGGCTCAGGTCGTGATCTCATTGGCCATGAGTTTGGGTCCCGTGTCGGGCTCTGTGCTGACAGCTCAAAGCCTGGAGCCTGCTTTGCATTCTGGGTCTCCCTCTATCTCTGCCCCTCCTCTGTTCTCTCTCTTTCTCTCAAAAATAAACATTAAAAAAAAAAAACCCACACAGTTGTGTCTAGAGAAAAAGGCGTGTGGAAGGACTTCCCAGCTCTTCTCCCCACACCCATGGGACACTCACATTGTTGGCTTCTCGGACCAGCCTCTGTTCATTGTACAGAATATGCCGGATGCAGCGGACCAGCTCCATGGGGCAGCGGTCATACGTGTTCTGAAAGAACCCAATGGCAGTTACCACTGGCTACCCGCCACTCCCACTATGCCATCACAGTGCCACGTGCTCCCCACCACCTTCCTCTCCAGCCTCTGCCTTGGCTTTCCCTGAGAAACCTCAGGAGCCGTCAACAGACATCTTTATCTCTCCTTGACTCGATTTCCCCTCCCAGATCTTCACATTTGGTTTAGAAACCCACAGTTTACAACGCACTTCCAATCTGCCATCTCCTTTGACTATATAGACAGTATGACACACACAGAAACTATTATCCACATTTTGCAGATGAGAAAACTGATGCTCAGAGAGGTCAAGTACTTGCCCAGAGGCAAACGGGTTTGCAGATGACTCAAGACTTGCGGCACCCAATGCCAAGGTCAACGTACTTTCTACCATACGCCTGGCCCTGGGTTCCTATTTTGCTTTTCTCTTCCAGCTTTCTCCTGTTTCCTCCCTCTTCTGGGATGGACTTTTTATTTCCCTGGCACCCTGCTGCTTGCATTTAAGAAGAGCTCTCTAAGAAATACAAGTTAACTTCCAATAAATGCTTGACTGTGATTATTTTATCACCTACACCTTTTTCCTGCTTCCACAGAAACTTTCTCTCTCCTCTATACTCCTCCCCCTTCCTCCCCTAAACCCCCAGTGTAGGAGAAGTTTCCTCTTGCATCTAAATCCTTCATTAAAGCTTCCTTTATCCAGCTCTTGCCTCCAGGGCAACTCTGTTCCTCTCCTACCCAACTACAGACTTCAGCCGTCCTCCCACCTTTAAAAGAGTCCTAGGAGGGGGCACCTGGGTGGTCAGTCGGTTCAGCTTAAGCGTCCCACTTCAGCTCAGGTCATGATTTCACAGTTCATGGGTTCGAGCCCTGCATCGGGCTCTGTGCTGACAGCTCAGAGCCTGGAGCCTGCTTCAGATTCTGTGTCTCCCTCTCTCTCTGCCCCTCCCCCGCTCACTCATTCCCTCATTTCTAGGAGCTGTCAGTCTTCTTTTCTCCAGCAAAGGAACCTGGACTCAGTCCACCTCCATCCTTTTTGCTCGATCTGTTTAGAATGCCCATCTTCCTCTTCTTGGTGACAAACACACCCTACCCCTTGCTTTGTCGTATGGTAAGGGAATTTGACAGGTCTGATTTAGAAAGAGGAGGTGGGGGAAATTGAAGAGCAGAAAAGTTGCCGATTAGCTCAGGGTCACATGGTGAGTCAGTGACCAGGCCAGGAAAAAACCCAGGGGTTCTGAGGCTGGAAAGAGAAGGCAGACACTGCTTCCCTGCTGATGACCCAGCCTTCACACCCACCTGGAGCTGCGTGGCATAGTGCCCCAGTTTGATCTTCAGTAAGAACCCATCTTCCCCCACTTGATGCTCCGCCTTCTTCTGCAGCTCCTGCACCAGGCCCTCCAGGAGCTGGGTGGCCTGGGCTCGGTCCTGGGGATTGTCCAGGTCGATGGCATCCCTTGGGGCAGGGCAGAGGAGAGAAGCCTACTGTTGTGCTTCCTTGGGCAGGGAGGTCAGGCACCAAGAGGTACTGGGAAATCCCAGGCTCCAGGCTAAGGGCACTCCAGAACCCACAAGCCTTGTTCCCAGCAACTCCATAAGCATCAGAGTCCAGAATCACCCCCTCTCCCCTCCCAGGGTCCCATTTCCCTGTTCCCCTTTCCCAGGGACACCACCCCTTCTGCACGGAGGGACAGACGGGACTAGAATCACTCGAAACCACAAAGAGGAGAGCTAAAGGTCAAGGGGCCTGGGTGGGTGGTAGGGACCCGCAGAGCATGGCGCAGGGGAGGGGCACCTACCACGGCTGGCTCTCGATCCAATGCGCTAAGTAGTGCCGAACCTCGATGGGGAAGTGCTGCCCGTACAGCACCTGCATCTGGCGCAGCGCATCTCCCTGCAGCTGCTGGGCTTGGATCCAGCCCGCCATGTCCGTTCACCTAGGGCGAGCGGAGGGCTGC
This sequence comes from Panthera tigris, assembly GCF_018350195.1. Taxonomy (NCBI): domain Eukaryota; kingdom Metazoa; phylum Chordata; class Mammalia; order Carnivora; family Felidae; genus Panthera; species Panthera tigris. The sequence continues at coordinate 40,575,937 of NC_056673.1, read as the reverse complement.
AGAGGCGTCTCCACGACAGAGGCAAGGGCTGGGCCTGTCTCTGGCCCTGCCATGCCCACCCGTCCCTGGACCGCGGTCAGGCCAGGCCCCTCCCCTCCCACAGACAAGCTTTCCTGTGCGGGAAGAAAGACGGTGAGGAGGGGAAGGCCGCTCTGCCCTCCAACAAGGAACCCGCGGAGGCTTGGGGAGGGGCTCTCGAAAGTCAGGTGCCCTCCCCCTCTTCCTCTCCCCTCGCCCCACCGGGGCTTCCCCAGAGGGGGACAGCTAGAAAACTGAAAGAGAAACTTGACGCGGAGGCCCACGGGCCCTCTAGGTAGGGCTGCAAGAACCCCCCACCCTGCCTCGAACCCCGAGTCCCCATTTCTGGCGGGAGGGGTGTGTATTATTCCAGACCAAAGTTAGGGCAACAGCACCGACGGCTCCCACTGAACGGCTCGGTCCCCGCGGGCACGTGGCTGGGGTGGTTAAGAAGGGAGAGCTGCGGTGACAGACGCCGCCTTGACCGCCCCCCCAACCCCAAGCCGTGCCTCACGGTCTCCCACTGTCCAGCGCGACAGCGCCCCCTGCCCTCTGCGGGCCGGAACGGCGCCCACCCTCGGCCCCCTCCCTCGGTCCGCGGCCAGCGTCCCGCGTCCGCGCCCGCGCCGGCGCCCGCGCCCAGGCTCCCTCTCGGTCCGGGACAGCGGTTCCCGCGCCCCGGCCGGCCGTCGGGTTCCGGCTCCGGGGTCGCGGGGGGGCCGGGGCGGGAGTCGAGCGTCCCATCTCCGCGTGCGCCGCTCGGGACGCGCTGCCGGGCCACCCACCTGGTGGCGCCGAGCCGTCCGGCGGCGGGGCCGGCTGTCAGCCCCGCGGCTCTCGCTCGCGGCCCGGGCTCCCGGCGGCGGCGGCGGCGGCGGCGGCGGCTGTTACTACAGGAAGGAGCAGAGAGCAGCGATTTCCTCCTCGAAGGTCAGCTGCCTCCGATAGACCATACACAGCGCGCGAGCTCTCGCCAACACCCCTCCCAGCCTCTGTCGCTCCCTCCCTGCCTCCGCCCTCGGTCGCTGGCTCCCCCGCGAGTGCGCAGCGGCAGCCGCGGCCGGGCCCCTGGAGGCGAGGCTGGGCGGCGCCGCGCCTGGGGGCTGCCCCGACGGCGGGGTCCCCCGGGAGTCCCAGGCAGCCCTAGCCGGCGGCCCCGGACCGGCGGGCAGCAGGCTCTGGAGTGGCCGGGGATGGGGGTGGGAGTGCCGGGAAACCCCGGGCTCTGGAAATCCCAAACCAGGGCCTCAGTTTTCTCACCTGTAAAAAGGGAGGAGGGAAGGGGTGGACTAGCTGGAGATGCCTTCTGGCTCTGCCTTTGTCATCTTTTGAGACTCTAGATTAAAAAAGTAAATGTAAATGTGGGTGTGCGTGTGTATGTGTGTTTACGTGGGTTGGGGACACAGCTTTTTGTGACCTCAGCGGCAAAGCCGTAGGGAGGGGAAAGACTGGGGATTCCAGAGAAGGCGGCTCACCACCAGGGCCCTGCCCTCCCCTCCTTCCATTACTCCCACCACCCTGCACTCGCCCCTGCAGTGGAAACAGGAAAGAACCTTGGCAGTCATATGTTTGGAACCCCTCCCCCAAATTTGGCAGATAAGAAATGGAAGTTGGGAGAGGGGAAGGGGCTTGCCCAGGGTCACAGAGTGGGCATATGGCCTAGTTGGCAGACTGTGATCCATAAATGATCCTGCTCCTCTGCTCACCCTGCCCAGTCACATCTGAGGTTGGTCCTACCTTCAGAAAGGTTTGGGAAGTCCGGGAGGGCTGTTTTGAATCCTCACAATCTCACAACTGCCTGTAGGCCTTGCCAGAGCAGGGAACAGCCTCCCTGAGCCTTGCATGGGTCACAGCCCCCTCCCTGAGAGCCCCTGCAGAGTTGGGCAAGGCTGGGCTGGAAACCTTCCATCACCTTTGCCCAGCTTTCCTCTCCTCTGGGCCTCCCCTCGGCCTGGCAGCCGGCACTGGCAGCACCAAGGGAGGGCCCAGCTGGGCCAAGACCATGTGTCCTGGAGGGAATCATTCTCATCTATCTCCCTCCCTCCCTACGCCTTCTTGGATCTGCCCTTTTCTCTCCATTCCCTCCCCCCCCCCCACCCCACCTTCTTGCCCCTCAGTAAACCTCCCCCCCTCCACTTTCATTCTTTGTACTTCAGGGAAAAGGCCAAGTTTCAAGCTGCAGAAGCTGGGATGTCTGGGTCTCACACACACATTTCCATGTGTGGCTGCAGCCTCTTAGTCTCATGGAGGAGGAAGCACATGGCCTCTGCCTGCTTCTTGCCTCCCTCCGGACCGATTCATTTGGCAGAGGAGGGCCAGACACACAGAGCTAGGAGACCACCTGGAACGAGAGTCAAGTGTCAGAGCTGGGAAGACCTGTAAAGATGATTTTACAAATGGGGAAACAGAGGCTGGAGGGAGGAAGAGACTTGGTCAGTGTCACACAACCTGTTAGCGGCAGATCCAAACCTACTGCTACACGGAGGGTGGGCCCACCTTGGCCTCTGTGCCCTCCAGCCTCTGGCTTCCAGAAGATGGGTAAGCCAGTTGTTGGGAGGAGATTCCTTGGGTTCCAAGTCCTCTGAGCCACATCTGGAGGACAGAGGACCACCCTTGCCGTGTACCCACTTCTAGGCATCTGGAGAAGGTGCTGTTGGGGTGCCAAATCCAGAGCGGGAGCTCTGCCTGCCCACCTCCAGGCAGCTGCCTGTCCAGCCAGCTCCCCAGGGCCTGCAGGGGCCTGCTGCTCCAGCTGGCAGCTGCCCCCACCAAACATCTGGCTAGATTGGGCTGGGCTGGACTGGAAGGAGGATGGTCCTGGGTCCTAAAAAACCAGGACTGAGGTGCCAGTGAGCAAAACTGGAAGGGTTGGCCTAAGTGGAGATGCCCTAGCACCTTCTGTGAGCTCACATGCTGTGCCCCCACCTTGTGTCCAGTGGCTGCAGCTGTCCCCCCTCTCCCCCCCCGCCCCCACCCCACTGACTCTGACTCTCTCCCCATTTGGCCTCTGCCTTTGAGGCCCTGAATCCCAATGTCCTTCACTGCATGTTGCCTCCTCTTGCTTTTTGATTCTCCTCCTTTTGATTCTTTCTCTCTAGGTATCTGTTCTGTCTCTGGTTCTTTGACTCTGTCTGGGTTTCTCTCCATTTTCCTTGTGCCTCTGTCTTCCCTTTGCAACGCAGTGGGGGAGGAGGAGGAGGAGCTTTGGAGCTTTCCCAGGATGGGCAAAGGCCACCCAAGGGAGTGAAGGAGGGAAGGGTGTCAAAGTTGGGTTGGGGGCAGAGGTGATTGTGGTCGTGGCTCCGGATAACACAACTACCCGGAAATGTCAAATTTGGGGTTTCTTTTTGCTTTCAATCCTCTGCTTTGGTCTCTGCTATTTCCCACCACAAAGCACCCTAGTGGTTTTAGGGGCCCAGACTATACAGGAGAAAACTGAGGCCTCCGGGATGGGGTTCAGGAAGATCAGAAACTTTCTAAGGTCTGGACTGAGTTGGGATCCCAGGCCTCTGCTAATTGCCTCTCATTCCCAATTCCAAGACATAGCATTACATGGGCAGTGAGGAAGGATTTTTAAAAATCACACGGAATACATTCCCTAAAGGAAGACTGACCATAAAATATTATTAGGAATAACGATAATCCCTAGCCTCGTTTGTAGTTTGCACACCACGCATACAGCCTGAACTGAATCGTGGCACGTTGGCATACAAACATCGTTGTACTGATCTTTGCAACAACCTCAAAGGGAGGCAGAATCACATTCATCCCCTTGGATTAGTCCAGAAAGGAGACCTGTCCACAGCTGTCTGGCCAGTAAGTGTACAGCTGACACCGGGACCCAAGTGGACGGCCCCACGGAGAGGTCTCGGGATAGCCTTCCTCAACTGCCGGCAACCCCAGCACACGCCACAGAGGGAGGACATCTCCTTTGGCTGGGCTAGCCCATCACGGTTCTGTGGCACGGAGTGAGGCACACCGTCTCCATGCCAGTCCGTTCCCCTGCTCTGTTGACCTGTGCGTTATATGAAGATGGGTTTAAGTTTATGGAGGAAGGGAAGAGTCATCCCGAGTCCCGTTTCTAGCCTGCCCTTGGAAACAAGGTTAGCCCAGAAGGCTGAGCTCATGCCCCCTTCCCTGGGGAGAACAGATCAAGGTCACCTTGACCTAACTGGCCCTGGGGGTGGAGGGAGGTGGTACAGAGATGTCTTTGTTTCCTCTGCTCCAAGTCCCTTCTTCAAGGAGAGTTCCCATCTTGTGGGAGCCAGAGGGGAGGCAGGGTGGGGGTGAAGAGCCTTCCCAAGAAAGCTGGAGGCATTCCAGGAAGTATCTCTGTGCCGGCAGAAGGAGAGCTGAAGCCTTGGGCTTAAACCTCCGGCTTCTCCCACCGCCCCCACCCCCACCCCCACCTTGCCTCTGCTGGGATTGTCTGCTTTCTCTCCAGCCCCGCCCCCAAAGCTCCTGAAAGTGGGGGGGGGGGGCACAGGCCCACACTCAGCATATACAGCACCCCTAAGACCACACTGTCCCTGCCTCTCCCGTCTCCATATCCTGGTACCTCCCTGTAGAAATGCTGTCCCCAGCTTTTCCCATTCTCATCCCTGGAGACACAGCAGGACCGAGGGTAAGTAATTCTGTGTGAATCTGGGGGAGAGGAAGGAGTTGCTGGGTCCTGGGTGAAGCCTGTCTGTCCTTCCTGCCTCTGTCCCTTGTCCTCTACCCGTCTTCAGGGAAGTCAGTTTACAGTGAAGTTACCAGAGAACACAAGGCCATCCTGCCTGAGGCACAGCGACTCTGCTCCGTTTCTGAGAATAGGGGCGGGAGGGGTACAGGACACACGGGGTGGGTGGGAGGGAGAGCCTGTCCAGCTGCCCGAGCCACCTGCCCAGGGAGAGCCACCTGTGGAACAAGGAGAAGAGGGGGTGCAACGTCTGTGCTTAGCACACATTTCCTCCCCAGTCGGGAGAACAGGATGGAGCCCAGCCTTTGCTGTTCCTTCTCACTACACAGAAGGGTCCTGGAGCCCTGGAGCCTGGGGAGTGGAGAGAGGAGAGGTGGGCACAGAGCTGGGTCCCCGAGCAGGGCTGCCAGCTGTCTTGAGGAGAGCCCTGGCTGGAATCTGGCTCCCATCCTGTTCCACGAAGACCACCAGGTCTCTCTTCTCACTCACCTCATTTCTTCTCCTTCCAGGCCAACAAGAAATCTCCCGTGCCTTAGCCAGCCCAGTAGCCGACCTCAAGCCCTCGGAGGGACGTTGTGGGAGAGGACTCCTTCCCTGCTACCCCCACCACTTGGCCACTTTCCTTAGTTATGACTAGAGGGGCTTCCTTTCTCCCTGTCCCTGGTTCTCATTGTTCCCTGGTGTATTATGTCACAAACCCACCCACATCTTCACTGCCGACTCCCCTGCTCCCAGCCTCCAAAATTGGCTCCCAAATGATGTCCAGGCCAATGCTCCATCCCTGCCTTGCTGGCTACTGGCCTGCTCTTCTTTTGGTGCTGAAATCCACCCTACGCATGGGCCTTCCCTTTACTCCTGCTCCAGTCATGCAGTCCCCTAGTGCACTACTGGCCTCTCTCACTCCAAGCTATGCCCCCCCCCCCCCCGCCATTCCACCTACCTGGAATGGCATCCTCCCTTGGCCATCTGGTAACATCCTCCCCCCTTTTCATGGGGTCAGTGTGGTGTAGAGAAAAATGCAAAGGCTTTGGACCTGGTACAAAGCCTGCTCTGCTGTGTGACTTTGGGCAGGTTAGTCCGCCTCTCTGGGCCGAGCCACCTCCTTTGTAAAAGAGGAACAGCAAGAGCCATCTCGTAGGATTGCTGTGAAGGATTGTCAGTCACAGCGATGAGCACCTAAGAGGTGTTCAGGGACCCTGGCCAGTGGAGGTAGTAGGCATTTTCTCCTCTGCTGTCCTGCAGCTCTCAATCCTGTACCTCAGGCCGCTTCTTGTGGCTCTTAACTAGTTGCCGAAGGGGCTGTGTTCCACTGCTTGGTTCCTAGTAGAGGCTTCACAGATATTTGTTGGCTTAGTGAGGTTCCCTCAAACAGGACAGGGCTTCTCCACGCTCTGACACCTCCGGGGTTCCCTTACACTAGTACAGACCCCTGTTTCCCTTTCACACATCCTGACTCACGGTACCCAGAAGGCTCTCTCCTCTCTCATCCTGGCCTCTGCCAGCTCTAGTCCCACTTGACCTGCTTTCCTGCCCATGGCAGCAGCAGCCTTATCCTTGTCTGGTGCTGGGCTGACTTTTGAGTTCTTTTCTTTTCTTTTCTTTTTTAAGTTTATTTATTTTTGAGAGAGAGAGAGAGGCAGAAGATGCGCAGGGAGGGGCAGAGAGACACAGAATCCGAAGAAAGCCCCGGGCTCCGAGCTGTCAGCACAGAGCCCGATGCGGGGCTCGAACCCATGAACCATGAGATTATGACCTGAGCCGAAGGTGGCCGCCTAACCGACTGAGCCACCCAGGTGCCCCTTGAGTTCTTAGTCCTACCCAGCGAGCCAGCAAGATATTGCCTGGGGTGATGCTCTCTTCTCTCCTCTGTGTCAGCCCTGCCATCTCCGGATAATGCAGCATTGCCCTGGAGCTCTGGGTGGAGAGGGAAGGCTGACCCTGTCCCAGAAGCCAGGTGGGAGCCCCTTTGGCTTTCCAGAGAGCCAGCCACCCCTTTAGTTCTTGCTGGAAGGGAGCCCAGGTAAGTGAGGTGCACAAGGGCAAGACAGAGAGTATGTGAGAATCCCCAGGCGAGTCTAAGGACCTGCGCCTCCATTGCTCACATCCCATCTCCCCACCCTCACCTCACCCCCGTCCCAGGCCCTCCTGGCCCAGCAAGCTGGCTGGGGTTGGGCTGAAGGAAGGAAAGAGAAACACACATTTATCAAATGCCTTTTCTGCAAGCCAGCCATGACGCTTAGTTACTTTCACAAACATTGTCTCTCCACTTTCTTCACTAAAAGAAAGTTCATTTTCCTAATGTTTTAGTTATTTCTTTAAGTTTTATTTATTTAGGTAATCCCTACACCCAATATGGGGCTTGAACTCATGACCCTGAGATCAAGAGTTGCACGCTTTTCTAACTGAGCCAGCCAGGGGCCCCTTCCTAATATTTTAATAGGTAGTATAGCGCATGGTATAAAACTCAGACGATTCAAAATGGTGAAGAATTAGTCTTTCTCCTTTCCTGTCCCCTAGATCCCCTCTGCAGGAGCAACCACAATTACTCCAGTCTTGTATGCATCCCAGAAAGATTCTATGCATTTGCAAATGTCTATTATACTTTACTTCCCATGACTCACACAAGAGGGAAAATGAGGCCCTCAGAGAAGTGAAGTACTTTGACTAAGGTCACACAGCTGGTAAGTTGGCAGAGCTGGGATTTGGAAGCAGATCTAACTGAAAAACTCAGCTCCTTTCACCGCCCACGCTCTGGCAGAGGTAAGCCCTGGCATTGACAAAGCCTCTCCTGAACCACTGGCTGTGACAAATCTCCATTCTAAGGCCCTGGAGATCTGCCTTCCTGTCCGTTGAATGTCCAATGCCTGTATTGACTTAATAAGGAGGAGTCATGCCCCTATGAAAGAAAAGTTCCCACAAGGGTCCTTCCTTCTGTGTGGCTGGTGGTTCCCCAGGACAGCCTGATTCCCAGGGTTCAGAGCATTCTGGAGAAGGAAACCACATGAGCATGGGTCTCTAACTAGAGGGGGTTGTGGCTGTGGTTTCAATGATGTTTCCAGAAAATGGCCTACGTTCTCCCTGGGGGCAGGCTGGGCTGAGGGAGGTGTGAAGTAGGAGCTGTTTTCTGTGGTAGCCACATGCTTGTCCTCCAGAGCAAGGGAAGGAGGCTCAAGTCAGTCCCCGGTTGAGAGTAGGCTGGACATATGGACAAGGGCTACCCACCAGACTTCCAGGCTCTCCCCAAGCGTCGTTCTCTCCTGGGTCAGGACAGGGTTGGCTAAGAGATGACCAACTCTCTCTCCAGTGGATGTCACTACATCTCTGGGTATGTCTCTGAGAACTTTCTATATGGGCTCTCTGTAGGGCTTTCTGGATCCTAGCTTCCTGTTCAGTTTCTTTCTTTCTAGGACTCCTTCTGTGTTATGTCTCAGTCTGGTGTCTCCTCCACATAGGGGACTATGTCCCTGAGGCCCAAGAGAAGAAGCTCTCACCTCACCCGGATTGGCAAGTAGGGAGGGTGCTAGACCTTCCTTCCTCTCAGGTTGACAATGTTCTTGTTTTGCTGAGGTAGTCACTCAGAACATTCTGTCCTTCGTGTCTGTGCACACAGCCAGCCAGATCTAGCTTTGTGCATAGTGGTCAGTCAGAGATGGGTTATGAGACGAAGGAATAAAGAGGTGTACCTGCCCCACCCTCCAGGGCACCCTGCGGCTATCTGTCAAGGCAGCTGGATCCAGTCCTAGACCTGACCAGTCCTAGGAAGAGAGGTGTAAATCTTAGCCTTTACTGAAAACAGTAATAGTAGTTAACAGCTGTATAGTGCTTTAAGGCATTTGAAGCCCTATACACATATTACCTCACTTAATTCCTACAACAATGCTACAAGGTAAGTCCTATTACTATTACCACATTACAATGAGGAAATTGAGGCCAAAAACTTGCTTAAGATCACACAGCTCGAGGAGATGACTGCTTTTAGATTCTTTGCTCTTAATTACTACACAGTCCTCCTGGTTTCCATTTCTATTCCTAGAGTGGAGAGTTTGTTCCTCAAATGTTTATTGGGTGTCTGCTCTGTGCTGGGCAGGGGGTGGATTTAAAGGTACATGGGATATCGTGTGCTGGCAAGGGTAGAGAGACATATAAACAAGAGATTGTCCTTCAACACTAGAGGTGCCATAATAGGGGCATGAATATCAGGGAAACAGGGGGAGAGAGGTTCTCACTGCCTGGACCAACTGTCACCGAAGGCAGGGGGTACATTCCAGGCAGAGGAACAGCACGTGTGCAGGTGCAAAAACTTTCGAGAGAAATGCAGTGTGCTCAAGTGTTGAAACATCTTGCACAGTGACTGCCAGAGAGGTGCCAGAATGCTCAGTGCTGGTGCTTCCATCCAGCTTCCTGCTCCAGCCTGTCCTCCTGGTCCAGCCTCCAAATGCCCTGCACCAACTCTGGGCAAAGCACTGGGCCAGGTGTTGGCCCAGAGTGTGGGATAGAAGCAGTTGCCTGGGTGGGGGAGAAGGACTTTGTGATCAGCTACAGACACAAAGATCTTTGTGGCTGGTGTTATTCTGGAGGGGAAGGGAAGGCTGCTGGGAAGAGCTGCCAAAGGAGGATTATGGGAGAGCTTGGGGCCTTGCAGATCTTGGTCATCTCTGGACATGAAGATTTGCAGACTGTAGGGAAGGGAAGCTCTGGGTGTATGTGTGGAGTCCTTCTCCTTCTGCCCCTGCAGCTAGGTTTCTGGAGATCTGACATGCCTTGCTTTGGTGCTGGCCCTTGGCGGGTTGCCAGGGAAACGGTTGGCCAGCTCCAGAGATGTAGCCAGAGGAGAGTGGGTGACTCAGGCTGCCTTCTCAGATACCACACCCCCTCCCCATTACATGGAAAAGGCTCTCAGAGACCCCTTTCCCTGGATCTTACAAAGGTGATGGTGCTTATTCTTCCTTCTCTTGGTAACGCAGCCAGTCCCTCCCCGAAGCTCTAACTGGCGGGAGCGAGCAAAAGTCCCCAGGGAAGGAGATGGTGTCAGACGCCCCTTCCCCCCGCCGCCCCCCCTCCCCCATTCACTCTGGAACAGTGGACCGATCCAGTTGACTTGGGCGAGTGTAAACTCCCGCTGTGTCCATTCAGGCTTTCCGCCCGGATGGTAAGCGGCAGTTCTGGCTGAAACGCCCTCCAGGGAGCAAACCCGGGATAATTATTGATGGGGCAGCGGTGGACTTCTGACCTGGGCCTGGGAGGGATAGGACCCGGAACGTGGGCCTCAGCCCGGGGGAAGGGCGGGTGGCGGGCCGCGGAGGGGGGGTGCCAATCAACGCGACCACAACAGTCTGGCCCGAGCCCTGCTCGTGGTGGTCGAGTCGACCCAAACAAAGCAGCATGTGCTCGTGGCCCCGGGGGACCCGGCTCGGGAGCCGAGAGGGGACGCCACCCGTCTGAGCGACAAGGGGCTGAGCGTGGCGCCAGCGCCTCCCCACCCCCCCAACCCCTCCGCTCCCAGCCCGGCGCGCCGAGGGGTTCCGGGTCCTTCCAGGGCGGCCGCGGACCCGGTGCGAGGGACCACGGGGCTCGCGATCGCGCGCCGGGCGGAACCAGGAAGCGGCGCGCGCCGGCGCGGGGCGCGCTCGGGCCTCGGTGCGCGAGCGGCGCGCGCGCCCCCGCGGGTCCCGGCGTGAGGAGACTCGGCGGCTGGAGCCGTCACCCCGGGCGGGGACCCTGCGCAGGCGACTACGCGCGGCGGCCCGGCCGAGGGAGGGAGCGAGCGAGCGGGCGGGCGGCGGCGGCGGCTGGCGCCCGAGGGGCCGAGCGAGGTAGGAGCTGCGGGGCGACTCCCGGGCTCGGGGCCGGAGAGCGAGGCCGGGGAGCCCGCCCGGGCGGGGCCCCGCGCCCCGGCCGCCCAGACGCCCGGCAGGGCCGCGCCGCCGCCATCGCTCCGCGGGCCGGGAGGCGGCCTCGGTGACTGCGCGCCGGGGGCGGGGGGCTCAGGGAGCGAGGGCGCTGGGGGCGCGCGAGGGGCGTCGTGCCGCGGCGGTGGCGGGCCGAGGGTGTGGAGTGTGGGGACCGTGCGGGCGCGTGTGTCGGGGTGGGCGTGTGAAGGGCCCCGGCGCCGACCCCCGCCAGCGGAGGGGGCTGCTGTGGGCCACCTCACACCTCCGGGTTGCAGTGCCAAGTAGCCGCTGGCGTCCCCTTGCTTTTTCTCCTTTTTCGAAAGAAGGATCTGCGACTCCCGGGGGTGGGATGAGCTCGGGGGGTGCCCGGTGGGGTGGGAGGTGTTCGCCTAGCCTCGAGGAACAGTGCCTTATAAGGAGTCAAGACAACAAATACGAATGTTTCCATACGGCTCTGGGGTGCGGGATCCCACATCAGGACCCGCCAAGGCCCGGGCTGGTGCGTGTGGCGGTGGGATGTGGCGTGCCTTTTTTTTTTTTTTTTTTTTTTTTTTTTTTTTTTTTTTTTTGCTAGCCAGGGCTAAAGAGTAAAAAAGTGCGCCTGGTGTCGGGGTAGATATGGAGAGTCGGAAGGGGAGTCGTGGTGTCACAAAAGCTGGTCTGAGGCTGAAGGAATCTGGCAAGATGGTCACGCTGATCAAAGAGGAAAGAACTTGTGTGGAGCAAGAGGCGTTTGCAAACACTTGTAGCCAGCAGTGATGGAAAAGGCGAGGAAGAAAAACAAGTGTCAGCTTTTAGGAAGATGAGATTAGTGAAAACCACAAGAATGTTAAAGGCAGAAAGAGATAGCGATCCTCTCTTTCCCGGAGAACCATGCCCAGTTCTTTTTCTTCTTGTCCCCCATGCTCCTGTCAGACCTTTATATCAAACAAATAGTACTGAAAGTGGGTCATGGAATGTTAAGAGCTGGAAAGGACCCTGGCAATGATGGCGCTCTCTTTTATTGTACAAATGAGGAAACTGAGGCCCCAGGTAGATGGAGGAGGTGATCTTCATCTCCAGCTGTTCAGTCGTCCTGGGACTGAAATGTCGGTCTGAGGACTCTTAGATCAGTGCTCTGCCCAAAACCCTATGGAGTAGTGGATTTTTGCCTAAATACAGTTCCATTAATTGTCTCTGGAATGTCCTTGGGAAATGCCCCTTGAAAGGGCCGTGTGTCACCAAATTATTAAACTGAGCTTTATGTCATTTTCTCAGTGTTCAAATGATGTTTATCATCCACTGATATCTTAGGTTTCCAAAGTGGTTGGATAGCTGCCTGGGCCATAATAAGCTTTCAGCTGTTGTGTATATTACCTCAAATAATTCTGTTATTGTTCGATGAAGATAATATAATTTTGCCTCTTTCTTCAACATTCTTCTGTTATGGTTCATTTGTTTATATTGTATTGTTTATATTTAATGGCTGTTAGAAAACAATGTGTTTTATTTTGTGTACCTTTCACATTTTTCTAATTTTATGTCGTAACACCGTGAACATTGGATCAGTTCTGATCATTTCACATGGTGGAATCCTATTGATTGACCTTATATCAAGGCTTTGGGTTTTTTATTTGTTTTGGTACCAATTTCCATCTCATGGAAGATTACAGTTGTTAGAATTGATAGTATAAATGGGAGAAGGGGCTGCCAATTTTAAGAAAAATTTACCATGAGACAATTTGTGATGTCTGTCCCGTTCAATTAAAACACCACCACACCTTTGGTCAGGTAAGTGTTATGAGGTAGATTGCTTGTGTTCCGTAGCCTTTGGAAGATGAAAATTTCAAGCACCTGGTTGAGATACAGGGAAGGAATGGAGAGATCTTTTTTCAAAAAAGCAAAACCTCAGAAGCAAAAAAAAAAAAAAAAAAAGAGTTGATTTCTATCACTAGCAGTTTGGTTATTGCATAACTTGGAGCTGAAGTACATAAAATCTTTGCTGTATACCCAACTCAACAAATTATCCCACCTTCTCCCTAGTCCTGGCCTTTTCAGCATTCATGTTTTTGCCAACAGGATATTAATATGGATTGTATTAAGAAATTTAAGGTGGATGTATTTCTTCAATGGGTACTCCCTGGTATATGTGATAGAAGGTGGGGGGGGGTGGGAAGTGCTATCATTGTTTGAAGTGTTACAACATAAATATTTTGGTCAGCACTTCCTATTGTGTCCCAACTTCTCATTTCATCTTCATTTGCTTGCTCTCAATTGATTTTTTAAAATGTTCTTTACATAGACAAAAACCACATCAAAACTAGCAAAGGGTGTCATTATTGCTCTTTTGGTACTTATGTCAAGTTTTTCAAGTTATATTAGTGTTGGTTTTCAAGTTATTTGTGATTTGTGTTAGGTTTATATTTATGAACGTGCGTGTGGTGGTTCATTTGGCTTGTTTTTATGTAGGTAGGTGATAGAAGCAGTCTTGTAAAAGGAATATGTTATAAATAGGTAAATAACACATGCAAGATTAGATTGCAGGTTGAGGGTAGAGTCAAAGGAATCTTACTACTGCCCTGTAAACATGTGTGTATCTCATAAAAGTATTCACAGATCTCTGGATGTGCTACCTACCAAGTGAGACATTTTTTCCCCTTCTATTAGAGTGCAGTAGATTACCGCATTATTCCTACAAAAAAAGGAAACAAAAAACTTCCAGTTTTTATTAACTGGTTTTGAGTATTTGAAACTTATTGTTTTAACAAGTTAATTTGACAGTTCCAGGTTACTGAGTTCATAATAAAGTGGCAGAATACTTTGACTCCGGAACTTAATAAAAATTATCTTGAAAAGTTAGCTCTCAAGTGTCACTGTCCCCAATTTTGTGTAGTGGTTAAAGGAAAAAAAAAAATTCTTTAAGTCTTGGCTTTGTTAATAGAAATGTTCTAAAATCAGAAGTATTTTTTCCCCTGCAATGTTGGAAACACAACAGTTTTATGCTTATTTCTGGGAATAAGAAAGTCAAATTTAACAATCTAGTTTCCATTGATCAGACAGTTTTCTGTGCATTTAAGTCATGAGTATCACAGTGATAAAAACTTTTAAAAAAATTATATTCATTTTTAATAATTCTGTCTTTATTTTAAGTAGAATATTGACATCGGATGTTTTCTTCTTATGATGATCCTGTTACTGAAACACTTAAGCCAGTTTGGAGAAGACTTTATGTATGTAAATCTATGCTATTTTTACTGATCAAAGAGAGGAGTACTTTACAGGAGTTAGATTTTTAGTTGGTTAAATACCCTCACTTTTGGTGTTTTCAGGGTTTTAGATGACGTTTATTACTTTTGTTAGTTTTGGTCACACCCATGACTTCCTTGGAAGGTATCTTTGAGGTTTGGTTTCCTTTTTTTTTTTTTTTTTTAATGGTAATATTGGGGTGGGGGTGCTTCCTGTTTGTATTTTCAAAATTAGGTCCACATATTAACTTTCTTGTAGTGTCACATTTTTATTTTAAACATATAAAGCATCAGATGCCATGTGGTTTATCTTTGTCCATTTTACTGCTTTATGAGTCCCTTCCCGAACTCAGACTAAATACCCAGTTGGGAAGGCAGGACATTCCTGAATCTTTTCCCAACTGAAGGACTCTTACAACAACAAAGGTGCAACGAACAGAAAAATGGGGCTGTAGCTATCCGTTTCCTTCCAGGTACCTACATAATGTATGGTACTAAGAGTTGAAATGTGTTCTGTGGAGTCTTGAAGGTCAGAGTTTTAAAGAGGGCTTGCCTTGGGCTTATGTAATATAGAACCCGCCTATTAACTAGTGACTATAGCAGTTTTTCTGACCAACTTAAGTCGTACAGAATGTCATGGAGAATTTAAATAAGAATTAGGACAAATTTAGGGTATGGTAGTAGAACTTAGGAGAAATCACCCTCAGCCATAAAACTCTTCCTTGACCCTCCCAGATAATTTTTACATAGTATGTCACCTTTAACATAAATGTTGGAATACAAGTTATGTGGAGCCTTGAGAAGTACATCCTTGAAAGAAGTACATATAGTATTGTTCCAGTGATTAAAGCAAGTGGCCTTTTCCTGACCCTCAACTAACTTTGTTCTAAGAAGTATAAATGACTAAATAGACTGCTGATTAAATTGGAATTCAAACATGTTTGCAGTTTAGGGACAGTTTATCTCTCCTAAATTTTATTTTGGATCACATTACTGAAGGCAATACTGCACTAGCATGTTGCACAGTTATGCATAGTGCACTTTGTAGTCGAGTTTAATACAGAATGTCTTGACCTCCCACTCCTCCCCCCCCCCCCATATTCAGTGAAGGAGAGTAATAATTTGTCACACAGTGGATATTTTCTTCCCTGGATTTATTTGTAACAATTACATCTATTTCCCATGTATTATAATACTTTTAAGATGAAAAATACATGTATTGATTCATAACGTTTATCTTTTGGAAGCTAGCTTGCAAGATCTATTCCGACACTCACCCTCCATTTATTCTTCCATTGCTTTTGGCACTCTTAACTTTTTTTTTTAAAAAATGTTTTACAGATTTCTGTTATGAAGAGAAATATCTCCACATTCTATGCACTGCTAGTTTTTTGAGGTGCTTGTGCTGACTCATTTTTTAAATTCTACTAAGATATAGAGTATGGTTTGAGAGCAGTAATGAGATTCTCAGAAAATATGAAAACTTTCCTTTCTGACTAGTTAGAGAAAGGTTGGGGAAGACAAGGGGAAATACATCAATGAGCCAATCAATTATTGTTATTTGTTGGGATTAATTTGATGACTAATATTTTCTTTTTTTTATGTTTTATTTATTTTTGAGAGAGAGAGAGGCAGAGAGAGAGAGAGGCAGAGAGAGAAAGAGAGAGGTAGAGAGAGAGAGAGAGAGGCAGAGTGAGAGGGAGACACAAATTCCAAAGCAGACTCTAAGCTCTGAGCTCTCAGCACAGAGCCCCCCACACAGGGCTCGAACTCATGAACCGTGAGATCATGACCTGAGCCAAAGTCGGATGTTTAACCAACTGAGCCACCCAGGCACTCCGATGACTAATATTTTCAATGCCCATCAGGCTAGTAAGGTGAATTTGGCTTTACCCTGCAATGGTGTAGGACAAACCCAAGTATTTTCTAATACTGCTTGTTTTCCCCTTGTAGGGGATTTTTTCTGCATATGGGAGATCAAGCCAGAGTTACTAATAACAGCCACATCCATGGTTTGTATTAAAAACAACTATTTACCACTGTGGGCTATAGCTCTACCTACCATGGGCTCATCTGGAAAGATGTACTAGTTATCTATATAATAATTATGCCCTCTTTCAAAAAGTGATCAGAAAATTAGTTAAAAAGTACTTCAAATTAGGTCTAAAACTTAAAAGTAGAAAGATAATAAAAATGATACCTAACATTGTCCACTTACAGTGTGCCAAGCAGAGACTATTATAAGCTCCTACCATGTTTTAACTCATGATCTTCAGAGGGTGGGTATTATTTTCAGATGAAAGATGAAGAAGTGGCAACAGAGAAGTTGAGTAACTTGTCCAAGGTCACATTGCTAGTAATAATGGCAGAGCTGGATCCAGACCCAGACCAAGCTGATTCCAGAGACTGTGTTCCTGACCACTGCACTGCAAAAGGACACTTGGTTTCTTTGAGACTTCTGTTTCTTTATTTGTGTTCCCAAATGGACTCTTGTTTGTTTTTAATAGAAAAAAAATTATATGTATTTAGAAATTTTTAAAGTTTATGAAGGTAATTGTAAGTATTTTTCCAACTCATGTATATAATCCTAGTGGAAATTATGTAAAAACAGAGAAGGTCTTAATTCTAACTATAAATTTCCTTTGTTGTTCTTCCACTAACATTACCATATACATCATGGGAGAAGAGCTATAAGCTATCTCCTTGGCCTCTCATTACAAACAAAAGGATCATTTATGCCAGTTTAGCATGTAACATGTGTTTGTTGACTGAAAATGCAAGTATCCAGCTCATTTTATTTACAACTTTATTTTGAAGGGGTTTGCAGCCCTCTTCTTGTTTTATTGAAGCTTTTTAGAGTTACTAATTGTGATTTCTGAGATAGAAGGACTAAAGAGTTTTAATTTGGGAAGTTAATTTTTAAGGCAACCAAAGCAATTATTCTGTATTTTAGAGCTATGCAAAGGCCATTGGAAACTAGTCTCAGAAATGTATTCCATTTTATATGTGATGGTCTCAGCATTTTTCCTTGGAGGTAGATTGTAAAGTTAAATCTTGGGGCCAAAATTTATTACCCTAAAGTGTGCTGATTTGAATTTGAGAGGTCAAGTCAGGGAGGAGAAAAACTTCAATTCCCTGAGCAGAGAGTATAAACTTGTTCAAATAAACAGAGGATGTTGTCTTCCAGGATTGTCAAACTGTCACCTTTGACCAGGGTTGAATTTTCTTTGAATGTTGACAGAAGTTACAATGTCAGTGGAAAAAGCTTAATGTGAAGTATCTATAACTCAGAATTTCCTTATGTTTGTGTCAGTGAGATCCTACAATTAAAGCAGTTTTTTTTTCTCTATGTCTGATGCGTTTTTAAAAACCTTCAGTGGGGTTTTCCAGCCTTTAGGTGAGAGTAAATTAGAAAGTTTGTGAAAAAACTATTTTGTGTTGTCTAAAATTCAGAGCCTGTAACCTGTGCAGATCGTTATGTTTTTATAAAGAATGGGACTTAAAAATTCAACCTGGGGAAAATGTTTTAAATAAGCTACATTCACTGGGGCGCCTGGGTGGCTCAGTCGGTTAAGTGTCCGACTTCAGCTCAGGTCACAATCTCGCAGTTTGTGAGTTCGAGCCCCGCGTCGGGCTCTGGGCTGATGGCTCAGAGCCTGGAGCCTGCTTCCGATTCTGTGTCTCCCTCTCTCTCTGCCCCTCCCCCGTTCATGCTCTGTCTCTCTCTGTCCCAAAAATAAATAAACGTTAAAAAAAATTTTTTAAAAATAAATAAATAAATAAATAAATAAATAAATAAGCTACATTCACAAATGTCATTGTAACATTTATAAATAGAAACTGTTGAGCCCTTAATCTGTTAAAGTACTAAAAATTAGAATTTATCAGGTTTGTAATATAGCATTCTATAATACAGTCATTTGTAGTTTGAACTAGGTAAACCATTCTCTCAGAAATAATGTTAATTCTATGTTTTTGTTTTGCTTCATGTATCTAAAATATTTTGGTAATCTTTTAGGCTTGAGAAAAATAGCAAACTAGAGATCTACAGCATTATACAGCTCTTTATAAAATGAGACGATCCACCTTGTGGATTTATGTTTTCACAATTTATGATCTGTTTCTGGTAGAAAGTGAGGGAGAATTATAGTGAAAATTGGACATAATAGAGCCTTATTCCAAAAGGTGTGGAAGGTCTAATACCTAGAGATGCAACGCACATATTCCTTCTTTTCGTGTTGTTGTTACTGTTTCCATTTTGTAATGATATATGGAAACCCTGAAACATATATATCCTAAGCATATTTTAAGGATGAGTTTATCTTGTAACGAGTTTAAATACCAAGTTAAAACACTAAATTCATTGTCATGTGTATAGATTTACCTTCCTCCTTAACTGTTGAAGGTATTAAAACAAAATAGAAAATATTTGGCTTCCTGAATGACATGGCTACAACTTACATGCTGAGTTGGTGATGAAGCATGATTTCTTGATTTTGCAATACCAGAGCAGAGCACATAATTTGAAAGGAATGGGTCCTTAAGTAAGTTATTACCTTAAGCACACATTTTAAATTTTGTCCTAGAAATGTGACATTGTCAAAATTTATGGTTTTGAATTTTTATTACCCAAATGTGAGAGATCTAGTTTGAAAAGAACTTAGCATAATGTTCCTGTTCTATTGGTAAATTTGAAAAAGGCAAACATAAGAAATACCAATTGTGGCTTTTATGGAATAACTTATGAGAGGAAAAAAATACATAAGTGCATAAATATTAAAAACTTTCTTATATGAAAAAAATGCCAGAAGCCAAAGATAAATGACAAAATGAGAAAAACACTGTAAACATATATGACAAAAGGTTATGAGTTAATATTATTATATATAAAGACTATATACCAAAAGTAAGAAAAAAAGTTGGGATGCCTGGTTGGTTCAGTCGGTTGAGCGTCCGACTTCAGCTCAGGTCACCATCTCATGGTTCGTGAGTTCGAGCCCCACATTGAGCTCTGTGCTGACAGCTCAGAGCCTGGAGCCTGCTTTGGAATTTTGTCTCCCTCTCACTCTGCCCCTCCCCAGCTCACACTCTGTCTGTCTGTCTCTCTTTCAAAAATAAATTTTTTTAAATACTATAAAGAAAATAAGAAAAAAGATGGATCTCCCAAAGAGAAAATGAAAAAAGAAGAGATACAAATGGTCAATGTTCATATAGAATTATGTTCTGCACTGGAGATCAAGAAATGCAAATAAAAACAATGACATGACTTTTCCAGTTAACAGATTTACAAAACTAAAAATATCGAAAAAATAAAAGCCACGTTGCTTGGGAATGTGGAGAAACTGGTACCTTCATATTCGTTGGTCAGATGTAAATTGGTGCTTTTTTTGAAGAGCAGTTTGATATATATACATGTATTGAAAGCCTTAAAAGTGTACATATCCTTTGACCTAACAGTTCCATTTAGATAACATAATCTGAAATATGTGCAAAGATTAGTATATAAGGATGTTCCTCATAGTGTTATTGAAAATAACAACAAATTGGAAACAACTTCAGTGTTCAGCATTAGAGGATTAATTAACTAAATTGAAGGATATCTTATACAATGAAATACTATTTAGCCATTTCAAGTCATGTTATAAAACAATATTTAATGACTTAGGTAAAGTTTACAATATATTACTAAATGAAAAGGCAAATTGCAAAACAATCGCATACAAGTTGTACTTGGAAAAAAGTGGAGGCGTTAAAAAAATATTCTGGGTTCTAGGATTCTG
This sequence comes from Panthera tigris, assembly GCF_018350195.1. Lineage (NCBI taxonomy): Eukaryota > Metazoa > Chordata > Mammalia > Carnivora > Felidae > Panthera > Panthera tigris. Next base: position 40,556,343 of record NC_056673.1, on the reverse strand, counting down.
AGTGTGTATATGTGTGGTTTCTAGTATCTTCCCGTTTTTCTGTAATAAACAATAATGAACAGGGAATACTTTGTAGTCAAGAAAAAATGTTAGTTTTAATGAATGGTAAAGAAAATATGAGAGAAATATGTATAATGGAATATTATTTGGCCACAAAAAAAGAAGGAAATCTTTCATTGCCATTCATGACAACATGGATGAATCTAGAGAACATTACGCTAAGTGAAATAAGTCAGACAAAGACAAATGCTGTATGTTCTCCCTGATCTGTGGAATCTAAAAATATCAAACTCATAAAAAAAAAAAAAAAAAAAAAAAAAAAGCAGATGGGTGGTTGCCAGAGGCAGGGGGCAGAGGACTATGTGAAAGTGGCCAAAGGGTACAAACTTCCAGTTATAAGATGAGTAAGTTCTGAGTATGTAATGTACAGCATGATGGCTATGTTAACTGTATTGTGTATTTTAAAGTTGCTAAGAGAGATTTTAAAAGTTCTTACCACACAGGCACACATATACAAGTTGTAACTATGTGAGGTGTTGGATCGGTTAAGCAACCTTAGTTTGACAATCATTTTGCAATATATATGTGTATCACATTATTACATTGTGTACCTTAAACTTACATGATGTTTTATGTCAGTTATATCTCAATAAAGCTAGGGGGAAAAGTTATTTTTAAAATGAATTTTGTGTGTTGATTTAGAATGAGAAACTTGTTTTATTTTCAGTTAGTATTTCCTTTTTAGGAGCAGAAAATACATAGTTTGTGATGTTTGTGTTAAATATTTGGCATAGTATACTTATTTGGTATGGTTTATGACATCTTTTGTTGAAGAACTGTATTAAAATCATTCTAATTACATTTAATGTTTTCAGAGTTAAAATAATTTGACTTGAGGACTGAGTTATTTCCTATACTTTGGAATGGTCCATATTTTTATATATAAGCTGATGGTGAATTATATTGTTTTATAAATGTGATAAAGAGATTATATTGCTTTACCTGTGTATGAGCTCTACTAAGTTACCACTCATTTCATATTGAAGATGTGTTTGTTTTTTTTCAACATTTGAAAAAATGTTTATTTTATTTTAAGGTCTAGTTTATTTTAAGTTCTGGTGACCCTAAACATTGTATTATTTCAGTATATTTTCTGTGTTTGCTTTTGTGTTGCTTTTTCTGTCATGATGATACCTACAAAGATTGCTAGGTTTATGGATTTTTGTCCTTGTAATTCCATTAGTCATGCTTAATGACTTCTCTAAATGTTTATTATGTGTTCATTTGGGAGTATCTGGTAAAGGAAATCTCTAGTGAAAGATACTTTCTCTTGGGTATATGTCATTGCTAATACAAGAGACTTGTGTTCTGCCTTAATTAAATTCACATTAAGTAGTTTCTTTGTAATTAAATTTAGTGTTTAAAAGCATTTTAACATTTTAAGAAGTTTAAAGAAGAAAGATGAAAATAAGTTACAACTTGATGTTTTAGGAGAATTCTGGAGCACAAGTATTTAGGTCTTAGCACTTTTGCAGCAAATAATATTACAATCTTAAAAAATTATATATATGTATTACATATGTATTACATATATATAATTTTTAAGGTTACATATGATTGTATATGTACATATATATGCACATATATATGATTTTTAAAGATTATATATGATTTTTAAGACTATATATACATATATGTGTACATATGTATGTATATACAATACGTATGTATGTGTATATGTATATATAGTATACATATATATGTACAATATATGCACATATACATACATACATATACATATATATGTATACATATACATATATATGTATACATATATATGTGTGTGTGTATATATATATATATATATGTATATATTCTAGGCTTATATATAATAAGCCTAGAAGATGACCTACTTATTTTTTTATTTTTTTAATTAAAAAAATTTTTTAAAGTAATCTCTACACCCAACGTGGGGCTTGAACTCACAACCTCAATTTCAAGAGTTGCACACTCTACCAACTGAGCCAGCCAGGTGCCCCCAACTTACTTACTTTATGTATAATACAACTTGGTAAAAATCTTACTTCACCTGGATTGTGCCTTGTAATTTATCATAATGGAACTTGCTGTGACAGAACTTTAAGTCAGTTTTGAGAAAACTAAAACATAAAAGAAATCATATAGTACTTTTGAGTGCGTTTTAAACCTAAATCCATAAGTAGTTAATTCAAATGTATAAAGACAAATAAATATTTTTGTGTATTAAAGATAAAACCACAAACATATTGCTCAAAATGCCTTCATAAATAGATCCTGTTGATACTATGGTTCCTTTTTGCTTATTCTTACCTCCTCTGCCTCCTGAAAATGTGATCAATCTTATTTAACCCAAAACTATGTTTTCCTTTGGCTTCAGTTCATTTATCATTGCTGATTTTCTCTGTAATCTGTTTTATCACTATGATATTATTATGACCAGTTAGAATAATTCTCTTTCTTCTTTTATGTACCTGAATCACTTTTACCAAATTATGAGATATTTTGAAAATCCTATAAATTTGGAGCCTCAAATTTAGCATATATATTTTATAATATGGCATCAGTAAATTGTAGAATATATTTGAATATTAATATACAAAATGATTCATTGCTTTCTTCATTTAGAACTAGATACTTGATTGTGTTCTAGTCTTTATCTGATTTTGAGAGCTTGGTTATCCTCACAAAGATTTCTTTTCCAAGTCTATAAGTCTTACGGTTACCTCTTTAATGGAGTTCAAATATATGTAAGATTCAAAGTCTGTAGAAAAATTACTTCCTTCAGAAGTTAACATTATAATTTGTTTGAAATTCTGTAATCTGCTTTTTGTCTCTTAGCTGCCAGAGGGCTTTTTTTTAAATCAATAATTTATTTTTTAATTTACATCCAAGTTAGCATATGGTGCAACAATGATTTCAGGAGCAGATTCCTTAATGCTTCTTACCCATTTAGCCCACCCCCCCTCCCACAACCCCTCTAACAACCCTCTGTTTGTTCTCTATATTTAAGTCTCTTATGTTTTGTCCCCTTCCCTGTTTTTATATTATTTTTACTTCCCTTCTCTTATGTTCATCTGTTTTGTATCTTAAAGTCCTCATGAGTGAAGTCATATGATATTTGTCTTTCTCAGACTAATCTCACTTAGCATAGTACCCTCCAGTTCCATCCGTGTAGTTGCAAATGGCAAGATTTCATTCCTTTTGATTGCTGAGTAATACTCCATTGTATGTATATATACCACGTCTTCTTTATCCATTCATCTATCGATGGACATTTGGGCTCTTTCCACACTTTGGCTATCGTTGATAGTGCTGCTGTAAACATTGAGGTGCATGTGCCCCTTCAAAACAGCACACCTGTATCCCTTGGATAAATGCCTAGTAGTGCAATTGCTGGGTTGTAGGGTAGTTCTATTTTTAATTTTTTGGGGAACCTCCATACTGTTTTCCAGAGTGGCTGCACCAATTTGCATTCCCACAGAGGGCTTTTTGAGGTTGTGTACATCTGTGTATTTAAAAACACTTCTGGGGCGACTGGAGTAGCTAGCTCAGTCAGTTGAGTGTCTGACTGTTGATTTCGGCTCAGGTCATAATCCCAGGGTCTTGGGATCGAGTCCTGCATCAGGCTCTGTGCTGAGCATAGAGTCTGTTTAGGATTCTCTCTGTATATTTGTCTCTCTCCCTCCTCCTCTCCCTCTCCCTCCCCCTCTCCCTCCCCCTCTCCCTCCCCCTCTCCCCCCTCCCCTGTTCATGCATACTCTCTCTCTCTAAAATAAAATAAATAAAAATAAATACACTTCCAAAGTGAGTAAAGAAATTTATTCCAAAATTTTCCAGTAATTGGGCTACCAATCAGGATAAAACTTAGTGAATATTTGTTGACTGGTAAATGAATGGGCTGTATAATCACATATGCTTTTAAGGCAAAATTAGACAAGATACCCCATTAAACTATATTTGCCAGAGATTCTTAACCATTTGGGGATTAGGGGACCTTTTGAGACTCTAATGCAACCATTGACTCTCTTCCCAGTAAAATACGCATAAACATAAAATTTTGCATACATTTCAAGAGGTCCATGGACTCAGGTTACAAGCCCCTAATATAAACAAACAACCAGCCCTCCATTAACACAGGTGGTGGAGGTGGGCACATATGGAGAAGAGATAGATGATCTAAATTTATAAAATGTGGACTGACTTAGAAACCTCTAGTCTGATCTTGTTACCTGGGGACTCAAGAGGGACTTATTTTCCCCCAGGAACTCAATAAATATCAATCTACTTCAACATTTTAAAGGTCTGTATTCCATTGGATAGCCCCAGCATAATTTAGTTAATCCACTAATATCTATTCATGGATATTTAAGTTGGGGACACCTGGGTGGCTGAGTTGGTTAAGCGTTGGACTCTTGATTTTGGCTCAGGCCATGATCACAGGGTCATGGGATCAAGCCCATGTCAGGCTCTGTGCTGGTCATGGAGCCTGCTGGAGATTCTCTGCCTCTCCCTGCTTGCTTGCGTGCATTCTCATTCTCTCTCTCTCTCTCTCTCTCTCTCAAAAAAAAAAAAAGATATTTAAGTTGTTTCCAGTTTTTCTCTTTTATAGACAACAGTGTGGTGCAGATTCTTAGTCTGAGTGTGTTTTTTGCATTTACTGTACCATCCTTTTAATGTAAGTTCTACAAGTGGAGTTGCTGAGCTCTCTGCATAGATAGTGCCAAACCACCCTCCCAAAAGACCACCCCAGTCAACATGCCTAACAAGAACTAGTTCATGAAGGGGATGGCCATTTCCCCACATCTTCCATAACTGAGCGTTGGTAACCTTCATATCTTTGCTAGTCTCTCATATTTGTATTTCTTTGATTTCCAGCAAGGTTAGATAGTGCTTCACATGTTTATTGGCCATTTTGTTTCTTTGTGATTTGCCTTTTTTTTTTTTTTAACATTTATTTATTTGGGGGGGGAGGGGCAGAGAGAGGAGAGAGAATCCCAAACAGGCTCTGTGCTGTCAGCATAAATCCCAACATAGGTCTCAATCCCACAAACCATGAGATCATTACCTGAGCCAAAACCAAGAGTCAGATGCCTAACAGACTGAGCCACCCAAGAGCCCCTGTGATTTGCCCTTGTATACAATTAGCCTGTTTTTCTATATAGCTGTTTGAGTTTTCCCAAAGATCTTTCTGTCTTGCATATTACAAATAATTTCCTCCCAGTTTTTTCTCTTCTTGGCTTTCAACTTTGTATAGTATTTTTTGCAGTACAAAATGTTAAATTTTTATGTTGTCTAACAGCTTTTTCTTCTCTGATCTGGTTATTAAGACATGCTTAGAAAAACCATCTCTACTGAGAGATTATAAAATTTTCATTTGTATTTTCTTTTAGAATGTTGTGTGGTTCTGGGTTTGGTTTTTGGTTTTTTTTTGCATAAAGTTTCTCCATCCATCTGGAATCTATTTCTCTGTAAGAAGTGAGGTGGGGGGCGCCTGGGTGGCTCGGTCGGTTAAGCGTCCGACTTCAGCTCAGGTCATGATCTCACAGTCCGTGAGTTCGAGCCCCGCGTCAGGCTCTGTGCTGACAGCTCAGAGCCTGGAGCCTGTTTCGGATTCTGTGTCTCCCTCTCTCTCTGCTCCTCCCCTGTTCATGCTCCGTCTCTCTCTGTCTCAAAAATAAAATAAACGTTAAAAAAAAATTAAAAAAAAAAAAAAAAGAAGTGAGGTGGGAATTGTAGCTTTGTTTTCCTGAAAACAGTATATTTAGTGGTCACTCACCATGTGCCAAGCACTGAGCTAAATGTTTTACATGTATTAACAATTTTAACCTAAATCAGTTCCAAATATCTGGCCAATTATCAAAAGAAAAAAATCCACCATTTCCCATCAGCTCCTTCTTTCTCTACTGATAAAGCACATGCTTATCATATATTCTAAGTTCTTATATCTGTTCAGATCCATTGCTTCTCTCTCCTGTTCCAGAGATCAGTTTGTCTCTGCATATACCACATTGTTGTAATTATTGGACGTTTTATTTGGATCATTACATTTTTTTTCAGAGAAGTCAGGTGAGAATTTTCATGGACTTCTTTGTTCTTTTTTTTTTTTAAGTGTTTTTTTTTTTTTTTTAATGTTTATTTATTTTTAGAGAGAGAATGAGAGAATGCGGGGGAGGGGCAGAGAGAGACTCCCACGCAGGCTCCACACTGTCGGTGCAGGCCCAACGTGGGGTTCTATCCCATGAACCGTGAGATCATGACCTGAGCTAAAATCAAGAATCGGATGCTTAGCCAGCTGAGCCACCCAGGTGCCCCTGGACTTCCTTTAAAATATGCATTAGGACAGATTTTTAATCTGACTCAAAGTGAATTTCACATTCTTTGAGTAGATGGTAGATAATCACCAGTAGTTCCATTAAAGATAACACTAGATTTAGTCTTAAACCTATCTTCCTACAGAGATGGTAACAGAAAGGTAATTTTTTAAAAACAATACTTTGTCCACTCAACTCAAATAGTGTAATTTGATTCTGACATCTCAGTAAGTATAGTAAAACTTTATTTTTTAAATTTAACTTAAAAGCTTAGGTTTGCTGGGGCACCTGGGTGATTCAGATGGTTAAGCGTCTGACGACTTCAGCTCAGGTCATGATCTCACCGTTTGTGAATTCAAGCCCCACACCAGCCCTCTGCTGTCAGTGCAGACCCCGCTTCGGATCCTCTGTCCCCCTCTTTCTCTGCTCCTCCCCCACTTGCACACTCTCTCTCTCTCAAAAATAAATAAACGTTAAAAAAAAGAAATTGGGGCACCTGGATGGCACAGTCGGTTAAGCATCTGACTTCAGCTCAGGTCATGATCTCACAGTTTGTGAATTCAAACCCCACGTCGGGCTGTGCGCTGACAGCTCGGATCCTGGAGCCTGCTTCGGATTCTGTGTCTCCCCCTCTCTCTGCCCCTCCCCCGCTCGTGCTCTGTCTCTCTCTCTCAAAAATAAATAAACATTAAAAAAACTAAAAAACAAAAACAAATAGGATCTCGTGCCCTCTGGGAACAGAAGCTATTCTTACCTGAAGAAGATGGTATTCCTAAAACTTCCTACCAGACCCCCACTCCAAAGTACACAGAAACGTACACATATGCACTTCCTTTTTGTTAAACTGCTACCCTGAGGCATGGTTGAAGCATTATCTACCTCCTGGAAGTCCTCTTTTTTTGAGAACAGGAGACTAGTCTGTGCTGTGTGGTAGCTGGTCTGGAGAATAGACAGGGGTAGAGGAATTATTTTGTTACTTAATGGTATTCCTGACTAGAAATTTTAACATCTTTTCCTTCAGAAACAAAATTATAAAGGGTAACTAAGTTTTCTAAGATTGTAGATCAACTGAGGTTTTGCGGTTTACCTAGGTATTTTTCATCTCTCTAGAACTTTGTTCCTATGGGAAAATGTTCCATGTTCCAAACAACACATGTGCAAATGAGTTTTGGAACATGAGTCCATTTGTAAGGTGATCGGGAAGAGGATATGGGGAAGATGTTGGGAGTTGCCTATTGTTTTTATTACAGAAAGGTGTAAGGGCCTGAGTATTGAACTTTGATGCGTTGACCTAAATTGTCTCGTCACCTCTATGACCCTGCAACCCTGGAACTAAAACATAAAACAGCTCATTCTGTTGTAGGTGTAACTCAGCTATCAAATCACTTTTAGGTAGAGTTTTTTGTTATTTTGTTTTCCTTCTGTGTGTGTGTGTGTGTGTGTGTGTGTGTGTGTGTGTGTGTGTGTTGTTGTTGTTGTTTAAACTGAATTTTCCTAGAAAAGAAAATTTTTTGATCTTAGCTACTATTCATTTTTATGGTGTACATAAAGTTGGTGCTTGGAATTTGAGATCTTCTGGTTACAGATGAAATTTTTTCCTTTCAAAAGAGAGTTCTCCTCCAATATTAGTTTAATCTTTGGAGATAACCTAAGGAGGGGAGTAATTTTTTGTTCTCTGGAGATGAGATGATAACTCCAACTGTGTGTGAAAGACTGAACAAACAGAGCTTCAGAAGGCTGACTTGATAGAGAGATTCTAGAACCTAGTAATGCCTAAGCCCCGCTTCCTTCCATTCTTCAGTCTTTTCTACTTAGTTTATCTTAATGATCTTTTTAGATTTCTGATTGTAGAAGGAACCTTTGAAGAAATGGATGGAACTTCTATGTTGCTTTGAATATTGGCTGACCTCAAAGCCATATTAGTTGGCTTCTTAATGTTCAATAAAACATTCTAGCTCTTACTACTAGGTAGGCCTTAGGAACCCCTTTATTTTAGTTTGGTGTCTAAATACGTTAGTTATATTAAATATATATATTTTAGACATCCTGATAAAGTCTACTGAATATAAATTATTCCTCAATAAAATTGAGGATTATTTCCATAAAGAAAAAAATCCTTTTTTCCAAGTATGACAGCCTATTTTAGAATATTTAAGATATTTCCTTAAAAATGAAAGTTTTAAAAAATTGTTATGCTTTAGGGAGTCTGATTCTTTTGTTTTAAAATTCATTCTACTCATTATGTTGCACAAAAGATTGTTGTGTTGAATTGAGAAACAGGTGGGGCATTTTCAAGTATTTCAAAATATTTTTGTTATACCTAGGTTTTCACCCTAATGGTACTTGTTATTTTAGTAGAATGTGACCTATATTTTATTCCGTGGGAAAAAGAAGAAACGAAGTGTTTGCTAGTCACCTACCATCTTGTGCTGCTATGCATTGATAGGTAGAAACTTGAGTCCTATTGAGTTTTTAACTCTCTGCCCTATATTTTTAGTACCTTGTAGAGATGGAATCTGCAAATCATCTTTGAAAGATAAATGATTTGATTTGATTGTATCAAGCAGGAAAGCTATCCTCTATATCAAACTGAGTATCTTGAAAAAAAGCTAGACTAATACCACACTGAAATGATCTTAACTGTGGAATCCTTTATTAGACCTGATTTGTTTTGCATGTACTACATAGCTCCGTAGAGATGACCAGCTTTCAACAGGGATGAACAGATGTCCTGGTTTTATCAGAAATTGCTTGCACATTGCCAGGCCTTTCACAAAAGCCAGTCCTCAACCTCCATCTGATTTTGTTGAGGTGCTTTTCAAACGTTTCCCCAAATGTTGGTTTGAATACACAGACTTTTAGTGTTTACTTGTAAGATTTTGTAATAGTCCGGTGGTATCCTTTACACCCAACGGGAAAAAAAAAAAAAAAAAAGGAAAGAAAATTAAAAGGCAAAATTAGGAAGTATAACATAGTGTGTGTTTATTTGAATTTTCAAGTGTTTAATATCTGATACTAGAGTCTAAGTTTAATAAAAGTCATGTCTGTTTTTTTCACTGCTGTATCCTCAGTACCTAGAACAGAACCTGGCATCTAACGTGCTCTTTATAAATACTTACTGTTTCTGTGAGGGGGTTTGATCCACTTTTGTTTACAGTAGACAGATACAGTAGACAGATACAGTAGACAGCCAAAAACATTGGCTGGTGTTGAAGAGACCTTAATTCCATTTCATTTATTCCCCTTTAATCTCAATGGACAGCGTGTGTATCCAGAGACCGCTTCAGCCCTCAGTAGGGCTGAAAGTGTATGCCTTTTACTGTGGAAGAAAAACGAGAGAGGGGAAAACCAATTCCCTATATTTCCTTTGGATTTCATTTACCGGTTTAACTAGTTCAGTTCCATTAAGTACATTTACATTGTCTTGCAACAATTGTCATGCACCTATCACTGTCTATCTCCAGAACTTTTTCATCATCCCAAACTGAAACTGTATCCATTAAACAGTAACTCCCCATTCCCTTCTCCTGCAGTCCCCAGTATCCACCATTCTACATACTTTCTTTAGAAGTTTGACTATTCTAGGTACCTCATACAAGTGGAATCATGTAACATTTGTCCCTTTGTGTCTTTTTTTTTTTTTTTTTTTGTCTTTCCCCTGAGTTTTTAGTTTTTGCTTTGTACCTAGACCTAGCCGGTGATGCATACAAAATAAGTATCCAGACAACTTAATTCAGCAGCTTGTTGCATACCACTCGGGGGTTATTAAAGCTTTGAAAATGTGATTCCTAATCTTTATGTCTGTAGGCTTATCTCCTCCAGGGCTTGCTGATAAACCTGCACTGACAGTAATAGCAGAGATTAGTCTTTCTTCATGTTTCATAAAGCAAAGTGTTCTCTTCTTATAGACTGATGATGAACTGGAAAATTACTGGTACATTGTTGTAATTGTTTATACCGACATTAAGACAAACTCTAAGGGACAGCAGCTCTGAGAGAGGTTTAATTGTTGCTTCATTAAAAAAATATGTTCATAACTTGTTTCTTTTCTGTTTTCTATTCTCATTATATCTTCTCGTTCCTTCCCTCCCTTTCCTTTCCATGCCTTCCTTCCTCCCTCCCTTCCTTCCTTCCTTCCTTCCTTCCTTCCTTCCTTCCTTCCTTCCTTCCTTCTTTCTTTTTCATTATTATTTTCCTGAGTAGTTGCTGCAGAGACAAGCAGATGCTATGGCCCAAATATAAATAAAACAGTCCACGGCTTTCTATCATTCTACCTGGAAGGAGAGGGAGAAAGAGAGTAAGAGAACTAAACTGAAGGAGGAAATATCCCTAAGTTTTTTAAAGGACAGAACCTGGTGTGTTGAGAGAAAAGAGAAATATACTGCTCCCAGTATATTTATATTTGTCTGATGGGTAAAGAAAGAAAGAGAGAGGAGGGATAGCCTTGGAGAATGATTTGAAAAGCAACCTGTGCAATTTCTTTATTTATTTTTTAAATTTTTAATGTTTATTTATTATTGAGAGACAGAGAGAGACAGAGCATGAGCATGGGAGGGGGAGACACAGAATCTGAAGCAGGCTTCAGGCTCCAAGCTCTCAGCACAGAGCCCAATGTGGGGCTTGAACTCACCAACCGCGAGATCATGACCTGAGCCAGAGTTGGATGCTTAACCGACTGAGCCAACCAGGCGCCCCGCAACCTGTGCAATTTAAATTTTAAGTAGGATCTTAATCTTAATGTATGCACTGTTTTAGAGCCTCCTAAACAGAACATAGAACATAGAGCCAGTAAAGAGATTTTCTACCACTGTATGCCTTGCTCACTGACTCTGGGCAGATCTTTTCTGCTATCCTTGACTCCGTTTTTTCGACTTGTAAAATAGAGGGTCACCAGTTAGGTTCATAACCTTTGGAGTTTGGGCCGAAGCCATTAGAATATGAAAGCCATTTTGATTATTTATTTACTTTAAAATTTTTATTTTTAAGTAATCTCTATACCCAACATGGGGCTTGAACTCACAACCCTGCGATCAAGAGTTGCATGCTCTACTGACTGAGCCAGCCAGGTGCCCCTGGAAGGTATTTTTTAAATTCAACTTTTTTTTTTTAATCTACAAATGCAAGTGTTACTATGCCAGAGACAGAAGTATTGACAATGAGAAATTATCCAAAACCAAGATTAGTTCCTGTTAGAAAGGTGGAAATATTTGTCATGGAATTCAATAACTGTCTTCTGGGATTTCTGTGACTTTCAGGATGTTGGGGAAATATTCCAGTTCTTGTTTAAATATTAATGAATATAGAGGCCCCTGGGTGGCCCAGTCAGTTGAGCATTCGACTCTGGCTCAGGTCATGATCTCACAGTTCACGAGTTCGAGCCCTGCATCGGGTTCGCTGCTGTCAGTGCAAAGCCCACTTTGGATCCTCTGTCCCCCTCTCTCTCTGCCCTTCCTCTGTGTGCCCTCTCTCTCTGTGTCTCGTAAATAAATAAACATTTAAAGAAGTATTAATGGTTATAGGTTGCCATTATTGCCCTGCCCCCACTTCTCCCAAATTTAGATTGCCAGTATTTCTAGTTTACTGGTCATAAGTAGATTTTTGCATTTCCTATTTCTTGTCATAGGGCCCTCTTGCAGTTCAATATGCTTTTATTGGCCTTACTTTGGTTTTCTTTACAGCAGCAGCTGCTAATTAGTGACAGCTTTTGAGCAAGCAGCTTGTCATTTTTGGCAGGGGTAGGGGACATCCATAGCAATTCAAGACTATATTTTCACTTACTAAATTTACTTTGCTCCATGGAAATATATCTTAAATAAAAAATAGTCTGTAGCCAAAGGTGGCTGTATTTACAGAAATATCTTCCTGAGTTGGCATTCGGTCCTATAGCTGAAGAATTCTCAGGAGATTAAAAAATAGGTTCAGTGTCTATCAGACCGATGCCATTAGTCCTGAGTCATCCTTCTAACGTTAATCTACATTCTGGATGTAGAGCCTCATCATCTTGTTTTGGCATAATAATAAACCTTTCTGGATTGTCTTTGGTAGTATGCATGGTAACCGAAGGAATGAATTGTTGATAAACGTTGTGCCTTCCGTTTATACTCAACTTCTTTCTTGACACATAATTAAAGGAAAGAAATGGTTTGGTTTGCATAAAGGAGAAGCTTTCTTTGGAATTTCAGCTTAGTATTAGCACCATCATATTTCATGTAATTCTCTTTGAAATTGCTGCAGTGAGGTGTTGGCTCTATTTTACAAACTTGTCACGATATTTATGGAATGGTACATTGCGATTATATTTACCTTGATTAGCACCAATGATGAGTCAAAACCTCCATCACAGTTTCTATAAAGTGTGATTCAGTCCCATTATTCCCGTAATAAGGATTCAAGTTAATGACTTCCACAGTGTTAAAAATAACATCTGAAGGAAATAACTGACCTACTATTCATTTCCCCCAATTTAGGGTTTTTCTGGTAACACAGAATTCTACAAAAATTATATTTAACACGCAATTATTGATTACTATGTACCATGTACTGTATTGAGGAGATCAAAATGAATGAGACATGGTTCCTGCCCTGGGATAACATATAGTCTAGTAGTTGAACAACACATAACTCAAAGTTGCCTTGGTTCTTATGTCCAGAGTATAAGGTAAATTCTAATTCTAGAGAGATAAAGCATCGCCTCTTTTTAAAAATAGGATGATCAAAATGATAAAAGGCATAGGATACAAGTATTATGTTGATTCTTTTTTCAGCTAGAGTTATTGAAGACTGTATGGGGCACCTTTCATAAGAGTATGGAATTGTCAGGTGTCCTTGTCCCAGATTTTCCCTTGATTTATTGCACAGCACTATTAAATTCAGAAGTTGTCTTTCACATCAGAGTAACTACTACTTAATGGCGTGGCTTAGTGAACCCACATGATCTCCTAACATTGAATTAATATTTATTGTGCACTGTGCACACTCACATAATTGTTTCTATATTTGTCATACTAGCATGTATCAACTATTGCAGGAATTTATCATTTGTACCTTGTTTGTAACTTCATGTGTGCATCAGTGTTAGGTAAGTCGATGTTTAATTATTGATATAATGTAAATAGTTACCAAGATAACTGACTTCAGTAGTTTTTAAGATCCTGTCTTACCTCCTAGAACATTTCACTAGTTGTTGTCTCATTTGTATTAATGATATTGTCCCTTTCATGAGAAATGTTTTCTTCCAGCAGAAAAACCTGAGTTTAGGATGATCTCTGGTAAATATTGATGATGGATGGTGATGTATCTAAGGGAAACCCAACTGAGGAATTCAGGAACAAATGTAACAAATGTAACCACTCTGCTGCTTAGAGGAAATGTCACAGTGCTAATTTCTGACCACAGGTGGTCAGGATCTAGGTTTTGGCCTCTTTGGAAAGTTACTCACCTCCAGAACAGTTCTGGTTATTCTCCTCCCACTCCATTTTACAATCTGAAGCTTTTAGCTGATTTCTGATTGAGTTAGAGGGGTGAAGATGAGCCCCCAAACACCTAACATGGCTTCTTTTGATTTGTTTGAAGGTTTGTCATCTCGATGTTCTCTGACCTTTAGGAAAGGGGAGTCCCATCTAAAGCATTTTTGGATTGTCAAATAATTTTTCACATCTACTTGTGAGTTGTACTTTTTGTTAATTCATTTTGTAGTGTTTATCATAAAGCAGTCTTGGGCCACAGGTATCATGTCAGGAGCTAGGTGTGGACCATTGAGAGCATGAGCCCCGAAGCGGGGCAGCCTAGGTGCTAATCCCTGCACCTTCACTTGCTTGACGCAGGACTTTGGGCAAATTCCCTCTTGAGCCTGTTTCATCTATAGGAGGGGGATACTAATCATATTGCCTCATATGTTTGTCATGAGTATGTGATATGCATACAGCAGTGCATAATGTAGTAAGAGCTCCTTGAACGTTAGCCGTTACTATTGTTAGTTACTCTTATTACTCTCTGGCTTGGACCCTCTTTTTTCTCCTTTCCCAAGCTAATCCCTTTGTTATTATTTAAGTTTTGATGATTAAGTATAGGAAAGGCTTGGGAATTTAATAGTTTATTTTGGTTGCAACATGAAACAGTTTTTGTTTCCAACATGAAACAGTTTTATAACCTAACTGCAGTTAGGTTATAGCGTATGTAACAAACTAATAAGTTTTTCCTTAAACCCCAAATTGTCTTCCTTTCAAGCGAGGTATTGTCAAGAGTGGGTTACATTCTCTTCATCATCAAAGCCTAGAATCTTTAGAACAAGACTTTGTCTCAGAAAAAGCCTCCTGTCTCCGTTGCCACCACAATCTGAAACTAACGAGGTAGAAACCACATAGAGACCTATGACATGCTGTAGGAGCCCTTGCGAAGACCCGTCACATTTTCTTCTAGGCTGTACGTAGGTAGTTAAGCCAGGAATCCATCTGGTTGAGAAAACTTAAAGAAGTTTTCATTTTTCCTTCCTTCTCCTTCACTTTTATTCTCAAAAGGGTCTAATTTTGTTGCCTTTAGGAAGATTGAAAGTATGGATGCTTGCTTAATTTAAAGAAGCCTACATGAGAATGCTGTGTTGTTTCTTTGGGAGTGGGAAGACTTCAGTCTTATTATTCCATTAATATTAATTATTCAGTAATTAATTACAGAATTAATATTCAGTCTTACTCCATAACTGCTAGGGGTTACTACCTAAAGAGGATTTAAAATCATATTTTCTGTCCTCTTCCCCTTTTTGTTATTAGTCGTATAGCCTTTTCTCCCCCCATGTCTGATCTAAGAAACTATATAATCATATATACGCTTCTGCTGATTGTCAGCATTGAACCTGGCCATTGCCTTAGCATGTTTGGCAACTGATGTGACTTCAGTTTGAGAAAAGGAAAGCTAAAGATTTATTTTTATATCAATCAACTAGGGAGCTTATATGTTGTCACATTTATTATAGCCAAAATACTATTTTATTTTTAGGTGGAGAACTCTGGAGCATTGGTATAAAATCTGGGATGGTTCCAAGTCTGTTCTTTTCCTCATACTAAGTCCACATTAAATCTGGTAGTTCTTAACGGTTCCATTGCCGTTTAAAAAGTGTAGCTCTGTGTGATCTTATTGTCTTTAATTTAGTCAAGTGAGACACTTTACATTGCCTCAGTTCTGGGTGTCACATTTGCTTTGTTTTTCTTTGGAGCTTTACTGGAAACCAAATGCTCTTGCGTACTAGCTGCAGAAGCAGGAGGGGAAGTTGGCAAGAATTAACTGCTTTCTGTTTGGTCTGTCTGAGGCAGCTGACCTTTTGGAAGGAAATCGCTGCTCTTTGCTTCTTCCTGTAACAGTGCAGCCTGTGAAAGAACATATATGCACAGGAGGGTTCTGCCGTTATCCTGGCTGATGTCTTGGGGCATAAGCTGTTATGCTTTCACTGCCTCTGTTCTGTGCACTCAAGTTCACGGTGCTAAGTTGTGTAGAAATATCCTCCTCAGTACATAGCGAGAGAGAATGCTTTTCCAGAAAAAGTAGTTTGTTTTAGCAAAAGTAATTGTATTGCAGAGACCCAATGTTAATGCTGTGGTATACGTGGACAATTACTTGGTGCACAATTTTAATTCATCTTAGTGTTGAACGTTCTGATATCAGTATTACCTCTTATACCAGACAACCTTTTTTCCTGAGAGAACAAACATTTCGCATTTTGATTTTCTGAGATGTGAGCATTTATTTATATACTTACTTATTTCAGTTTATTTATTTATTTTGAGAGAGAGAGCTTGAGCAGGGGAAGGCAGAGAGAGGGAGAGGGAAAGAGAATCCCAAGCAGGCCCCGCACTGTCAGCACAGAGCCTGATGTGGGGCTCAAACACACAAACTCTGAGATCATGGCCTGAGCTGAAACCAAGAGTCAGACCCTTAGCCAACTGAGCCACCCAGGTGCCCCAGTGTGAGCTTTTATTTAAATGTCATTTTACCTCAGAATTAGAATTAGCTTCTTAACATACCTGCTATCCATTGTGGGACCACCTTTCCTACAGGACTTGTTTTACTTAAACACAGTGAGCATTTTACCCCACATACTGACATCATTTTCCAAAATCTGCAGTCGGGCTTCATAAATGGGTTATCAGCCAGTGAGTAACAAAGGAACCAACTGATGGGACATTTCTCTCTTAAAGAGCAGATTTTAGTCTTCCCTTATTTTAACCAAAGCATATTTAATTTTTTTTTAACGTTTATTTATTTTTGAGTCGGAGAGAGACAGAGCATGAACAGGGGAGGGGCAGAAAGAGAGGGAGACACAGAATCCGAAACAGGCTCCAGGCTCTGAGCTGTCAGCACAGAGCCCGACGCGGGGCTCGAACTCACGGACCGTGAGATCATGACCTGAGCCGAAGTCGGATGCTTGACCGACCAAGCCACCCAGGCACCCCAAACCAAAGCATATTTAAGTTCATTGTTTTGTTTTGTTTTTTGAAATGATTTATATTTAAGTAACTGTAAGCAAAAATGAAGTTGATTATGATTATTGGTAAATGCAAAGAATACAGCTACATGGAAAGAGGGCAGAATACTGTGTTCTCCATTTAGTTGGGGTTCACTGGATAGGTGTGCTTTTCCAACATATTATTGGTTTCTCTCCTAGTGTTTACTGTTGATAGTAAAGATACTGTTGATAGGTGAGCATTAGTGTTGATGTGCAGAAAAGATGTAGGGAGGGAGAATTAGCTCAGGGCTTCCTTAGCAAGATTTCCCTACAGTGCTTCTTTTCTGTTCTTGGAAACTGGTCTGATCTGTTCAACCTTCCTGAGATAGTGAAGAATCCCAGAGGGAGTGCAAACCTTGCTTAGGCTTTGGGTGTAGGTTCTTGACACAAAATCAGTCAATATCAACATAATAGGAAGACTTTCCCCCAGTTCTGTTGGCCTAGGAGCACAGTGAGGAACTGATGGCTAAGGCCTTCCGGGATCTGATCTTGTAAGTATAATCTTCTATAGCCTTGAATTGTTACCTTTGAACTATCAAGGGCCTTCACCTAGGCCAGTTGTGTTCAGGTGCATCATTAGGGATAATAGAAGTGTAGTTTTTGTGGGGCGCCTGGGTGGCTCAGTTGGTTGGGTGGCCGACTTCGGCTCAGGTCACGATCTCGCGGTCCGTGGGTTCGAGGCCCGCCTCGGGCTCTGGCCTGATGGCTCAGAGCCTGGAGCCTGCTTCCGATTCTGTGTCTCCCTCTCTCTCTGCCCCTCCCCTGTTCATGCTCTGTCTCTCTCTCTCAAAAATGGATAAAACGTTAAAAAAAAAAAAAAGAAGTGTAGTTTTTGAAAAGAAAATCTTGCACTGTTGTGAGTGGTTTTCTGTGTATTCCATTCTGTTTAATAATTGGTACAAGTTTGCAGGGACATTTAGTCATATTGTGGATGAAAAATCATCCAAACATGAACCTAAGTATGTAGTATTTCTTGTCTTGAAATATGACTTTCCCATTCTTTTTTTTTTCTTTCAATTTTCCATGTTTCTTTCAGAAGTCACAATAAAGCCTTCTAAATTCAAACTCCATTACCCCTGAGACCACTAATATTCAACCTGGTCTAAGTTCTGGTTTACCCATTTTTTGCCCTATTGGTACTTTGAACTTTTTGGTATGAACATTTTCAAACATACACAAAATAAGAGAATAGTATATAATGAATATCCATAAATTCATCCCTCAAGTTCAAAAATTACCAAAGTGTTCTTAACCTTTTTTCTTCTACTCTCCACAAACACACTGTTTGGTTTCTTCTGGACTTGAAATAAATACTTCAAAGTATATTTTTGTGCCGTTTACTTTTATACCACTTTTAAAAGAAGGGTTTGTTAAACGAAAGAATAACATTAATAAAGTTATTGAATGCAAGGCAACTTAGGGGATTTAAATAAAATGTAAATAGATGTCAAAATTACAGATTAATCTTAGCCATTAATAGTCTTGAACTACTACTTGAAAACACATTGTGTTGCTGTGTATTTGAAAGTGATAGAATTGTGCTTCTTTTGGGGGCGCCTGGGTGGCGCAGTCGGTTAAGCGTCCGACTTCAGCCAGGTCACGATCTCGTGGTCTGTGAGTTCGAGCCCCGCGTCAGGCTCTGGGCTGATGGCTCGGAGCCTGGAGCCTGTTTCCGATTCTGTGTCTCCCTCTCTCTCTGCCCCTCCCCCGTTCATGCTCTGTCTCTCTCTGTCCCAAAAATAAATAAAAAACGTTGAAAAAAAAATTAAAAAAAAAAAAGAATTGTGCTTCTTTTGAAAGAATTGCGATTCTGAATTTTTATTTCATGCCCTACTTAAGTCTACCTAACTTGTAAGAAAGTGCCATAACCTGGATATTGTCATGTAGGAAGTATTTGTTTCTATGTCTTTTGTGTGTCCCTTTGTGGTTGGTTCTTGTGGAATGAGTAGTACCAATTGCTCATGCTCATTAAATTTATATTTCAAATTTACATTTTAAACAAAATTTAATAAATCAAAGACTTTATTAAAAAAATTGTACCAAAATGCCTTCACCTAAATGGAACAACTGTTTATAGTTCTCTTTGACCTTGCTCTGTTATTTGTTCTTTAGCATACACATTGTGTATACTTTTCATTAAATATTCTTTTCTTTATATTTAAAAAATATATGTACATTGCCTTATATCTCAATATTGTGTTCATACTTTATTTAAATTGTCACACAATACTCTATCAGATTAATATATTATAGTTTAACCATCCTCCTATGTTGAATTTAGGTTGTTTCCAGTTTCTTACCGTTGTATATTATCTAATTTAACTAATGCTTGTCCCTGGGAATTGCCCTAGTGTAAGGTGCTCTTCAGAGCAAATTTTGTTAAATGGAAACTTAATGCTACTGTAATTCTCAATGGTAAGAGGGAAGATGTGAACTTTAATGAGGAAAATATTGGGAACATATAGAGATTTATTAATAAATTGCCCTTTTTGAATCAAAACAAGAAGGAAGGGATTATCTTTCATTTAAATGGTACAGAAACTGAGTATATTGCGGTAGGAATTTTTGTTTCCTGAACTAATTCAAACTATACAAAAGCCACATTCTAAGATGAGTTGGTCTTGATTAACAGTATAAAATGGGTACAGCTATAAACATTTATTAGAAATTCTGAGGCTAACATAGGGCTACATGGCAGTCTCACATCATTTCTTACTTTCCATAATGCAGAAGGTCATTATTTGTGGGCTACAGAAAATGTTTTTAGTTATCTGGAAAATGGCATTGATGTAGCTTCTTCCCAAATGGGTTGTTCAGGTTGCTTAATGGATTTCAACACAGATGATAATGCACGTGTATTCGAGCCGGAGGCCAGCGTGGCATGAAGGAGTCCAGTTTGTATAACAGTGTCCTACCAACTTCAGCACAATGTCTCAGAAGTCCAGACTTTTATGTACTGCCAGGGACAATTTCAAGATGACAGTCAAACCTCTGCTCTGTTTTTTGTTTTTCTTTCTTGCAATTTTTGCCCTTAATTTTGATTTTGAAAAACTTCTAAATTACTGAAAAATGGAAAGGACAGAACAATGAACGAACGCTCATGTACACTTTGCCTACATTGATCAATTATTACCTTCCCTTTATCACCCTTCCTACCACCACCTTCCTTTCCTCTTTCCTTTGAAAGCCTGCTGCAGCCATCATGACCATTTTTTATCCTTAAATGCTTGAGTGTGTATCCACTAAGAACAAGTCCAGTATCGCCTCAATGCCATTATCGGTCTCAAGAAATTTAATATTGACAGAGTAATATCCAATCTATAGGCTATATTTAAATTCAATTTGAATTTAAAATTTTAATTTTTAATTGTCCCAGTAATGTCCTTTAGAGATGTGGTTTGTTTTGTTTATTTTTAAAATTATGCCCTAGGTAGTTATCATGTCTCTTAGTCTCCTTTAATCTAAAAATTTTTAATGTTTATTTATTTTTGAGAGAGAAGGAGACATAGACTTCGAAGCAGGCTCCAGGCTCTGAGCTATCAGCACAGAGCCTGATGCGCGGCTAACTCAGGAACTGTAAGATCATGACCTGAGCCAAAGTTGGACGCTCAACCGACTGAGCCACCCAGTCACTCCTAGTCTCCTTTACCATTTTTCTGTCTTTCATAAGAGTCTTACAATTTGGATTTGTCTGACTGTTACATGAGTAGAAGTGAAACATTAATTTGTGTATTCTTTTCAGTAGATCACATTTGGAGGCATATGCAACAGCCCCCCCTTATCCACAGTTTCACTTTCTACAGTTTCAGTTACCCACGGTCTTTCTGACATATTGTCAGAAGGTTAATAGTAGCCTAATGCTACATCACTTTGCCTACGTCATTCACCTCAGTTCATCTCATGTAGGCATTAACATCACAGGATGGATGGGTGTGGTACAATAAGATACTTAGACCACATTCATATAACTTTTATTATACTACATTGTTACAATTGTTCAGTTTTATTTTTAGCTACTGTTTTTCATCTCTTACTGTGCCTGATCTATAAATTAATCTTTATCATAGGTATGTATGTATAGGAAAAACATAGTATATATAGGGTTCCGTGCTATCTGTAGTTTCAGGCATCCACCGAGGGGTCTTAGAATATATGCCCTGCGTGTAAGCGGGGGGGACTACTCTAATGTCAGTTTGTTCCATGACTGAGGATATTTGATTATTTGGTTGTTCATCATTTTCTTCCACTGAAAATGTACTTTTCCCTTTGTGAATAATAAGTAATAGGTGAGGTAACACTTTGAGACTGTGCATATCCTATTCCCCAACAAGTACCACCTAATGGTTTTAGTTGCTATGATATGATCCTTGTCTGAGTCTACTCTCTTTATTTTTGAGGTTGCGTTTTTCACTAAGATGCCTTATATTTAGGTGAGCATTTTAAATACATGATAATCCACTAAGACTTGATCTGTATATTTCACAGATAGCTCCCTCTCTCTACCTGTCCTCTGCTTCTCCATCACCCCCTTTCCTCTCACTCTTCTTCCCAGAGCAGTACGTAATGATTTGGCTGTGACATGAAGATTTGTGACTGATTGTCTTCCCAGAATATTATCATCTCTGTGTTGCCTGGGCAAATTTTGCCTTGTTTGCTTCTTTGTGAGCCAAATGCTTTGATTCTTTCTGTTCTCTTCCCATCTGTTTAATAATCTGATTTTGTTAGAGAATTGCCTTCCTGATTGCTTATAAAGTAGTGTTTAGAAATTTTTTTAAAGAGCAGATGGCTCTGGTATTGACCTACTTTTAGATGGGATCATTTTACTCAAACCGTACTTGATATTCAGTTTAATATGAGTAAAGTTTTAATCCACTGTTACTGCTATTTCACATTTTTCTGTCCCTCCAAGTTTCTACTACTAGGTTAGGTGACCACCACCACTTAGTATATGTAATAATGTTGGTATTGACAGTAATGCAGTAAACGTAACTAAGGAACTGCTCTTTATATTCTGTCCAAAGTCTTTAAGTATTAAATGGTGCTGGTATAGTTAACAGTTTTGAATCCTGATTTCCTTGCCTTAGACTTTTCAGATCAGAAGCAATGTTTATGTATCTCTTATTTCATCTGCCAACTAGCCCAAGCCTTTGCCCAAATCAGAGCCTTATCATATTGGGTTTCTTACTCTAATTTATTTTTCTTTTAAGTTATGAAATATAACAAACATACAGAAGAGTACAAAAAATAATATGACAAACCATGACAAGTTCTCAGGGCAAAGGCCACCTGATAAAGCGGTAGACTCCCCAGATCCAACACAGACCAGTGGTGTGGGACCTGGAGCAAATTTTTCATCCCCAAAAGAAATACATACTCATTAAGAGTCACTTCCCATGACCGCAGCCCTTGGTAACCACCAACTTTCTTTGTGTCTATGGGTTTGTCTGTTTGGGACATTTCATATAATGGAATGTATAATAGGTAGCTTTTTGTGTCTAGCTTCATTTAGCATAATGTTTTAAGGTGCATCCATGTTGTAGCATGTGTCAGTATTTCATTCCTTTTTATGTCTGAATAATACTCCATTTTATCCATTTTATTTTTCCACTTATATCCATATCATCCATCCCTTCGTTGATGGACATTTGGGTTGTTTCCTCTTTTTCGCCATTATGAGTAATGCTGCTTTGCATATTTGTGTACAAATTTTTTGGACATAATGCTTTCAGTTCCCTTGGGCATTTACCTAGGAGCTGAACTACTAGGTCATATAGTAACTCCATATTCAACCTTTGAAGAACTGCCAGATTGTTTTCCAAAGTTGTTATGCCATTTTACAATCCTGTTTAATTTGTTGAGCCTTGATTTCCTCATCTGTAAACTGGGGATAATAATAGTGTCTACCTCCTAATATTTGTGTGAGGATTAAATGAGTAGATTCATAAAAGCATTTACTGTTATAAATAATATATAATTTTTTTTAATGTTTATTTATTTTTGAGACAGAGAAAGACAGAGCATGAACAGGGGAGGGGCAGAGAGAGAGGGAGACACAGAATTGGAAGCAGGCTCCAGGCTCTGAGCCATTAGCCCAGAGCCCGACGCGGGGCTCGAACTCACGAAGTGTGAGATCGTGACCTGAGCTGAAGTCGGACGCTTAACCGACTGAGCCACCCAGGTGCCCCTGTTATAAATAATATAGTAGATATCCAGTAAATGATAGTAAATGATAAATCTGGATGGTGGATAATAACAGTAGTAAATGTTATTTTAATTCATTTTGGATCTGATTTCTGAAATTTATTTTTTATTTATTAGATGAATCAAAATATTTGTTGCTAACAATTCATACTTTAATTAGTAGGGGTCAGGTGTGTCCTTGGAAAAGGCACAACTTCCTGCTGGCTTGGTCTTCTCTGTCAGAAAAGCACATTGGAATGGATGTTCTTTCTTTCTTTTTTGAGTTTATTATACTCAGTCTTGCTCTTGTTACACTACCCTTCACAATTCTTGGGGTTCTAATTCAGTGGTGGGAGAACAGCCCTCTCAGTGTGCTCACTCACTCTTAAAATAAATAAATAAACATTAAAAAATTGGACACAGGGAGAAGGAAGCCAACTTTGTAAGTTTAAGGTTGTAAAGTCAGAATAATAATTGAGAACTTACGGTGAACCAGGCACTGTTTTAAGCATTTATACATATTAACTTATTTTTACAACTCCCCAAGGGATGTATTATTAGCACTGTCTTATAAATAAGGAAACTGAGGCACAGAAAGGTACAAGAAGTTGAATCTCACAGAACTCTGTTTAGGTGAATTTGCCATGATCTGCAAAACTCTAACTCCCATTTTAGAGACTTTAGTCCCGGGATATGATGTGATGGGGTGGTGGTTGTGGTGGGATGGAGAGTAGGAGTTACAAAATGCTTTAAGGGGGGCGCCTGGGTGGCTCAGTCAGTTAAGCGATTGGCTTCGACTCAGGTCATGATCTCACACTTCGTGAGTTCGAGCCCCACATCGGGCTCTGTGCTGACAGCTCAGAGCCTGGAGCCTGCTTCCGATTCTGTGTCTTCCCCTCTCTCTGCATCTCCCCTGCTCATGCTCTGTCTCTCTCTGTCTCTCAAAAAATAAATAAATGTTAAAAAAAAATTTTTTTTAAATGCTTTAAGGTACACATGAGGGGCACCTGTGTGGCTCAGTTGAGCGTCCGACTCTTGATTTCAGCTCAGGTCATGATCCCAAGGTCGTGGGATCAAGTCTGCATTGGGCTCTGCACTGAGCATGGAGACTACTTAAGATTTCTCTTTCTCTCTCCCTCTCTGCCCTTCCCTGGCTTGCATACAGGCCCGTGCTCTCTCTTCCTCTCTTAAAAAAAAAAACAAAAATTATGCACACAAGCCCAGTGCAACAGATCCCTACACACATTTTAACTCCTCCCACTCCCACCCCAAACTAGAATTTATTCACTCAGTTGGCGTATATGCATTGGGAGCCTTCAACTGTCATGTACTCTATACTTATCTTCCTCCACAGTTTAGCTTGGAGGACCTTGGCACCATGACCTTGGCCACAGTGTTCTAGAAGTCTTCAGAGAGAGCGATGTTTTTCTTTTTCTTCTTCTTCTTCTTCTTCTTCTTCTTCTTCTTCTTCTTCTTCTTTAAACGTTTATTTATTTTTTGAGAGACAGAGGGAGCATGAGCAGGGGAGGGGCAGAGAAGAGAGAGAGTCACAGAATCCGAAGCAGGCTCCAGGCTGTAAGCTGCCAGCACAGAGCCCAACATGGGGTTCGAACTCATGAACCATGAGATCATGACCTGAGCCAGAGTTGGATGCTTAACCGACTGAGCCACCCAGGCGCCCCTAGAGTGATATTTTTCTTGACAAAGGTTTATATTTTACTTTTAAAAGGGAAGGCATCTAATAAGAGTGTATTTATTATTGAGACAAGATTATTCCTAAATCCCACTCACACATACCATTTATTAGTGGACATTCATTTTTATGGTTTTCAGTAAGACTGTAACATTATGAGCTATTAGACTTTGAACTTTTTTTAAACAAGTGCCTGACAGTCTGCTTTATTTGAGACTCCTAGGATATATCCAAATATATAGGGTTGATTTCCGCACGTTAGGCTTTTGGAAAGTATGACATTCTGCATCCAAGGCTAATTTGGGTTGTTTGGAATGCTTATGAACACTAAGAATGCAACTAAGCAAAACTCAACTGATTCTCATCTTTGGCTAAAAATAAGATTGTGAATCCATTTCCCAGTCTTTAGAGAAGCCCCTGTGATGATTTACCAAAGATACAAACCACTTCCTTGTCAGAACATCACACGTTGAAGACAGAGCTGCCTGTAAATAAGCAGAAGAAAGCCTGTATTGAGGACAGTTACTGCATATGTAGAGTAGTATTTGGTGGCAGAATGAATACTGGTGACAAAGGACAGGGTCTCAGCTCATGCCAGGCGTAGGCATAGCTTAATGATGGGTGTGAAGAGTTTGGGCATGTACGAGGGAAAGCGCTACTTAGGTTCTAGGTTCTACTGATACAGTGGGGGTGGGGTGGGTTTTTTCTCCAAATTGTATATTTTAAATTGTTACATGAC
Source organism: Panthera tigris (assembly GCF_018350195.1). Classification (NCBI taxonomy): domain Eukaryota; kingdom Metazoa; phylum Chordata; class Mammalia; order Carnivora; family Felidae; genus Panthera; species Panthera tigris. The sequence continues at coordinate 40,530,886 of NC_056673.1, read as the reverse complement.
AATTGCAGTAATTCATCTTCTATTCCATGCATATATAATTCTTAGTTAAAAAGTAAAATGAAAATGATGCTGTACTATTTATTGTACCTTTATTTTATATGTTCTTGATTAGTAGGCAAAATCTACTCTCCAGCTCTATCAAAGCATTTTTATGTAGTGAAATTAAAAGTATTTTGTACTTATCAAAATAAGGTGGTTACCACCTTATATTTACCAGCTATTCTTCAAATAGCATTTTAGAAAATATTACAACATGTTCATATTTAGAACCATAAAAAACATTCTGACAGATTCTAAGAGTTCAGCATTCTGCTCTTTGATAATAAGTGAAAACTAATATAAAACTTAAGACACAATGGTATGATATTTATATAGTACCCCTATATATATGGCATATTACCACTGTACTTCTTTCTTAAAGCAATAATGGATACTTGGAATATGCTCAACCAGCAGGATATGTGAAATATTTAACACATATGTATTTATTCACTAGCAAATATGTCTTGATTACTTCCTTACCATGGCAGCCATTATACTTAGGCATTAGGGAACACAGTAGTAAATAAATGTGCTCCCTTCACTCACTGTTTTTTTTTTTTTTTAATGTTTATTTTCGAGAGAGAGATTGAGAGAGACAGAGTGTGAGCATAGGAGGGACAGAGAGAGAGGGAGACACAGAATCTGAAGCAGACTCCAGGCTCTGAGTTGTCAGCACAGCCTGATGTGGAGCTCAAACCCACGAACTGTGAGATCATGACGTGAGCCAAAGTCGGACGCTTAACCAACTGAGCCACCCAGGCCCCCCTCCCTTTACTCACTGTTCTTAGACTTCAGTGGGGAAGATAAACAAAAATAAGTTAACAAAAACTAAAAAGTAAAATTACACATTGTGGCATATGTTATTAAGGAACAAATAGAGTATTGTTAATACAGACTCATCTGAGTTATAAAATCTGTTCCCTTTTCTGGCCTTGGTACTGTATTTCTTTCCTTTTTTTTTTTTTTTCTTCAATTTTTTAATGTTTATTTATTTTGAGAGTGAAAGTGAGAGCAAGCATGAGTGTGGTGGGGAGAGGCAGAGGGAGAGAGAATCCCAAGCAGATTCCATGCTGTCATCATAGAGCTGGATGCAGGGCTTGATCCCACGAACCACGAGATCATGACCTGAGCCAAAATCAAGAGTCAGATGCTTAACCAACTGAGCCACCCAGGTGCCCCACCGTGGTATTTTATACTGATACCTTGTTCCACAATAACTTTAAAAAGACCTGATGTATTTGACCAAATTGTGTGTATACATTTATTTGTTCACCAACAACAAAAATTTACGGAATGCTTATGTGCCAGGCACAGTTCTAGGCCCAAGAGAAACAGTGAACAAAACAAAGTCATTGTGTTCATGGTGATTTCACCGTAGTGAGAAGGCAGTAAACAAATACATGATAAATGTCGGGAATGATAAATCATGTGAAGAAAAGTCAAGTAGACCAAGAGGATACAATGGACCAGAAAATACTACGTTCTTTCAGTGGCCTAAGGGGCCTCTGAGGAGATCAATGTTTCCCCCCAGTTTTTTGTCTCTTGGGTCAGTTCAGCTAATGAATGGAAGATTCAAGAAAATTTTTGTATCTGTTGGTATTGTTCACATACTCATTAAGACTGCTAGTGAGGTCCTACTTCTTTCCAGTTCCTTACCACCAAAAGAGATGAGTGCCTGAATTATGTTCTTCATTCCTTCATTGTTCTTCCATACACTTCAGTGCCTAAAACCTCCACCCAACCCATCCATCCCTTCACCTTTTATCCAAAAAACAAGCCTTTGATATCTTTTCCAATTTTCCAAAATCTTGGGATATGATTCATTTAATTAAAAATTATATTGTACAATTAAATGTCTTCCAGATGTTGGATTATAACATGGGATTGCTTCTGGAGAGAGCTCTTTTATCCGAGTCTTTCTCCTAGTAAACTCCCAGCCATTGAAATTTGATGTCTTGGATGATCTTACAGTGATCCCAGCTTTAATGCCCAAAGCCCTAAATAAAATTGTACACCGCTCAAGTGTTCTATAGCACTGCACAAGTCTAAAATAGGTAACTGGCATCCACCCCACACCTCATTGTTGGCTAACTGACTTGTCCCATAAATAGCTCAGTGTTATACGATCGCGCAACTACAACTAACAGAGAAGGGATTTTTGTTTCCTAACACACATGTGTAGTCTCTGGTACTCAACAAAATCAAGATTTGATTTACTGCACCCTAAACGTAATATACTTAAGAGAATTGTGCAAATCAGTAGCCAAATCATTTTGGATGGATTTCAAGTTAGCCTTGCCTGACATCAAATTCTACCCTGTGGATCATAGTATTAGAGCAAGATTCAGTTTTACTACCTTGTGTACATGAAAGTGATGTTGCTGCCGCAATCGGGTTGATCCCAGAGAGTTTCTGCCAAATGAATTAAAAACTCTCTGGTAAGTGGCCAAAATGAACAAATCAGGAGACTATAGATGCTGGAGAGGATGTGGAGAAACGGGAACCTTCTTGCTCTGTTGGTGGGAATGCAAATTGGTGCAGCCACTCTGGAAAACAGTGTGGAGGTTCCTCAAAAAATTAAAAATAGACCTACCCTATGACCCAGGAATAGCACTGCTAGGAATTTACCCAAGGGATACAGGAGTGCTGATGCATAGGGGCACTTGTACCCCAATGTTTTTATAGCAGCACTCTCAACAATAGCCAAATTATGGAAAGAGCCTAAATGTCCATCAACTGATGATGAATGGATAAAGAAATTGTGGTTTATATACACAATGGAGTACTACGTGGCAATGAGAAAGAATGAAATATGGCCCTTTGTAGCAACGTGGATGGAACTGGAGAGTGTGATGCGAAGTGAAATAAGCCATACAGAGAAAGACAGATACCATATGTTTTCACTCTTATGTGGATCCTGAGAAACTTAACAGAAACCCATGGGGGAGGGGAAGGAAAAAAAAAAAAAAAGAGGTTAGAGTGGGAGAGAGCCAAAGCATAAGAGACTCTTAAAAAGTGAGAACAAACTGAGGGTTGATGGGGGGTGGGAGGGAGGAGAGGGTGGGTGATGGGTTTTGAGGAGGGCACCTTTTGGGATGAGCACTGGGTGTTGTATGGAAACCAATTTGACAATAAATTTCATATATTGAAAAAAAATTCTCTGGTAAATCTGAGAAGGCATCTTGGTAGTTTTATAAAACCTTTTCTAGAGTCAAGAGCATGTTTTAAAAATCTACCTACTATTGGAATACAATGGTTCTTGTTTTTAACTCTTAGCTGGAATGTATTGTTTTTATGTCAGAGAGATTTTTAAATACTATAACAGAAGATTGTTTCATAAATTCCTTCACAGTAACTCAGAAAGTGACACTTGGGGCATTTTTCCAGATAAATCTGTGTCCTTTATGTGTAAAGCATTGCAGCTTAGGTAACTAGTAATAACACATAGGGTTCAATTCATGCTTTAGATATTTTCACTCTTCTTTTACTGGGTCTTTTTCAAAATAGCACATTTATTACATTTCTTAAAAGTCAGAATACCAGATCCAAAACAAGTGATTCTTTTAAAAAATTGCTAATTATTTATCCTGTTGAAATGCTGCTTATTATTATTTTTATAATGTTTCTTTATTTTTGAGAGGGAGAGAGAGGGTGGCGGAGGGGCAGAGAGAGAGGGAGACACAGAATCCAAAACTGCCTCCAGGCTCTGAGCTGTCAGCACCAAGCCCGATGTGGGGCTTGAACTCATGAACCGTGAGATCATGACCTGAGCCGAAGTTGGACACTTAACCGACTGAGCCACCCAGCCGCCCCAGAAATGCTGCTTATTATTACTTCAAGTTTGGAACAAAAGTAAAGAATATGTGATATCAAAGCTATAGGCAGTTCTTCCCCTAATGTTGGCTTTGTACTTTTACTTGTAGGACTTCAGTTTGTTTTACAGTCAGAGCTTCATAGACCCAGTTATATACCTTCCCATGGCCACGTTGAATGTGTACATTTTGAAACATCTTTAAAGCTAAAATTCAGTTCAAAAATACTGATCTACCAAGAAGGGCTTAAAAGCATTTGTCTCTAGGTTTTATAACTGTGAATATTTAGTCTAGTGGATTTAAAAGCTGAAGGGAAAAAAAACCAAAAACCCCACCCAAACCACTGATTGTTTGTTTAACAGGTTGCAAACCATGGCTGTGTGGATACAAGCCCAGCAGCTCCAAGGCGATGCCCTTCATCAGATGCAAGCATTATATGGTCAGCATTTCCCCATTGAGGTGCGACATTATTTATCCCAGTGGATTGAAAGCCAAGCTTGGTAAGTGAACAGTTTTTTTTCTATCAGATTTAGTGAAACATGGGCATATGGGAAGGAAAACATGATGGAGACTTTAAAAGTTGTACATTTTTTAAATAATGACGTGGGGGCGCCTGGGTGACTCCGTCGGTTGAGCGTCCGACTTTGGCTCAGGTCATGATCTCACAGTCTGTGAGTTCGAGCCCCGCATCGGGCTCTGTGCTGACGGCTGAGAGCCTGGAGCCTGCTTCCGATTCTGTGTCTCCCTCTCTCTCTGCCCCTTCCCTGCTCATGCTCTGTCTCTCTCTGTCTCAAAAATAAATAAAAACATTAAGAAAAAAAAAATTAAAAAAAAAACAAAAACGACATGACCCATAAGACCCATAGCTTAGATTTTAAGCAGGTGGAATAACTCTTAGGATTTTTAAAATAGGATTTCCCCCCTTTAGTAAACTCTGGCTAAAAGCATTAGAGTATTGCTGCTAATAAACAACAGTTAACAAATATGTTTTGAGTGCCTCTAGGGTGTAAGATAGGAACAGATAAAGCCCTTGTCCACAGGGATGCCTGGGCGGCTCAGTTGGACGTCCGGTTCTTGGTTTTGGCTCAGGGTCATGGCCTTGCGGTTCATGGGGTTGAGCCCTGTGTTCAGGCTCTGCACTGACAGTGAGGAGCCTGTTTGGGATCCTCTCTCTCCCTCTCTCTCTCTCCTGTCATTGCTGGCGTGCACTCGTGCACACACTCTTTCTCTCTCTCTCTCTCTTAAAACAAATAAATAAATAAACTTAAAAAAAAAAAAAATGAAAAGCCCATGTCCACAAAGAATTTAGTGCTTAATGGGGCAGCTAAGGTATGCATATGCATATCACTTAATAAAATGTATTGATAACAAATTAACAATGGAGATGTTGGTGTTTTTAAAAATTTTTTTAAATGTTTATTTACTTTTGAAACAGAGAGAGTGTGAGCGGGGGAGGGGCAGAGAGAGTGTGAGACACAGAATCCGGAGCAGACTCCAGGCTCTCAGCTGTCAGCACAGAGCCCGTCGCAGGGCTCGAACCTACCGACTGGGAGATCATGATCCAAGCTAAAGTCGGACACTTAACCGACTGAGCCACCCACGTGCCCCTATGTTTTAAAGTTTATGCATACCCATAAAGGCTAAAAGCCAGCACACCAAAATATTAACGATAGTCATGTCTTGGTGGCAGATTTAACAAGCGTGTTTATTTTTATTTTCCGAATTCCTGCTTATATGCGCAGAGAGAAAATTGTTTTTAAATTCTTTCAGAATTAGTATAATGTAGTAGATTGACAACATTATTGCAGGCTGTTGCTGCTCTGCTCAGGGTCTGGGAGCATGTTGGGAGGCCACCAGCCTGTCTGTCTGATCTGACGTGCTCATCAGCTACTTCACGCCCCCCACCATCATGGCGGGGTGCGGTCCTCTCTGGCAGAGCCCAGGAGAAGCCGGCCACTGTCTGGGGAGAGCTGGGTACCTGTCAGTAATGCTGCCTTGGAATAATTGAGGTTATGTGTTAGTAACAGATTTCTGTTTGAAAACTAGAGAGCACCAAAGGAAGGCAATTTTCTGGGCAATTTAAAAAATCTCAGCCTCGTGTAATGAAGTGATAAGAAAAAAAAAAGAGCTAAATATAAGCATGTCGGCTGCACCTTGCTTAGTGTTTTTCCATTTCCTTTTCATTTTCTTTCCTGTTTTAATGATTTGGAGAGTTCAGAAAACTGTTGGTAGAAAGTTTCTGGTGATTTAAAATTTCATTTAGTAGATCTCCCATGTAGTTTCTCACCGAATGAATGTTAAAAGACTTGTGTTGCTATGAAGGAAAGCCTGAATTTTATTTATTTTGGTTTTCTTAAGAACATAAAGATTTCAATAAAAAAAATGTTCAGTTCTTCATGTTTAAGCTAAGAAAGGCTTTTTTTTCCCTTTCTTTTCTTTTTTCTTTTAAGCAAAGAATTGTGTTTTTTTATTTTATTTTTTTTCATTTATTTATTTTTTGAGAGACATAACAGAGCACAAGTTGGGGAGGGGCAGAGAGAGAAGGGGACACGGAATCTGAAGCAGGCTCCAGGCTCCGAGCTGTCAGCACAGAGCCTGACGTGGGGCTCGAACTCACAAACTGTGAGATCATGACCTGAGCCGAAGTCGGACGCCCAAACGACTGAGCCACCCAGGCGCCCCGAGAATTAAGTTTTTAAGTACCAGAACCAGTACTTGATTTCCATGAGTTTTGCTCAGAGACAGGATCTTCTCAAGAGTGGGTTCCTCAGACAAGGAGCATTATTGCCAACCAAAACAGAGGTGCAGCTGCCCTCCATTCCTCCCAGCTTTTATTTAGTACATATTTTATTTAGTTCAGAGAGCATACGTATTTAAAATTTGGCTTTCTCTACTGTCTTTGCTTAGAGTGCAGATTTGGGCGTATTATGTGATGAACTACATTATCAGTGTTGTGGCACACCTGTTTGTGCCTTTGTTTGAAATTACTTGCTAACTGACTTCAGGGGTTTCGAGGTGACGGAGCCTTTTAGCTACCTCTAGATCTCTTGTTTGGCTCCAGACCGGTCAGCAGTAATTGAATGTTATTTCAATCTGACAGCTGTTTGGTTTCTTCAGTGAGCTGAGTTAAGCGATTTCGTACTGCCCAGTAGCAATTGTTGCCTAAATTGTTTTAAAAAATAAAGAGTTGGAGAAGGGAGTGGGGAAAAGAGGGAAGGCAGGAAGGGAGAGAAGCCATCCAACCCCTGTCACCCGTTCAGTGCCTCTGAATGAATACAAAGTCCATGGAGTGGTTTCTCTGCCTCACAAGAAGAGTTAGCACTGCCTGCAGGTCCCAGATCTGCAACTGGTGATAGATAGAAATGTCTGATTTGTGTACATAGTTGGCAGGCACTTTCTGTCCTAATATCTCATTTCCAGGGCTCCTTAGAAATAGTAGTGTTGTTTCACCTGCCTCTACTTAAGAAATACTATATGTGGAATTAGCACATAGAACTAGTCAAGGCTGGAAAAAGCATGTAGAACATTCTTGACCTTGTGCCCCCTTACACCCTTAAGGGGTAACTATAAATAGGAAGTTATCAGAGCCCTTATTTCCTTCAGAGTACACGAAGCACTTTCCTTTTCCCTTCATTTCTAGAAGCAGATAGCATAAGCACCAGAGAAGTCAGTAGGAGGAAGGAGAAAGGGCAGTACATTGTTTAGAAAAAAAGAAGAAGAAAAGAAAAGAAAGTATCTAGTCCACTAAGCTAATTAGTGGATTAGGGATAGATTAACATAGGCATCTAGTTGATTTGAATTGAAGTGCTTCCTAAAATTTGCAGTGAGCATTATGAAGAAATCACTTTAGCTAAAGAAAAGGCGTGATGCGTTGAGGCTGCATTTATACAGGCTCATGTGCATGTATGTATACATATGTATGTAATTTTTTTCCCCTAGGGACTCAATAGATCTTGATAATCCACAGGAGAACATTAAGGCCACCCAGCTCCTGGAGGGCCTGGTGCAGGAGCTGCAGAAGAAGGCGGAGCACCAAGTGGGGGAAGATGGGTTCTTACTGAAGATCAAGCTGGGGCACTATGCCACGCAGCTCCAGGTGGGTGTGAAGGCTGGGTCACACTTAATCCTCTCCTTCATTCAGTGCTTCCCGTAGAGATTTTCTTTCTCCTCTGGAACCCAGTGTTGCGGACTTACATGTTCGCCGTGTAAAGTTCTTACTGTTTGGCTTTGTGGTTGTAGCCTTTTGTTTTTAAACTTTTTATTTGAAAACAATTTCAAATTTATAGGAAGTTGCAGGATTGATACGAAGAACCCGTACACATGCCCAGATCCACCCGTCGTTAACATTTGCTTTGTCATATTCTGTCTCTACACACACGTACACACACATTTTTTTTGTCACCCGAGAGTAAGTTGCATACGTCATGTCCCTTTGCCCCTGAGTACTTTAGTGTGCGTTTTCTATACATAGTTATAGTGCAGTTACCATCTTTAGTACCTTTAACATTGATAGAACACTTTTCAGTAATCTTGTATCTGTATTTCCATTTTGTCAACAGTCAGTTGAGTCACAATAAAGTCCTCTAGGACATTTTTTTCCCACCAGCCCAGGACCATATATTGCATCTGGTTGTCATGTTTCTTTAATCTACTTTAATCTGGAACTGTACTCAACCTTCTTTGCCTTTTATTACATTGACATTTTAAAATAATTCAGCTCATCTATTTTTTAAAGATAAAATGAACATCTTTTTGGGTCTGTGTCATGTCTCCTTCTGATTAGATTCAGGTTACACATCCCTGATGAGAATCCTGAGTAAGTGATGTTGTGTCCTTCCCAGGGTATCACATCTGAATACATACACCGTCCATCTTCCTTGCACTGGGGGTAGTCATTTTGATTGCTCGGTCGAGGTGGTGTCATTTCTCCTCTTACGTGGCCTTTTCGAAATTTATGTATCCTGTTTCCAAGAATGACACCCTAGTACTTTAGGCAAATTAGGAGGCAAGAAATAAAATAACCTTACCTTCTCACTGTAATTGGGTTTCCTATGATGTGCTTTTCTTGTCCCCCATTAGTATTGGAGGAGCCACATTGCTCATGGTTATGTCATCATGTCTCCAGGAGTCCCCTCATCATAAAATCTTACCCCTGCTCTGAGGTAGGGTTAGGCCCCATAGCACAGAGTGGAACAAAGTGATGTCTGCTATTGGGTTCTTTCAGAACACATATGACCGCTGCCCCATGGAGCTGGTCCGCTGCATCCGGCATATTCTGTACAACGAGCAGAGGCTGGTCCGCGAAGCCAACAATGTGAGTGTCCCATGGATGTGGGGAGAAGAGCTGTGAAGTCCTTCCTTGCCCCCCTCTCTCTGGACCCAGATCTCTCAAGACAACTCAGTGTGCATCTGTTGATGTTTCTATAAACAGAGCATTGTCCTAAGGGGCACAAAAGAAATAGAACACTAGTCTCTGATCTTAATTGATTCATGACCTTGGTGAGATTACCACCACAAAACAATGTGAACAAGTGCAAAATAATTTAACCCCAGCTGAACAGTTTTTGAGTAAAGGCATGCTCATGTTCAGGTGAGATTACTTAAGAGGGGTTTCTGCTGAGCCCTCTCTTAGTCAAGCATAGAGGGAATGGCTCAGACCAGGTCACTTAAATGGCTGGATCCGTAAAATCCTTGCTGTGCCTGCCCTAGAACTTTGGGGTCTCCATGATACCATGTGTGAGAGATTCAGCCTCTTCCCTCAGTTAGAATAAGGTCTTGAGTGAAGACACAGATGATGTACGTTCACACAGCCTTCTTCCCCACTGTGTCCCCAGCACCTCACATGGTCCATAGCCCTGGATCAGTGCGTGAATATGGAATGAGGTGTCATTATCATTAGTAGGAAAACCCAGGTATATCCTGGATGTGTTCACTTCTAGTCTCTCTGAAGGGAATTAGATGGACCCTGTTTGGGCAACTCTGATGGAGGCCAGACTGTGAAAGAACTTTCTATTATGGCATATGAAGGTGCCACGGTTGGTCAGGTCACCTATTTCCCCCTCCTTTTATCTCCCCTCCACACCAGTTCTCACAAATGATGTTTGCAATTCCTCTGACTCACAATTTTGCTTTTGGGGTTTTTGCTAGGTTATAGGTGCTAGCATTGGCTTTTTCTTCAGATTAAGGCCTGAGGTTTTCTTTCTCTCTCTTTTTTTTTTTTTAACATTTATTCATTTTTGAGAAACAGAGTGTGAGTGGGGGAGGGGCAGGGAGAGAGGGAGACACAGAACCTGAAGCAGGCTCCAGGCTCCGAGCTGTCAGCACAGAGCCCGATGCAGGGCCCGAACTCATGGATGACAAGATCGTGACCTGAGCTGAAGTCGGATCCTTAACCGACTGAGCTACCCAGGGGCCCCAAGGGCTGAGGTTTTCTACCATCCTCACTGCCCAGCTCACTTCCGCCCACACTCTCCTCCCCTGATATGTCCTCAGGGTACTTCTCCAGTTGGAAGTCTTGCTGACACCATGTCCCAGAAACACCTCCAGATCAACCAGACGTTTGAGGAGCTGCGACTGGTCACACAGGACACAGAGAATGAGCTGAAGAAGCTGCAGCAGACTCAAGAGTACTTCATCATCCAGTATCAGGAGAGCCTGAGGATCCAGGGTGAGGCCAGGGCCGCCTGGGCGGTGTGTGTTGTGAGGGCTACAAGGAAATTCAGGTCAAATTGGAAGAGAATGGGGTTTCTGTTCAGAGGCACTCCCCTTTCTGTGGAGTAGCCGGGAACCATGTGCACTAAAGATCTGGCAGGGAGGATGAGACTTAGGAAGGGGAGGAGTCACGAGCTTGCCTTTGGAGAGTGTGGGTCTCACTCAGGCTTCCCACACCCGGGGAGCTCCTGGTCTGCTGGGGAAGAATTTCCTCCTGTGGGAAGAAGCTCACAGTCTAGTAAACAGTACTTTTGTATATAATTGGTGTTTCATAAATGCTGATTTGCTGAACTGTTAAATTCTCCAAGCAGGGAAAGTATAAAGGCTAAGGGCTGTGTTTGTGGTGACAAACCTTTAATGTCTTGTGCAGTTATTCAGAGAGGCTGTCCTGACACAGAGCCTGCTAATGCACCTCAGTTAGCCTTGATAAGCAAAGGGTCCCTTTCCTGGTATAAATCCTGCTAGGTACTGGAGTACTGAAAACGTCAGTCTTGAGGCTGACGCTTGGAGCCCCACCAGCGCCCCCTATTGGCCTTGTTGAGAATTTGGCAGAGTGACTTTAATACTAATTTTGTCTCCCTGCAAGCATGCCCAGCTGAGAATCTCAGAAAAGCCTCTGCTTGCCCAGCTGTACAGACACATACCCATCTATGTAGCATGTGCGCCTCTAATACCATGCTTGTGGGCTCAATTTTATAGTGATATTGCTATTATTATTAACTCAGTCTTCCATACTAATTATAAATTTTTGAGAAGGGATTGTGTCTTATCTCTGTACCCTGAGGTTGGCACATTGGCTGAATCATAGTAGGTATGAATAAGTGTTGATGAGATGATTCTAGCATGTTTTCTTCCATCTGAATCCATCTCAGACACAAGAGAAAGGGTGGCCCTCTTCCTAGATTAGGGAACGGGAGAATTCAGGCTATTAGTTCTACCCAAAAGCCTTTGACTGGTTGATAGTACTTCCAATCCTGTTCTTGGGTTTTCTGTTTCCTATTTATGGATATGGGTTTGATTCTGGTTTGGGTTTGTACCCATTATGCCATGTCAGTTCAGTCTCATGTATCAAGTTCACCCATCAGAAACACAGACTATCGATCTATTTGTGCAAGTGGAGGCTCAGCTTCCTCCAGTGGAGCAGAAATTGCCTCATGTCTGCTGGCCTCCCTCCCAGAAGCTTCTGCAAAGTGCCAGGAGAGACCTAAGTGGGTCACCTGCATAGGGAGGTTGGGCCCAGGTGTGGGGCTCACCACCGCCTCCCTGGGGATGGGGGCAGGATTTCCGAGGTGGCTCCATACTGCTCTGCTGTGTTCCAGGCCTGGACAGTATTCTTCTCTCTCAGTCCCCAAGAGTGGAATCCAAACCGTATTTCCAGTTGTCTTCTAGCTCTGGGCTTTTCCTGACTGTTAGAGTTGCTTTCGTCTGTGAGTCCCAGCTTGTGTGTCCATGAGGCAGGACATAGGTCAGTGTGAGAGGGCCCTCAGCGGCCTGCCAGGAACTTGCCCAAGATGTGCTGATGCTCACCTCCTCTTGACTCAGCCCCAAACAAGGACACTGGAATATTCTTTTTTTTTTTTAATTAGAGAGACTGCACACCCAACATGGGGCTTGAACTCACAACCCTGAGATCAAGAGTTGCATGCTCTATGGACTGAGCCAGCCAGGCACCCCGACACTGGGATATTCAAATAGGTGATCGGCAAGGCGTAATAACCCCAGCATTTAGGATAGTGGTTACCTTTGGAGGCAGGGACGGATGTGCAAGCAGGGAAGGATGTACAGGTAGTTTTCAACGTGGAAATGTTTGATTTCTTTTTTTTTTTTTAATGTTTTGTTTATATTTGTGAGAGAGAGAGCATGCATGTGCACGCAAGCGGGGATGGGGCAGAGAGAGGGGGGCAGAGTTTCCAAAGTGGGCTCTGTGCTGACAGCAGACAGCCCGATGTGGGGCTAGAACTCACAAACCATGAGATCATGACCTGAGCCAAAGTCAAACGTTTAAACGACTGAGCCACCCAGACACCCCGAGAAATGTTTGATTTCTTTAAGCCGGGTTACTGAAAGACAGGTGTTCCTTGCATCATTCTTTCTGCCTTCCTTGGGTCTTGAGAATTTCATAATAAATGTTTTGTAAGAGGGTACTGAGGCCTCACCGACTCCCCTTTCCTGCCATGGATGAGCTTCCCAGCAGCTAGTGTGGAGAGAATCTGCCTCCCTCTCTGGCACCCTTGGGTGCTAGAACCTTCCCTCTCCTGAGAGGATCTTGCTGCTTTCGTGTTGCCAGTGGGCCCTGGACATTCTGTTTCCCCGTCTCCCTCGCCTTTTCCCTTTCGCCCCTTCTCTTTCTGTCCCTCTCCCTCCCTCTCCCTCCCTCTCTCCCCTCTCTCCCTTTCTCCCCATCTACCCCTCTACCCTTCTATCCCTCTCCCTTCCTTGCCCTCTCTCCTCATCTGTCTCTCCCTCTCCCTTTCCCTCTCCCTTTCCCTCTCCCTTTCTCTCTCTCTCTCTCTCCCTCTCCCTCTCCCCCTCCCCCCTCTCCCCCTCTCTCCCCTTCCCCCCCTCTCCCCCCTTCCCCCCCCCTCTCTCCTCTCTCCCCTCTCTCCCTTTCTCCCCCTCTACCCCTCTCCCCTTCTGTCCTTCTCTCTTCCTTGCCCTCTCTCCTCATCTGTCTCTCCCTCTCCCTCCCTCTCCCCCTCTCTCTCTCTCCCCTCTCTCCCCTTCTCCCCCTCTACCCCTCTCCCCTTCTGTCCCTCTCCCTTCCTTGCCCTTTCTCCTCATCTCTCTCTGCCTGTCCATCTCCCTTTCTCTCTCTCTCTCTCTCTCTCTCTCTCTCTCCCTCTCTCCCTCTCTGTCTCCTTCCAGTTGGTCAGCTGAGCTCATGGTGACCCAACCTGGACAAACAAACACGTTAGGCACCTCCCAGCACCTAGAGAAATGCCTTCTTCCCTAGGAGAGACTGCTGTGCTCCCGGGGATGGGACAAAGCTGGAGATGGGACAAAGCCAGCAGGCAGGGGCTGCCCTGAGGGGGCTCTGATGTATGGGGTGGGGCTGAGCGGCTACTGGTCTCTGTCACCCTTTAAGCCTGCCCTGGGACCCCCTAACCAGTAAGGACACGCTCATCCCTGCAGCGTGTGCGTGCCGGGCAGTTCCTTGAACGTGTTCTGTGTTCCCACATATTTAGTCCTCAGCCACCCACCGAGACAGGGGCCAGGATTCTCCCATTTTGCACATGGGCAAACTGAGGCACAGAAGCGTGATGCACGAGTTCACCCAGTTAGTAAACGGTGAGGGCACACATCAAACCAGGCAGTGAGGCTCCAAGCTGGACCCCGTGTGGCGTGAGGAGGTCTGGGCAGCCAGCTGTGTAGACTGAGGTGGGAGGGGAGGCCGTGGGGCAGGATCCTCCTCAGCTATACCCTCAGGTTTCCACCTACACACCCCCAGGAGGGGAGATCAAAGGCGAGAGGCCAGAGACCAGAGCCTGCTCATCTCTGGCACCCTTGGCTGCCAGAAGCCCAGCTTGCCATCGGTCAGATGTGTCCCTTGAGGGTCTGGCCTCCAGAACAGGTGTGTGCGTTCCCCTGGGCTTCCTGCAGGAAGCTGGGAGATGATGGTCATGGGTGTCCTGTCCCCTCCTCTAGCTCAGTTTGCCCAGCTGGCCCAGCTGAATCCGCAGGAGCGCCTGAGCCGGGAGACGGCCCTCCAGCAGAAGCAGGTGTCCCTGGAGGCCTGGCTGCAGCGGGAGGCCCAGACGCTGCAGCAGTACCGTGTGGTGAGTGGGATCCGCGTGCTCTCCTCCCAAGCCTTGAGGTGCACATCCCAAGGGGCGCGGGGAAGCCGAGAGAGGGCGAGAGCCAGGAAGAGAGCAGGACCCAGCAGAGCTGGAGGCCAGATCGTTCTCTCCCGTGGGGGGCGTGTGAGGCAGAGCAGGTTGGGAAGAGGGGAAGGCCTGGGCCTGGGGCCTGGTCCCTGGCCCCCAGCCCTGCCTCCCGAGGCCTGCAGTTGGGCGTGTTCTCCCCACTTGCCTTCAGGAGCTGGCCGAGAAGCACCAGAAGACCTTGCAGCTGCTGCGGAAGCAGCAGACCATCATTCTGGATGATGAACTGATCCAGTGGAAGCGGCGGCAGCAGCTGGCGGGGAACGGAGGGCCCCCCGAGGGCAGCCTGGATGTGCTGCAGTCCTGGTAATGGTGTGTGGGGGGGTGGCGGGGGGCAGGAGGGGGCGGCAGGGGCTGGGAGTGGTGCAACCAGCTGCTCGTTGTGCCTCCTGCGTTTCCATGAGCAGCCGGCTCCCTCTGTCCTGCGGCAAGACTCAGTTCACTAGGGGTTCTGGTTCCTGATGCGGACTTTGGGGCCCCCGTCTGTGCCCCCTGCCCAGGAAGGGAGTCACCGTGCTGGGGAGTGGGGCAGGGCTGGGTGTGCAGAGTGAGCTCGGGCCGATTGGACCCAGTTCAGGCTTGCTGCCTCTGTATTTCTCTGTGTTTCTGGAAGGCGGGCGCTCTGCTCCGCTCCTCTCCGCTCCGCTCCGCTCCGTGGTCGGGAGTGGCGGCTTAGGCGCAAAGCCTTCCTGGGTGAGGGTGGAGCTGGGTCTTGGGGCGTTCTCCTCAGACCGGAGCCTCCCAGCCTCGAGCCTGGGGGATGGCGTGATGCCATTGTCCTCCCGTTGGCCTGGGGCTCCCGTGCAGGTGTGAGAAGTTGGCCGAGATCATCTGGCAGAACCGGCAGCAGATCCGCAGAGCTGAGCACCTCTGCCAGCAGCTGCCCATCCCTGGCCCAGTGGAGGAGATGCTAGCTGAGGTCAATGCCACCATCACAGACATCATCTCAGCCCTGGTGACCAGGTAATTCCTGCCTCGGGCCACACCCAGCCCCCGTGCGGTTGGCATGGGGGAGGCAGGTGGTGCTTTGCTGATGGTGGGGGTGAGGGTGGGTGGGCTCTTGCTTGAGTCCTTGTCTCTGTTTGCCTCGGGTCCCCGTCCCCGCTCTGTCCTCAGTTGCTTTAGCTGCTTGGTGTTGACCTTGCCCAGTTTCTGTTGTGGACACCATGTGGACTGCCCTTGTCCCCCGCAGCCCATGCCAGCTGCTGAGTCGTTTCACTGCCTCCCCTCCAGCCATCTCCTCTGACTCTCAGTGGCCTCCCTGGGAACAGGGGCGGTGCCATGTGCCTTCATTTGCCTGCTGAGCCCCGGCAGCCTCCCTCCACAGGGGAGCCAGACCCTGTGCCCTGAGCCGGCATCATGTCTGGTGTGGTCACTTGTGTCCCCGCAGCACATTCATCATCGAGAAGCAGCCCCCTCAGGTCCTGAAGACCCAGACCAAGTTTGCAGCGACGGTGCGCCTGCTGGTGGGCGGGAAGCTGAACGTGCACATGAACCCCCCCCAGGTGAAGGCCACCATCATCAGTGAGCAGCAGGCCAAGTCACTGCTCAAGAATGAGAACACCCGCAAGTACGTGTGCCCTTCCCTCTGTCTGCTTCTTTTCTCCGTCCTTACTACAGGAGGAAGTGCTCGGGCCTCCTAGCCCACACGCTGGACTCCGCCATTCATTATACGAGCCCCATTAGCCCCACTGTCCCCTTCCGGCTCTCAGAGAAACAGTGTAAGGAGTTTCTTCTGTGAAAAGAAACATATGATTATCTTTCATTTACTAGGGATAAATCAAGAAAATTTCTTTATGTTAATGTATATTTATTTCTTGTATATTTCAGCAGCTACCATTTCCTCTAAATGACGTCGGTTTTTACAACGTTCTTTATTGCCCCCCCTATATAATTTCTACCCCACGTTTACTGAGATGCGTGGGTTTAGAGTCGAGTGTCTCTCTCTCTGCAGCGACTACAGTGGAGAGATCCTGAACAACTGCTGTGTGATGGAATACCACCAAGCCACCGGCACCCTGAGCGCGCACTTCAGGAACATGGTGAGGATGGGAGAAGAGGAAGAACACATTTTCCCTGGTTGTTTGAGGGCTTTGTCCTCTTATTTCTCTCCTTTGCAGTCCCTGAAGCGAATTAAGAGGTCTGACCGTCGTGGAGCAGAGTCAGTGACTGAAGAAAAATTTACAATCCTGTTTGAATCACAGTTCAGTGTTGGTGGAAATGAGCTGGTTTTTCAGGTCAAGGTAAAGGCCTCCCTCAGCTGTGGTGTGTGTGTGTGTGTTGTCTGTGTGTGTGTACTTTATATAAGAAAAAAGTTGTTTTGATCACGTAGTGTCTTTACTGTTAATGAACAGAAACTGGGGAGACTTCATCCTTAAAACTGTATCTCTTAGATTCTCTTAGGAGCTACAGTAATAACAAACTAAAATAGCTGGAGAAATAGGTAGGAATGAATCTAGAGAAACATCACTCCAGATGAATTTGGGTAACAGTTTGTAGTAAGTTTTAGACATTTGTTACTTGCTCTTTTTTCCTAGAAATGTCTCTATATTCTTTCTCTTTTCTCTTGTTCTCCATTTGAGAAACTTAGTGTATCCTTCAGAAATATCCAAGCAACATCTTATTTATTTATTTATTTATTTATTTATTTTTAATATTTATTTATTGTTTAATTTAGCATGTGGTGCAACAATGATTTCAGGAGTAGATTCTTAATGCCCCTTACCCATTTAGACCATCCCCCCTCCCACCACCCCTCCAGCAACCCTCTGTTCTCTATATTTAAGAGTCTTTTAAGTTCTGTCCCTTTCCCTGTTTTTATATTATTTTTGCTTCCTTTCCCTTATGTTAATCTATTTTGTATCTTAAATTTCTCATATGAGTGAAGTCATAGCAACATCTCTTTTAAAGTATCTAAAATCTGGGGATGCCTGGGTGGACTCAGTCAGCTAAACATCTGACTTCAGCTCAGGTCATGATCTCCGGGTTTGTGAGTTCACCCCCCACATCAGGCTCTCTGCTATCAGCCCAGAGCCCACTTCAGATCCTCTGTCTCCCTCTCTCTGCCCTTTCCCTGCTTGCACAGGGAAAAATAAATAAATGTTGGTGTGCCTGGGTGGCTCAGTTGGTTGAGTGTCCAACTCTTGATTTCAGCTCAGGACATGATCTCCCAGTTTGTGAGTTCGAGCCCTGTGTCAGGCTCTGCGCTGACAGTGTAGAGCCTGCTTGGGATTCCCTCTCTCCCTGTCTCTGCCTCTCCCCTGCTTGCGCTCTTTTTCTCTCCAAAAATAAATAAGTAAACTTAAGGGGCGCGTGGGTGGCTCAGTCAGTTAAGTGTCTGACTTCGGCTCAGGTCATGATCTCACAGTTCGTGAGTTTGAGCCTCACATCAGGCTCTGTGCTGACAGCTCAGAGCCTGGAGCCTGCTTCAGATTCTGTGTTTCCATCTCTGTCTTCCCCGCTCCCATTCATGCTCTGTCTCTCTCAAAAATAAACATTAAAAAAATAAATAAAATATCAAAAATCTCTAAGATTGCACCATTGTGTAAAGTCCTGTGATTCTTGGAGCCATTGAGATTTTGTATTCACGGGTGACATTTACTGAAACTTGAAGAGAGAATGAATATGTTGTGATAGAGGAAAACAAAAGCAAGACAGGAGTGTGCCGCTCTGGGTACTCAGCCCTTTTCCTTTGTCTTTCTAGACTCTCTCCCTCCCGGTGGTGGTGATTGTCCATGGCAGCCAGGACAACAATGCGACGGCCACTGTTCTTTGGGACAATGCTTTTGCAGAGCCTGTGAGTCAATCCCTCGAACTTGTGGGTCTCAAGATCTTGATGCTGGTGTCCTGAATCTCTTTTATGTGTTCTTCCCCAGGAAAGCATAGAAAACTGTAGTTTTCTACAGTGGGCAGGTAGAGAGTATGTGGAGAATGGAAAGAGCATAGGCTTGGAGTCTGGCCAAGGGCTGAACTCATGCCTTACCGTTTCCTCATGTTGTGACCATGGGGAGTTCACTTTCCCTCTTTGAGCCTAAGTTTCCCTAAGTATCTGCACCACAGGGATAATAATCCTTCATAGTGCTGTTAGGAAGATGAAATTAGGTAACATTCAGGGGCTCCTGGCTGGCTCAGTCAGTAGAACATGCGAATCTTGATCTTGGGGTCATGAGTTCAAGCCCCATGTTGAGCATAGAGTTTACTTAAGAAAAAAAGAAAGAAATGAAATTAGGTAACATACGAAATACAAAATGCTTGTCATATAGTCGATACTTAGTAGATATTAATTTGAATCTTTGGGTGAGACCATGAATGGAATTTGGGACTCCCAGTTTCCTTCCAGAAGTGAGACCTCTCGGGAGGTTACTTTAGCTTAGCAGTTGCTTCCTGTCAACTTCCCTCCAATAAATGAGGGTGCCATTCAATGTGCTCCAAATTTTAGGTTATGTGATTCATCCCACGTCTCTCCAAGAACGAGATGCTTTGTCTGAGGGAATGAATATGGTTTTATTGACTTATACATCAAATCAGAAAACCACTAGTGTGTGCTTGTTGAGCACTTTCAGAACATTTCATCAGGAAAAGTTGTAGATGTTGTACATTTACAGTGGAGAGTAGTCCATATGGTAGGTATTCAGGACATAAAAGTGAATGCTTGTCTAACGTGACTCTAACGTGAAGAGTCTAACCGAGTTATCTCAATGGTCCTCTTTAAAGAACAATATTTTGGCTGCAAAAGGCAAGGTTTTTAGCAGAAATCCTACTGTGCCCATTCTACAAATCTTGAGTTTGAGTCTCCTCTCAAAACTCTCTGCCTGTGTTGCTTCCTAATAAGCCTCCTGGATAGAAGTGCCCCTCTTCTCTCATTCCCTTCCCTGCCTGCCCGCCGAGCTCGCTCCCCATGTGACTTCGACATCTCCTGCAGCATGCCGTTACTGAATAAATTGCCTAAGTTTATTTAGGCCTGGCCTAAATAAATAAGCATTTTTAACATTTTCAGTTGTGCTAATGACTGGCGTACATCTCACACTGTTTTAAAATAAATACATACTTGTGGGGATTTATTCTACAGATATATTTGCATATGTGTCAGATGATTTACGTGCATCGCAGCATTGTCTGTCATAGCTGAAGATTGCTAGGCTGACACACAGATGTCTGTCTACGGAGGCCTGGTTAAATATCGTATTGTTCTTCCAGACTGTGGGGTATTTAGCAGCCACAAAAAGAAATTTCTTGAATGTGCTGCTATAAGTAAGGTCTTGAGAGATAGAATTAAGTGAACAAAAGGAAGATGCAGAACATGTGGATTTTATGCTACTAATAATTTTTGAAAGGAAAAATGTGTGTTTCTTGGTAAGCATTGAATACCTGTGGAGGCACACACGGTCAACTAGATTACATGCTCTGGGCCTGCTGGGTGGGACACAGGTTTAAGAAAGTGACTCCATCAGATACCCTCCCATGCTTTTTAAATTTTATATCATGTGAAGGAATTGCCTATTCCAAAACAATTTTTTGTGATAATGAAAAAAGAAGAGGAGGAACTATGGCCGAATAGGATGAAAAAAAACAGTTTATTAAAAATTAATGTTGTAAACTGTTTCTGAATAAAGTGGTCCAACTCACAGTTTCCACTCTTCCGCATGAAATTTTTTCAGTTTGAGCTGGAGTTCAAGGGCAAAGATCACACCTGTGCACATACGTGCGTGAGCACACACCCATTCTTTCTGCCTGCCCTTAGAGAACCAGTCTTTCAGATTTCAGTTCCCACGGGGTTTACGGCGTAAACCAGACCTTTGGTCACGTTTTGTTTCTGCGGCCTTTCGAACGTAGGCTTAAACTGTACGTTCAGCAGCTCATTTACAAAACACCATAGACAGTGTGAGGTTACCTTCTAGGCTGTGTGTAAAGAAGGCAAAATGGAACCTTCTGCATCTCACAGAGCTGCATATGCCATAAAAGTTAGAATTTATCCTCAGGCTCAGCAAGACAAATGTGTGTGACTACATTGAGCCATCACTGTTTTTGTTTTGTGGGTGGAATGAATAAATCATGCAACTGTTTTCTCCTAAGATCCTGGCTTCTCTCCCTCGCAGGGCAGGGTGCCATTTGCCGTGCCCGACAAAGTGCTGTGGCCGCAGCTGTGTGAGGCGCTCAACATGAAATTCAAGGCCGAAGTGCAGAGCAACCGGGGCCTGACCAAGGAGAACCTCGTGTTCCTGGCACAGAAACTGTTCAACAGCAGCAGCAGCCACCTTGAAGACTATAATGGCATGTCCGTGTCCTGGTCCCAGTTCAACAGGGTGAGGGACCTGCCGCCAGCTGCCATTAGATCAGTCCTTCCAAACCAGATGCCTTCCAGAGTCTTCCTGCCCCAGGGCACTTGTTCTTCATGATGCTAATAAAATGTGCCCAGCGTAATCAGCAGTTTCTGAATAGATGGATAAGCACATAGCTTTTTTCATGTAGAAAACTAGATCTTTGAATATTTAAGTAAGCTGGGCTTTGTGTGCAGCTAGTGTATTTTTTTCCTTTATGAAGGAAACAGAGCAAAGCAAAAGGTAACATATCTCAAAAGAAGTAAAGCTATTGTGGCCAGAAGTCCATGGCTGTTTCCCATGGACTCGCTGGTGCTCGCTGCTGTGTGACCCTGCAAAACCAGACTCCCCCCAAGACCCTCAGCCCACAAAAGGGAATGCTGGTAGAGGAAACTTCTCCTCTAGCATCGGGGAATTCAGATGTCACCTATCACATCTTTGTGTGTGTGTGTGTGTGTGTGTGTGTGTGTGTACTTCAAGCATTTTATTTTTGAGAGAGTGCAAGCAGGGGTGGGAAAGAGAGGGGGTGGGGACAGTATCCAAAGCAGGCTCTGCACTGACAGCTGTGAGCCTGACATGGGGCTTGAACCCACAAGCTGTGAGATCATGACCTGAGCTGAAGTCAGACGCTCAAATGACTGAGCCACCCAGGTGCCCCACATCTTTGACTTTAAATCCAACTTTTGTTTCTTTGCTTACGGCCTCCACCCCTCAGGTGTTTTACATGACCTAATTCAAAAACAGCAAAGAAAGTCAGCTCAGATCCAGGTGGAGGTTTTTATAGCAGGGGTCCACTGGGTGTTGGTAATCGTTGTTGTTTTTTCCCTTCTTTCCTCTTCTCTCTTCAGCTTTTTGATTGTAGGACCATTTGGTAAAACTCGGACAGGCATGTATGTTTGTACGATTCTGACAGTGTAGATGTTTGTTTTCCATTTGATTTTTTTCAGTTAAATCATATGCAGGCAATATTCCAAGTGTTACTCTTGGCCTTCTTGTGTTCACTGTTGTATCTCCAACCAGGAGAATTTGCCAGGACGAAATTACACTTTCTGGCAGTGGTTTGATGGTGTGATGGAAGTGTTAAAAAAACATCTCAAGCCTCATTGGAATGATGGGTGAGAATCCTTATTTCCTAAGTCAATAGAGGTTGAAGCTCTTCTTTCCTCTGTTAAAACATCACACTCTGCCTCTGCTCCTTTGGCCTTTGCAATCCAGGGCCATTTTGGGTTTCGTGAACAAGCAACAGGCCCATGACCTACTCATTAACAAGCCTGATGGGACCTTCTTGCTGAGATTCAGCGACTCTGAAATCGGTGGCATCACCATTGCTTGGAAGTTTGATTCTCGTGAGTTCCTCCCTTTTTAAAACCTATCTCGGCTCTGGTTAGCTGCTTCTGTTGCAAAATTACTTTGACAAATGACTTACTGAATATTCGTGATGCGGTCAGCTCTGAGGAAGGGAGTGCAAAGGTGTCACCAGGACCCAGTTGCTGCTGCTAAGGCAGACCTTGTAGAATCACATCACGGGAAACACAGTTAACTGATTTTGAGAAACGAAACTGTGTAACCCTGACATGGCTACCTGTAATGCAGCATTCTGTCCACAATCTCAGCTGCTTCCCTTTTGAAATGTCTGCCGCTTTATTCGACCCTGAGCTTATTTCAGTGAAGAATTACTTGGATGAGTTGGAGTCATTTTAATTATTCCTTTCTCCTAATCCACATAAAGGCATGGCCACAGATTATTTCCATCCAAGAACAGCTTTTTCTTCTGATCCTCAACATAAGAGTAGCTTGCTAGTTTTTTTTGCAACTTAAAGATATTCCCAGCCTTTCACAGCTCTCTGCAGCCTCTGGCTGTCGGCAGGCTTCCTGTCTCACTCAGATGGTTTTGTACAGCAATCAAGGATTGGAGTCCATAAGAACTATTTCTTCTACAGAGGGACCGAAAAACCATTTGAACTTGAAACTACCTGAGATCATTGGCTCTCTAGGGAAGTGCCATATGCATTACCTGCTTTTTTCCCCCCTGGCTTTGATAAATGACTTGAACTACAACCTGTGGTTAATTTTAAATGGAGATCTTTATTGGGACAGTTTTAATGGAGAGTCTTTAATTTGTAGCATGTTTGGATTTTTTAAGATTTCCTGTTCAGAAATCATGTTTAGAATACGATTATTCTGTTTATTGCTCTAGAGGAAAGAATGTTTTGGAATCTGATGCCTTTTACCACCAGAGACTTCTCCATCCGGTCCCTGGCTGACCGCTTAGGGGACCTGAATTACCTTATCTACGTGTTTCCTGATCGGCCAAAAGATGAAGTGTACTCCAAATACTACACACCAGTCCCATGCGAGCCTGCCACTGGTAATGCATTCTGATCTGGTTTTGTTGCGATTTGAGTTTTCTTTTGGTTTTTGTGTGTGTGTGTGTGTGTGTGTGTGTGTGTCTGTCTGTCTTGCATGAAAACCTACACAGTCAGTATTTAGTTATTGCTGTTTGAGTATTATTCAAGGCAGTCGTAAATCCTTGGCTATATTCTTCAGTCATATAGAAAACATATCTGCTGCTGACCCCAAATATCAAATTGAAGGGAACAAATTTATTATCTTTTTTCACATTGCTTTTATTTATTTATTTTTTAATGTTTTATTTATTTTGAGAGAGAGAGAGAGAGAGAGAGAGAGAGCACACAGGTGGAAGGAGGGGAAGGGAGAGAGGAGACAGAGAGTACCAAGCAGGCTCCATGCTGTCAATGTGAAGCCCAGCTCAGGGCTTGATCTCACAAACCCACGAGATCATGACTTGAGTCAAAATCAAGAGTCCAACGCTTAACCGACTTGAGCCACCAAGGCACCCCTCAAATTGCTTTTAAAACAAGTTTAGATCAAATAAAATTAGAAAGGTGAAATTTGTTCTTCAAAACAGAGATGGTTTTATTGTTTTCTGAGTGTAAAAGTATTCTGTATTAATTGTAAAATTTCCAGAAAAGTATGGAGAAGAAAATAGATATAGCATCTCTCATTCAGAGATTGACCACCAAAAAAAAAGTGTAGCAAATATTCTCCCTGTCTGTGCAGATATGTATTCTTCAGTCAGTCACCAGATGCTTGTTGGGGACTTCCTGTGTGGAGGTTACAACCTAGTAGTGGAAGGACAACAAACAAACAAATTCATGTATTTAGTGACGGATGCTATGAAGACAAGAAAGCACAGTCAAGGGGTAGAGACGGGTTAGGGAGGAGGATGGGGGTAGCATTTCAGTAGAGTGGTCAGGCAAGGTCTCTCTGAGAAGGTGCTGTCAGCACAGAGCTGAATGAAATCAGGAAGCTAGCCATACAACGATCTAGACCAAAACCTTCTAGGTTGAGAGAAGAAGTGCAAAAACCCTGAGGTGGGAGTAAGACTGGTGTATTTGAAAAACCCCACGAGGGGGGCCCAGTAGGCCAGAGCTGAATGAGCAGGAAAGTGTGGGAGGTTAGGGCAGAGCAATAGGGGTGCCAGATCATGTCAGGCTTGGAGTTCAGTAAACAGTTTGGGTCGTATTATCCATCATCTTTTGTGATCTGATTTTTTTTCCACGTAAAAATGTACCATAGGCAGGGGCACCTGGGTGGCTCAGTCTGTTAATCGTCCAACTTTGGCTCAGGTCATGATCTTGCAGTTCATGAGTTCAGGCCCCGCAATGGGCTCAGAACCCAGAGCCCAGAGCCTGCTTCAGATTCTATGTCTCCGTCTCTCTCTCTCTCTGCCCCTCCCCTGCTTGTACGCTTTCTCTCTCTCAAAAATAAATAAAACATTTAAATAAATTAAAAATTTTATATACCATAGGCAGAGTTGCAGGTCTGTAAGTATAATCTTACAACATCACTATAATGATTGCATGGAATTCCATATACAGTGAGTGATTCGATGTCACTGATTTGAGAGACTGACAATTTTTTTTCTTTTTCTATAATTTATTTTTTATAATTTACATCCAAGTTAGCACATGGTACAACAATGATTTCAGGAGTAGAATCCTTAAGCCCCTTACCCATTTAGCCCATCCCCCCTCCCAAAACCCCTCCAGCAACGCTCTGTTTGTTCTCTATATTTAAGAGTCTCTTATGTTTTGTCCCCCTCCCTATTTTTATATTATTTTTGCTTCCCTTTCCTTATATTTATCTGTTTTGTATCTTAAAGTCCTCCTATGAGTGAAGTCATAGGATATTTGAGACTGACAATTTAAGTTATTCACAGTTTTCTGTTGTGAATTAATATTGAGATAAGCTGGGGACGCCTGGCTGGCTCTGTTGGTGGAGCGTGTGACTCTTGATCTTGAGCTCATGAGTTCAAGCTCCGTGTTCAGTGTAGAGCTGACTTAAAAACTAATAATAATAAAAATAAAGAAATAAAAAATATTGAGATAACCTGGTACATTAATCTTATTCAACTACTACCCTGGGATAAACTCCTAAAGTAGAATTTGTATCAAAGGATATACATGCTTTTTAAGCATTTTGACAGATCTTCGCAGAATCACCCTCCAGAATGGGGAATCCGTTCTCACTCCCACCGATGTCTGTTGGACCACCTGCTCCTCCATATCCCCTGCCAGTCATAGATTCTGTTCACTGGCTTCATTCTTGCCAGTCTGACTGGCATAAAAATGGTGTCTTGGTTCTTATTTTCATTTCTTTGATTCTAAGTAAGATCAAATGTCTTTTTGCATAATGATAATAGCAAAATTGTAACTAGAGTAATAACAGCTGACATTTGTTGAGTACTTCCTGTGCACTGGGCCCTTCCTGGGCAGCTTTCATATAGTATCTCATCTAATCCTCAGAACAGGTCTGGGAGGCACGTCTGTTACTCTCCTCACTTTACATAGGAG
The DNA here is from genome assembly GCF_018350195.1 of Panthera tigris. NCBI lineage: Eukaryota > Metazoa > Chordata > Mammalia > Carnivora > Felidae > Panthera > Panthera tigris. The sequence continues at coordinate 40,505,246 of NC_056673.1, read as the reverse complement.
CACTTGAGGCACAGAGAAGTAACATAATTTGCCAAAGTCCACACAGCTAGAAAGTGACCAAACCAGGGTTTGAGCTCAGAGTCTAGCTGCAGAGTCTGTTTCTTCACTTCCATGTTACTGGCTGTTTCTATTTTTTCTGTGAAGTGTGTTTCTATTCCTTGTCCATTTTTCTTTCGGGGTTCCATCTTTTCCTAATAAGTTGTAAGAACTTTTATATAGTAAATAAGCCTTTTAGTATATATAGCAAATATTTTTCTCAGTATGTCATTGTTCTTTTAACATTTAAGTTTTATTTTGCTGAAGTACAAAACTTGTATTTTCTATACAGCCTAATCATTCATCAACCTATTTCCTGTATAGAGCCTTTTATATCATGCCTTCCCATCCTGCAAAGATGATTCTATTTCTAGGTGGGAATATAAGCCAAAATTTTTCAGATTTATGCGGCATTTTAGATTAAATCTACCATGGTTTCTTTTTCTGTTAGCACAGCTAGTTTAGGTTTTTAAATCCTATTTTCTACAGCATTTCTTTGGGTTTTATCTTTTTTGCCAATCCATAAAATTCTTTAGAAACTGTAAAGCACAAAAAGCATGCAGTATTATAAAAAGGCAGCTCCTGACATTTGAAGGCTTAGAAGAAGCAGGTTAGGGTAACAAGCAACTTGTGCCCCGTGTGCCATTTCATCATCTTGGACTGTTTCACTGACAAACTTTTTATCCTCTTGACCTTAGTGTCGTCTTCATTGTCTGACATCATTAGGATTATATGTATTCCCATACTCACATACCCAAGAAATGAGACTTCATTCACCGACTTCAGACTATCACATTCCTACTACTCACTTAACTGGGTTTCTACAGTCAGCCTCTTAAAAAGGTAACTGTGGCTGACCAGACCACTCTCCGATCTGTCCCCTAGCCTCCCACATCCCAGTGGAGGTTCTGGGGAGAGTGAAAGAGAGACACACGGACGTTCTTGTTAACCAGCCACGGGGCATGGACAGCACTCACCTGGATGAGTGACCATCAGATTACCCGCAAATGTAGAAAGCCCACAGACACAAAAGAGCACACAGACACCTGCATGACACTCCCTTTCCTAAAAGAGGAGATTCTCAGAGTCAGAGTAACTCCAGGGGCCACCAAGTCAAATTCATTCCTTTCTTTGATTTCTCTGTGCAACCCCTGACAAGTGTTTGTACTCCTTCCATCTGAAGATCTCCAGGGGTCGGGAAATCAGTTTTTCCCAAGACAACCCATTTCTTTTGTGGGCAGTTCTAAAGTTCTAATTACGACAGTGTTCTTCTCTCTGTGATTGACAGTGTGTTCCCTTTTGTGTTCTCTTCTGATCTCCTCCCAGTGTTGTTGCCTGGGACACAAAGCAAATCCTGCTGCTCTGCCACATCTGTGACTTTAAACTTTTAAGATATTTTTTCTTTTTACACTTAGTGTGCAATTAATGTTTGGTTTAGATTTGTCCTGGAGCATACATTTTCTGTGGCTTGAAGAATTTATCAACACATCCAAGCCAACTCGGAAGATATCTTAACTTGCAGTTTTAATATTAAGGCTTCTCCTACACCAGGTCCCCCTAACAGATTCAAATATTAAGTGTTTGTATCAGATCCTAAGATAGAATTAGGTGCTTGTGTCCTGTCATGAGAAAAGCTGTGATTCTTAAGGGAGATTGCATTTTCATTTCTTTGAGAACTTTGGTTCTCATCACCATCCCCCCCTCGGCAGCTAAAGCGGTGGACGGATACGTGAAGCCACAGATCAAACAAGTGGTCCCTGAGTAAGTGTCCAGGGTCCAGCCCTGGTCTTCTGCTGCCTCCTTTCCCTTCCCCCCGCCCCCCCTCCACCCCTCACCGCTGCCCCTCCTGCTTATAGGCCCTGTAGGGCCCAGCACCCCCTGGCCCCCTGAAACCTGGCTCAGCCCCCAGAGAGGGAATTGAGCTTAGTCTCAATGGGACCAGGACCCAGGACCCCACTCCCGCAGCCGGACCCCCAGACCCAGGGGGCGCTTTGTGCTTCCACACCCCAAAGAGATGTAAACATGCCCCCTGAGCCCTCCCCAGGTCAGCCGCTGCCCTGAGGTCACTGAGGCTTCTCCTGTTCCTCCTGCAGGTTTGTGAATGCGTCTGCAGACTCTGCCGGGGCCAGCGCCACCTACATGGACCAGGCCCCCTCCCCAGCCGTGTGCCCCCAGGCTCATTATAACTTGTACCCACAGAAGTAGGTTGTGTTCTCTGGGGCTCCGCAGGGAGGAGCTGGGGCTGGGGCTGTGTTCTCTGGGGCTCAGGCTGGGCCCCGGGGGGCTGGTGGACAAAGGGACCCAGAGCTCCTGTAGGTCTGAGACCACCCAGGCCAGGCACCAGCATATGCCCAGGTGGGAGACAGAGATTTGAACAGAAGGTATTGGTAGTTTAGAATGGGGTTGGGCAAATGTCAACTACTCTTCTCTCTCAAAATGTAGATTTTTCTTGCTTTGTATAAGGAGCACATGGGCTTTACATGTGTGGACAGCCAGGGTTAGGGACAGCTGGGGTGGGTGTTCTAGCCTGAGCCTCTCTGTCCAAATAGCAAAGGACTCCACTCCCCACTGTTCAGATCAGGAGCATCTTTCCCCTGAAGCCTAGGCCAAGGGCACAGGCCATCTTGGGCTGTTCACCCGGTGGGGTGTGGGGCTTGGGGTGGTCTCTGTGGCTCATCATTGGCCTTGGGCAACCTTCCCCTTCCCTTTATCTCTTATCTTTTTCTCCCAAGCCCTGACCCCGTCCTTGACAATGATGGGGACTTTGATCTGGATGACACAATGGATGTGGCGCGGCGTGTGGAAGAGCTCTTGGGCCGACCTATGGACAGTCAGTGGATCCCTCACGCGCAGTCATGACGCCCCCATCTCCATCTTTAGCTTCTTCGTCCTCGCCAGAGGAGTTACTCTTGTGGATGTTTTAATTCCATGAATCGCTTCTCTTTGGAAACAATACTCATAATGTGAAGTGTTAATACTAGTTGTGACTTTAGTGTTTCTGTGCATGGTGGCACCAGTGAAGGGAACGTGTGTGAGTGTGTGAGTGTGAGGGTGTGTGGGTGTGTGTGTGGGTGAATTTTCACATTGGGCTGTTTCTCCCCCTTGCTGTCCAGAGTTTAGTTGCAGCACTGGGGCCGTAAACAGTGGCTGTGGTTGTTTTAACCTTGTGTAAAAGGCAGTAGTTCCATGAACCCTGGAACTTGGCCATGTGTCCAGAGGGTGGCTGAACTTTGACATGTGGCTGTTCAAGTCAGAGAAGGACAAAGGGAGGAAAAAGCACCTCTCCTGTGAGATTTGTCACTGTGTCTGCCAAGCAATTGATATATAACCGTGATTGTCTCTGCTTTCCTCTGAAATGTACAAATTGCCTTTTGAAAAAGAAAGCCGTCCTCCCTCCTTCCCTCTCCCGGACTCCCGTTTTCCTGGGTAGGGATGGGAAAAAGCGGGGACATACAGTGATTGTTGGGGCAAGGGAAGTCACGGGTTGTCTGATGGGTAGTTGCTTTTTAAGTAACACTGAACCCATCTACATGTTCTCTCCTTCCCCCTCCTTCCATCCACTGTGTGAATTACCCCTCAGTTCTGTGTGTGTGCACGTGCGCAGACACGTTTGATGAACCAGAGAAAAGAAAAGAGGGTCACATAACCGCAGCTTATAGTGCTGATGTCCTTTGTGTCGCAGCCAGAGTGGAAGGCCAGCCGTGACCCACAGGCGCTGAGAAAGCTGCCTTGCCACCCGGGGCAGCTGCCCTCTGGTCTGCCCGTCCTTCTGCGCGGCTACCCCACGGCTTACTGATGGTGGCCACTCGCACAGGCTGACTGGTGTTTTGTTTCTAAATCAGGACTTCTTGTTTTGCTCTTCCCACCCTAATCTGATATCACAGCCCTTTCTTCCTGTGGCAGGTCCTGTGCCATTCACACCCAGGTCACCTCGATTCCCTTCACTGTCCACACGGGCCATCTCAGGGAGGGGCCGGTGGGGGTGCAGTTCGAACCCAGGGCCAGCGTGCTCAGCGACGTTGTTGCCCACTTGGTACGGGCCACTGGGTGTCAGCGTTGGTAATCTGGGGCAACACAGTCAGTGGGTTTCCTAGGAAGTTTGGTAAGCTGCAGAAAGCAAACAAAACAGCTTCAGTACAACGTCCACGATTTCTTCCGTAGCTTTACCCCAGAAGGAAGGAACCGTCTATCACAGTCAGGTGGGAAGAGGGGGAAGCAGGTATAGCTTTCGGGGTAGGCCTAAAGGTCACTCACCCCCGGCCCCCTTCTCCAAAAGAAGGAATGACCACACCAGGAGAGAATGGCCCTAAAAACCTTATTTTTATACATGTGAGTAAATAAACATATTTTTTTTACAAAAATGACTTCTGAATTTATCAGTGTTTTGATGTTAAAGGAAAATATTCCTCTGTAGTAAATTATTTATTGGAAGATGACTTTTTAAAAGCTGCTGTTTGCCCTGGCTTGGTTTCATACACTGATTTATTTTTCTATGCCAGGCAGTAGAATCTCTCTGCCTCTGAGGAGCAGGCCGACCCTTCCATGATACCAGCAGTGACATAGGATGTCGCTAAGCCCTTTACATACCCCTCAAGATTTGATTAAAATTCCACCCATGAGGATGAGTGTTGGGGAAGCGGGAGGAGGAGGCCTGACCGCTCTCGGACCCAGTCATAAAGAGCCCTTCCCTGCCTGCCCCTTGGACTTCACCAGCACCGGCCCCTGAGTTCCCTGAGTGCCCTGAGTGCCGTGGCAGGCCGGCCGGGAGTTCAGCGGCCCCGATGGGGCGGGACTGACACACTTTCACGTTGGCAGGGACCCAGCCCCAGGGTGTGCTGTGGGCAGAGCTTGCCCTTGACAGTTGGCACTGGAGATTGGGGGGACGGGAGCCGAAGAGCGTGGCTGCCCCGAGCAGAGGGGTCCCATGCTGGTACGGTCGCTGACCTGTCCTCCGTTTTCCTGAGGCTGCGCTGATAGACGGGAGAGATGTTTGACTGAAAGGTATGCTCGCTATCTGCGTTGTGTTTTCTCTTTTCTCCCTGTTCCTGCAAACCACAAAAGAGGCAGTGGCAAGTCTTGACCTCCTCTGCCTCTCACTCGCCCCCAGACACGCACACACATAAGTCATCAAATGTTTCAATGTGTGGTATGTGCCGGGTTTTTGTAGGGGGGGTGGGGAGACTAAAAGTGAATAGAACTTAAAGTGGAAGTATACTTTTTATAATTTTTCTTTTTAAAACTTTGTGAAATTATTTCAGATACATATTTTAGTGTTGAGGCAGATTAGTATGTAGCCACCAAAAAAGTATTGTGTACAATCTGGGGCAGTCACAAAATCGTGTATTTTATGTTACAATAAAGGCTTCCTCTGAAGGGACAATATTGAGTTCTGTTTTTTTTTTCCATCGAGGTGGTGAGGGAGGGTGGCTTTGATAGGGAAATATTTGCGATCATCAGTGTGACTGTGAAAAACGGAACTGGTGGCCTCAGAGAGTGTGTCCTAGCTTTGATGGCAGAGGGGGCATTTCTTACCTTCCTGTTCATATGATGTTTTAAAAATTAGAGTGATCGTCTGTACCTCCTAGCCTTCTGATTCCACACTGTTCCCATTACAAAGCTTACCCTTAAATTTCAAGCACATTTCGAGTTGCCTTCTCTGAGCTGGGCATTGTGAGTGGGAGGAGAAATTGTTCTGCCCTCAAGAGGATCGTGGCCCAGGAAAGATGACAAACATAACCAAACATGATAGGAGATAGGCTTGCGCTGCAATAAAGCTGTCCTGAGGCCGTAAGGGAATACAAGAGAACATGGAAGAAGGGCACCAGTTAGCTTGAGCTGACCCCTAAAGAACACATGGGAGTTAGGAGAGGCGCTCAGGCGGAGAGAGCAGCGCAGGCAGAGGCTGGAGATGCAGGAGGGCCAGATACGGCCGGATAGAGGGTGACGTCTGCTTCTCAGCTCAGGCCTGCATCACAATCTCCTGGAAAACTGGCTAAAGTGCAGATCGCTGGGCGACTCTCCAGAGTGTCCCAGCCAGTAGGCCTGGGGTTGAGCCTCAGAATTTGCATTTTTTTTTTAAATTTATTTATTTTGAGAGAGAGTGAGCAAGAAAGGAGCGGAGAGAGGGGGAGAGAGAGGATCCAAAGCGGGCTCTGTACTGACAGCAGAGAGCCCTTTGGGGGCTCAAACTCAGGAACCATGAGATCATGGCCTGAGCTGAAATCAGACATTGAACCTCCTGAGCCACCCACATGCCCCAGAATTTGCATTTCTAACAAGTTGTCAGGTGATACGGGGGCAAGGACCACACTTCGAAAACTGTGGCCAGTGATGAAGCCTAGTGTGCCAGGCTAAGAGTTTAAACTTCACCTGAGCATGATGGCAAGTGAAACCTTACCAGACTTCAAGCAAAGGAATGGCCAGAGTCTCATTTTAGGAAATACTATAGCGACACTGTGTATGATGGATTGAAGGGAGGCAAAAGAGGAAGGCAGGGATCCGGGGAGGCTGTTTCAACAGTGTGGGTCAGAGGAGAGGAGGTTCTAGATGAGGATACCACAGCAGTGGCCCTGAGGCCTACTATGCAGACATTGTGACCAATGCTGGAGAGCAGGATTCGAGTCTAGAGTAATTCCAGGTCTCTGGCTTGGGAAGTAATTGATAGAGATGCTCCTCAGTGAGATGGGGAGGGGAAGATGTGGGAGAGGAGCAGGTTGGGAGGAAGATTGAGTACAAATCCAGATACGTTGGAATGTCCAAGGAGACGTGGGTGTGCAGCTTAAGAATGATCAGGGCTAAGAGATACGGAGGAGGGGAGGGGGGCGGGACAGAGAGGCAGGCTCTGAAACAGAAAACTTCGAATCTCTCCTCAAAAGAACGGACTTCATTTGCAAGGGAAGTTCAAGCTTAAGGGTGCTCTCTGAAACCTTGGAGGTTGTGAAAGGCAAGTGGCAGGAGAATGATAGCTTTATTGGAGGTAGAGGTTGAGCTGGGCTAGCGAGTGTGCTAGAGAAAGATGGGGAAAGAGACAGCCGGGAGGAGCTCTCTCGGGGTCAGAACAAATCTCAAACACTGGCCGTGAAACTGTCCCTTCAAAGAAACCTGAATTTGATTGGATCAGTTTGTGGAGCCATTTCTTCCCCCAAAGCATTGTTGGAAAATATATAGCAATTAGCCAACAATTCGTGTAGCTTAACAGCTGGGTGTGGTCAGGGAAAGAGGTGAAAATCACTGTCATGCTAGGGTTACTGGGCATACTCAAGTCTGCACCCCCTGAATGAGCAATAGCAGAGGCTTTGCACTGTAGGGAGGTGGGGGGTGGGAAGTATATGGACTCACTAAAATGATCAGCCACTCACTACCCAAATAACAATAACAAGACAAGCCCTGGAAAATTCACAAATATATGGAAGTTAAACAATATACTCCTAAATAACCAACTGAAAAAGAATAAAGTTGAAGTAGTCACATGTCACAGTAAGTCAAAACTTAGTACAAAGCAACAATAATCAACCTAGTGTGATACTGGCATAAGGATAGATGTATGGATCCATAGAATAGAATTCAGAGTCCAGAAGGAAACCCATGTGTCCATGGTCAACTGATTTTTCACAGGAGTGCCAAAACCATGCAATGGGGAAAGAATAGTCTTTTCAACAAGTGGTGCTGGGACAACTGGATAGCCACATGCAAAAGAATAAAGTTGCGGGGGGCTAGAGAGGGACGCCTGGGTGGCTCAGTCAGTTGAGTGTCCAACTTTGGGTCAGGTTGTGATCTCACAGTTGGGAAGTTCGAGCCCTGCATCGGGCTGCTGCTGTCAGCCTGTCAGCCTGTCAGCGTGGAGCCCGCTTTGTATCCTTCTGTCCTCCTCTTTCTCTGCCCCTCTCCTGAGCATGCACGTGGGCGTACTCTTTCTCTCAAAAAAATAAAAACATTAAAAAAAAAAAGAATAAAGTTGGAGCCTTATGTTACATCACATACAAAAATTAAAATGGATCAAAGACCTAAATGTAAGAGATAAAACTATAAAAATCTTAGAAGAAACCATAGAAAACTTCATGACATTGGATTTGGCAATGACTTCTTGGCCATGACACCACAGGCAACACAAGATAAATTGGACCTCATCGGGGTGCCTGGGTGGCTCAGTCGGTTAAGCGTCCGACTTTGGCTCAGGTCATGATCTCATAGTTGGTTGGTTGGGTCCTTCATTGGGCTCCACCCTGGTGCAAAGTCTGCTTGGGATTCTCGCTCTCTCCTCCCTGTCTGCCCCAACCCCATTCGTGCTCTCTCTCTCACTCAAAATAAATAAATAAATAAATAAATAAATAAACTTAAAAAAAAAAGTAGACCTCATCAAAACAAAAACTTTTGTGCATCAAAGGACACTGTTAGAGTGAATAGACAACCCACAGATTGGGAGAAAATATGTGCAAATTATATGTCTGATAAGGGATTAATATCCAGAATATATAAAGAATTCCTACAAGTCAACAACAATTTAAAAAAAAAAATTAATGTTTACTTATTTTTGAGAGAAAGAGCACAAGCCGGGGAGGGGCAGAGAGAGGGAGACAGAGAATCCAGAGCAGGCTCCAGGCTCTGAGCTGTCAGCACAGAGCCCGATGCAGGGCTAGAACTCACGAACTGCAAGATCATGACTCGAGCCAAAGTCAGACGCTTAACCGACTGAGCCACCCAGGTGCCCCATTTTTAAATGGAAAGGATGTGAGTAGACATTTCTCTAAAGATACACAGGTGGACAATAAGTACACAAGAAATGCTCAGTCATTAGAAATGCAAATCATGGGGTACCTGGGGGCTTAGTCAGTTAAGCATCTGACTCTTGATTTCGGCTCAGGTCATGATCTCACCGTTTGTGAGTTGGAGCCCCGAGTTGAGCTCTATGCTGACAGCCCGGAGTCTGGAGCTTGCTTCAGATTCTATGTCTCCATCTCTCTCTGCCCCTCCCCGCTTGCTCTCTGTATCTCTCCCAAAATAAATAAAAAGAAACTTAAAAATTTTTTCTAAAAAAAAAATGCAAATCACAACTACAATGAAATACTTCTTACCCATTAGATTGGCTGTTATCAAAACAAAACAAAAAAACAACTTGTAGGGGATGCGGAAAAATTGGAACCCATGTGCGTTGCAGGTAGGCATGTAAAATAGCAGCTGCTGTGAAAATACCATGGAGATTCCTCAAAAAGTTAAACACGTGATCCAGCACTTCTGGGTATATACTCAAAAGAATTGAAAGCGGGGCTCAAACAGATATTTGTGCACCCGTGTTCGTAGCAGCGTTATTCACAAAAGCCAAAAGGTGAAAACAACACAACTGTCCATCGGTGGGTGAATGGGTAAACTAAATGTGGTCTAGACATACAAGGGAATATCATTCAGCTTTAAAAAGGAAGGAAATTCTGACACATGCCACAACATGGGTGAATCTTGAAGACATTATGCTGAATGGATAAGACAGACATAAAAGGACAGACATTGTATGGATGCCCCTATGTTAGCTACCTGCAGTAGTCGAATTCATGAAGACAGAAAATAGAATCATGGTCATCAGAGGCTGGGGAGAGGAGGAATGGGGAGTTAGTGTTTCATGAGTCACACTTCAGTGTAGGAAGAAGAAAAAGTTCTGGAAATGGATGGTGGTGATGGTTGCACGATGGTGTGAATGTACTTAATGCCACTGAAGTGGATACCTGATCGGGTTAAAATGGTAAATCTTAGGCATATTTTACCACAAGAAAAAACAAATCAAAGACCTAAATGTAAGAGCTAATTTTATGAAAGTATTGGAAGAAAACATAGGAGTAAATCTTCATGACCTTGGACTTGACGATGGGTCCCTAGATATGACACCAAAAGCACAAGCAACAAAAGAAAAAGTAGACAATTAGACTTCATCAAAATTTAAAATTTGTGTGCTTCAAAGGACACTATCAAGAAAATGAAGAGACAACCCACAGAATGGAAGAATCCATTTGCAAATCATCTATCTGACAGGGGACTTGACTGCAAAATATATAAAGAACTCTTACAGCTTAATAATAAAAAGACAAATAGCCCAGTAAAAAATGGGTAAAGCATCTGAAAAGACATTTCTCCATAGAAGTGTATAAATGGCCAATAGATACATGAAAAGATGCTTGGTCATTGGTCATCGGGGACCATGCAAATTAAAACAGACTCAAGTCACTTCACACCCCACTACGATAGCTGTGATCAAAAAGTTGGGTAATAACAAGTGTTTGCAAGGATGTAGAGAATTTGAAACCCTCATATACTGCTGGTGGGGATGTAAAATGGCGCAGCCACTATGGAAACCAGTTTAACAGTTCCTTACACAGTTAAACAGAGCTACTATGCAACCCAGCTATTCTGTTCATTGGAATGCAGTAAATCCCTTGCATTCATCACATTTTTATGCAAGAAAATAAAAACATATATCCACAGAAAAACTTGTACACAAATATCCGTAATAGTGTTACACATAGTAGCCAAAGAACGGAAATGACCCCAAATGCCCATCAACTGATGAACGAATAAGTAAATGTAGGGTGGCATATCCATACCATGAAATACATTTGGCAATAAAAAGAAATGAACTACTGCTACACGGTACGACGTGGAAGAACCTTGAAAACATGCTAAGTGAAAGGAGCCAACACAAAAGACCACGTGTTCTGATTCCATTTATATGAAATGTCCAGAACAGACAAATCTATATGGAGAGCAACTAGATTTGTGGTTGCTTATGCCAGGGGTGGGGATTTATTTCTCTACCACCTTTGTGAGGGAAAGCTGGTAGATCTTTGTGGACATGGTTTCTGGACTGGGAGAAAAAAAAAATGTTTTTTTAACAGTTCTCCAGCTTGAACCTGCTCTCCAGGGGTGCGCCCTTCTCCCAACTCAAGCTGCTTCCTGAACTCTTTCCCACACTCAGCTTTCTCTTCCTTCACCTGCAGGAGTTTGAAGACAGCAGGAGTTTGAAGTCTCCCGCGGTAGCTTCCTCCCACCTGCCAGCTTGGGCTTGGGCCCTTAGGCAAGCTGCCCCTTTAAGAGCACCCCCCCCCCCAGCTCCTCCCTCAGGCCTGTGACCGGATTTCCCCATCAGGGCCCCTCCCTTTAAAGCCACGGCTCCATCTTTCTGACTGGCTGTGTACAGAGACCCAAGTACCCACCGCCGAGGGGGCCCTGGGTGCTGAGAGTCTGCGCAAGTGGGCTATGACAGGTGCACGTGGGACATGGAACCACTTCCCCGGGGCTTAGGAGGGGCCCGGAGTGGGGACAGGGTGGATCCTGGGATGCAGCAGAGCCACCCAGGAGTGGGCAGGACATGTCACTGAGCAGCCGCTGTGTGCCAGACACTGTGTCAAACCCCGTCTATATCTTCTGCGAAGCTGTTATTATTCCCATTTTACAGACAGGGGAACGGAGCCCAGAGCAGCTGGCTGACTTACCCAGGGCCCTACGGCTAACCAAGTGTCAGAGCCAGGGTCCGACCTCAGGTCAGTGTGACTCCAAGGCCTTGATGTTGTCTCCTCTGCATCACCTGCCTGACGGGTCCTGGCTTCTTCCCAGACTTCCTTTTTCCTGGGTTTCTTGTGCGGTAGAGTGGGCTTAAGGCGAGGGAGAAATGGGTTATCCTCTCCTCCCCCCCAGGACCAGAACTTGGGTCCCTTCCTCCTCCCAGGAGCTGCTTGGAGATGCTGCTGCTGCTGCTGTTCCTTCTCTTGCTGCTGCTGCTGCCACTGCTGGCCGTGCTCTGGCAGCGGCAGCCCCAAGATGCCAGGCTGTCCTGGCTTGCTGGTCTCCAGCATCGTGTGGCAGCAGGGACCCTGTGCTGGGCAGCCGCCTGGCAGCAGCGGAGACTAGAACAGAGTACACTGCACGCGGGCCAGAGCCAGCAGCAGGCCCTGAAGTGGTGTCTGCAGGGAGCCCAGGGGCCCCGCGGTCCCCTCAGGGGGAACACAGGTGTGTTTCCAAGGGGCTGGGGAGGTGGCCCCAAACAGATAGAAACCCCACAGGATAGTCAGATTTCAGAACCCAAGGATTCCCTCTCACCTTCTACCGCCAGCACAGAGGGGCCCAACGCAAAGACCCTACCCAGGCTCAGGATTGTTCAAGATGAATTTTCCATTCCTGGGCCCCAGTAGCCCCGCTCAGCCTAAGCCTATGCTGGGTTCCTTATTAAGGGTCTCACCCATCTTGCCTGAAACTCTTGGGAAACTGTGGCTTCAGGACGAGTTTATGATGTCTTTGGGGCTACAGATATAAGCACCTTCCGGAACCATCTCCCACTGACCAAGGCCAGCCAGGCCCAGGAGGAAGAACATGAGGGGCAGCTCTCGCCTCCTACCTCAACCCAGTACTACGGGGAGGCCTCTCTGCAGGTAAACTGAGAAGGCTGGAGCCTAGCCCCATTAGAGACCCCTACTTGCAGCCAAACCCTCCCAGTAGGGTGGGCAAAGAACCCCCAAACTGGGGGCTCAGGGACTGGCTCAGGCCCAGGGCCAACACCCTCTTCTTGTCTCCCTCCAGGCCACCTTGCTGGGTCTGGCAGCCCTAAACAAGGCCTATCCAGAAGTGCTGGCTCCGGGAGGCACCGCCTGTGTGACCCCTACGTCCCCCTGGCCCTGCCCTCTCCCCTGGCCTTGGCGTGCCTTGGGCCAGGTTAGCGCCCCTGGAGCCAAGCGCCCTGGGGCCCTGCTGCTGAAGGCACTGAGGTCCCCAGGGCTGCGGGCACTGGAAGGTGGGACGGCAGCCGAACTCCTGGACGTCTTTGTGGGCCTGGAGGCGGATGGCGAAGAGCTAGCTGAGACAATAGCTGCCGGGAACCCAGGGGTGCCTCTCCCCAGACGGGCAGCTGAGTTGCGGGAGGCCCTAGAGCAGGGGCCCCGAGGACTGGCCCGTCGGCTCTGGCCGAAGCTACAGGTGGTGGTGACTCTGGACGCAGGAGGCCAGGCCGAGGCTGTGGCTGCCCTGGAGGCATTGTGGTGCCAAGGGCTAGCCTTCTTCTCCCCGGCTTACTCTGCCTCTGGAGGTCAGCAGGACTCAAGGCTAGTGAGCTGGGGCAGGGGGCAGAGGTCACACGGCTAGCTGCCAAACACTGAGCCCTACCTAATCATTTAATCCCCCCAACACCAACAGCTCCGTTATACACATGCAGAAACTGAGGCTCATAGAGGTTAAGAGACTTGCACAAATTCACACGGCGCCAGCATTTGGCGCCAGGTCTGCCACCCCCCGAACCACCGCCTCCTCCCAACTGGGGCCTCAGAGGTGGCACACTGAGCCTGGGGGAGCCAGGAAGGAGGGGTGGGAGGGCAGCAGTGGGAACAGCTGCTCAGAGAACTGGGGCCTGGGGGCCCGGGGGAGGGGCTACTGCCTAGCAGAAAGCAAGGGCACCGGCCACTGAAGGGCTGCTTGCTCCCCACAGGGGTGGTGGGCCTGAACCTGTGGCCAGAGCAGCCCCGCGGGCTCTACCTTCTGCCCCCTGGAGCTCCTTTTATTGAGCTGCTCCCAGTCAACAAAGGAGCCCAGGAAGAGGCTGCCTCTACCGTCCTGCTGGCCGAGGCCCAGAAGGGCAAGGAGTATGAGCTGGTGCTGACCGACCACATCAGCCTTACCAGGTGATCGCCTGCCCACCCCTCTGGGACCCTATCGAAGGCCAGGGATATGAGCGAATGGGCCCCTGGGGCTGACCTCGCCCCCCACTCCTCCACCTGTCAGGTGCTGCCTGGGTGATGTGGTACAGGTGGTTGGTGCCTACAATCGGTGTCCAGTCGTCAGGTTCGTCTGCAGGTACGTGACCCCCTGGGGAGCTGAGGGGCCGTCCTTGTGCCCTAGGCTCCTCTGTCTCCTTCCTCCTCCCCAGGCTGGGCCAGGCCCTGAGTGTGAGAGGAGAAGACATTCGAGAGGATGTGTTCTCTGAGGCCCTGGGCCGGGCTGTCGGGCAGTGGCCAGGGGCGAAACTGTTAGACCACAGCTGTGTGGAGAGCAGCATTCTGGGTAAGCTTCTCCATCAGCTCCTGCCCCCCATTCTTGAGTTGGCTGCCCCCCATGCCATTCCATGCGGATGGAAGAACTTTAGAAAAGAGGTCAGAAGACTTGGCCTCTTTGGTTGCTCCTAACACAAGTCCTAGCTCACTCAGGTCTAACTCCCATCCCTCCTGCTGCAGTCTCTCCCCCTTTCCCTTCCCGGCCTGCTTCATATTTACGATTTGGTTTTGGGTTCCTCTCCATTTACCCTCCTCTCTACCAAGGGATCCCTCTTCTCCCATGAACGTCAGAGTAAGGTGGAACAGGTAGGAGCACCGGCATTGGCGTTGGGAGCTGCCCTGTTGACAAAAGTGTGTGAACATGGGGGTTTGTCTGCAGATTCCTCCGAGGGCTCGGCTCCCCACTATGAGGTGTTTGTGGCGCTGAGGGGCCTGAGAAACCTGTCAGAGGAAAATCGAGACAAGGTAAACAAGACAGGGATAGGACAGGACGGGACTGCGTGTCTCCTTTACCCTGCATGACTCCAGGTGCCCTGGGCGCAGTGGAGTGATGGGGAGGAGGGGGGCGGGGAGGAGAGCTTCCCTGAGGCTCTGGGAAGGGAGAGATGAATTCCCACAGACACATATGGACACATGAAACACCTACCACACATACCCTGGGCACCATCAGGCATCCCTCATCCACATGCCACACAGCTACACACCAGCCTCACTCAGGCCGTTCTGTTTCCAGCTTGACCACTGCCTTCAGGAAGTCTCTCCCCGCTACAAGTCCTTGCGGTTCTGGGGCAGCGTGGGCCCTGCCAGAGTCCACCTGGTGGGGCAAGGGGCCTTCAGAGAACTCCGGGTGGCCCTTGCAGCCTGCCCTTCGTCCCCCTATCCTCCTGAGATGCCCCGGGTCCTGAGGCACAGGCACCTGGCCCAGTGTCTGCAGAAAAGGGTGGTGTCCTGAGCTGAGAGGCCTGCCTACTGCCCCATCCCCCTCATAGGCCACTTGGTACATTCCTCTGTGGCCTCTCTGGATGGGAAGTCTTGGCCAGGGTCTTCAACTCTGTGTCATGGGACAGTTGCTCATCAGAACCCCAGGCCTGAGGGAGGTCTAAGCTGTTCAGCCCGTTCTGAGGAGCCCACGTCAACTGGCCCCTGCAGTGCCCTCCCTGAAGTCCCGTGGCGCCCTCTGTGGGACACTGCTAGAGTTCCCACATACTGCCGATGTCTCCTGTGTCTCCAGGCCCAGTCACTGGGCAGGCTGGACGTGTTAACCGTTAATGTTCCCCAGGAGCAACCCTCAGTCAATGAGAGACAGAAGTCAGAGAAAGAGACCTCAGCGTCACTGTCCCTGAGTACAATTCTCAAGTGTCTTCTGCACCGGTTGCCCGTAGTGGTAACCCTCTGATTAACACAATTCTTACTGGTTTTCCTTCCACCCTGCCCATCCCCATGTTTTCATGTGCTTTGTAGGATTACCTCCCAAATAAACCACTTGCACCCAGATTCTGGACTCAGGGTCTGCTTATGGCGAAACTGTAGTAGTCTCATTCATCCTGCTCTTGCTGCAGGCTGGCTTCCCCCACCTTCAGCTCTGGACACCAAGGCTTTCCCCCCACGCTCCACTCCAGGTTGGGGTAGGTCCTGGGGACCCCTACCATGGCCTAGGTCAACCCAGAAGACCCAGAACCCACTCCTCCTCCCTCTCTCCACTCCAAGCTTACTGTAAATGGGGAAGGACTGCTCCTCAACTTAGCTGGCTTAGCACAGGTGCCTGTCTGGCCCAATACCCACAAATCACCTCCATGGGCAGGGGCTATACTACAAGTCAGGAAGTATCACAACAGGAAGCAATCTCAGAGACCATTTGGGTCAACTGCCCATCTTAGCAGTGGGGAAACTGAGGCTTCCTGAGGCTGTGAGGCTTGCCCAAGGCCCCACAAGCTCCTCTTAAGTAACACAGTCCCTGTTCCTGATCAGTTGCCAAGTCACCAGTTCTACCTCTGAATTACTGCTGGATCCCATGCCACATCCAGGCCACCCAACCCCCCATCAACCCCACAACTTCTTCCTGCTAAAACTCTCCTGTGTCTCCACAGTGGCCACAGGATTCAGACCAATCAGCTTAGCCTGCAAGACCCTTTGACCCACCCTGGCCCTCACTTACCTGTCCAGCCACCTCTCCCCTGAGAAGGAAGCCACAGCTATGATGACCACACCCTACTATCCTGCATGAGCTAAGCACTGTCACCTCCAGGTCTCTGCTCAAGCTGTGCCTTCTGTGGAATGCCTCCTCCCCAATCTTAGCTGATGGAAATCTACTTGGCATGCAAGGCCTTTTTGGGGTCCTTTCTCCCACGAAGCTATAATTATGCTAGGTTGCCTCCCCACCTGGACTTTGGAGCTCCTGGAAAATTGGGCCATGTCTGATGCACACTGTCCCTCCAGTGCTATGCAGGGCCTGGCTGAGAGCAGGTGCATAACGGACATGCCCTGAATAAAAGAGACTCTGGCTTGGAGATGGAGCGGTCCTCCCCGCCCCGGGTCGTTCACTCTCTCCTATGGTGGTATTGGGACTCCATCCCCTACTCCAGGCCACCTGAACAGGAGGGAAACTGGGCAGGTCCAAGAACAACACCAGGTTTGGCTGTTTCCTCCCCCTACCCAGGTTGAGTTTCCAAGCTTTTCCCCCTTGGAGGTTCGTAGAAGGGGCAGAGGGAAGGAGAGAACTGGGGGAAGGGAGAGGTGTAAGAAGACTTTTCCATTAAGGAAGAGGGCCATGGAGCCTGACAGACCCCAGGGACAGCAACAAGGAGCTAGGCCTGCAGCCTAGCTGCCCTCCCCCCACCCCATATACCATGTGGAGAGTGGGTCTCACAGCTGCCTTCTCTCCTGCCCTAATTAGCAGTTGCCCCCCCCACCCGCCCCAAACACACATGCATTGTCCCAGGCCAGGGCCCCAGCCAGGGCCTCTTTTGTGCTCCCAGATTCCTGGGTGCAAGGTGGCCTCATTAATGCCCGGAGACCGCCCCATCTCCAGGGAGCAGGCAGACAGACAAGGGGGGGACCCTGGGCACAGTGATCGAACTCCCGCTTCTGAGAGCCTTGGCGGCCATTCTTTGGGCCCAACCTGGAGACGGCTGCCCTGTGGGAGGCTAATCTTAGACTTGCCTTTGTCTGGCCCCAGAGCAGACGCAAGTACCCGTCTGTCCTGCACCACCTCAGAGCACTATAAACCCCAGGCCCTTGATCAGTGGTCACAGTCAACGGCCTCGAAGTTCCTGGCTATTTGGACCACTGCAGACAACACCTTTCTTGGCTACCCCACTCTGAGCGCCAGACGCCATGAACCCTCCCTCTACAAAGGTAAAGATACCTGGGGATGGAGGGGTAACTCATCATCCCAGGGGGGCAATGAGACTGCTTGCTCAGGGGGCTGGAAAGAAGTCTGAGATGTCTCTACTCTTGGTCTTTTCCCGGGGGGGGGGGGGTGCTCTGAGGCAGGGGACTGGGTGGGGCCTTGGAGGAGGGTCGGCCTCTGCTAGCATGGGACTGTGCCCAGCTCCTGAGAGCTCATGTATCAGGTGCTGTTTGCAGTCTCTCATGTCCTCCTCCTGGCAGCCTGCACTATAGGAATTACTTAACCCGTTTACAAGTGAGGAAGTTGTGCCCCTAAGAGGGTAGGAAACTGGTGCAGAAGCCACAGAATACAGTTTCCCCTGTGAGGGAGCAGGCAGACAAGACAACCTGGATCCTGCCGGTCCTTGACTGCACCCCAGTCCTTGGTTTGCCCATGTTGGGACTATACTGGGTCTGTTTCCCTGAGTGAACAAACTTCCGGTGCAGACTCACACACCCTGTTTTCAGGTGGAGTGGTAAGCGCTCTAATGGGGGTAACGAGAGACTTAAGGGTACCCAGAAAAGAGGGAATCACTCTGCCCAGGAGTCTCAAAGGGCTTCCTGGAGGAGATGGTGTGCTGGGGCTTGAGAGATGAGTAGGTAAAAGAGCCAGAGAGGAGCCCTCCAATACCGTCTTGCAGACAGAGGCCGGGAAACTAGGGGACGCAGAGTGTTAGGACCGCAGGAGGGAGGGGGCGCAGAACCAACTGGGCGGGGCCTGGGCCTGGGGGCTGAAGGTGGGCGCGGCGGGAAACCCTCCGCCCCCCCGCCCTCCCCCCACCCCAGCGCCTGGCCTCGCGTCTCCCTAGGTCCCCTGGGCCGCCGTGACGCTGCTGCTGCTGCTTTTGCTACCGCCCGCGCTCCTGTCGCCGGGAGCGGCAGCGCAGCCCCTGCCCGACTGTTGCCGCCAGAAGACGTGCTCCTGCCGCCTCTACGAGCTGCTGCACGGCGCGGGCAACCACGCGGCCGGCATCCTCACGCTGGGCAAGCGGCGGCCGGGACCCCCTGGCCTCCAGGGCCGGCTGCAGCGCCTCCTGCAGGCCAGCGGCAACCACGCAGCCGGCATCCTGACCATGGGCCGCCGCGCAGGCGCAGAGCCAGCGCCGCGCCCCTGCCCCGGGCGTAGATGTCCCGCCCTGGCCGCTCCCTCTGCGGCGCCTGGGGGACGGTCTGGAGTCTGAGCCGTTGCTCTGGCCGGGTTCTGGCCCTGCCCTCTCCTCGCTGCCCGCCGGGTGTCAGCCCTCAGAAAAAGGGCAATAAAGACGAGTCTCTGTTAGTGAAGCTGGTCTCTGTTCCTTTGCTGTCGCATCCCGTCCTGCAGGGGGCGTGAGAGTCTGTAAAGAGCCCGAGGGCCTGGCAGCCCGGCCCTGGAGCACCTCAGCTCTGGCTGGTAGAACACAAAACACAGAGCAAGGAACTGTGCTAGGCCCAGTGGTACGGAGAGAAACGCACGTGTGCACGCTTGGAGGGGGAAAAGGGGGGGGGGGGGGCAGACTCATCTCTCAATGCTCTCTCCTCGTCATTCTGTATCTCGACCTTTACAGGCAGACAGGGATGGGAGGTAGCTAGGAATGTTGCACAGAGGAGCGGAGTCTGGCTGGAAAGGGAGAGGAGCCAAGCTTGCCCAAAAGACCGAGAATTTGAGATTCAACATGAATTTTCCCGAGTGGCTGCAGCACGGGGTTGACGGTGTGGGGCGCGGGGAGACGCTGGAGGGGAGGCTCTTCGGTTCCTGCAGCCTGGACTGTGAAGGCTTTATACTTCATTCTGTAGGTACCTGGGAGTCAGGAGTTCTTAATCAGAAATGGGGCAAGATTTTCCTGCAACTTTAGCCGAATGCACCCCCCCACCCCCAATTCATATGTTGAAGTCCTAACCCCAGCACTTCATAATATGACCTTATATAGAAACAGTAGATATAATTAAGATGAGGTCATACTGGAGTAGAGTGGACCTCTAATCCAATGTGACCAGTGTCCTCATAAAAAGGGGGAATGTGGACTTACAGAAACACACACAGGGGGAACCCATGTGAACATGAAGACAGAGGTGGAGTGATGTATCTACAAGCCAAGGAACACCAAAGATTGTCAGCAACCCACCAGAAGCTAGAAGAGAGGAATGGAACAGATTCTCCCTCACAGCCTTCAGAAGGAACCAGCCCTGCCTTCTCTTGATCTTGGACTTCTAGCCTCCAGAACTGAGACATACATTTCTGTTGTTTAAGCCAGTTGGTGGTACTTTGCTATAGTAGCCCTAGGAAACTAATATAACATCCAGAAGTAGAGACACAGAAGGATGTGGGACTTTTAAGCAATCTAACATTCCAGATAATGCCCAGGTCACACTTGGGGATGAGGAGTACTGGTGAGGGCCTGAGATGACCACCAGCCTATCTTCCCATTCTCACTGGCTTTAGCTGCTTTGTTCTGGAAAGCAGCCACCCTAAGCCACCACCCTCAGCTGCCCCCCACACCCCCGCCTGGTGATTTTCTGCTTTGGTAGTGAAAAAGTCCGATGTCTGGTCTCACCTGGGTCCTTCTTGCTGCTGCACTGGTTCCCTCTTGGAGAAGATGGAGCTCAAAGACCACCAATACACCTTTAAAGATTTGCAAACTGACTCTGCCTAACTTGAAACTATCTTTCTCAGCCCCGAACTTGCCTCCAGCCTCTCTTCCACTTGAATGGCAGCCGAGAGAAGGAAGGTTAAATCAAGACTACAGGAAGAGAGAGACAATTGCTCTCCAGCACACTTATTGTGTACCAAAAACATGCATTATGCTATTAAATTCTCACGACCGCATGAGGTGAAAATTATTAGCTCAATTTTACAGATAAGGAAAGGGAGGCTTGACGAGGCTAAATCACACAATCAGTGAGTAGCAAAGCTGGGATTCTACCCCATGGACTCCAAAGCTCTTTTCATCCACCAGGCTGCACTCAGAGACAGAGCTCGCCAAGGTTCCCTACCAAACTGGGGCGCGAGTGAGGGTTAAGCTATTCTAGAAGTTCATTTCCAGCCGTCCCGTCGACCCACCACCGGCCCAACGAATCTCTTTAACCTTGCTATCACACTTTGGAGCGCAGGGAACTGAAATATCCCAATTCCAGCAGGCGGCACTGTGAACCAAACACCATCCGCAGCGTGGGCGGCGCGCGGGGAAACCCGTAGGGCGGAGCCACAAGGAGTCGCCTGGGAACCACGCGTGGGGGCGTGGTCACCCCGGAAGGGGGAGTGTCTGCCAACCAAGCCCCGCCCCACCTCCGTGGTCTCTGCTCCAGGTGGGCGTGTCCCGAAATCTCTCTGGGAGAGACACGCGTGGGCCGCTCCCCCCTGGGAGGAGCAACGCGGAGAAGGGTGAGGGTGTCGCTGGCGGCCCCTCCCCGTACCGGCCACGTGGCGGGTGCGGGCCGAGCCCGGGGGAAAGAACTTGGCCCGTGGGGAGGTGGGGGGACAGAGGCGGCGCCAAGCCTAGCCGAGAGCTGCAAGGTTCGGAACCGAGAGGCAGCGGCGGCGGCGGCGCTGAGAGGAGGGGAGGAGGCAGGCGGGCGCATGGGGCGCCCCGGCTCCGCCGGCAGCGCGCCCCCTCCGGCCCCGCCGCGCTGAACGCCCCCCAGCGCCGCGCCTCGAACCCCCGCCCCGAGGCCATGCCGGTCATGAAGGGGTTGCTGGCCCCGCAAAACACCTTTCTGGACACCATCGCCACCCGCTTCGACGGCACTCGTGAGTGGGGCGAGGCTGGGGCTGGGTGTTGGAGCTGGGGTCAAGTCGGCTTCGGCGCCGGCGCCGGGTCTCCTGGATATGGTGACACCCGAGGCGGGGAGAGTGGACTTGACGGTCTAGGAACTCCCGAAGTCGCCGGGAAAGGAACAGGACTGGCAGTGCCCTGTGAGGGGAGGCGAGGAAAGGGCCAAGAGTGCAGGGGGCTAAGACTGGGAGTGTGACTGAGTCAGGAAATGCTCTTTGTGCCGCAAAACGAAGGAGGGGGCCGTGGGAGCCTCCCGCTGCGGGGCAGAGCTCTGCTGGGGACGTATGGGGGGTATCCGAGACGCAGAGGTGGGACGAAGCGGTCAGGCGCTCTGGAGTCTACTTCCAGAAGGCTCCAGCATCTCCTTCCCCAGGAAAAAAAAAAAGAAAAAGAAAAAAGAAAGAGAAAAGATCAGACTTAGGCAGCACCTTGCTTGGATTAAGGTCACGCGCCCCCAAATCTTGGCGCGTCTGCATCTGAGGGAGGTGAGGCAGGAGGAGGGGGTGGTCCGTGTGACGGAGGGAACTCTCTGCTCACCCACCCCCAGCTTGGATTCCAGGTTCAGCACCTTGGACAGCCACATTCCTCCTTCTCTGCCACTTCTCCCGCCTTTCCCTTTTCCTACTTTGGAGCTGAGAGATCTCCCCCTGCCCCCTTGGGGTACCCTAGCCAGTATCTGGAAGGTAGGGGGAGCGGTACCCGCGGGCGGAAACCGAGCCGCCGGGGCCTTAGCCGCCTCCCCACTCTCCCCCCACAGACACCTCCCTTGTTTCCATAGCTCCCATCACCCGGGCAACGGGCCCTGGGATGGAAGAGGGAGGCTGCTGCCCAGGGCCCAAAGCCTCCCAGGCACCTTCAGCCCCCATCAGCCACTCCACCCCCAGACAGTCACCCCTCTTAGCTCCCAGTACTGGTTGTGTCTCAGGCCCCTTCCCTCAGTGGAGACTCTGCCCCTGGATGGCCCACAGAGCCCCTCTTCGACCTCCACCCATTGGAGCCATAGGGAGCCAGCTCACGTTCTGCTGCTGGGGTTGCTGGACTAAACTTCAGCGCCCAATCCTGTCAGACTTTGAGCACTGGGACAGACCCCCTGAAATTACCTAAAGAGATGCTAAAAAGAGGACCTTTCCTGGAAGGCAGAGAATGAGGACACTACTCATCACTGTCTCTCTCCCCCAACAAAGGAGATTTGTGAGTTTGGATAATCTCCATCTTTTGGTTTCCTATCAATACAATGGGTGTGATATCACCAGAATCTCTGCCCTGTCCACTCTCTAATAGGATGACAGGGTAGCAGCTATGCATGTGTCTTGCAGGCTGTGGGAATGCGGCGGGCAGTGGGGGTTGGGGTGTGTGTGGGGGTATTGTCGTACCTTGTCAGTGTAGCACTTAGTGAATGCTAGGATCTGTTTTCCTCAGGTAACTCATATAACTCTCACGACAACCATGTGAACAAGATATATTATCCCCCACTTTGCAGATACGAAAGCTGAGGCACAGAAGAGAGTTCATTAACTTGTCCAAGGTTACGGTTGGAAAGCGGCAGGGGTGTGGTGCTGGAGCCCATGCTCTTACTACTATAGGTCCTCTGTATAAGCTCACCAGCCTGAATGCAGGCAGAAGGACTGCATGACCTTCTCCAACCCCCCAGTGATCCCTGTGCCGGTTCCGGGCCACCCTTACGTCCTTGTCCTTTTGTTCTATCTCTTCGCACTCTCATTTCAGAATATCCCAGAGGGGACCCAGGAATCAAATGAAGCCTGGGAAGCTTCTGGCTCTGACTTCTGACCACAGCCTGGGGGAGGTACTTACCCACCTTGAAGCTAAGCTCCCCTCCTGGCCTTGACCTAACCTTGACCTCTTCTTCCCACAGACAGCAACTTCCTGCTGGCCAACGCACAGGGCCCACGGGGCTTTCCCATTGTGTACTGCTCTGACGGATTCTGTGAGCTCACAGGCTACGGCCGTACCGAGGTCATGCAGAAAACCTGCAGCTGCCGCTTCCTCTATGGTCCGGAGACCAGCGAGCCAGCACTGCAGAGGCTGCACAAGGCCCTGGAGGGCCATCAGGAGCACCGGGCTGAAATCTGCTTCTATCGAAAGGATGGTAAGGAGGCCTGGCCTGCCCTGCAGCCCCGCAGCCCTGCCTAGGTGCCTTACCCAGAATTTGCCTGGCATGGCAGAAATCTGGGTGCTGGTCCGCCCACTGCCACAGGCTGACTAGGTGACGCCAAGTACATCCCTGATCCTCTCGAGGACTTTGTTCTCCCATCTGGAAGGGAAGGAGTCAGCTAACATAATCTCTGGGGTTCTTTCCAGATCTAAACCTTTGCCAAGCCCTTTGACTATGCTCAGGAACCATGGGAGGTTAAGGGGAAAGGGGTGCCATGGACTGCTCACCCTCCCATTCCACCTCTCCACATCTATAGGCTCAGCCTTTTGGTGCCTCTTGGACATGATGCCCATCAAGAATGAGATGGGAGAGGTCGTGCTTTTCCTCTTTTCCTTCAAGGACATCACTCAGAGTGGAGGCCCAGGACTTGGCCCCTCAGGAGGCCATGGTGACAGTAATCATGGTAACTGCAGGCCTGGGGAGGAGGCATTAATGGTCAGAGGTCCTTGCTGAAGGTCACACAAGACCTCTCCCTACCGGGCCTCACGGGATGCGCCCCCATTTATCTTGCACCCTTCTTCCCAACAGAAAACTCGGGCGGTTTTGGTAGGAGGGGAGCCAGCTCAAGACTTCGATCTGCCAGGAGGCAGAGCCGTACTGTCCTACACCGGCTGACTGGCCATTTTGGCCGCCGGGGCCAGGGAGGCATGAAAACCAATAATGTGAGTCCTGTCTGCACCCCAACGTCTCCCAGCTGTGATTCTGAGACAGCCTTGCTACTGTCTCCCCGTCTCCCTGCCTATCTGATCTCCCTCCCGTGGCTTATTCCTCTGTCCACCCGTTGCTCATGTATGACTCTCTGCTGTGTCCCATCATGTCCCCTCACATCTTCCAACCCCATTTCCCTTGCTTCCTTCTGATTGACGTTACTCTACTATGATGATGTCATAAGGGCAGGGATCTAGCAGCAATTACATCACCTACCTCTGGATGATAGAGTTACCTATGCGGGGGAGGAGTGAAATCACAAGCTGTGGTCCTAGGGAGAGAGCCCCCAGTGGGGTCCTGCTGTCTAGCCCTAGGACCTTGATAAAGCCTTGGGATCAATTGTCCAGCCCTCTGAGTTGTTTTGAGGGCTACAGGGAATGGGGTGTGCCGTGCCAGCCTCCCCTCATCTCTGGGATATCCCCGTCCCCCACAGGGCCCCCAAATACCAAGAGAAACTTAAGGGAGATGTTAGTGACCCCTCAGCTAAGGCATGTGCCTGATTTGTCATAATCTCCCTCTCAAGTAGGGGGAAGGCCCATCCCCTCTCAAAACGTGATTGATCAACAGGGGGCCTGAGCAGTTGCTTGGCAGAGGTAGGAAGTGTTAGGTGACAGCCCCTGACCCTCTCCCCTGCACCTTCTATCTCCTGTCGTGGTCATGCCTGCAGCACCCACTCCCCCCTTCCCCATCCGCTGCCTCTCCCTTCCCCAAGCCTCGGCTCCTCTTTCCCTTAAATGTCCCCAACCGCCACCCCTCTCCCCCTAGAACGTGTTTGAGCCAAAGCCATCAGTGCCCGAGTACAAGGTGGCCTCCGTGGGGGGGTCCCGCTGCCTCCTCCTCCACTACAGCGTCCCCAAGGCCGTGTGGGACGGCCTCATCCTCCTCGCCACCTTCTACGTTGCGGTCACCGTTCCCTACAATGTCTGCTTCTTGGGCGATGATGACACCCCCATCACTTCCCGACACACCCTTGTCAGCGACATCGCCGTGGAGATGCTCTTCATCCTGGGTTAGACCTTCTGCCCCACATACCCTGGTGGGTGGGCTGGAGGGCCCCACTCCTCCAACCTTTGCTCGATCCTGGGCCTGCAGTACCCAGGCATTCAGAGCCCAACCATTTCTGGGTCTTTAAGTCCTAATGGTCCATGTGCCCTGACCTCTGACCCCTTCAGCCTTCAACCTTTAGACCACTCCTCCCTGGAGACCAGCCAGAAGCCCGAGCTCTCTTCCTCTTCCCTGCCCCCACCTCCATTCTGGGCCTCAGGCTTGTTCCCAGCTTACTCATTTCCTTGGCCCCTCGGCCTGAGTTTCTGGGCACAAAGCCCCCTAGTAACCAACAGCCTCTTGCACCCCCAGATATCATCCTGAACTTCCGCACCACCTATGTGTCCCAGTCCGGCCAGGTGGTCTCTGCTCCTCGTTCCATCGGTCTTCACTACCTGGCCACCTGGTTCTTTGTTGACCTTATTGCTGCTCTGCCTTTTGACCTGCTTTATGTCTTCAACATCACCGTGGTGAGTGACCCCCAGGCCACCCTGCAGCCCAGCCTCCCAAATTAGCCCAGCATCTCCTATGAAGGCACCGACCCCAACTCAGACTCAGTCCTTCCCATCCATCCATCTGCATGTAGTTGTCAGGCACCTGCCGTGGGCTGCTCAGAAGGAGCTGGGAGGGTCTGCGCTCTCGGGGAGCTCAGCTCACAATCACTGAGGGAAGCTGAGACAAATGAAAAGCTAACTAGGGCTACCAAGGCGGCATTGGTCTGATGCCAAATGAGTGGTACTTTTCACATTTTTATTTAACAAACAACCGATGAGCATTTAGCTGTCTGCAAAGCACTGTGTGGAGCATGGTCACGGTGGGGAAAAGGGACAAGGATTCAGCCTCCAGGCAGCTAAGCTGGTGAGGGGGCAGGACTGGTGGAGGGGACAGCAGGAACAGAAGAGGTGAATGGAGAGGAAGATGGGGCCCAGGTGTTGCTGGCAGCTGGGCAGGAGCTAGCCGACCTTGGAGTTCCAGGCAGGAAAGTGGGCGTGCGTACAAATGATCTGAAATCTAGCCAGCACCTGGGAGGCCAAAGCACTGCAGTTGGAAAAAGGCCAGGGGTGGTCTGGGAAGGATTCCTGCAGGAGA
Source organism: Panthera tigris (assembly GCF_018350195.1). NCBI lineage: Eukaryota > Metazoa > Chordata > Mammalia > Carnivora > Felidae > Panthera > Panthera tigris. The sequence goes on along the minus strand of NC_056673.1, from coordinate 40,479,045 downwards.
CAGAGCAGAGCTAGACCCTTGACAGAGAGCAGGATTTGGCTGGCAGAAGATGGGGAGAGAGCATCTGGGGGGAGCGTTGTAAGCCAAGACAAGGAGGCAGAGGCTGTGGGGTGGATTTGGAGGCAGACAGTGCCAGGTGCTGGGCCCTCTCAGCTCCCCGGGGACTGCCCGGAGGTGCCCTGAGTGGTCAGCTCTGCACCCAGCCAGCAGATAGCAGGTGCTCTCGAGTCCAGGGTGAGGGAGTCCCACCCTGTGTCCCCAGACCCCCTTGGCTGTTGGGTGGGGAGGTGGAGAGCAGTTTCCCTGTGCGCTCCTCTCTCTGCCACACTCAGCTATAGTGGGAAACCACCTACACGCAGCCGGATTTAACTAGCCGCCAACGGGCTGTGGGCCTCTTCTCCTGGCTGGGTACACGTGTGTGCACACTCCCACACACGTGCATGTGTGTATGTCTGCCCTGAGGCTCCGGCCACTCCGAGCAGAGCTCCCCACCCCTCCCTGTGACTGCACTCTCCCATCCCGTGCCCACCAGGCTGTGTCAGCCAGCCGGACAGCTGTCCTGGGGAGAGCTACAGAGAATCCCCTGTCTCTCCTCCCAGGCAGTCCCCCTCCTCTGATACCTTAAGGAGCATCTTACATTTACTAAGTCCTTTCGCCCACATCATCACATAGGAGCCTCACAGTAACCCTTCAGGGCAGATTCTCTTTTTCAGAGGTAGATGCAAAGGCTCAGAGAGGTTAAGTGACTTGCCGCAGGTCACACAGCTAGCAGCGGCAGGCAGGAGATTGGAACCAGGCCTCCAGACTCCTAGTCTATGCCTCTTTCTAACGTACCACCCCGGTTCTCAGGAACCCCATGCACCCAACTCGATGATGTGGCAGAAGGCGGGAGGAGGAGCAGTGTGGGGCTGGAGGGAGACAGAGCAAAGATAGAGGATGAGTAGGCACTGGCAGAGCTGTGGACTTGAAGGAGCCAGGCCTGGGACACTCTGGTCCAAGGAGAAGGAGAGGAGGGCCCCAAGGGAGTGGGGCTCAGAGGCAGGTGACTAGGAGAAGCTCTGAAGGACTCAAGTTTGGAAGCAGAAGCTCTGGGAGCTGGAGGCAGGCGTTAAGCCCTGGAGACGGTCCATGTGGAGGAAGCAGGGCCACCTCCTTTCCAGCTCCTTCACCTAAAATTAGAGAAAAGGACAGGAGGTGGCTCAGGAGCCGTGCCGGGCCAGGGCTGTGGGGGATGCTGTCGGAGGCTTCTGAGAGGGCCTTCATACCAAGTTCCCCCGGCGCTGCCCCAGAGCCCCCAGCCCTAGCTTCCAAGCTGCCCCCTCCCAGAGTAGTGAGAGGATAAGTTTCCGTACCTGCTCCTCGTCTCCAAGCTTTGGAGGGCTAATTGAAGCACTGGTGACCACAATGACAACAGTCGTGGTGGTAATATTAGCTAACACAGGATGCTTACGAGGTGCCGCCAGCTCCATAACCCCCACCTAAGCCCCACAATGGCTAAGACCTTGAAACCCAGGCTCCTTCACTTTCTGCTCTCCTTGCCCCAGCACTTCGGTATGCGCCTCTCATCAGCAGCTCACCCACCATGGCCGTGGCCCCTAACCTCCCCCTGTCCCCAAGCCTCTTGCCTGTTCGCGCCTTACCTTGCTACTCTGTGGGTTGAGGACGGCTCCCATCACAACTGCTGTCATCGCCAACAACCAGCTCTTGTCCGCAGCTGGTTGTGCCCAAGACTTTGAGGGCTTCAAGCAGGGGCCAGAGATCATTGTGTCTGTTCCCCTGCCTCTGAGCCTTAGTTTACTCATCTGCAAACTGGAACAATGATGATAACTGAACTGAAGGCATGAGTGTGTCATGAGGATCGTAAGTGCTTAGCCCAGAGCCTGACACACATATAGTAAGTACTTACATAAGTAAGCAAGTACACATAGTAAGTGTTAGCCTTTATTGGTTTTAGTATTATTCTCTCCTGGCCACATTCCCTGGTCACTTTCTCAGGACAGCAGGGACGGTTTCCCCTGCTGCAGCTTCCCCTGGCTCCAGGGCATCTGGGAGGGGACGCAGGGGCTCCGAGGAGGCGGAGGCGGGCCTGCTCCCAGCCTCCCCCACCACACTCCTGCAGACATCGCTGGTGCACCTTCTGAAGACGGTGCGGCTGCTGCGGCTGCTGCGGCTGCTGCAGAAGCTGGAGCGATACTCACAGTGCAGCGCCGTGGTCCTCACACTACTCATGTCCGTCTTCGCGCTCCTCGCCCACTGGATGGCCTGCATCTGGTACGTCATCGGGCGCCGGGAGATGGAGGCCAATGACCCGCTGCTTTGGGACATCGGTGAGCCACCGACCCCAGGCTTTCGTTGACATCCGTCCACCTGCCCTGTCCACTCAGGCCCCCGGGCTGATGCCTCTTCTGGCACCACACCCACCACCCCACATTCTTCCCTCTGGGTCAGGCACGGGGGTACTGAAGTGAAGACCAGGGGTCTGCCTGGGCAGACCTCACAGCCTAGCAGGGGAGCAAGACCGGTGACAGGCAATCAAAGCAGTACAGGAAACACTCTCATGGTCAGGAGGGTGTTTGGGGCAGAGGTAGTGCTCCTTCTCCCCCCGACCCTTTCAGTGGCTCTCCACTGCCCTCAAAATAAAGTCCACACTCAAAAAAAAAAAAAAAAAAAGTCCCCACTCAATCCACACCCTGCATAGCTCTGCTGCCTTCTCTCTCCCCACTTGGTTTCCCTTTCTTCCCTGTGCCCTGTGCTGCAGCCACGCTGGCCTCCTTCCAGCTCCCCGGGATGCACTGCTTTCTCACAACGGCCTTGAACCTGTTTTCCTCTCGGGAATCTTCTCCCTTTGTCTTCCCTCCCTTCTTCCCCTAAGTGACTTTTCTATTCCTTGCAATCACCACTAAGCTAACTCTCCCTAACTCATTATGGCTCCTAGGACGCCCCGTACTTCCCTTTTCGTAGCTCACTGCCCACCTGTCATTTATTTCATGTGTCTTTCCCCTCCAGACGGTAGGTTCCATCAGGGCAGGGAGAATGGTGGGGTCAAGTGCCAGCACCCTGTACACAGGGGTGCTCAGTAAACTGTTAGAGTGAGGAGGGTCCCCCCAAACATTCAGGAGCTTAGGAAGTTTGCAGCTGTAACCAGTTCACTGTGGGGAGTCCCAGGCCCAGACCACTGGGGACATTTTCTGTCCCTGCGGGTGCAAACCTCCCCTCGCCTCTGTAAATACTTGCCCAAGGTCAAGCGCAGGCAGCTCAGGGAAGGCCAGCTCTCCACTGCCTGGGCCGCCGCTCCTTGCCTCCCTCCACTACCCCCCCCCCCCCAGGCTGGTTGCACGAGCTGGGCAAGCGGCTGGAGGAGCCCTACGTCAATGGCTCGGCGGGCGGCCCGTCGCGGCGCAGTGCCTACATCGCTGCCCTCTACTTCACGCTGAGCAGCCTCACCAGCGTGGGCTTCGGCAACGTGTGCGCCAACACCGACGCGGAGAAGATCTTCTCCATCTGCACCATGCTCATAGGCGGTGAGGCCGGGCCCGCCATGCCCCAGGGTGGCCCCGCTAAGCCCAGCGTGCAGATGGGGAAACAGGCTCAGAGAAGGCAAGATGCCCACCCACGTCCAGACAGTCGTGCATTCATTCATAGCCGTTTCCTCAGCATCTACTACATGCTGGTCCCCGGCGGGGGGGTGGGGGGGTGGGGGGGTGGGGGGGGGCGTGCTGGCCTTCTGCGAAGGGAATGGGAAACCCAAGTTCATGACCTAGCTGGAGGGCAGGAGAGGAACATCAGGTCTGGGTATTCCCTGAGCCAACCCAAGCCCGCTGGCTCTCCTGCCCCTCCCTCCCCAGGCGCCCAGAGCCGTCCACAGGCAGGTTGGGTCCTGGGGTGGGGGTGGAGGCAGGAGGGGTGGCCGTCCCTAACCCGCTGCCGCTGCCGCCGCTGCAGCGCTGATGCACGCCGTGGTGTTCGGGAACGTGACGGCCATCATCCAGCGCATGTACTCGCGCCGTTCACTCTACCACCGCCGCATGAAGGACCTCAAGGACTTCATCCGTGTGCACCGCCTGCCGCGGCCGCTCAAGCAGCGCATGCTCGAGTCCTTCCAGACCACGTGGGCTGTCAACAGCGGCATCGACGCCAACGAGGTAGTGTACCCGGACCCCGGCGCGTGGCGTCAGAGTGGGAGAGGGGTCGCCGTCTCTCTGGGGTTGGGATGGAGACACCTGGGGTCCCGGGAGGCGAAGCCCTGCTCAAAGGGGCACGGCACCGACCCCCATCCACATCCCTTTTCCTTGGCACTAGAACACGGGAGCTGAGAGGGAGCTCAGGCCTTAGCTAATGCCATCCCCCACCCCCACCCCCCTCAGCCAGCCTTTCCTGAGCGCTTGCTTTGGGCCAGCCTCTGTGCGGGACACAGGGAGCTCAGAGATGATGACACTCAGCCCTTGTCCTGAGGGAGACACCAGTTGGGTGAAGGAGGCAGACAGGTAAACAAATAATTACGCAGTGAATAGGACTCTGCTGGAGGGATGGCAGAGCAATTAGGGGACGTTGTGCCTGGGCCTAGGGGAGTCAGGGAAGGCGGCACGGAAGAGGGGACATCGTGAGGGGCAAGAAGGAAATCAGCCTGCTACCAGAGGCCATTCCAGGCAGAAAGAGGAGTAGGAACACAGACCCGGAAATGTTGACACAAAAGAGCAGGGGAGTTCAGGGAACTGAAAGTCAAGTCAGTGAGCCTTCAGGACTGGATGTGTGAGTGCTGTGGAGGGGAGGAGGGAGACCGGAGTGCAAGAGACAGGGCTGGGGAGGCGGGTCAGGCCAGCTCATGGGTGGTCTTGAATTTAGATTGTATTCTGCAAAACTTTTAGGCTGGGAAGTGACCTGAGGATCTAGGAGGTATCTCTGAGAGCCGGAGCCGGAGGACCTGGTGATCGGCTGGTTGCAGGAGAGGAGCTCAGAATGGGCCCCAGGTCCCTGGTTTGGGCAAAGGGGCATGATGGGGGCATCACAGGAGGAAGGTGTGAAAATGAAAGTCCAGGATTAGGCCATGATGAGGGTGTGGTGCCTGTGGGAGATCCAGGTGGAGGCTGTTCCATCGGTAGTTGAAAATATAGGTCTAGACCCATAGGTAGGGCTCCAGGCTCACAGGGAGTAGGGAAGTCATGGAGCTGGCTGCCACGATGCGGGCAGAGTGTGGAAAGTTAGAAGAGGAGCCTGGGGAGGAAATGGGGACAAGAGGGAGAGGTCAGCAAGCCCAAGTGGCCTAGGGGCTCCCTAAGATGAGGATAGAACTATGAACATTGTTTGGCTCCTCAGAGATCATTGGTAATGTTCAAGGTCTTGTGTAACCCTGCGTTTTACAGATGGGGATATTGAGGCCCAGAGAGAGCAAATGGATTGCCCGAGGTTCACAAGGACTTAGGGGCAGAGCTGACTTCTAGTTTCCTGACTCCCGGTTGAAAGCTGACCCACCAGGGCAGATCCTTGTACGGGGTTGAGTAACCAAGGACATGTGTGAGTGACCACCGTGTGTAGTCACAGGCAGTGGACACATAGGAAAAGGCCTAGTCTCTGCTCCTGAACTTGGGTTGAGAGGTCCACACACAAGCAAAATTGAGGTTTGATACACAGAGGTCTTCTTGAAGGTCAAACACAGGTAACTTCAAAGCAAAAGGCAAGTTTTGGAGTCCTCTCCTTGGAGACAGCTCAGCACATTTATAGAACTCAAGTAGCAGCTGCAGGGGGATGGCCAGAATGACCTATGCCCCTTATGCAGTTACTGCGTGACTTCCCAGACGAGCTGAGAGCTGACATCGCTATGCACCTGAATCGGGAGATCCTGCAGCTGCCGCTGTTTGCAGCAGCGAGCAGAGGCTGCCTGCGGGCCCTCTCCCTGCACATCAAGACCTCGTTCTGCGCTCCAGGCGAGTACCTGTTGCGCCGTGGGGACGCCCTGCAGGCACACTACTACGTCTGCTCCGGCTCGCTTGAGGTGCTTCGAGACAACATGGTGCTGGCCATCCTGGGTGAGGATCCCACCACCGCCTACTACCTACCCCAGAACCTGCCCCCAGGGGCATTGGGTGTGGCCAGGGATCTAGGGCCTGGGATACCCCTAGTGGATATGTGGAATTCCTGCTGAGGGGGTCCTCTTTCCTGGTGCCTTCACCTTACTACTTTCCCCTTTTGACCATACCCTCAGATTCTCCCCTAATCCTCCTATTGGCCATCAACCCGTCAGCCCTTCCCCAGTGACTCTCCCCCAACTCCACTGATCCTTTCCCGCTGCACCATCTCCCAACTCCATTGACTCTTCCCCCCTGACCCTCAACTCCATTGACCTTTACCCTTTAGCTGACCCCTCTGGCCATTCTTTAACTGATCATCTAGTTCCATTGATTATACTGACATTTCCCATTGACTGTCTCCCAACTTCATCAGTCACTCTCCACTGACTTCTTCCCAACTCCATTGATTATTTCCACCAATCCTATTGATTGATCCTTCTCTGACCGCCCTTCAAACACACTAACCATCCCCCAGCTCCACTGACCACTTCCCGCTGATATCCTCTTGGTCCCTCTGCCCCAGCTGACTATCCCCATCCCTTACAGGGAAGGGGGACCTGATTGGGGCAGATATCCCTGAGCCGGGGCAGGAGCCTGGGTCAGGGGCAGTCCCAAGCTGCGTGCTGAAGACCAGCGCTGACGTGAAGGCACTGACCTACTGTGGCCTGCAGCAGCTGAGCAGCAGAGGGCTGGCTGAGGTCCTGAGACTCTATCCTGAGTACGGGGCTGCCTTCCGGGCTGGCCTGCCCCGGGACCTCACCTTCAACCTGCGCCAGGGCTCTGACACCAATGTATGTAGACCCCCTATGGCCTCCACCTCCTCCGAGGTCCCCTCCTTCAGGGCAGACCTCCCCATCCCAAGAGAGAGTCTCATGCATCTCCTTCCACCCGGAGAACATCATTTCTCAATCCCCGGCACCCCCTTCCATTGTCCCTTCCACGCTTAACATCTTCCACCCCCACCTGACCCTTCTTCATTGGCCATCACCCAACCCCATGGACCGTCTCTCACCACTTCTACTTCCGACTCCTCTGACCCATCATTTCCTGTTGGCCACCCCTCAGCACCCCCCTCAGACCCCTCAGAGGGACCTCACTTTGGAAACAGTCCCCCTCGCGTGCTCCTCCTCCAAGTCCGTCTCTGAACTGGGCATCATCCCCTGGGTTTCCTCTTCGGCACTCACCAAATATTTCCTGACCCCATTTTGGCTTAGCCTCTGGGCCAGGTCTACAGTTTACACCCTAGGCCTTTGTCTTTCACTGCTTTTCAGACTTACTTTGCCACTCAGACATCTCTGAGTTGGAGTTGGAAGTATCTCTGACTCAGTTCCACAAAAAGGCCCCACATTCTCAAAGCCCACAGCACTGATGGGGAGGAAGAGCTGCACCAGGAGAGGGGGGAGGTGTGAGTCAGCTTGAATCCCCTCTATGTCCCCGCAGGGCCTCAGCCGCTTTTCCAGATCTCCTCGCCTCTCCCAGGTAACACCATCTTCCTGGGAGGTGTGGGGTGGGGTTTGAGGTTGCATGGGGGAGTCTGGGAGCTGGAGGCACCTTTCCGTGGCTCCTCTGCTGCAGGGAGAAGGGGGGGGGGATGGGTGGCTGCATCTGCCAGTGAAGGCTGTTGCTTAATGAAGGGGCCTATTGTTCACTGTCCTGACATCAGCTGCCCTCTGCCCACAGCCCCGCTCTGAAAGCCTTGGCTCCTCCTCAGACAAGACCCTACCATCCATCACAGAGGCCGAGACTGGGGTGGAGTCTGGGGGTGGTTCCAGGCCCCGCCGGCCCCTCCTGCTGCCCAACCTCAGCCCAGCGCGGCCCCGGGGCTCCCTGGTCAGCCTCTTGGGCGAGGAGCTGCCCCCATTCTCAGCCCTTGTCTCCTCCCCTTCCCTGTCCCCATTCCCTTCCCCTGCCCTGGCTGGCCGGGGCCACAGCCCCTCCCCTCATGGCCCCCCCAGGGGTTCTGCTGCCTGGAAGCCCCCCCAGCTTCTCATTCCCCCACTGGGAACCTTTGGACCTCCGGACCTCAGTCCCCGGTGAGACGCCAGCCTCCCCTGCCTTCCCCATACCCCTGCTGGCTTCCAGAACCTTCTCTGGGCTCCGTCCCCAGCCTTCCAACCAGTGCTCTTCCTATCTCTGCCCCATCTGCCCACCCGCCCTTCCTGATCCACCACACTTGCAACCCCACCCCTCTTTGACTGCTGCTCCTCCCCAGCTCCCTGGCACTGCTGTCCCCAGTTACCCTCCGCCTGCTCTGCTCTGGCCCTTGCCCTCTCCGCATGGGACTGATGATCACTGCCCCCATCCCAGGATAGTGGATGGCATTGAGGACTCTGGCAGCACAGCGGAGGCCCCTACCTTTCGGTTCAGCAGGAGGCATGAGCACGCTAGGCCCTGCTCACAGGCCCCTCCTTCAGGTAAGGGCCAGCCGTAGACCTCACTCTCCGTCACCCATTCACCCGCCATCCGTCCACCGGTCCGTCCCTTCAGCCGTCCATCCCATGTGTAGTAAGGGCTGACCATGTGCCGGACTCTGTGCTGGGAAAGCATAGATGTATCAGACCTGGCCTGCACTCTCAGTGAGCTTCCAGTCTAGTGGGGGACACACCTGTGTCCTCAGATAAACGATTCCAGAACAGGGTGTCAAGTGCCACAACCGAGACAGGAACAAGGCTCTGAGGTAGGAGGGGAGGGCACCCCTAACTGTCCTTCTTAGAGGAGGGGACACTTGTAGGGGGTCTTAAGGGTTGGGTAGGAGTTTGAGGGGTGGAGCAAGGCAGTTGTTGGGATAAAGGCAGGAGAGAAGAGCATGTTGTGTTCAGATGCTAAAGAGAAGCTTTTGCATGTACAGCTGGGGCAGGGGTCAGGGGAAGGGGCAGGGAAGAGTCTGGCTTTCCCATCATCCTGAGCCCAGAGCTTCTTCTCCTCTCTTCTCTGCCTGCCCAGCAAGAGGAGGGGACCCGGCCCAAGCCGTAGACTCCCGCTCCTTGCACTCACCCTGCACCCTTCCACCCCATTCTGGCTGCAGGGACCAGGCCCAGCCAGGAACTGGCCACTGAGGCCGAGGAGATGAAGGAAAAGGTCTGCAGGCTAAACCAGGAGGTAGGTTGGGGTTGACTCCTTCCCTCCAACCTTGGCAAATAGCATCTTGGGATCAGCGATGTGCCTCGTATGTAAGAGCATTTGAGGGTTTGGAGCCAGAGTCCTGAGTTCACTTATTCACACTAGCCGGGTGACCTTGGGCAAGTCCCACAACCACCCCAAACTTCAATTTCCTCATCGAAAAATGGGAAAAATGACCCGTTTTTGCCAGAGTTGTTGAGCATGATATAAGAGTGCTCACGTGCCTGGCCCAGCCCCTGGCACAGGTAAGTACTCAGTGCCTGCTGCCTCCACCCTTTCCCGGCTGGCTCAGGCTATCTAGCCCGCAAAGACAGCCTCTCCTCCCTCCTCCACTGTGGGGTTCTCTCCTTTAGGGAGCTGCCCCCTACCAAGTCCTTTTCCTTCCCCAGCCCTGGGAAGGGAATGCTCAGCAAACTTAGGGGTCAGAGGACAGGGAGGCTGAGAGGCCTTCAGCCCTGGGAGACCTGGATCCTCACGTCTAAACCCTGGTCAGGAAGAGCCCAGATCTTGTATGCCAAGGCTCTGCCTCTGCCTCCTCCCAGGGGATCTCTGAGCTGTCATCAGGGCACAGTCAGGCCCAACCCTTAGGGAGTGGGCCTTCCCTGGGTTCTGATAAACATCATCTGCATCCCAGGAGGGCAGCCCCTGGGGCTGGGGGGCGGGACCAGGCCCTGTTGGGCCAGATGGAGGGCCAGTCCTGCTTGGGTTCACTGTTCTAGGTGGTGTTTCCCGCACTTGAGTGTCTGTCAGCACCATTAAGATGCAGACTCCTGAGCCTCACCCAATTTGGAATGGCTGGGGCGGGGCCCAGGAATCTGCATTTTGACAAGTTTCTCAGTTGATTCGTACTCCCTGAAGTTTGCAAAACACTGAATAGATGCTTGAGCTTGTGTGCGGGGGTCACCGGAGAGTAAGGCTGCTGTGTCTGTCACTTCCAGCTTTGTGGCCTCTTTGAGCCTATTTTTCTGCCTCTTGTAAAAGTGGAGGAGAGAGGATAGCAATACCTGCTGTCCCAAAGCCTTTTTGGAAACAAGCTGAGTGTTTACATCTAGACAAAGATAACCCCTGCCCTGCCTTTTTCTCGCAGTGGCCATGAGCAGGAGTGGCTGGGAAAGAGTTTTGTACACAGTGGAGGGGGGCGCACCGGGGAGATTGGTGATTGTTGTGGCATCTGGGAAACGATCTGTTGTGTTTTCCACAGATCTCCCGCCTCAACCAGGAAGTGTCTCAGCTGAGCCGGGAGCTTCGACACATCATGGGCCTGCTACAGGCTAGGCTGGGTCCCCCAGTCCACCCAGTAGTCTCGGCTCGGCTCCCAGACCCTCCTGGTCCCCAGCTGAGGCCTCCACGCATCTCACCCTGTCTATCTGGACCACCGCCCAGCCTCCAGGATACTACTTTTGCTGAGGTCCACTGCCCAGCCAGTGTGGGGACAGCAGAGATGGGGGCCGCCCCCTCCAACCTGAGGCTCTCCGTGCTGTCCCCCTTCCCCTCAGAGCCTGAGCCTCTGGGACCTTCCCCAGTGCCAGAGGCCCCATCCCCGACCCCAAGCCTCATGCAGCACAGCTTTCGGTCCAGGTCAGACACGTTCCACTGACCCTGGCCCTGGGCCCAGGCCCGTCTGGGGTGGGCACTGCTGCTTACCATCCAGGGAGGGACTGGGCCCCTTGGCCTCCTGCCTCCGGTCAACAGCCACCGGCTGGTCTGGTTGGCTCTGCATTCTCGGGACTTTTTAACAAAGCCTGGTTACTTCGGACCCTCTTCCCTTTTCTAAACCTTCCCGTATCCTTCCCCTCTGTGAGGGGGAGCCACCTGAGGCTGTGGAACCCAACAGGCATGAGACAGAATGCAGTGCCGATCCGGCTGGGCAGATGACATGTCCTGCTTTCTCCCCAGGATCTGGAGGCAGGTAGATACCAGGGAGCACCGGGGGTTGGGGGAGGGTCCCAGATCAAGCCCACGAAGACTGAGGCAAGAGCAGACAGGATCTTGGTGTCTAAGGCGAGAGGGACAGATTGCAGATTCTGCAGCAGAGATAGCTTAGTGATATTGTGAGGCCTTCTATCCCAGCCCCTGGATTCTGCTGGACACCTTGAAAGTGATGTCACCTTGAGACAGGTAGGTTTGAGATCGCAGCTGGTATCTGAGGAGCCCAAGACTCCTTAGACCTCCCACTACCAGCCCAGGCTGGAGGGGCTCACCCCATCCCTCAACCCACACAAGAAACAAACGGGTGGCCCGCAGATATGTATTCTTCGATTCTCGCAGATTTGTGTGTGTGTGTGTGTGTGTGTGTGTGTGGTAAAATGCGAATGAGTTGCTGACACTAAAAATCAGAGTTCACACAAATATCCAGATATTCCAGTTTCTCTAAAAAACTTGGGGCGTTCTGGCAACCCTGGGCCAACATTCCACTGGCAATAATCCACTGGTGTTGAGTGGCCGCAGTCCTCTTGAGATGGGGCCTGTGCTCGCCACTTTTTCACAGTCGCCACATTTCTGGATCATCTCCTGACACTTAGCTGGCTTCCCTCCTTTGACTTCTTTGTCTGGTCTCTGTAGGTATTTGGATTTGCAGTTCCTGCCTTAGAGTGTCCTCTCCGGGTTCCTGTGCTCCAGAGAGTGCTTTCTGGGCCCAGAAATGCCAGCTTCTACCCCTGGGCCTGGGCCTGTCAACATCTCTGTTTCTGTGTTTCCGCAGGCTGTCCCTGAAGGTGGTCTTTTCTGCTGCCAGCAACTTGAAACAGTCCCCACGGCACTCCCTACCCCTCCCCTCACCAGACCTCTTCCGAGCCTGTTCTCCCCACACCCAACACGGTCTCACTCAGGGCCCTGACTTCTCACAAACCCACCCTGTTCTCCAGTTCTCCTTTGCCACCCAACACCCAAGGCTCACTTTTGGATAGGAAATAAATGCTTTATTTTTGTAGTTGTTGGCTCTGGCTGTTTCTGGGGGTTGGTCTGAGAGCTCCAGGGCTTTGGAGGAGCCTACAGGGCAGTCACTCCCCACCGCACCCCAGGGCCCTGTTGCTGTCTCTAGGAAGGGCAAAGGCGCCGAGCAATCCACTTGGCACCACATTCACGCCACCAGAAGCCCCAGGGATGAGGTAGAAACCTTAATGAGTCACTGCGGGCCCGTTATACCCCTCCTCCTCCCACCCATGACAGCCACAGATTCAGACACAGTGTGTGAGAGGCACAGAGTCCTGACTCAGACCCACCTCCAGCTCTGGAAAGGTAGCCAGTGGGACGCCCCACTGATCTTGTATAACCAATCCTGTACCTGTTACAGGCTAGGTACAGCAGGGTCTGGGGGGAAAAGCTTGTCACTAGCCAAGAACCTGCTAGGAATTCCACTCTGCCCGTCTCCTTTGCTCTCTTAAGTCCTCTCTTCCCTCTTAGCTTTCACTTCTCAGATGATCACTGCAGGGATGCAGAGGTGGGGAGATGGGGGTTACGGCTATTGTTAGAAAGCGGCGCTCTGGTGACCAGATGGAACTAGGTGTGGGCAGTTTTGCGGCAGGCGGTCCCAGACAGGTTGATTCTTCAGCTCAGGCTCCAAAGTATGATTGGTGTCAGCAGGTGTCACAGGAACAACGCCCACAGCTGTCTCTGGACTGAGCTTTGATTCCATACAAGTTTTGAGTAGTATTCCTGGGAGTGGGATGCAAACGCAGAGGAGATACCGGTCCGTGTTGGGGGAGGGGGGTGGGCGGAGACAGAAGTGGTCCTAATCCACATTAAGGGAAGCAAAGAAAGAAAGAAAAGAAAGAAAGAAAGAAAGAAAGAAAGAAAGAAAGAAAGAAAGAAAGAAAGAAGAAAAGAAAAAAGAAAAATAGAAATAGTCCTGATCCATATGGAGGTCAAGGTGGGGGAGGCAAACAGAAATGGTTCTAATCTGTATTTATGGATGGGGAGAGCCAAAGCAGAAGTAGTCCGGCTCCATATTTGGCATCAGAGACAGGAGCTGGTTCGGGGTCGGGGTCGGGGTCGGGGGAGGCAGAGGTAGAGGTGATCCTGGTGTGTCTTGATGTTCAGCCAAAGGAGGAGGGTCCTGGCTTACGGCTGAGCAGTGGCAGGAGCTCTCCTTTTGATCTCTCTGGTTCACCTCCAGAGAACCCTTCCTATAGCACTTCCGTCACCTTCCTCATTACAGAATGTCCCCAACAGTCGGGCTCCCAGAGCTGACTTGGCAGCTCTGTGCAGACAGAGGCTTCTCCGGTTTAGCCAGCGCTCAGGACTGCGGCCTCATGTGCATTATTCATTCACACCATATTTTTCCTTTCCCAATTCTGCTCACAAAGTCGTCTGCCCTCTTCCAGCGCTCTGCCACCCGCCTCCCCTCGGGGCTCCTGGAACCCAGGGTGACGCGTTTGGCAGCCCTGGCTTTAAAATTTTCCCGGCCGGGCTCCGCCTCGCCGGCAGCGGGCTCCACCCTAACCCTAAGTCCCAGGCGGCCACCGGCTCCTCCCAGTTCTCTGAACTACAAGTCCCGCCGTCCCTCGCGCGCGCTCTCCCGCCTCGCCCGTGCCCCCCACAGGCGTCGCCTGTAAATCGGTCAAGAGTGCCTCCCATTGGTCTCTCCGCCCTGTCAGTCACCTGGGAGTATTGAGGGGCGGGTCTGAGGTGGAGATCCGGATCCGGAGCGGCTGAAAGGCGGAAGTGGAGGCCGGAGCCTGGGACACCGCCGGGGGGAGAGGAGCGGAGCCTGTCCGAGCCCCGGCCCCAAGTAACGCCGCCGCCCCGGAGCCGCCGTGAGTGTGCCTGTCCCGCGACCCAGTGTCTCGCTCGCGTTGAACCCTCTTCGGGGCAGCACTTCCTCCCGCCCAACCCCGGCTTAGGGGGATAGTGACCCCTCCCCCGACCCGTAGCCCCCTCCTAAGGGGCTCCCCAGGCGTCGGGCCAAAGGGGGGCCCTTCTTACCCACTCTAACCGGCCCTTTATGAGCCTTGGGACACCCCCAGGGCTCTCCTCTGGCCTGTCCAGTTCAGTTGTGGGAGGGAGAGACCCCAAATTCTGCTCCCTCTGCTCCCAGAACTGGAGGAATCTTTGCTAGGTATGAAGGAGGCGGTCTTCCTTCTCTATAGAGGTGGCGAGGAGTGCTGTCTGTCGCGGTTTTCCTCCCCGCCGGCCCACACCGTCCCACAAAAACAGTTGTCCCCTCCAGCCCTAGGGAAATTTTATCTCGATTTCCTGGGGGGGGGGGGAGGGCGGAGGGGTCCTGGGTGACAGCGTTCCACTCTCACAGGCTCCCATAGCTCCTCCCTTCCCCTCTTTCCTCGAGCCAGGGAGCCAGCCAGGATCTCAGTAGAATTTGAAGTCTTGGCCACTTTTAAGGGATGAACTGCCTTCTTGTCTTGCCCCCTCCACCCCCATATCTGTCCTCTATTTATATTGTTCCCTAGTTGTGTTTTCTGAGTGTATTTCTCTTCCTGCCTCTGAAAAATTTAGCTGAGGTTTGCTTAATCCTAGCTACAGATCACAGATCAGGGTGGATCTGCCCATTCATTATCTTCTTTCTCTCTCCCCTCTCCCCCTCCCCCTTGCTCCAGGCTCAGCCCTGTCCTCCCAGAGCACGTGAGTGGTTTCCAAGCTGCTTCAGAGGGACTGCTCCTCCTAGGACTGCTGTCTGTTGGTCTTTAGGGTGGAGGGAAAAGACCAAAAATTAGGAATCTGGAATCAAAGGGTCCTGGCTCATCTCTTTCCCACTCTCAAACACACACACATCTCCTTGATCAACAGGTCTATGCCACTTCTAGTCCTAGGGCCTCTCCAGTCCCTTCTGGGCTTGGACAAATTGTAGATTATAGAGGAGCAAGGTGAGAGCACAGTGGCACCTCTGGCTTCTTGATGTGCTGATTTTTGTAGCCCAAGGGATTCCCATACATGCCAGAAAGGGCTGATTCCCCCCAGCCTTTCCAAGAGGCAGCCTGTACTGACATCTGATCCTTGTCTAGTGCTTGGGACTTAGGTGTGTGAAATGGCTGTTGTCTCAGACCAGCCTGGAAGGTTCTTTGTTATGTGGCCAAAGTACAGGCCAAGACTGTACCTTAACGAGAGTAGCCTGACTCTTTGAGGCCATGACCGACCCTTGCTATCACATCCAAGGAAGGGAGGAAAGGCCATGCAGTCTTTGGGAATTTCTGTAGCTCTTCAGTGTTCTGCACCGTCTTTACTGCCCTTACAGGTGCTAAACGTTTTTTTTTTTTTGCCTTGAGACCTTTTCTGACTTCTTCTGGACAGTCAGTCACCAGTGTCTCACTCCTACAAACTTTTGAGCTAGACCTGGGATGCACTCGTTTCGTTTTTTTATTGGACAACAAAAAAGCCTACCTTATTGGGGTCAACAGTTGGACCACTAGTGTGGTCTTCTTTGGAAGGTTGTTGGAGACTTCTGTGGCCAGTCTAGTTTCTCTAATCTGGTCAGCCTGTGCCTCTGAGGGGCAGGGCTGGAGAGGCCTGACTGCTCACTGGCCATCGGTCTCTGACCAAACTTATCTCGCCTGTCGAGGGTTGTGGTTTCTGGAACTCTTTGAGAGTCACAGGATGAGGCTGCCAGCCTTCTGAGGGGACCCTCTTTGTCTGGACATGCTCTCCCGGCCAGAATTCTGAAACAGGTTTTTGAAGGAGAAGCTCTCCCTTTCAGAGAGATGTGGAAGGCATCAGTGCCCCCGGTAGTCAGGCAGCCGCTTCCGGTATCCAGGGATTGTAGAGTCCAAGCAGAGATCTGACATTGCTTGGCAAAAAGAGGAAGGGCTCTGTGTGCCACAGAAGCCTCTCCTCGCTTGCCTCTTTTGACTAGTTGGCCTTTTCTGCCTTCATGCAATAGAGAGGTGGTAACGATGGCTTTTTAGAAATCATTTTAAAGTTGCAGGGTTTTTTCACACACGATCCTCCCAAGAAACAAAGTTCTTTTCATACCTGTTCCTTACCTTACAAGAATCCTGGGAGATCATGAGATTTTGTATCTCCATTTTAGAGATGATGCTGAAGGAATTTAAAGTAGCTAGCCTTAGGTCATCTGGTTAGAAGGTGGTAGAGCCGGGGCTTGGGATTTAGGAATCCACGTGCCTCTTTTTCCCTAAGAGTGGGCCCTTCTTCGGGCTGCTTCAAGGAATGGGCACGCAGGGTGAGCAGGCAGGGGCCCCGCTGCAGACCCTTTAGCGTCCGTGTCATTGATGCCCTCCTCTGCTTCTGTTTTTTTCCCCACCCCCACACCACCTTCCTAGCCTCCATGACCCCCATCTCCTCTGCCTCTGGGGACCATGGTAGTTATGAGTCCCAAGTCAGTACTCTTCGGGGCGGGAGTTTGCTGACATCTGTAGCATTCACTTCTGGGAAAGTCGTGATGGCTAGAAAATGAAAGTAAAAGTGAGTGGGCTCAGGGGTCTCTCTGGGCCGGGTTATGGGTGTTGGGAGCCAGCAGCGCGGCTTCTGCTTCACCCCCTGATTCCCCTTGCTGCTCGCGGGTGGGAAGAATGTGGCTGTCCACCAGTAGCTCCTTTCACTAGAATTTACATGGAAACAGCAAGGTCAAAATTCAAATTCAGCCCCACGAAGCAAGTCCTTCTTAGAGACATCCTTCTTCTGAGCCTTGTCCAGTAAACAGAGAGGTAGTATGGTAGGGTGGAAAGCACAGGAGCTTTATAGAGTCAGCCAGAGCTGAGTTGTTGTCTGGACTCCCCCACTTACCAGTCGCCTGGCCTTGGACTTGTGACTTGATCTTGTTGAGCCTCTGTTTCTTCCAGTAAAATGGGGATACGAAGTATTTTGCAGAATTAGAAACAGGGTAAAGGAGCTAGTCCGGTGCCTGGCACAGGATAGCCAGATACCCACAAATAGCAATTTTATGGATCAGTGGGGTTTCGAAGGCACATTATAATTCATCCCGAAGATTCTGCTTCAGCATTGGTACCAAGTGTTGCTGTGTCGCCTGGTGCTCTGCTTCATGGTTTCGCACGTTGTCTCATCTCACAGATACCGGTCAGAATCGGTGTGGGTTGTATTCCCATTTTGCAGAAGAGAATGCTAAGGCCATGACTGTGCTTCTTCATCTGGGGTTCTTGGACCCTGCGGGGGTCCTGTGCTGTGGGTAGTCCAAGCCACCAACTAAGAGGGGTCTTTGCATCTTCTAGGCACTTCCATCTTAGTTTTAAGCATTTTTGTATTAAAACAGTCATGGATCTATTACAGATTGGAATGCAAAGTTTACATGAGTTTAAGCTAACACAAGAAACTTAGAGACAATATTTTGTTTGTGGCAGGCTGCTTTGGGTTCAATTCCCAGATTCCTGGAGTTTTGCATTTCCTCTCCCCTGACTTTAATCAGGGGTGCTTTTGTTGGGGCTGTTTGAGAAGCACTGCTTCAGGTAGGATTTATAATACTTTTTTTTTTTTTAAGTTTATCTATTTATTTTGAGAGAGAGAGTGAGAAAGAAAGAAAACATGAGCGGGGGAGGGGCAGAGAGGGAGAGAGAATCACAAGCAGGCTCCATGCCATCAACACAGAGCCTGACGCAGGGATCCAACTCATAACCTTGAGATCATGACCTGAGCTGAGATCATGACCTGAGATCATGACCTGAGGTGCCCTGTAGGATAGGATTTATAAACTGGGATGTCACCAAGTCCAGGTAATAGTGCTTCCAAGAGTCATGGCAGAGAATTGGAATATATCTTAAGGAGTCTTCCACATTAATAGCCTGGTATTTTAAGAGAGTAGTTCTCAGATTAAATACCCCGTCTCCTGTATATTGGAATAATAATACAAGTAAAAACGCAACTTTTTGAGCTTTGCTACGCTCTTCTTAGCCATTCATGTGTCCTGACTCCTTAATCCTCCTGACAACCCCAGGAGGGTGGTACTGTGTTTAATCCCCTCGTTATGGTGGGGAACTCCCAGTCGGGTCAGAATCGAGTCTGTGCTTGGATTCCCCTCTTGTCCCATTTCTGGGCTGTGTGCTCCTCCCTTTGCCTCCAAGGCTCTTCTCCGCCTCACCTGCCTCCGAGGCACATTTCCTGACTTTTCCTCTTAAAGCGCGCAGTTGGCCCTTGGAACATCACTTCCTCTGTGAAGCCTTCCCTTCCTCTAAGTAGGCTGAGGGCTTTTCCCCTCCCTGCACTTTGGTCTTAGTACCCCTTGTCTAGTGCCTGAGCCCTGGAGGGGTCATGTCCTGTTTTCTCTGTGTGTCCAGGCCTCCCATGGTCCCCATCATGGAAGGCCCCTGCTGGGGTTGTTAAAGAAGAGGGCAGACAGTCATAGGTGCCCTTGAAGCACATGTCTGCCCACGTCTTTTAACACACACTTTCTGAGCTCACACAGTGTGGATCCCGAAGCCTGGCCCATATCTTTGGCCTGTCCTCCAGGAAGTTGCTCACACGCAGGAGAGCAAACAGGTGAACGGGATGAATGTTACAGTGCAGATGACATGGGGGTGGGGACAGGTCACAGACTGAATTTCCAGAGGGTTGCCGTCTCCCAGTCTCCAATCTTCCCAGTGAAGGGTTTCATGGGGAAAGGCGGCCGTGGCTTTGGCCATCCACGGTTCCGCCGGCCACCTTCTGCCGCACGTGTACCCGGTAGCTGTGCTTCGGTGGCTGCTTGTGGCGAGGTGGCACCGATGGCAGGCTGGGACTCAGCAAGATCACTGGGGGTGACTTCACCTCTGACGCGGGGCTGCTGCTTTGCACATCTGCATGGGCTCATTCGTGAAGGGGGGAGCTCTTAAGAAAGTGGCACCAGCAGCTGTGTGGACAGGAGTGGTGAGAGCAGCCTTCCCTCTGTGACCTACTCCCATGGCCTTCAAACTCTCAGGCCCTGTGCCTGTGGGGTGGGGCACCTCGGGACCACTGATGCGGCTCCTGCCACCCCTCTTCCCACACACCCCTCAGTGTGGCTCCGTGGAGAGCTCACTTGTCTTAGGAACATGAGTTCATGGTCACTGGTGTCCTTGGATCTCATTTTGCCACAAGATGAGCCACTGCCTTTTTTTTTTTTTTTTTTAAATTAACTTTATTTCAGAATAGTTTTAGAAAAACTTCATAGGTAGCACAGCTTTCAGTTTTCTCATCGGCTCACTTTCTGCTACTATTAACCTCTTACATCAATATTGCACATTTGTCACACTGAGTGAACCAATTTTGATACGTAATTGTTCGTGAAAGGTCCGCACCTCACTCAGATTCCTTTCGCTTTTATCTAAGGTCCTTTCTCTGTTCCAAGATCCCATCCAGACACCACATTGCATTTAGTTGGCGTGTCTTCTTAGGCTCCTCTTGGCTGAGCCAGTTTCTTAGGCTTTCCTTGTTTTTGATGAGCTTGACCATCTTGAGGAATACTGCTCAGGTATTTTTTAGTGTGTTTTCGGTTGGGATTCGTCTAATGTTTTCTTCACGATTACACTGGGGTTATGAGTCAGGGGAAGGAAGACCACACAGGTGAAGTGCTGCTTTCATCACACATCAAGAGTACATGCAGTTAACGTGACTTATCTCTGTTGATGTCAGCCTTGGTCACCTGGCTGAGGTGATGTTCGTCAGGTCTCTCCACTGGAAAGTCGCTGTCTCCCCTCCCCTTTCTGTACTGTCCTCTTTGGAAGGAGGTCATTATGTATAGCACACACTCGAGTGGGGGACTATGCTTCTCTCCTCGAGGGCAGTGTATCTACGTGAATTATTTGGAATTCTGGAATAGGAGAGATTTGTTTGTTGTCCCTCAGTTCTTTATTCTTTTTTTAAAATTTAATTAATTTACTTACTTTGAGAGAGAGAGAGAGAGAGAGAGAGAGAGAGTGAGCAGGAGAGGGGCAGAGAGAGAGTAATGGAGAGAGAGAATCCCAAGCAGTCTCTGCACTTACAGCACAGAGCCCGATGCAGGGCTCGATCCCACAAACCGTGAGATCATGACCTGAGCTGAGATTAAGAGTTGGATGCTTAACCGACTGAGCCACCCAGGCGCCCCAATTTATTCATTTATTTATAACAGTATGGACTCATGGATATTTATATTTTGGTTTGTAATCCAGTACTACTTTATTTTATTGCTCAGATTGTTCCAGGTCTGGTCACTGGGAGGTCTCTCAGGTCCCTTTGACCCACCCCATCATTGGGGTGGGGGGGGGGTCATTTTTTGAGCACCTTTTTTTTTTTAATGTTTATTTTTGAGAGAGACAAACAGAGCGGGAGTGGGGGAGGGGCAGAGAGAGAGGGAGACACAGAATCCGAAGCAGGCTCCAGGCTCCGGGCTGTCAGCACAGAACCAGATGCGGGGCTCGAACTCATGAACCTCGAGATCATGACTGGAGCCGAAGTCAGACACTTAACCACCGAGCCACCCAGGTGCCCCTTTTGAGCACTTCTTTATTTTTCGTCACTACCAGATGCTCCAGGCTCACCTTGCATATTTCCTGCCCCAGTCCTAGAATCGGCTATCTCTTCAAGACCACTGCCTTTTTTTTAGCAACTGTTTCCTCTAAGTATGTTGATATGGACCTGTGTGGCTGGGTCCAATTAGTTTCTTGTCTTGCTGGTTCGTCACTGAAGACACCAGAGTTCAACAAGGTGAAGATGCCCCTGGGAAATGTGTGTGGGAGACTCCTGGCAGTTGACCCCAGGAGCAGGCTGTTGCTTCTCGACTCACCCATTCATACTTCTTGTACCCCTGCCTGATGTTTTGACTGATCCAACAACTGGACTGATCCCCGAATGGTCAGATTTGGTGTTTGCTCTGGAGTTCACTATCCATTTGGGAAGATAAGATACATGACCGTCCTCTATTTCAGGTGCCAAGTGCTCCAGCCAAACCTTCGGCCTTAGAAGGGAGTCCCTGTGGCCTGGGCCGGTGTTGTTTTGCTGCCATTCAAGAACAGACCTCCCCTTTGGGAGGGTTTGTGGCTCTAGGCAGGCCCAGGGCAGGCTGTCACTTTGAGCTGTGATCCTGAATCATTGAGTAGCTTAAATCCTTCTGTTGTACTGTCAGCCCTCTGAAGATGTGTAACTTGAGCCCTTCTGGCAACACTAACTTGGGATCTTAACAGGAGTTGGTTTACAAGCCTCTAGTCTTCTATTCCTAGCTGCCTGTGTGTCCTCTTCAGGTGGCTCTGTCAGAGCATCCCGGGAATGGGGGAGGGCGTGGGTGGCCTTCCTCACCCTGGCTGCTCTCCTAGTCATCACATTGCTCTCTGAGCTGCTCAGAGGCTGTGGTGATTAATGACGCCAATTTCCAAACCTCTAGCATTTCCAGCCTGGTTCTTTAAAAGGAACTCTGGTTTCTTTGTCAGCTGTCCTAGTCCTGCCCCCTCCCCCCCCCCCACAACTGAACTACTTCTTCCCTTTCCTGAAAGAGGCTTTGAAATGGAAGGAAGGGCATTTGGGCTTTGAGATGCTTTCTCTTGTGGGGCTTTTTCTTTCTTTTCTTTTTTTTTTTTTAAGGGGTTATTGTTTACCTGTTTGAGGGTTCAACCCTGCTGATTTTTCCGGATAGTGGTGGTCCCCTCTCCATTCTTGTGGCTTTGGAAGCCAGTCTCCAGAGAATACAGGGTGAGGGTTATTGACAGGACACAGGACATCAAGGGTGAATTGGTCCTTTTTCTAGGACACTGTTAAAAGTCGCCGTCTTAGTCTGTTCAGGCTGCCATACCCAAATGCCACAGACTGCCCGGCTTATAAACAAGGACATTTATTTCTCACAGTTCTAGAGGCCGGAAGTCCAAGATTAGAGGGGCAGCCAGCATGGTCAGGCTGTGGTGAAGGCCCTCTTCCAGGCCGGCTTCTCTCCATGTCCTCACATGGCGGGAGGGGCAAGGGAGCTCTCTGGAGTCTCCTTTAAAAGGGCACTAATCCCAGTCATGAGCGTGCTGCCCGCATGGCTTAATCACCTCCAGATACCATCACATTGGGGTTAGGATTTCAACGTATGAACGCGGCGGTGGGGGAGGGGGGGTGGTGCACAGACATTCAGACCGTAGTCGATGTGTTCAGCATTCTCTCCAAATGAGGGACATTGAAGAATGGGGTCCAAGGAGACTGCAAGCAGAAGGAACGTGTGAACAGGGAGTGAACATACTGATTGAGGATCTCCTTCCTTCGTAGGGACCTCCAGGGTCAGGGGCTTCCCTGCCCCAGGAACATTTATGAAGGGCTTGCTCGGAGCCAGGCCCTCTGCCAAGTCTCACGTGTATCCTTTTGCCAGCAGCCTTGGGAGATGGGCATTAGTCTTTCTATCTTATGTATCGGAAAATGGGTCCAGTGGTAACACCAGGTCACCCCAGTACATGGTGGCTCCGGGACTTGAACTGGAGTTGGTCTGACTCCAAGACTTGTGCTCTTGACCCCTATGCAGAAGGAACCTAAGAGGTCCTATCTGAGGTAGTGAAGAGGTTCCTTGGCTGGGCTGGGCTGGGCTGGGCTGGGCTGTGGCTTGTGATGGGGTGTGAGCAGCCTGGCAGGTGGATGTGGATTTAAGCCTTCAACTGCCGCATCACTTGCCGGACCCAACCAGGCCTGTATTGCAGCTCCGTTCACCACCTACTGTGTGTGTATTGCAGTCTCTGTTTACGAGCACCTACTGTGTGTCTGGCTTGATATCATGTGCTGTTAAAACAAAGGAAACCCGTAGTGCAGCCTTGGAGAATGTTGTTGTGTGCTCCTTTTCATCTGTAACAGTGCCCTTAATTTCTCTACCCTCTTCACTCCTCATCTCAAGCCCCCAAGTTCTCCAACCTCTTGCCGGACTCGTTCATTGAAACTTGTTTAGACTCATTCATTGCCTGGTTTCTTCACCTGGCACTCTTTCTGCATTTTGTTCAGCAAAGATTAAGGAAGAAAAAGTCAGGGGCGCCTGGGTGGCTCAGTGGGTTGAGTGTCCGACTTTGGCTCAGGTCATGATCTCGGGTTCCTGAGTTTGAGCCTCGCATCAGGCTCGCTCCCGTCAGCACAGAGCCTGCTTGGGATCCTCTCTACCCCCCCTCTTTCTGCCCCTCTCCTGCTCTCTTTCTCTCTCTCTCAAAAATAATAAACGTTTAAAAAAAGAAAGAAAAAGCCCACCTAAGATACTGTGCTTTGTATCCAGGCTCTTGAGAGTTGCCTTCGTCCCTCAGATCTCACAGTGGGAACTTTGACCTTGTTTCTTGTTAGTTGGGCGGCCTCTGAACCACAGTGTATGTGGTGTCTGAGCAAGAGGAATTTGGTTTGCTGGTGTCTGATACCTGATTCTCTTTTCCCCATTCACTTCTCAAACACGGTCTCTGCCCTCTGCTCTCTACTTAGGAGCTGAGGGCAGTGAATTCACTTGGCTTTCTTTTGTTTTCATTTTTTTGGTAAAGACAGGAAGGGTTTATGAGGGATGTCAGTTGCTGGTCACTTGTTGGTATGAGTAGCCCAACAAACAGGTGTGGCTGATGACCCTGACATTCGGCAGAGGTTCTTGGCATCTTTCTGGGCATGTGGCAGGAGCAGAAGTGGCAGCTGGCCCGGCTGGTGCTCCTGGCCCCCGCAGAGACCCTCCAGAGCCAGAGGGGAAGACGGGCTCTGCGTTGCTGAGATCCCAGCTAGAACTGTCCTAAGTAAATAGTAACTGCATGAGGGCGCCTGGGTGGCTCAGTCAGTTAAGCATCCAACAACTTTGGTTCAGGTCATGATCTCATGGTTCGTGAGTTTGAGCCCTGTGTCAGGCTCTGTGCGGACAGCTTGGAGCCTGGAGCCTACTTCGGGTCTGTGTCTCCCTCTGTTTCTGCCCCTTCCCTGCTCAATCTCAAAAATAAACACTAAAAAAAATTTTTTAAAGAATAAATAAGTAAGTAAATAAATAAATTAATTAATTAATTAATTAATAAAGTAACTGCATCAGCAGAACAAATACAGGGTAGTTGTGAGGCTTGTGGGTCAGCAGGGCTCCCATGTCTGAACTCACTGGCTTTCACGTAACTCGCACTCTGTCCTGGGATCACAGCAGGGAAGAACCTGTGCCTTGGCCGGCTCTCTTCGCATCCTCTCTCTGGCACTAGCAAGTGAAGAGCTGGGTGGTGGCCTGTGAGCCACTGCTCTGCTTCAGTCCTGTTCCCACCACATCTTGTAGCTAGCTGCGTGTGGATTTGTGTCGCAGAAGGTACCAAACTTTAATCCAGCTTTTGCTTGAGACTTCTTAGCTGCCCCGTTGGGGCCAGAGGGTCCACTGCAACCCTGCCGACTGGGGTGTGCTGAGTCAGGAGATTGGGTCGCCTTAGGGAGAATAGTCTCTTAGGAGTGTCAGTGTCAGCACCTAGGGCCCCTAGTGCCTCTTAGAGTCAGGAGACAGGACGAGTTTTGCCTGGTGCAGCCGCAGGTGGTCCCCTGTCTGTCTGGCCTTCCTCACTACCTGCCGCCCCAAAGTCTGGCTCTGTTGGCCAGCACGACCAGTGAATGAGGTTCTCAGAGCTACCCATGACTCCTGGGGCCCTTCTGTGGACAGTACAGGCAGCCCACAGTGACCAAGCTGTGTCAGCAAATATGTGATGTTCCCCCCCCACCCCCGGCCCGGCCCCCATCAGTCATCCTCCCTATAGGCACAGGGGCTGGAGGTTTTCATCCTCTGCCTGAAAGTTAGCGCTGAGTCTGCTTCTGTCAGTCAGCCTCTCAGGATCCTCTGTTGTCGAGAGCCGAGAAAGCAGCGTGAAGCTCAGGGAAGGCTTTCTTGATGTTCTTAATGGGGCAGGGCTCCGGGAAGCTGGGGATCTGTCCCTCAAGGGTGGCTTCCGCCTCACTCACCTTGGCATCTTCCTGCCCAGGAGAAAGGGCTGTGGAGCCCGGTTCTGCCCGGAGAGTGGAAAGGACCGCTTGGTCATGTGCCTCTAGGGTTTCAGACTCCTGGAGCTCCTGCACCCTGGCCCCTTTTGCAGGTGTTAGTGCTGTTAGTGGCTCCAGCAGGAGCCCCTGTGGACAGTGTCAGGGCCCCGTTGTGGTGGGGAAGTCCAGGCAGCCAGCCCCAGCAGAGTTCTCGTTGAAAGGGGAGTGAGCTGAAACTGATCCCAGTTAAGGGAGATGGATTAAGGGCTCGGGCAGATTCAAGGGCATCTTGCAGTGGTAGGGGGCGCAGCTCACCCTGGGCAGCTCTCTGGGATGCTTTCCTTCCCTTCCCCCTGGAAAGGCAGTCCTCTTACTGTGACTGTGTAAACGCGGCACACCTTCCTCCCCTGCTGCCAGCTCTCCTGATCCTGAATCCCCTACTTTGTGGTGGGATGAGGGGCCCCAGCCCTGGCCTGACACACCCCATCAGCGTTCTCCCCAAATCTCAACCTGGCCTTCTAAGCCTCTGGCTTCCAGGGCCAAGATTCCTCTGTTATCTTCCAGGTGGGACACAGGTCCTCTGTGTTGCAGTCCCATAGTACTGGTCACATGGGAAGATGCCCCTCTCTTTGATTCCATCCCCCAACCTGCACCCCCTAAACCCTGCAGACTCTGCAGACTCCCTCTGGACTGATTGGAGAGTGCACAGCGTCACTGTGGTAACCTTTCTGCTCACTGAAAAGACATAAATGTCACCTTCCCTTTTTATTATGAAGCTTTAAGCAACTTTAAAATTCTTCAGCCCACAGTTAAGTGCAAATATATTCTTAGTATGTGTGTAGCGGTCCTGTTTGTATTGAATCCTATTAGCTTGCGCCTTGTTAGCTGGGTACTTTTGTTCTTTCTCTGCCCTCTATTTTTTTTTTACGTTTATTTATTTTGAGACATTTGTTCTTTCTCTGCCCTCTTTTTTTTTTTATGTTTATTTATTTTGAGAGAGAGAGCATGAGCACATGCGTTCGTTGGGGAGGGGCAGAGAGAGAGGGAGAGAGAGAAAATCCCAAGCAGGCTCTGCACAGTCAGCGCAGAGCCAGATGCGGGGCTTGAACTCATGAATTGTGAGATCATGACCCGAGACAAAACCAAGAATCGGATGCTTAACTGTCTGAGCCACCCAGACACCCCCTCTATTTTTTTTTTTTTGTTTTTTTTGGTTGTTTTTTTTTTTAATTTATTTAAGCAATCTCCACACCCAGCATGGGGCTCAAACTCCCAACCCCAAGATCAAGAGTCGCGTACTCCTCTGACTGAGGCAGCCAGGCTCCCCTCTTTTAGTCCTCTTCTAATTCAGGCATCCATCTTTTTGATTGTCTTTATTATTCTGAATTTTGTTATACTAAAGAGGAGACAGAAAATATCTTCTATACAGGGAAGCTAGAATGGTTTCATAGCATTTGTAAGCTTTACTTTCTCACTGTTGTATGCAAAATTGGATTCCGGAAACATTCTGTATTGATGTGTAACTTACACGTAGTAAGATTTATACATCTCACTTGGACAGCTTGATAGATTTTTACATTTGTGTACATCTGTGTGTCTACCTCCCAAATCAAGATATAAAATATTCCTGTCTAGCAGTATTTTTTTTTTTTTTACAGTTTGATACAAACTCATTTTTCCATTGT
Source organism: Panthera tigris (assembly GCF_018350195.1). Lineage (NCBI taxonomy): Eukaryota > Metazoa > Chordata > Mammalia > Carnivora > Felidae > Panthera > Panthera tigris. The sequence goes on along the minus strand of NC_056673.1, from coordinate 40,452,416 downwards.
TAAAAGCCATATTCCATTAAAGCCTACGTAGAAGGCTGTTATTTGTACATAGAACCCCTGTTATTTGTAGTGGCTGTGATGACACTGTTAATATTCTCGGGTTTTCTATCTGTGACGAGGAAGCCCTGCTAGAATTACAAGTCCTGGGCTTGGGTTCTGCCACCACCTGACTGTGACTGCAGGCAGGCCACCTCACCTCAACTTCATTTCTTCTGTAATTGGAAAGAGGAGGATGAGGTCTTCAAGGACCTTGAGCTTTGGCAACCAGTGAGTCAAAACTAGTTAGTTAGGCCCTTAGGACTGTAAGAAACCTGTCATTTGCTAGAGCCTCGCCCTCGGCCTAATACTGTGTTACGCGAACTATGCATTGTTTCATTTAACCTTGACAACAACCCCATGCGATTGGTATTAAACAATACCGTTTTATAGATAAGAGACTGAAGCTGACAGTAGTTGCCTGTCTGACTTGGCCAAGGTCACTCGGCTAGTAAACGGTGGAGCCAGGCTCTAACTAAACCAGTCTCCCAAGTCCTAATCTGTGAGCTGTGCTGGGGAATGGTGAGTGGGTACCTCACGTGGCTCATGGCTTGTGTTGCTTCAGATTTTTCTTCCTTCTGAGTCTGCAGCCAGTCAGAGGCCCGGTAGTCCTTCTGTGAGTCTGCCCTCTGGTCCTGTGTGCTGGTAGTGGCGATTTTCCCCTTTGAGGAAGGCCTGTGTTCTGGCGCCTGTGGGTAAATCATCTCCCTGGCTGACTCGAGCTTTTTAGTGTCTTCTAGCTTCACCTTTGAACCTAACTACCTCTTCTCCTGTGCCCCACTTTTCATTCTCTGCAGGCTAACACATTGCTTCTGCTGTCATCGTTTCTTGCCCAGCTCTTGTGGTGTTAGATATTCAGGAATGCTTTCATCTAGAGTATAGCTGAAGAGTCACTGGCCAGGACCACCTTTTAGGGGGCCCTGGGCAGGGTCACTTGGTTCTCCGTCCTTCCCCCACCAGGGGCTAACCTTGAGTGAGCCCTTCTCAGCCTCTGGTCAACGGAGTCTGATTGGTTTCCCTAATCAGCTCACTGTCCAGGCTGTGCCAGGACTGTCAGCTAGAGGAAGTCTCTGAAGCAAACAGGAAGTGTGAGAGACGCCCATCAGCTGGAATTGCTCACTCTTTTACCAGGAAGGACAAAAAGCATGAAGTGGGTGACTTCACGGTTAGAGAAGAGACATATCTAGTGGAGGCTAGGGTGAAGGGCAGTAGCATCTGGCATCTTAGAGGCTTCAGTAGTTGCATGAAGCCAGGAATCAGTCCCCACCCACGGTCTGATCCACCTGTGTTGTCCATGGCACTGATCTGGAAGGGTGCCTTTCTGTCTCTGGCATTCCTCCCTCCTTCCTGTATCAGCTATAGCTCTTTAATGTGTATTTATTTTTGAGAGGGCGTGCAGAGAGAAAGGGGGGGGAGAGAGAGAGGGAGACAGAAGACCTAAAGCACAGGCCCCATGCTAAAGAGCACAGAGTCTGATGTGGGGCTCGAACTCATGAACTGCAAGATCATGACCTGAGCCGAAGTCCAACAATCAACCGACTGAGCCACCCAGGTGCCCTCAGCTGTAGCTCTTGTGCTTAAATCGGCTGCCTAGAATCACTGGGGGAACTTACTTTAAAAACATTTTCTGGACTCTACTTTTAGAAATTTTAATTCAGTTGGTCAGGGTTATTTCTAAATGCCCTGGTGATTCTGATAAAAAAAAAGTTTGGTACCCACTGACCTTCTAGTGTCCAGAGCAGAGAAAAGCCAGAGTAAGTGTAGTATTTTGCTGTTTATCTCTCTCTCTCCCGCCCTTGGCTCCAGAACTGGCTGGGCATATATTTAGGAGCTTGGGTCCCTCTGCCCTTTCGTGTACATTGTGGGGGAAAGTGTCGGGTGCCCCCCAGTCCTTGTGATCTCTTCCATTTCCTATGAAGATAATAAGATTGGAGATGGTGCTTATACTCCATAGCCTCTGAACAAACCAAGGTTCTGACTTGGAGCGTAAGGGGAGCAGTCACGTCAAGGTGAGTCTTTTGCCATGGGTCTGAAGCTCTGCCCATTTTAGCAGCTTCGTGAAAATATCCAGGAGGAAATCCATCCTACTGGTGTGTTTTTCCTGGTGTTGGAGAAACTGGTTTAAAAAAAAAAAAAAAAAATCTTTTGGCCCATTCTGTATCTTATAAGAAACTCTGACTACAACTTTAGCTCTTAAAGAGAATTTGATTTTTACCTGAAAGAAGATTTTTGCTATGGCATTTTTGGTTATAATTCCATTACCTGCCTGTACCCGTGGGTAATTCTTGCCTCTGGTTCAGAAGATTCCCACAGTGAGATTCCCTCCCCCAGCTGGCAGGCCAGCTCAGTGTGTGAATTCACCTTTTCCACCTGCCTGGGTGCATCCTCAGCTTCCCAATCTTGGGAGGGGAGGGTATAAAGCTTCCTGGGGTTCTGGGCGTGGCCTTTGCCTGTCCTAAACACGCCCATGTCTTCGCGTGCCCTTTGTGGCAAAATCAGCTTCCTCTGTGTCTTTATTGTCTTGGAAGGTCAACACCTTTGTTCATGTGATCAGCCAGAGGGGCCAGGAATAATACCACGAGGCAACGGAGGCCATAAAAAGTGCCTTGTGTGCCTGCTCATGTGCCTCTGGAAAGCAGGATCAATATCCAGGCAGAATATGTCACCTGCCAGTTTGTGCCGGGGAGAGCACCTACAGCGCTTTTAAAAAATACAGATACTTCGGGCTCCTGGGTGGCTCAGTTGGTTAAGCATCCGGCTTTGGCTCGGGTCATGATCTCATGGTTTGTGAGTTCAGGCCCCACATGGGACTCTCTGCGGTCAGCAAGGAGCCTGCTTCGAATCCTCTGTCTCCCTCCCTCTCCACCCCTCCCCCACTCGGGTTCTCTCAAAAATAAACATTAAAAAAAAAAAAAATACAGATCCCAGGCCCTCCTCCAAACCTTTGTAGGAACCTCCAGGGGCCGGCTGCACAGGTGATTTTGAAGTACAGACAAGGTCAGGAACCACTGGATAAGAGTTACTTGTCTCTCCTGGCTTGTTAAAAATACAAGTTCTGTCTGGGCAGGTTTGGAAACCCACTGATTCGATGGGGACAAGACTTAGATGTTATCTCTGTATTTTTTGACTTATGGGTGCTGATTACTTCCCACCCCAGGAGCCCTCAGCCCCAGCTGCTTTGGTTTTGTTGGAATCGGGGACTTGATCTTCCGTTCCCCTCTCCCCACTCCTTCATACCTCCTTCTGTAGTGCCCCAGCCACACTCTGCCGCCCAGCCGGGACGATGTGTCACGTGGATTTGTGGTAATAACCAACTTGTAATTCCATTGTGGTTTCCCTCTGCTGCTGTCGCCTGCCTGGCCCTGGGCGGCTCCTCCCACAGTTGGAAGGAGTCAGGGCCTGCAAGATCACTGTGACTGTGGGCTGGAGCCACACCTTGCAGGCCAGCCGGGCTGCTGCCGCACAAGAAGGTCTCAGGGTCTCGCTCACCCAGCGACCGGAAACAGGGTGGGTGTTGTCTCCAGCATTCTTCCCACCGCAGGGAGATGGGCCAGGAGCACAGGAGGTAAAGGAGCACACAGGCAACCCGCATCCAGGTCTTCACCTATATGCTGGGTGGCCTTGAACAGGGCATTGAACACCTGAGAGGCAGGCTATTTATGTGAAAAAAAATGGGAGATTGTTTTAAAGCTAAAGGGAGATGATGGTTATGCAATTGCTCGGTGAATGCTAGCCGGCTCTGAAAAGGATTTCTTTGGTAGGCCTTATGAGGAAGGCTCTCAAAGAAGCCAGAAGCACAGACCCTGCCTCAAGGGCCGGAGAGTCTCGCAAACATCAGTGACTGGGGTGAAAAGAGAAAGTTGTAGGGGCGCCTGGGTGGCTCAGTTGGTTAAGAGCTGACTTTGGCTCAGGTCATGTTTTCGTACTTTGTGGGTTCGAGTCCCGCGTCAGGCTCTGTGCTGACCGCTTAGAGCCTGGAGCCTACTTGTGATTCTGTGTCTCCCTCTCTGCCCCTTTCTTGCTCATGCTCTGTTTTGGTCTCTCTCTCAAATATAAGTAAACATTAAAAAAAAATTTTTTTAAAAGAGAAAGCTGTAAAACTGTAAAATATCATAGCACTAGCATTTCTTGTTACTAATAGGGATTCCCCAGCTCCCCCCCCCCCGCCCCCCCGTACTGCCTGCCTTCCTGTATTCTTGGGGAAGAGGTGGCTCCCGGTTCAAACCTCTTTTCCCTTGGTGCTATCCAGAAAGGAAACTGTTTTTCCTGGCTAGTGAATCATGCTTCCTGAAGCTCACTTTTTAAATGAGTTGCTAGGAGGACGGGGATGCGAAAAGGGATTTCAGACTGAACAAAGCAAGCCCTTTGCCGTCAACTTCTTGCATGAGCATAGCCCGTCGCTGCCCACGGATACCCTTCTCTTCATTCACGCCCCCGTCCTCTGACTGTAGGGGGATGCACTCCCCTTGCCGAGGGGGCAGCTCTGGGCTGTACTTGCTTGGGCTCTTGTTCTGAAGACCCCTCCTGCATTGACTCCATTTTGCTAAGGGTAGTTGAATCAAAGCTTTTTCTTTCCAGCTTAGGTTCAGATGCTATATAGATGTTTAGGATGAAATACCTCGTCACAGTACTCGTCTGTAAAACATTCTGTAAACGTTCTGGTATTTTTTAGTATAAGTCTTCTAGAGGCTTCTGGAAATAGGCTCTTTATCCTTCTTTGTGCCTCCAAAGCTATCACTAACAGAGTGACTAAGATGTCAGTGCGGAACACCGGCTGCTTGGGGTGCAGGTCTCGGTGTCCCTCATTTGTGTCTGCCCTCCCATACTTCCCTGTTCCTTCTCTGCGTCACCTTCTGCCTCTGCCAGTAGAGAATGGAACTGAGGTCTCTGTTGAAAAGGGAAATTTGGCAGCCGTTCTGACTGCCAGCAGAGCTCTCTGGCTTGGGTGTGTGTTTGGTTTTGTGTGTGTTTTGTGTTTTAATGTGTGTGAGACTTCTGGTCCACCAAAAATGAGAGAACCAGGGGGAAGAGGTTTGGGATGAAGGAGTGAAATGGGACTTTGATTCCAGTGCACAGTCCAGCCTCCGACTGAGAAAGTTAGTCCTTCTAGAGACAGCAGGACAAAATGGCTATTTTGAATACAACTTGCACTGGCCAGTCCCTGGTCCCCGAGTGCCCACAAGGTTGGCCAAGCACCTTGTCTGATGAGCTTTCTATCTGGACTCCCTGTGCCCTGGTCAGCCTCACCATCCACTCTGGCTTTGCACCAAGGTGCGCTGTGATTTTAGCTACAGGACCACAGGTTCGTTGTTTGTTCATCTGGATCCTGGCGTCTTCCCGCATGATTTTTTTGGTACTCCAAGGAGCCTGTTGACTTAACTGTCACCAGGCTGCCATATGCCCATTGTTCTGCGTGTACGTGATACTTGGGATTGGGAAGTAATATGTTTGCTCAGAACCATGAACCTAGAGTTGGGAGACCACTTTTCACTGCTCAGATGATTGTAGGGCAAATAGATGTATAGTACCTCCTAGTTCGGACTCTTCTCCTAACTTCTGGGAGGTGGGGGCCGGGGGGTTGGCAGGATGGGAGGATTCAGGTCCTCAGGGAGGGCAGCGGGAGGGACCTGTGATTTAAGAGTGATTTGAAAAGGGCTTGCTGTGCGACAGTCTCTGGCCTGACCAGTACTGCTGATCTCTCTTGCAGTTGGAGGTCCCCCGTCCTCACTAAGTGCCTCTTCGCGCAGCACCGGCCCCCGCCCCACGCTCACTGGTACCACTACAGCAGGACGGGCCATGGCGGGTCGGGGAGGTGCAGCGCGACCCAACGGACCAGCCGCTGGGAACAAGATCTGTCAGTTTAAGCTGGTCCTGCTCGGGGAGTCTGCAGTGGGCAAATCCAGCCTCGTGCTCCGCTTTGTCAAGGGACAGTTCCATGAGTACCAGGAGAGCACCATTGGAGGTGAGTGGGCACAAGGGAGTGGGGCGGCCTCAGGAATGCCAAAGAAACGCCTTGGCGTTGAGAAGGGAGCTGCCTGCCCAGAGGGACTAAACGTGCCTGCGGCGGCAGCACCTCTTCCTCACCTGGGCCCTGGAATCAAATCCAACAGCTGGTCTCCATGCCGGAGTCCCCACCGCCACCCAGTAAGACTTAGCTGGGAGTCCAAAACTGGCTTCTCCTCCCGATTATGCCACTGTACTATTGCGCGGCCTTGGCTAAGGGCCTTCCACTGACCCGGCCTCTGGAAGGGAGACCCTCGGTCTGAGGGTCCTTCTGACCGTACCAGGCAGTGCGTCTGTCCTGGCCTCCTACTTTGCAGAATGGGGAAATGGCCTGGTGAGCGGGCCAGCGTTTCTGAAGTTGACCTTTACCCTCGAGCTCAGAGCCTATCATTGATTTCCTGGTGGTCAGCGTGTAGCCCGTGAGGGCGTGGGCTCAGTTCCCTGCCTCAGTGTCCTGTACAAACCTTAGGGGCCAGGGCGGACGTTGGGCTTGAGTCACCCTTTCTCTGCCCTCTTGGTAGGAGGTTTCCAGGCAGCTGGAAGCTAAACGGGCCGAGTCAGCAGTCCTCTGCTGCCTCCTCAGCACCCGAGTCAGGAGCTGGAGACGGGGAAGTGAGGCAGTTTCCCCCCCTCTGGGCCCTCAGGGGCATGGGGGGAGGGCAGAGCAGGGAGCTGGCTTCCACTCTGAGCTCTCTGGGATCCTCCCCTGGTTCCCAGCGGGGAGGGGACTCCCACCTGCCTGTCCCGGCTCTGGGACTCCTCCTGAAGCATGTGCACAAGCGCCACATGCTCCCTTGTCTCCTCAGACCAAAGATAGGGTCACTGTGTTCCCTGAAGGTCGAGCCACAGGGTGGCCAATCAGGAATGGGTCAAGGTCAAAGCTGGGGGTGGAGGCTAGCCAGCATGCCTGGAGGTGGCAGGGGCAGCCGGGAAGCCAGCCACCCAGCCTCCGCCTGGCAGTGGAACAGCGTGTACTTTCAGGCGGCCCCAGTGTAGCTAAGTGTGTGAGTGTCCTCAGGAAACCGAAGGCCAGCAACACCCCTGGGCCGGAGCAAACTGAGGGACTACGGAGGCTTCCAGCCTGACTGTCCCCTGTGAGGGGAGGTGGGGAGGGGGACGGGGGGAGTGGTGGGCCCACCCTTCTGTGCTTGGGAGTCCATTTTCCCCTGGGCTTTTCCCTCTCCTGCCCCTTGCCAGTCCTCCTCGGAGGTGCTCCTAAAACGGTTCAGGTGCAGACAGACATCCCTTCTGCCCTTGCCTAGTGTGGGTCTGTAAGGCCTGTGCAGCCCCCAGTCCCCTTGACACATGGCAGAAAAATACAAACACCACCTACCCTGCTTCAGCCGCTGGGCTGGGGGCTTTTCTGGGCCCATCTCAGCAAAGAGTCCACATGCAGTACTGGGGAGATATGTGGGGGTGGCTTCTTGAGCTCCTTCTTGCCTTATAACACCACCTTCCCTCTTACAGCGGCCTTCCTCACACAGACGGTCTGTTTGGACGACACAACAGTCAAATTTGAGATCTGGGACACAGCTGGACAGGAGCGGTATCACAGCCTGGCCCCCATGTACTATCGGGGGGCCCAAGCTGCCATCGTGGTCTATGACATCACCAACACAGTAAAGATTTCCCCTTACTTCTCAACACTTTGTTCCTGGATGGGGTGTGGGCAGATTTCCTCTGTCGTTTGGGGGTGTCTCACCAGAATCTCCAGGGCGGTAGCATCTTAGACACTTGGGCTCTGCCAGCTCGAGCTTCCCTAAGTGAGTGGCCCTGGGCAGAATGCCGCCTCTGTCTCTCTGACATTCTGGCCTTGTCTCCCCAGGATACATTTGCACGGGCCAAGAACTGGGTGAAGGAGCTACAGAGGCAGGCTAGCCCCAACATCGTCATCGCACTTGCAGGGAACAAGGCGGACCTGGCCAGCAAGAGAGCCGTGGAGTTCCAGGTGGGGGGAGGACAGGACTTGTGGGGGAGGAGTAAGCCGGCTCCACGCTTGGCTCAGCCTCGGCTGCTCAGGGGCTGTGCGGAGGGCCAAGTGGGGAGGCCGGGGCGCTTTCATCTGCCGTCCTCTCGTGACTTGAATGTGGGCCTAAAGGACTTCTCTGCTCCTCCTTGTTCTTTGTCATCGGCTGGTGGCGTGTGTATGCATAAGGATAGCTGAAGCTTCCGCTTATTTTTTGTGTAAACTGACTTTTCAATGAAACTTACTGAAAAAGGATTACTTTTATCCACATAAAACACGCACGAGTAAAATTTACGCGGTACAGGAAGATACATGGAATGAAATTTAAATCTCCAACCCAGACACTCAGTCTCCCTTCCCCCAAGTTCATCACAGTTTCTTATTTTTCTAGAAATATACCATGCGAATGAATCCCTTTCTTTACATCGATGGGGGTGTGCCCCATAATACTGTGTATTTTTTACCAGGCCCTTAACCAATGGACTTGTAGGTTGTTTGTAATAGCAAACGACTGGAAGCAGCACTGCGGTCAACATCCACATGCTTTTGTATTTTTTCCAAATGTGCATGTGCATTTGTAGGATAACTTTCTAGAAGTATTTTTTTAGCTTAGTGATTTTGAAGGGCAAAAGGCAGAATGGACTTAGGAAAACCTGAGTAAAACATCTGCCAATGTTTGTGAACTGAAAGGTGCTGTATGTGAAGTGGGGGCCTTGGGTGTGGTGCAGATTTGTGGGGGACCCAGAGCAGGAGAGCCTCGGGACTGAAAAATCCCTGCATTGTCTCTATTGTGTGTAAGGCGACTGTGAGGAGGGAAGATTTTTATCCTGGGCCCTGGCCCCTGCCAACTGTCATCATTTCCCTCCTACCCACTTTCTCACCTCCATCTAAACCAGGAAGCACAAGCCTATGCGGAAGACAACAGTCTGCTGTTCATGGAGACATCAGCAAAGACTGCGATGAACGTGAATGAAATTTTCATGGCAATAGGTGAGTTGCTCTCCTTCCCTCCCCTCCCCTGACCAGGGTCCTATCCTATCACTTGGCTGCTGTTTTGTAGTATGTGGTAAGTCTGTGGGGTCACTTTATCTGACTGCCAGATATAGAGAGTTCACCCCGGAAGTTTCTACAGCCTGGGCCAAAGTCTCAACATTTCACTTTCTGACCCTTTAGATTACCACCCACCGAAAACCCTACATCACCATCCCCCTACCCACTTCTTAGGATCTTTAGGCTGATCTGGCTCTGTAGTGAGTCATCCTGCCCGGGTTTGAATCCTTGTTTTATCATTTAACTCTGTGGTCCTGGGGCAAGTTATTTAATCTCTCTTGGCCTCAGGTTTGTTTTTTTAATGTTTGTTTATTTTTGAGAGAGAGAGAGAGAGAGAGAGAGAGAGAGAGAGAGGCAGAGAGAGAGGGAGACACAGAATCCAAAGCAGGCTCCAGGCTCCGAGCTGTCGGCACAGAGCCCGATGTGGGGCTCGAACTCATAAATGGTGAGATCATGACCTGAGCCGAAGTTGGACACTTTACCGACTGAGCCACCCAGGCACCCTCTTTGCCTCAGTTTCTTGAAACACTCAGAATGCATGCACCTGGCGCAAAGAAGCGAAGCTCCCCCATGGGTTATCCCAGATTGGGTGGTACAAAGGCCAGCTTCCACTCAAGCATACTTGGAAGAGTATTGGGGTAGCCCCACAAATGCATATTTCCCCTCCTCTTCCAAACAGCTAAGAAGCTTCCCAAGAACGAGCCCCAGAATGCAGCTGGTGCTCCAGGCCGGAACCGAGGCGTGGACCTCCAGGAGAACAACCCAGCCAGCCGGAGCCAGTGCTGCAGCAACTGAGCCCCCCTTGCCTGCCCGCTGCCCCCACCTCCTCCGCCTGACCGACCCGACTGGAATCCACTCTAACCAATCGCACTTAACGACTCGGGCTACCACTGGGGGGGCAGGGGGAGGGGTCCGCCATGATTTCTCCATAGAATTTTGATCATAGGCCGGAGTGAGTTATTCCACCTGCACCTTTCTGTACAAATACTAATTCAATTTTAAGTCTTAAGTCACTTTTTTAATATATATGATCTTCTGCTCTTCCCACTTCCAGCCCTTTCTACTGCTCTCCCACTCTTCCTCTGCTGGTAGTAGCCACGTGCCCCTGTTCCCCCCCCACCCTTGTATGTGGGGAGGCGGGGGTTGGAGCAGTTACCCTTCTTTCCCTCTTGCTGATTAGCAGACTCAGCAAGAGCATCCATATCCTTACTGTGTTTGGAGTGGGTTTGGTTCTGGGTGGTGGCCCTAAGGGGCGAGGGAAGGGAGAGGCAGCTCTTCCCTCAGCTGGCTGTCATCAGGCTGCAGCCCCCCCCCCCCCCGCCTCACCCCCTGACGCACAGCTGGGAGAGAAACCACAGCATTACCACAGCATTATTGTGACAGCCACCAACCCATTCCCCATAACCCCCCTCCCCCTCCGTCACCCTGACCTCTGGCTCTGAGCCCTGTTCTGACCAAATCACGATGATGAGTATTTGGGGGTGGGTGGGTAAGGGGGGGGGTGGGAGGGGATGGAACCAACTTTTTCTGTATTTTGTATTGTATGTTTTCTTCAACATGTAACCAATCAGTATCTTGTCAATATAGTCAGCCGATCGATCGACCTCCCACTTGTCTTCCTTGTCTCTCTCTGGCAGTTTATCAGACCGCATCTGCTCTAGCTTACTTGAACTAACTTCACTCCCCCACCCCCCACCCCGCAAAAGTGAAGGGATGCTGGTGGTGATGGTAACCAAGAGAAAGAGGCCCTTGCTCTACCAGCTCTAAGGGGTAGGGTGGGGTGAGAGTGACCTGGGGCTGAATCTCACCAAGTTTGAAGTTGAGGGGCCCGCATTTGCCTCTCCCCCACTCCCTCCAGATTCTACTGGGGTGATGTACAGTTTGTATTTGAAAATAGTTGGTCTCTGAAACACCAGAAACAACCTCTTTGGGGTTTTTCGGTTAGTCTGGACCAGGCTTGTGAAGGACTCGGTCCTCTCACCCTCCGCCCAGGTGACCTCTGAAACCTTGTGTTGTTTAGAAGGCCAAGGCCACACCAGGTCCAAGCCATCTGGTCCCTGGTCTGTCAGGGCCCTCTGCTGGTTGTGGAGCCTCCCGGACCTCTACTGCTCCCTGCTGGAGCTACTGCTCCAGGCAGTGAGCTAAGCTGAGTGGGCCACACTGAGCGGGCCCCCAGCTTCTCCCAGGACCACAGAGGCCCGGTTCTTGGTGGACTACCACCTTAAAGTGCCTTTCCTGCCTCCCCGAGCCCTCTTTACCTCCGTTATGCCTCGACCTCTGACCCCGACCCCAAGAAAAGACCACGGAACGCCAAGACTGCTGCTGCACACCAGGGTTGTTTATCGGGTCAGGCTAGGTTGACCCTTATTAGAGCCACGGCCCCGGAGTCTCAGGGATGGTCCTGTTTGGGCCTCAGGGGGAGGCAGCGCCCGGCACTGGCCTCGGACGCACAGCTGGCCCGAGGGAGTCAGGCTGCAGGTCATGGCGGCTGGATCCAGGTCCGGTGGTAGTTGCATCTGCCGGTGCACCCTTTGCGCTACGCGGTAGCCGGCCCCGTCCGGGCTGCAGCCCTCCAGCTGCCGCTTGCCCGTCACCATCAGACATTGGCCGTCCACTTGCACCAGCAGCTCGTCGGGAGTGAAGCCGTAGGTATCCACCTTCATCTGGAAGCCATCCTCCACGGGGAAGTTGTTCTGCGAAGCTGCCGAATCGTCCCTGAGCAGCCGTACCGGTAGCGTGGCCACCTGGTTCTGTTCAGCGAGGGCTGCACTGGGACAGGGGGATGCCACCCGGCTCCTGCTGGGGAGACCGCTACCGACCCGCTGCATCCGAGTGAGCAACTGCTATCCAAGGGCAGTGGCGCGAGGCACGCGGGCAGCGGCGCGCAGGTCCGGGGAGGCACTCGCGAACCCCGGCTCCCTCAGTGACCCCGGGCCGGCCCGCTTCAGCAGTTTCGGGTCAGCCACACGAATCCTGCTTCCACAGGCCAGGTGGTCAGCCACCATGGGGCACCGCTGCTGCTTTCATCCTGACTCCTGCCCCACTCTCAGGCCCTTCCCCGCTTCGGTCACAGGGCCCCACGGCTCTGGGCTGTGACCCACCTACGTACGCTGAACGACGCCAGACGTGCGATCCGGACCCTGGAGCACTCGCAAGCACCGGGCGGAAGACGAGATTGAGCCACTGCGCTCTTGCCCTTCCAAGAATCTGTCCCGAGGACAAGGATTGTCCCCTGGGACAGAGCCAACAGGATGTGACCATGGGGTCTTACATTCTCCGAAACCCCTTTTTCTGACCGCGCACAAATCCTGTGATGACAGATGGGGCTTGGGAGATGAACGCGACTTCCCGGTTTCCTGCATTCATCAGACCCTGGGCCTTCTGTGGCAGGCTCAGGGCTGGGTTCTGGGACAAAATTGAAGAGGCGGGCCCTGCCCTCGAGGTGCCCACGGGGTTACGGGGAGAGCCATTCACAAACACTGGGATGTGCCCTCCTTTACTTCTACCTCATCCCCGTCTCAGTATCCCTTGTGATCATGGCCATACCCCTGGCGCTCAGTGATTTTATAATAATCCTTTATTGCTGAAGTATCACGTATATACAGAAAAGTCCACCAAAGAGTAGAGTGGAAGTATCCCAAAGACAACAACACCCTTGCAACTTCACAGGTTCAGAAAGGTAACTGCTGCATTTTAATCTCCATCATAGGGGCAAGTCTGTGTCCGCAGTGCGGGCCAGGGTTGGGGCAGGAGGGGATGTGCCAGGAAGCCATCACAACTCCAGGCCCCAGAGCTGCACTTGCACCCTCGTGGGCAGAATCTACGATTCCCCTCAACTGAAGCCTGTTTTCTCAGATGCTTCTCCAAGTCCCCAAGAAAACAGCAATCTCCACTGTCCCAGAAGCCTCCAAGAGAGAATGAAGTGAGGAGGAGCCAATCTAGGGTAATGGCTCAGGCTTCACTCGCTTGTCTGGGACCAAGAGACAAGACAGAAAAGTCTGGAAGCCGCAGGCAAAGGGAGCGGCAGTGAAAGACTACAATTCCCGTCATGCCCCGGCGCAGCGACGCCTGCGCATTGTGCGCCGGTTGCCCATGCGGCCCTAGGGCTGGGAGCGCCGCGCCGCGCCGCTCCGCTGCGGGGGAGGCCATGGCGGAACCTACCCAGGCCTCAACCCCGGCGCCGGCCACGCAGTCCCGTCCCCTTCAGTCTCCAGCCCCTGCCCCAACTCCGACTCCTGCCCCCAGCCCGGCTTCAGCCCCGACTCCGGCTCCCACTCCGGCACCAGCCCCCGCCCCAGCTGCAGCCCCAGCCGGGAGCACAGGGACTGGGGCTCCCGGGGTAGGAAGTGGGGGCACCGGGAGCGGAGGGGATCCGGCTCGACCTGGCCTGAGCCAGCAGCAGCGCGCCAGCCAGAGGAAGGCGCAAGTCCGGGGGCTGCCGCGCGCCAAGAAGCTTGAGAAGCTAGGGGTCTTCTCGGCTTGCAAGGTGGGGGCGGGGCCTGGGGTGAGAGGGGGCGGGGCCTGGGGCATCCCAGGGCCCGGGTGGGAATAGGGGCAAATCTCTGGCTGGGGATCTGCTCCCCCTTCCCGGTTACAGGGTTACTGACTGATTCTTCTGCCTCCAGGCCAATGAAACCTGCAAGTGTAATGGCTGGAAAAACCCCAAGCCCCCCACTGCACCCCGCATGGACCTACAGCAGCCAGCTGCCAACCTGAGCGAGCTATGCCGCAGCTGTGAGCACCCCTTGGGTAAGGCAGGTAGTGCCCTTGGAGCTAGGGCGGGGTCAGGCTGGGTCCTGCTTGGACAGGATGATTTAAGTGCCACAGAGCTTCATTTGTGGAACCAAAAATATCTCCTAAGGAAGGATTGAGTTGGGAGCATGTATTCCCCAAGGGAAGCGAAAGGAAATTTGCCAGCCCTGAAGAGACAGTGGCCACCCAAGGACTGATGTAGGAGCAGTCAGTCTCATTGCTGGTCACGCTGGTTGGAGGGACCGAGGGTGTAAATTGCCTGGTGGTGAAGAGGGACAGGAAGCTCTGGTGATCTGTCCATTCTTCCCAACCCTACCACCTATCCTTGCAGCCGACCACGTGTCCCACCTGGAGAATGTGTCAGAGGAGGAGATTAACCGGCTACTGGGTATGGTGGTGGACGTGGAGAACCTATTCATGTCTGTTCATAAGGAGGAGGACACAGACACTAAGCAGGTGTATTTCTACCTCTTCAAGGTGAGCTTTGTCCAAGTGAGTGTGGATGAGCACGGTAGACAAGGCTAGGGAGTCGGCAGCTCTGAGCTCTGCTGACCTCTGCCCCTCCTTCTTCCTCTTCCTCCAGCTTCTGCGGAAATGCATCCTGCAGATGACCCGGCCAGTGGTGGAGGGCTCCCTGGGCAGTCCCCCGTTTGAGAAGCCTAATATTGAACAGGTGGGAGGAGGAAGGTGGTAAGAGAATTGGGGGCATCTTGGAGGACTGAGGAGGCTGTGTTCCCCATCCTGTCAAGTTGAGAATAAGGGAGAAGTCCAGAAAAGAGAGGATGTTCTGTGCTTCAGGTGGACATGGGGGTGGGAGTGGGGCAGAGTTTTTCTTCACCGGGAGACCCAGAATGAGAGGAGAGCTTTACCCTGCCCTCGGGAAGCACCAGTGTTTGGATTAGAAGCCCCTGCTTGCTGCTCACGTCTCCTTCCTGGTTCTGTCCCCTGCCCGTCCCTTCTCAGGGTGTGCTGAACTTTGTGCAATACAAGTTTAGTCACCTCGCCCCTCGGGAGCGGCAGACGATGTTTGAGCTCTCAAAGATGTTCCTGCTCTGCCTTAACTACTGGAAGCTTGAGACGCCTGCCCAATTTCGGCAGCGGTCTCAGGCCGAGGACGTGGCTACCTACAAGGTCAATTATACCAGGTAGGCCCAGCCAAGGGCAGCATGAGGAGAGGCTTGTAGGCCCAGCCTAGGTTCAACGTCTCCATTCTCACTTCCCATCTCCCCACTGGCTCCAGATGGCTCTGCTACTGCCACGTGCCCCAGAGCTGTGATAGCCTCCCCCGCTACGAGACCACTCACATCTTTGGGCGAAGCCTTCTCCGCTCCATCTTCACTGTGACCCGGCGGCAGCTGCTAGAGAAATTCCGGGTGGAAAAGGACAAGCTGGTGCCTGAGAAGAGGACCCTCATCCTCACCCACTTCCCAAAGTAAGGCTCATTCTGGCCTATCCGGATTTTGCCCCAGTTCACATCCGCCTGTTGTCCCCTTTTTTCCAGGAAGGCTTCCTGGAATGGTCCCTCCTTTCCCTCCATGAGCCTTCTGGGATCTGGGTGTCTACCTGGCAGACTTGTCCGGGGCCCAGATGCAACTTGCTGGCATTTGCCTTTGCGTGTACTAGACTGGGGATGGCAGGTACATTGCCCGAGTGCTAACATTACCCCTGCCCACGCCCCTGGTAGATGTGACTAATCATTTCCCACGGGGTCTGGACACAGCCTCAGAACCCTTCCCACCACAGCCTGCCGAGAAACCAGAGGTTACACTCGAGGTGAAACCGATTTCCACTCCTGTTGTAGACCTTTCTGTAAAGTTTTCCTCTGTTTTGCAACACTTTCCTCTCATTTGAAACCAGGATCGTAGCTACTCACCTTGAGAAGCCGTTACTGACTAATCCAGGCCCTTCAGTGCCCCCTCTGCCACCAGGTGGGAATATGAGGTGACAGGAGGGAGTAGATTCTGAGCCCCCATTTTGATACTGAGGTGCAGGGTGGCTCGGTGCCCTGCCTGGCCACATAGCACAGGATGGTGCCGGCTCACGCACCCGGTCGCCCTGTGCTACACACCGCAGCAGACTGGGCCTCTGATCTCTGTCCTGGATTGTCCAGTCCTGCTACTTTTGACTAGGGGCTCAAGAGAGGCAGGGGAGTGTCTCTCCCCGCCAACCCCTGCCCCCAGGCCAAAGGTTGTTTCTCTTCTTCAGCTCCCAGCCCCCTGAGAACCCGGTTTCTTTGACCTGCCTCCAGTTCTTCTGGCGTCTGGTCCAGGCTGCTGTGTGGGTCGGAGGACAGGGTTGGGAGACAGACTGTACCCTCCCCACAGATTCCTGTCCATGCTGGAGGAGGAGATCTATGGGGCGAACTCTCCGATCTGGGAGTCGGGCTTCACCATGCCGCCCTCAGAGGGGACCCAGCTGGTGCCCAGGCCAGGTACACGCCCTGGTAGGCTCTGTAGGCTTTCGGCTTGGCCTTCCTGGCTGAGCTTGGCCTCCTGCCGGGGAGGAGGCACTGTGGATGGCAGCCGCGGGGACATGCGGGAGGGTGCGTCTGGGGCTTAGAGGGCCCGGATCCCTTTGTGGGACCCATCGCCACCTTTGACCACCCCCCGCTCCCCCTGATTTCGCTCACCCTCAGCTACGGTCAGCGCGGCAGTTGTTCCCAGTGCCCCCATCTTCAGCCCCACCATGGGTGGGGGCAGCAACAGCTCCTTGAGTCTGGATTCCGGAGGGGCTGAGCCCATGCCAGGTGGGTACTTGACCCCTGACCCTCATTCACCCCTCCCCTAACCTCTTGCTGTCCATGGGAGACCCTGCCAACCTTCCCGGCAGGTGAGAAGAGGAAGCTCCCAGAGAATCTGACCCTGGAGGATGCCAAGCGGCTCCGCGTGATGGGCGACATCCCCATGGAGTTGGTCAACGAGGTCATGCTCACCATCACCGACCCTGCCGCCATGCTGGGGCCTGAGGTGGGCAGCCCGGCTCGCTGACCAGTGTGGGAAGGGGACCTCACCGGCCTGAGGCCCCGGCTCACCACCCCTCCTCTGGTGCCCAGACGAGCCTGCTGTCTGCCAACGCAGCCCGGGACGAGACGGCCCGCCTAGAGGAGCGCCGCGGCATCATTGAGTTCCATGTCATCGGCAACTCACTGACGCCCAAGGCCAACCGGCGGGTATTGCTGTGGCTCGTGGGGCTGCAGAATGTCTTCTCCCACCAGCTGCCGCGCATGCCCAAGGAGTACATCGCCCGCCTCGTCTTTGACCCGTGCGTCCCCAGAAGAGCCCCAACCACACCTGGGCACCTGTCCTTGGCCCCCCTATGTCCCCCTACCCCCTCCTCCTCCTCCAACCTGTGGGAATACTTGTTCCTCTGCTCTCGGCACTGAGTGCGGCCCTGCCCTCCAAAGCTGTGGGGATCCCGGGAGCATTTGGGGAACAACAGGTAGGGGCAGTGACCTGTCCCCTCTCCCCTTAGGAAGCACAAGACTCTGGCCTTGATCAAGGATGGGCGGGTCATTGGTGGGATCTGCTTCCGCATGTTTCCCACCCAGGGCTTCACAGAGATTGTCTTCTGTGCTGTCACCTCAAATGAGCAAGTCAAGGTGAGTGCGTGTTCCTGGCCCCAGCCCCTTCCAGCCACCTGCTTCTCAGTTTGGACTGGGTCAGAGCAATAATCCCAACCCTTCTTCTAGTGGCCAGGCAGTTCTTCCGGGCCCCACAAGGTGGCATTTGTCCTTTGATAACTGCGTATTAAGACACTTGTTGACAAATGGAGGCCCAAAACCAGTAATGCTTTTAAATGGACCTGAATTTCCTTCACAAGAACATTCACATACACTGGGGAGTTAATAATTTTTACACTAGCCCTGGGCTGGGTGATCGTCCTGCGTTCTGTCCTGGAATTGTCACAACAGACCCACTGGTAGGGTTCCCGGTTCTCCTGTTCTACATAACCCAGATCTGCAGGGTGCCTCCCTGGTCTAGACGTGTATGGAAGACACTCTCTTGAGGGTTCAAATGTTGCACTGAGTGGGGCTCTTGTGATTCCTCTTCCCCTTTCCCCCCAACTCTGACGCCTGGGAACTGGGAACCAGTGACACGTGGACGGCAACTTCCTGGTTGGGATTTCCATCCTGGCCTTAACCGTGGCTGGCTGTCTGACCTTGGACACGTTTCCTAACATAGTTGAGTTTCAGTTTTTTGTTTTTGTTTTTATAAAAATGGAGGTAATAATATTTACCTCATGGACTGACTTGAGAGTTGGTCTGTAAAGTACCAAGCACCACACCTGGCCCAGAATAAGTGCTCAGAAAGTCTCCTTCACATTCTCCCCACAAACTCCCCTTCCTCTGCCAGTTGCCTTTTCTCCTGTATGTCCAGGATCCCCT
The DNA here is from genome assembly GCF_018350195.1 of Panthera tigris. NCBI lineage: Eukaryota > Metazoa > Chordata > Mammalia > Carnivora > Felidae > Panthera > Panthera tigris. The sequence continues at coordinate 40,434,225 of NC_056673.1, read as the reverse complement.
AGCTGTCTCTACATCCTATCCAGTCTGCTCCTTCCTCTCTGGGGCTCCCCTGGTAAGCCCTGCTCGCCTCCCCCACAGGGCTATGGGACTCACCTGATGAACCACTTGAAGGAGTATCACATCAAACACAACATTCTCTACTTCCTCACCTATGCCGACGAGTACGCCATTGGCTACTTCAAAAAGCAGGTGACCCTCCCCTCCCTGCACACTTGCCTGCTGCCTGGGGCTAGGGGTCATTCTGTCCATCCCCCTGTTGTGGACGGAATGGGAGTCCCTTCATGTCCCCTGCTTCATCCAGCACCTGCGAGGAGATCTTTCTCGCCCATCTTCCTGCCCCTCCTCCCCCCCCCACCCGCCGCGCTGCTGCCCCAGTGAAGAGTGAGGGCCTGGAGGGCAGTAGGGCAGGCTGGAGGAATGTTTCCCATCCAGGGAAACATTGCCAGGGAGTTGGGAGGGGCAGCTGACCTGGAACCTTTCTGGGGACAGAGTGATTGAATTCACACAACACAGAGCATTGTACCAGCCACCACAGGAGGGGATCCAGGAACCCGGGAGAACAGACAAGGCCTGCACCGCCCCTCAGAGGCTCCTGGGGGAAGAGCTATTCAAGTTGGAGAAGCCTTGTCGACAGATTGGGTCATAACTGTCCACTCCCTAGGGCTTCTCCAAGGACATCAAGGTTCCCAAGAGCCGCTACCTGGGCTACATTAAGGACTATGAGGGTGCAACATTGATGGAGTGTGAGCTGAATCCCCGGATCCCCTACACGGAGCTGTCCCACATCATCAAAAAGCAGAAGGAGGTGTGTGTGCACATGTGCGTGCACTCATCGTTGGGGCTTACCGTGTGCACGTGGGGGAGGGCACGCATGCGTGGGTGTGTACCACAGGTATGTGCGTGTGTGAGCCAGGCCTGGGGTGGGCCGGGATCTTGGTTCTTGCTTTGCCTCCCAAGGAAGTTAGGAGGCGAGGCGCCTGGACTCAACGGCAGGGCCTCTGACTGTGGCCCTTGGGAGGGTTTCCGCTGGGACTGGAGTCGGCCCCTCAAGACGCTGCCTTCCCTCAGATCATCAAGAAGCTGATTGAGCGCAAACAAGCCCAGATCCGAAAGGTCTACCCCGGGCTCAGCTGCTTCAAGGAGGGTGTGAGGCAGATCCCTGTGGAGAGTGTCCCCGGCATTCGTGAGCAGGGGTCTTGCTGGGGGAGGGGGCACCCTGCTCGGTATGTGTTCTCGAATTCTTAGGGATGCTCTCCCCACCCACTCCCCACTTTGCAGGAGAGACAGGCTGGAAGCCGTTGGGGAAGGAGAAAGGGTGAGTGCTGTGTGGAGGGAGAGGGTGTTGGGGGAGGCAGAGGGCCAAGGGCCTCAGACGTGGTGTCTCTCACCCCAGGAAGGAGCTGAAGGATCCAGACCAGCTCTACACAACCCTCAAAAACTTGCTGGCCCAGATCAAGGTGGGGAGACCAGGTTCCCTTCTGGGGGTGCCTGCATCAGCGACTCTGGCTTTATGACCCATTCTGGGGTGGGTGGCGGTCATGAGGTGGGCTTGGGGCACAGTGGGCCTGGCTCCAGCTCAGCTTTCCTCTCTAGTCACACCCCAGTGCCTGGCCCTTCATGGAGCCTGTGAAGAAGTCAGAGGCCCCTGACTACTATGAGGTCATCCGCTTCCCTATTGGTGAGGACACTCCATTCCGACCCTTTCCTTCCTCTTTGGCCCCCAAATCTACTCCTGCTTTCACTGGACCCCACAGCCCCGCTCGCCTCAGCCTCTTAAAAGCATGCCTTTACTTCCTGCTGCCCCAGACCTGAAGACCATGACGGAGCGACTGCGCAGCCGCTACTATGTCACCCGGAAGCTCTTTGTGGCTGACCTGCAGCGGGTCATTGCCAACTGCCGCGAGTACAACCCCCCGGACAGCGAGTACTGCCGCTGTGCCAGCGCCCTGGAGAAGTTCTTCTACTTCAAGCTCAAGGAGGGGGGCCTCATTGACAAGTAGCCTCTGGCTTTGGACCACAGCCTTGACCTGGAATGTCTCCACCTTGGGTTCTGATCCCATCCTGAGGGGTGCCCCTGGCGCCCAGGTTCCTCTCAGCTTAAAGCACTCCAGCCCCGGGCCCTGCAGCCCTTTCTGGATCCTCAGGCACCCCCAAGCCTGCAGCTCTGTCCCACTCTCCGTTGTATCTGACCTTGGGCAGGGATCTCCTGGATCTGGGCTTCAGCCCCTCTACAGTGGCTGGTGGCTAGAGGATAAACCCTGCCCGGCCCCGGTGGCCCCCAGCCCTGTCCCCGCAGAGCCACGAAGTCCTGGAGGCCTCAGCCTCGCCTGGCCCACTGTTTGCTTGAGGGCTAAGACTGCCACTTTTAGCTCGTGGGAGGGGGCTTCAGGGTTTGGAAGTTCAGCTGGGACTGGAGTGGCCATGCCTCACCCTGCACAGTTCTGTCTGTCCCCCAGGGGTGGGGGACCTGGGGACCATTCATTTCCTGGCATTAATCCCTCAGAGGGAACAATAAAGCTTTTTTTTTTTTTTTTTCCTTTTTCCCCTCTGTGTGATTGTTTCTTTGGTAGAGTCCATAGCCTGAACAGGCTGACCCTGTTCCCGGTACCTCCTACAAGCTGGAGTCTATTAAACTCCAGATTGTCCTGGGGCCACCCTCCCCAACAAGCCTCATACCTAGTGCCACGCCCCTGGGACGATGGCACCTGCCTGGCCACAGCCCTACTTCCACTCCTGCCCAGGTGTGGGTGCTGCAGCGGTCCCAATCACCGGGCCACCTTCACCTGGGTGGACATGGTTACAGCTGATTCAGAAGGGTGGGGGGTGGGGTGGAGACCACTCTTGGAGGAGGGGCCGGCAGGATCCCGGAGGAATGAAAGGGTGCTTTCCTGCAGGTTTTTCAGGCAACGGGGATTTCTAAGGCAGATCTCTGACAGAGCTGGCTCCTCCCCTGAGTTTCAGTTTCTGTTTCCTATCTCAGCACAGCCCCGGGCCAGCGACCAACACCAGGCATTGGGGCTAACCACCCTCTGTGCCTCGGCAGGTGGTGCAGATAAGAACTGGCAGGGCAGGGGTAAAGTGTAGTCTGTGTTACTCGCCTCCCCTTCAGATGATCAGATCAGATTCCAGGTAGGTCCCTTCGGTGCCCTGCTCCACCTCCCTCGAGTGGGATGGGGACGGCTCTGCACCAGAGTGGGCTGGCCAGGAGCGGGGAGGGAGCCAGGATGGCCAGTCATCTGAGCCTCCTTCCATTCCCAGAAGGGAGCTGCGACCCTACCAGTGGGAGGTGATCATGCCTGCCCTGGAGGGCAGGAATATCATCATATGGCTGCCCACGGGGGCTGGGAAGACCCGGGCAGCTGCTTATGTGGCCAAGAGGCATCTAGAGACTGTGGACGGAGCCAAGGTGGTCGTACTGGTCAACAGGGTGAGTAGCCCACTCTCCCCTCCTTGGGGTCTCAGCTCCTCAGGTGCCTCACAAAGCCCGCCAGATCTCCAGGGCTGCTGTGGCCACCTCTAAGCTCACCTGGCTTTTCTCCCCTTCCCGTCCCCAGCCAGTTCCTGGGGGTCACGTTGCCTCCTCCCCATCGCCCCAATCCAGCTCCCTCTCCCTGACTCCTTCCCCACCCCCAGGTGCACCTGGTGACCCAGCATTGCGAGGAGTTCAGCCGCATGCTGGACAAACGCTGGGCCATTATAACCCTGAGTGGGGACATGGGGCCACGAGCTGGCTTTGGCCACCTGGCCCGGAGCCATGACCTGCTCATCTGCACAGCCGAGCTGCTACAGATGGCACTGACCAGCCCTGAGGAGGAGGAGCACGTGGAGCTGAACGGTGAGGGCTGAGCCAGGGGGAAGAGTACACACCTGAGGCACCTCGACCTGCCAACCCCAGCGCATCTCTCCTAGTACGGCTGTTGGGATGTTTTGTGGGAGTGAGGGGATCCCCATTCGCCAAACCCCAGCATACACCCTAGTAGAAGCAGATCTGGCTAGAATGCAGGATCTGGGGCAAGCCTCAGCCCCACTGCTGAGCCTCAGTTTACTAATCTGCAAAATGGAGGTAAATCATCCCTGCCTCGGCCGGTCTCTGGAGCCTGGCTGCGGGTTGTGAAGGGAGGAAGGAGTTAGATGAACTGTGGGGACTACATGGAGAAAAGCTGATGGGGAAGGAAAAGCTTTGCAAAGGTCACAGCCTTCCCCTGTGTTCGCCCCCAGCCTTCTCCCTGCTTGTGGTGGATGAGTGTCACCACACGCACAAAGACACCGTCTACAACATCATCCTGAGCCGGTATCTACAGCACAAACTCCAGAGGACACGGCCCCTGCCCCAGGTGCTGGGTCTCACAGCCTCCCCAGGCACTGGTGGGGCGTCCACACTTGATGGGGCGATTGACCACATCCTGCAGGTCAGCTTGGCTCCTATGACCCTCCCGCCACCAGAGTCCTCCCTGCCCTGCCCCGCCCCATGCCCACCAGCCCTACCCAGGCTCTCCTGGGTGACCGTCTGGGCCCCTTTGTCACTGAAGCTGCAGCCTCCAGTGGCTTCTTCCTGCACTTAGAATAGACTCCCATCTGTCTACTGTGGCTTACACAGTTCCATACGACCCAGCCCTGCCTACCTCCCCAGCCTCATTTCCCCGCACACTCCCCTCACCCCTACCCCACAGGCCTTCTCCAGGTCTCCGGAGCATGTCCTGCTTGTTCCCCTTCTCAGGACCTTTGTGGTCACCGTTCCTTTTGCCCTGAATGCCCTTCCCCCTGCACTTGGCCTGTCTGGCTCCTTCTTGCCTTTCAGGGAACAGCTTAGTTGTCACCTCTTCAGAGTTCTTCCCTGACCTCCCCCACTGCACGCTATCACATCATCGAGTTTCATTCTCCTCAGAGCTCATTAACGCGGCCTGAAGCCCTCTCATTCTGTTATTCTTTCCTGCTTTGTCGATCTGTCTCCCCGACACCAAAATAAGACTTTCTGGATCCCCACTGCCTCCAAAAGCACTGGGCCCAGAGAGGACGAGCAATAAATATTTTGTTGAGTAAATGAATCCCCACTTCCAATGGCCCTGCTCAGTGGTAGCTGGGACCTGTCCTGTCCCAAAGTTCTGCCCGTTGTCCTCATAGGACTCTACCCCAGTCCGGTGAACCCCCATCTCTTGCCCCAGCTCTGTGCCAACCTGGACACGTGGCGCATCATGTCACCCCAGAACTACCGCCCCCAGCTGCAGGAGCACAGTCCTCAGCCCTGCAAACAGTACAACCTCTGCCACAGGCGCAGCCAGGTGAGTGGAAGGAGGGATACGGGAGTGGGGGGGGGGTGCTGACATGAAGTTAGGGCACCTGGGGTTGAGCCCTGATTCCACCTCCCCTAGCTCTGTGACTTCCCGTTACTTGCGTTTATATCCGAGCCTCTGTTTCTCCCTTCTGTGAAATGGGGAAGTCGCAGCCCATGCCCACAGCCTGCTGTTTGGTTTGACTCCGACGCCTCTCTGGGCACCTGTCAAAACCCTCCAGCACCCTGTCCGGTGCTTTGCAAACTTTAAACCTGGAGCACTTTGTGCTGAGGCTCTCCCACGGTGCAGACACTGTCTGGCGTCTGCTACGACAGGGCTGCACAAGGGCTTAGAGATTGCTGTTCTCAGGCCAGAGGTCAAGGGCACGTAGCGGGTGGAGGCAGAACAGGAACCAGGGGCAGCAACCTGACCCCTGCCTCCAGTCGGGACTCATTCACATCCCGGCAGGCCTCCCTCCGGAGCTCCTTCTCAAACACCACGGGTCAGGGGCAGCAGGAGCGGTGAGGCTTCACGTGGAGATCGGCGCTCCCGTTGGGTGCTCATTGCTCCCCCATGTGTATGGGAATCCCTTCACTCCCTCTTCTCATCCAGGACCCATTTGGGGACATGCTGAAGAAGCTCATGGAGCGAATCCACAACCGCCTGGATATGCCGGAGTTGAGCCGGGACTTCGGGACGCAGACTTACGAGCAGCAGGTGGTGGAGCTGAGCCAGGATGGTGAGAGGGGCTGTGGACGCGGAGGGCAAGGAGGCGGGGACCTGCCTGGGCGGAGCCTTTGGGGCGGGGCTTAGCCTCTCGGGGGGCGGAGTCTAGGCCGCTGGAGGCCTGAAGGGGCGTGGCCGCTCAAACCCTGAGCCCTCTGCCCACCTGCAGCGGCCGAGGCCGGGCTCCAGCAGCGCCGGGTGTACGCGCTTCACCTGCGGCGCTACAACGATGCGCTGCTCATCCACGACACGGTCCGTGCTGTGGACGCACTGGCCTCGCTGCGGGAGTTCTACGACAGGGAGCGCGCCACTAAGACCCAGGTCCTGCATGCCGAGCGCTGGCTGCTGGCACAGTTCAATGGTGAGGCTCGTGGGAACTGTACTGGTCGGGGCACAGGAGTCAACACAGGTTGGGAGGGTGCCAGTGAGGGTACTGGGGCCCTATTTTTCTAACCGAAAGTCGAGGCCGTGGATAGGGCAAAAGATGTATGCCCTCATCTGTGGAAGTTTGCATAGCTATGAAAACGAATTCATGATACTGCCAAAGATTTTTTAAAAGCCATTGAGTTCAGGGACTGTCCCTTGAAAGTCTGGGGTGTGTGGTACCTTTAACCTGAGCAAGCGAGGTGGTCAGAGGGTAAAGTTTAATGCAAGAGACCTCAGCAAGGCTGAGGGGCTGAAGGGGGGGGGGGGCAAGGATCTTTCTGAAGAGACCTGAGGTTGAGTTAGTTAATCCTGGGTGGCAGAGGTCAACATGGAAAGGTCAAGTGTCATCCTGGTAGCTGGGTTAAAGAGGGGTGCTGGGTGAGGTATGTCTGCAAAGGATTCTATACTGTAGGTCCCTGTGGAAGCCTGGCTGGCTGGGTGGGTCCTTTTGGTGCCGTTCAGGGGGAATTAGGAGCCGAGATCCTCAGGCTCCCTCTCCACCTGCAGCCCTATCCCTGTGAACCACGCCCTCTCCCATTGCCCTGCCCACTTCCAGGCCTGAGTTCTGTGCCTCTGTTTTGGGCTTTTCTGGCAGACTACAAGAATGAGCTGGCCGACCTGGCGACACGTAGCCCGGAGAACCCCAAACTGGAGATGCTAGAACAGATCCTGCAAGAGCAGTTCGGAAGCTCCGACGGCTGCCGGGGCATCCTCTTCACCCAGACCCGCCAGAGCGCTCACTCTCTCCTGCTCTGGCTTCAGCAGCAGCCGGGCCTACAGATACTGGACATCAGGGCTGACCTGCTGATTGGGGCTGGGAACAGCAGCCAGAACACCCATATGACCCAGGTGTGGGCTTTGGGGAAAGGAGCCGGGGCTGAAGGAGTTCCTAGGGGAGAAAGGGTGGGGACGGAGTCTTCACAGAGATATGGGGGGCTGATTCTCCCCAGGCAGAGGGCAGAGAACTGGGGGAGAGAGGTGGACACTGAGATCCCCAGTACTGAAGGTTTCCCCCATCTGGGGGTCCCTGGGGGCAGAGAGGCAGAAGCTTGCGGATCTGTAGGGAAAGAGGTAAGGGTGTTTTCAGGACAGAGGATCAGAGCTCTGGGGTCCCTTGCTAGAGAAGAATAAGTCCTGAGAGCTCTAGAGTAAAGGGGTGGGGATCCTTAGGGGAGACAGGGGTTAGGTGGTCACCTGGGAAGATGGGCAAGGCACTGGGGGTAGCAGTGGAGTCTCAGGCTCCCTAGGGAAAGGGACCAGGATTGTGATTAAACCGGAACCAGGTGAGGCTGGGCTGGCAGGAGGGCAGGCCTGAACCCACCTGGCCTACCATGCTCTTTCTCTTCCTCCACCCCAGAGAGACCAGCAAGAAGTGATCCGGAAGTTCCGGGCTGGCATCCTGAACCTCCTGGTGGCTACAAGCGTGGCGGAAGAGGGGCTAGACATCCCCCAGTGCAATGTGGTGGTGCGCTATGGGCTCCTGACCAACGAGATCTCCATGGTCCAGGTGTGTGAACCCCGTGATGCCAACAGCCCTCAGAGATCCTTGTGGGACCCCAGGCCCGCTCAGGCTCCTCCCTATCTCCTTCCTCAGGCGAGGGGCCGTGCCCGGGCTGGTCAGAGTGTGTACTCATTTGTGGCGACCCAAGGCAGTCGGGAGCTGCGGCGGGAGCTGACCAACGAGGCGCTGGAGACTTTGATGGAGCGGGCCGTGGCTGCCGTGCAGAAGATGGATGAGGCCGAGTACCAGGCCAAGGTCTGTGGGCAGCCTGCATGCCCTGCGGACAGAGGGGGGCTGAGGATGCTCTGCCTGGAAGGTCTCCGCGCACACACACACACACACCCACACACCCCTGCTCCCTCTTCCTCTGGGGGCTAACTTGGCCCACCTGGGAAGGCTTAAATGGACGTGAAGTGTAAAGGCCAAGGGTGGGGCTGCCAGGGAAGGCAATGGTTCTTCTCCAAACGCCTTGAGAACAGGCCTCGTCTGAGCTTTTAATTCCTCATCACCAAATACTTTGTGCATCTGTGAGAGCTGTCTTACAACTCTTCTGGCACCAGGCCGGGGGAGGGAGGGACAAAGACACATGTACAAAATAAGCCCAGAACCAGGACTTCAATCTGTTCCCCTGAGGCAGGGTCACCATCATCCAGCCTTGCCCGGGATGGCCCCTGTTTACACCTGTTATCCAGCGTAATTATTAGTGATGCCCTGTGTTCGATCCAAAGAAGCAGCTTTGCACAAAATCCTCCAAAGAGGAGGCAGAGACTCAGTGACAACACTCACTCTGCTCCCACCATGCCCCACCATGCCCCCACCATGCCCCCGTTCCATACTCTTTTCCTCCACAGAGCTGCTTCTAAAAGCCCCAGGGAAGGTTGAGGAAAGTTTCTTCTGGGTACTAACGATCTGAGGCCTCCAGGAGCCCTTTGTTCCCTGAGCACATTCCGGGGGGCAGGCCTCTAGGGGCCCCATCTATGTCGTGTCCCCTTCCGACTCCAGATCCGGGATCTGCAGCGGGCAGCCCTGGTCAAGCGGGCCGCCCAGGCAGCCCAGCGGGAGAATCAGCGGCAGCAGTTCCTGGCCGAGCAGGTGCAGCTTCTCTGCATCAACTGCATGGTGGCCGTGGGCCACGGGAGTGACCTGCGGAAGGTGGAGGGCGCCCATCACGTCAACGTGAACCCCAACTTCTCGTGAGACCAGCAGGAGGGGCCGGTGGGATGGGAGGGAGGGCACAGGCGGGATGGGGGACCGGGAACCCCTCCCATCCAGACAGAGCTCTGAGGGTTTGCGAGCTTAAACAGCGTTTTGACAAGTACCGAATCTGCGGACGGGTTTTATCGCCACCCCGTTTTGCAGGTGAGGTGACAGAGGCTCAGAGAGGCTAAATGACTTGTCCAGGCTCCCACAGCCACTATGTGGTTGAGCAAGAGCTGGAATTGAGGACACCAAATGCTGAGGGGCCACAAACTCCTCCCCCCGAACCCCCGCCGTCCTACCTACTCTGAAGGCAGAAGGGCTGGTTGTCCCTGAGCAATTCTGCCATCCTCCATCCCCTAGAGGGGAACCTTCCGCCCCCCTCCATTCGTCCATCCATTCATTAAGGATTGATTAGGGACCCGCCGTGTGCCAGGCCACTGTGCCAAAGATCTCCATGCAGGCTCTCTCATTTAAGGAGGTAGCACTTCAACCAGGACTTGCAGGCTGGATTGGGCTGGAAGGGGGGATGCGTACAGGCAGGGATGATGTGATGGGACTGATTCTGGTTGGTTTGAGTGGGAAAGGCCATGAAGGATGAGACTGAAGAAGACAGACTAGCCTGTGGAGAGCATTGAAGGTCAGGCCTGGAAGTCTAGCCTTTGTCTGGGAGGCAGTGAGGAGTCTTGGGTGAATTTTGAGCAAGGGAATGTCAAGGTCAGATTTACATTTTTAGAAGATCACCCTGGCAGTTGGCGGAAGGATGGCGTGGGTTGGGAGTGCGGATGGAATGGGATGGAAGGGTGGGGCAGGGAGATCTGTTGGGGGGTAGTTGGGATCATCCCGGTGGGTAGTCCTGAGGCCTGAACTTGGTTGGAGGGCATGCAACAAGGCAGCACAGACAGGGCTTATTGAAGGTCGGGTCTTCTGGCCCTGGGAAGTCTCTTTGCCTCTTGGCAGTCAGAAAAGCCCAAGGTCCAGGTGGAGGCCCAGCAAGCAGGAGGGCACAAGATCGGGGGCTAAGTGGGGGGGCGTCCTGAGCACTGTGGTCGCTCCCATTCCCCTCCAGGATCTACTACACTGTCTCCCGGGGGCCTGTGGTGATCGACAGAACCTTCAAGGACTGGAAGCCTGGGGGTGCCATTCACTGCAGGAACTGTGGGGAGGTAAGTATTGGGGCCATGGCCCTGAACTCCAGTCTTCAGAAGTCCCCAGTCTGAGAGAGGAGGCCCAGCCTCTGCCATCAGGACATCCTCACGGGGATGGGGGAAGCAGCTCTGCCCCAGGAGTCCCTCATCTGAGGAGAGAGGTCTAACCACAGTGTGACTGGGGAGACGGCTCTGAGGTGGGAGACCCAGGCCCTGCATTCATGGATGCATGATTCTCTCCTCCCCCAACTTGAGGAGAAAAGCCCAGTCTGAGGAGGGTGGCCCAAACCAGCCATCTCTGTCCCACCCTCAGGCCTGGGGTCTGCAGATGATCTACAAGTCAGTGAAGCTGCCAGCGCTCAAAGTTCGCAGCATGCTTCTAGAGACACCCCGAGGGAGAGTCCAGGCCAAGAAGTGGTCCCGCGTGCCCTTCCTCGTGCCTGACTTTGACTACCTGCAACACTGTACCCAGAACCTGTCTGACTTCTCCCTGGATTGAGCCTCCTGTCCCTGCAGTGCCTGGCTCAGGCTGCAGGGGGCGGGAGAATCCGTGGCAGCTGCCGTCTTCCACGGGGCGAAGCCCGGGCCCAGGCCCCTCTTGTCTGAGTCACCAGCTCGGGGTGTTTTGCTGACCAGCCACAGACGAACCCGGGCACCCAGGCTGGCTGAGACTCCCACGCCAAGGAAGCAACTGGAGAGCCACAGCTCAGCCTCAGTCTCCCTGCACACTCACAGATACTCCAGTGCACTAGATGGACGTGAGGGTTGGGGGGCATTGGGAGGGAAACTGAGGCAGGAGGCTAGCCCCACTAAACTAGCAATCACCACAACTTCCCTTGACCCCCTGACATTCCTTCCCTGCCAAGGCCACTTCTATTTTTGGAGGCTCCTCATAAATTGAAAATAAAGAAGTAGAAAATTGGTGTAGAAAAGTTATGGTATTTTAAAAATAGATTTGTTGAGGTATAAATGACATAAAATAAACTCCGTAATTACAGTGTATAATTTGATAAATTTTTATTAAAAAAATTTTTGTAATGTTTATTTATTTTTGAGAGAGACAGAGACAGAATGCGAGTGAGTTAGGGGCTGAGAGAGAGGGAGACACAGAATACGAAGCAGGCTCCAGGCTCTGAGCTGTCAGCACAGAACCCGACACGGGGCTCGAACTCATGAGCTGTGAGATCATGACCTGAGCTGAAGTCAGATACTTAACTGACTGAGCCACCCAGGTACCCCTAATTTGATAAATCTTAATCTGTCTTCCACAATCAAGACAGCAAACATAGCCATCACCCTCAAAAGTTTCCTTGTTCCCATGTATTCCCTCCCTCCTCCCTCCTCCCCTTCCCCCTGCACCGATCTGATATTTTTAAGGTTAAAAGTTGGTGGTGGTGGTGGTGGTGTTTTAACCACCCCTCTTTATGGCTCTTAGGTAACCTTATTTGGAGAGAGCACCCCAAGCCTCCATTTGAGAGCCATCCAGAATGGTCCCCCTGCCCCCTCCAACTCCTGAGAGTCTCCAACCCCAGCATCACCCCTCCATCTTCTCCTAAGCCCCGGGGTCACCTCCCTGGGCTGGGGAGAGGCTGAGAATCCAGGAATGGAGGGGTGGTGCTCAGGTAGGCACTGGAGCGGGGGAACTCGTAAAGGCCTACATTTTCTGTTCTCATTTTAACACGAAAGAAAAAGAAAGGCAAGATCTAGGTTGATTCTTCAGGGAAAGGGCTATTTCTGTAGTAAGAGGCCCAGCAGGCAGGAGTCACCTTCAAGAGGAAGGGAGGGGGCTAGAGCAGAGATTTGAAAGCAGGATGGCAGTCTTTCCTGCCGTCTAATCTCCTTCCTTCCTGCTACATCCTGGGTCCTGCCTAAGGGTAGATGGAAATAAGGCACTTTCTTTTCCCCAGCACCTCCTTTTGGATCTGTCTCTTGTCTGATTGAGGCTGAAAGTCCAGTTCCAGTCTTTTTTGGCCTCCATTGCCCCAGAGGGAACCCCTTTCCCCGGGGCCTCTCTTCCTCCTCATCTTCTCCAGGAGGCATCCCTCAGCATTGGTTCCAGGAGTCACCCTTCTTCTCCCTGCTGTCACATCTCCACCTCCTGGGGCCCGTCCTCTGCCTATCCGGTCCCCACTTCGCCTTCAGTTGTTATCTTCCCCTGCCAGCAACGTGCCTTTTTCAGGTCAATAAAATTAGCGACTGGGGGCAGAGGGGGGGGTGGCAGGGGCCCAGGGGTGCTAAGCTCAATGGCCTTGAATGCGGCTGGACGCACGGAGTCTGGACGCCTGTCATTCCAGGGCTAAACAGTGACAGCTGAGGGGCCTGAGCTGGTGTTGGGGGCAGGGGATGGTGTTGCAAGGAGTGATGGATTGAGGATAAAGATGACCTGGGCACCTAATGGTCCCCTCAGTGGCCTGAACCCCTACACAGCTGACCCCTGGATGGGGGACCCTGACTTCAGAGGAGGTGTCCTCTCACCCACCTTGCCAGGCTGGGAGAGCTTTCTTGAGCTAGGATGAAAGGGGGAACTCAGGCAAGGAGGGGTTCCTAGGCTTTCTTCTTCTGGTGAAGGGTCTTCACGTGGTCACTCCCTCCAGGCCATGTGGGCTAGGCTGCCCGAAGCGGGGGGATCCTACCTTCTCAGCCTTCGATAAGCCCAGCTCCAGACCCTCCCTAGTGGCCCAGAAGCTCTCCTCGCTTTCGGTCCCCCTGAATAAACCCGCCCACCGTACCCGACCGCGGCTCCGGGAGGGGCTCCGCCGCGGCTCCCTCTCCCCGGCCCCGCCCCCCGAGCCCGGCCCCGCCCCCTCCCCCGGCCAGCCGGGAGCCGCGGCGCTCCCGAGCGCAGCGAGAGCAGGTGGCCGCGGCGGGCTCCGTCTCTGCCCTGCAGGTAAGTCAGCGACGCGGGCTGGTCCACGCTGAGGACCTCGAGGGCAGCGCGGGAGAACAAGGTAGCCCCCTCCACCTGTCCTGTGCCCTCGTCTCAAAACTGGGGGGCCCCACGAGACGGCGAGGACAACCCTTTTGGTTCTGCGCGCCCCGACGCTCGGCATCTAGCTAGTGGGACTAAAAACTCTGGCGAAGTTTAGAGGCTCCTGGCTGGCTATCCCTGATGCCGGCGTGGGCTCTGAGGGATGAGAAGAGACAGAGCATTAGGCACGCAGCTTTCTGAAGGAGAGCGGGTTGGGGATGGTGACTGCAGGGCTCCGGGTGAGGACCCTTTCGCTGACTCCGGGTGCCCCGTGCCTCATCCAAGTGTAGCATCCTATTCCCACCCTTCGGGAGGGATAGGGTGAAGCAAACAGCTTCTGTTCTGTGGGTAAATGAGATAAGAGCACATAGCTGAGCTGGGACCTGGGTTTTCCCGTAAACCCAGGGCGCGTCCGCATCATTTGTTACACCTGGGTATAGATACACGTGGGTAACAGGGCTGAGGGAGCAGGGGATCATCCAGAAGGTCTGGGGAACCTAGAGAGCCGGGGGACTGAGTAGATCTTTTCTGTGTTCATGTCCCAGAGCCAGTCGGAGAAGATGATCACAGAAGGGAGCCTTACTGCAGACGCGGGGTGCATTTGTACCTTCCGCGTTGGGATTTGGGTTGTAGGAAAGGGGTCCTGCCTCCTAGTACTCAAGGAAGTCTTCCTGGAAGAGGAGGTCCTGGACTGACAGCTCAGATGTCATGCTCAGAGCTCTGAGCCACAAGGGAAGGTCAGACTCCGGGCCTTGGTGCTGGGCTGGGGTACAGCAGAGGATCCCAGATTGTAGAAAAAAGAGAGGTCAGGATGCTGCCCTCTGGATCCAGCCAGGACCCCAAGACCTTCTAGAGATCATCACAAGCTCACGGACGGAGATCCAACTTAGGTGGGAGGGCTTCTTTTGTATGTCTAGTTTCCCCATTCCATTGTCTCCTCCCACCACACAAACTGTCATTGTTGGGAAGTTCTTTCTCATAGCTGACCTTCATCCCTTCTGCTTCTGTGCCTGCCTCTTCTGGAAGGCAATGTGCTGTAGTGGAAAGAGTGGGGTCATTGCGGTCAGTTAGACTTGAGTTCTATCACCTGTACCTACTGTGTGACCTTGGGCAAGTTACTTAACCTCTTTGAGTTTGCTTCCCCACCTGTAAAATGGGGATAATAATAGAACCCACCTCATAGGGTGGCTGTAAGGATTAAGTGCGAATACGCATGTAGAGCGCTTTGCATACTGCCTGGCGCCTGGTAAGAGCTCAACAAGTGTAAGTGTCCCCTCCCGTGTAGGACAGCAAAGCCGATCTGCAGGGGGTGGGGGTGGGGGTTGGAAGGTTTTTTTTTAAACTTGGCCAGAGAGAGCAGTGCCCTTCACCACCACCACCCCTCCAGCCCCTGCCCCCTGCTGGCTCCTGGATCTGCGTTGGCCTCGTCTGGGCTGCCCAGGGACCCTCTCCTCCTTCTCTTTCAGTCGCCGTGGTTTTTTTGCGTCCAGAGTGAAGAGAGGGACCCCAACAAGTCAGGGACCAGTGGCAGCAGGAGCCCACTTGGGGCTAAGCCTCAAGGGAACAGACTGGCTTAGAGAACCAACTGAAAAAAAAAATGCCCCATTTGTCATCACCTCCCTGCCCTCCCCACCTCCAGAAATCCACAAGTTGGGATCAAGCCTCACTAAATTTTTCCAGGAAGATAAATAATACAAGTGACTGAGAGTCCTGTTTGGGGATTGTCCAAGCTGCCCTCCAAAGGCAGCTTCAGTCCCTGGCCCGTGCTCTGGAAGCTGCTGGGAAGGCTGGATCTAGTAAGCACCCTTAAACCTGGGCAGGGGAGGGAGTGTCCTTGCCCTCACTGGGTGCTTTCAAGGGCTCCGCTCTCATCCTCCTCTGGCCATTCCTCTCCCTGTGGGGTGAGGAGTCAGGAAGGCCAAGGGGATGAACCTGTGCATTCCCTTCAAGATCACATTCCCTGTACCTGTGACTCCGGAAGTCCCTGCCCAGATGGTCACCCAGCTTGCTCCCAGCCCCTGCAAGCCTCCACCCCAGGCCTGTTCTCAATGTAGGTCGTGTCACTAGCGTGTGCACCCCTCGGCCTGAGGGGCGACTGCAGATGGCTAAGGGGCAGCTGTTTGCAAGGTGTAAGGATGGAGCCAGGATGTGAGGCTCGGTGTCCACACGCACACATCTGGGTCTCTTGTGGTGCAGAAAGGAGCTCTCCCTCCATAGCGTCATTCTCCTGCAAAAGTCCCGGGAGTCAGAGAAATCTAAGTTGGAACCTGGTCTTCCAGGTTGTTATGGAGTGTACTTGTCAAGATGGGAGGTTAGAACATATTTCAATTCAGTTTGTTGGCTTGCCCCAGTCCCTGCAAACGTTCAGGGTGGGCCCGGCAGCATCCGTGACCGAAACTGGTATTTAGTGAATTTCCTCCCTGCCTCCCTGCTCACGCTGCCCCCCAGTAAAGCGGCACGCCCTGTGAAACTGGGCAGAGGACACGCCCACCTGGACCAGGAAGGAGTTTCAAGGTGACACGAAGACTGTCAGCTGTCATTAACAAGCAGTCCCCGCTTGGGCCTGCTGACCTCATTCTCCACCCCAAAAGTGGGACAGTGTCTTTCAAATGTCCTGTGATGCTTAAGAGGGAATGGATGAGAGGGGCACGGTTGCTTTTCTCCTGAGTGGGGGCAGGGCATGGGCCCCTGCTGGGCCCCAGGAGGTCAGCGGCGCTGCAGCGGGATGGGGGATGGATGTGACAGTGGGGGCCAGGGGGAGGTCAGAGCTGGACCCCACCACCCTTCCCGCTGCCCTGCTCAGAGGGAGACGCGCCCGAAGCCAAGAAGGAGCCGTGGGTCTGTAACGAGGGTCCTCCTGTAAGTTTAGGTCTTGGGCTTTGGATGGAGAAGAGCGTGGAGGCCAGCTGGCCAGGCAGTGGGAGTCATCCCCGGCGGGAACGAATGGCACACTGGTCTCGACTACAGCTGAGTGCCCCGTGGCACCTGAACACACCGTCTGTTCGCGGGAGAGAGACACGCGGCCTTTGTGTGGCCGTCTCTGACGCTCATCCGTTGTGATCGGGCTGTTTGAGGGTCAGACCTGCCGCTTTGGCCTCATTGGCACTGGTCGAAGGCTCACACTCAGATGCCCTCGCTCGGCCAGGCACACGTGCCCGTTTGCACCGGCTCACGGTTGCACGCTCAACACGGCTCCGAGTGCAATCTCGGGGTTGGGTCCCCACAGACCCGCCCTGACGTGTGCGCCTGGGCCACCCGCGTGCCTTCGCCACAGCCACGGTGTCACCCTCCCCTATCGGTCGGTGACTTTTCATTCACCTTGGGTGACCTGCCAGCTCCAGTGGCCAAGGGTTGGCTTACTCGAGGGTGGCTGGGGGCCAGATGCCTGCAGCGCTTCAGTGCCGGGGACAGAAGACGGCAGCAGTGCCCTCCTGGGACTCCCCACAGACCCACTGGACCCGACATTTGGCACCTCTGGTCCCCCAAATCTGTCAGGGGTGTCCCCAGGCCCTGAGTCTCAGTCTGTCTGTCTTTGTGTAGCTCTGTGAGCCTCTTTCTGCCTCCCAGCGTGTAAGTGCGTCTGTCCCTGTGTCCCCCGCGTGCTCTCTGCTCAGTCCTTCTTCCCCAGCCCCTGTGCCTGTCATTTCCGTCTCTCCTCCCTCCCTGTCTCTGGTCCATCTCTTTTTCTGTGTGTCTTTCTCTCTCTTTTTCTCTGTATGAGCACCTCTGTCTCTCTCTTTCTAAGTCTCTTTTTCTCTGCGTGTCTCTGCCCTTTTATCTCTGTCACACACACACACACTTCCTCACCCTCAGTCTCTCATTTCTGTGTCTCTAATTGTGAGACGTCTTTCAGGTTCATCTCTGCCTCTGAGTCGGGTTTGTGCCTCTGAGATCTCTGTCTTCCTCTCACGAGGCGTCCCAGAGGGACAGAACAGCCAAGTGTCTCTGAGTGTGTAGAAGAAGGTGACAAAGCATGGCGGGGGAGTGGGGGCGGGGGTGTGTGTGCTGCTATGGCTTCTGGGTTGCTCCTCTGCCAGGCGAGGAGCGGGGAGAGTAGGATCAGGTTCGGGAGAGGACGGACATCAGCCTACCTCCCCCACGTCTTCTGTCAAGAACTTCAGAACTTGGGGGGCTTTGGCTCCAGACTCCTTCTTCAGCCACCAGGCCCAGGGTCACGGACTGGGAACAGGGCTGGGGCTTCAGAGTGACAAAGAGGAGAACCCCTTGTCTGTCCGGTTGATCTGATTGACCCGGAGCCGAAGGAAGGGTGTTGGGGCTTTGGAGTCCCCGCTCCGCAGAGGCGCTGACCAGAGTGGGGCTGGACTTGATGCTTTTCTTTCCCTCGAAGCAGCCAAGCCCCACGCACCCACCCCAGGCCCCCCGCTTCCTGCTCCAAACCACCGGCTACTCCCCACCCTGTTCCAGAGGTTTCCGCTGACTGCCCCAGGGCGAGGGGCCTGCCCAAACAGCCTCCCTGCTCTCTCCTCGGGCATCCCCACCTCAGTGGGCCTCTCCTCGCCACTGCCCTGGCCTCTCGCACAGGAGCGGCTGTGTTGGCTGTTTGTTTATTTGACTAAGGTTTCCTTGGGTGGAGTGAGGGCCGAATCCACAGATACTTCTCCCCAGTTCAGATGCCGAGGCAAGAGGCCAGACTGCCCTCCCCCAGGTCCCACTCGCCTCTTCTCTATCCTCAGGCCCCAGACTTTTCTATCCTCCTGTCTCGGTCTGTGATTCCTCCATCCGAGGCTGGCTATCCCCCTCTCACTGGACGGGGAAGTTGGGGAGGTGTGAGCCACACCCCTCACCACCCCTATCCCTCACTGAGGGGAGGGTATTGGGAACTGGATCCCTTGGGTTCTCCGGGGGATTCCCAAAGAGGAGCACATGGGGTATGGTCTTCAGAGGGTGGGAGAAGGTCTTACCCCCCCCCCCCCCCCCCGCCTAGCCGCTCTCACAGCTGAGGCTTGAGCCAGAGCTAGCGTGAGTCTTCAGCAGAGAAATGATGCTCTAATGGGCTCAGGGCCTCCCAAGACCTGTCCCAGAATGACCTCCCTGGGATGCTGAGGTCCATTCCTGGATTGTGGTACCGACCCATACATAGAACTGCATCATCCTGCCCTCTGAGCACCTGGAGAGGTAACGAAATCCCCACTGAAGTGGAGTCTGGACTCGAACCCAGGACTCCTCACTCCCCAGCCTGCACCAGAGCTGCCCGTTGGGCAAAAAGAACCCACTTCTCCCTGCATTTGAGCCTCCCCCACATCTCCTCTGTCTTCACTGGCCTGCAATGGAGACTCCTGGTCTCCACCCGTGTCTCCTCTCCGGTTGGGAGGGGATTATAAGGGCAGGTAGCATTCTTGTGACCTCGTTCTGAGATCGGCTGCCCTAGTTAGCAGCTTCCTGAGGGGAGAGGGACAGGAGAAGCTTTTAGACATGGTTTCAACCATCTGGGTGCTAATTGGGAACGCGACTGTTCCTAGGTTGAGGCTGGGACAGCTATTCCGGGGCTTCAGGATGAGGGGTGGAGGTGGAAAGGCCAGAGGGGACATCAGGAAGTTTCCCCAAATAGCCCGGCCCACAGCCAAAAGTGGGAGCGGGGTTAGGGAGGGGGGCAGCTGGCCAGCTGGCACAGGGACCTGGGCCTTGGGAAGCTGAACAAGGAGCATGAATGAAGCAGGTCTGGTATTGTTTTCTTCTCTCTCCTGCTAACAGGCTCCTCTGGAATTTGGTGTCAGGAGTAAGAGGGCCAGGTGGGGGTGGGGGGGTGGGGGGGTGGGGGGGGAGGGGGGGTGGGGGGGGAGGGGGGTGGGGATAAAGGTAGAACGGAAGGATATGTCTCTGCCCTGCCCTTTTCCCTTCCAGGGGCCCTTGGAAGCTCCAACCCATTCCCCTGCCCCTCACCCTAGTGATACTGTTTTATCCATTCATTCAACAAATATTTACTGAGCGCCTACTATGTGTTAGACTTGCTAGGCTTGCCCTGGGGATTCCAAGGGGGAATAGGACAGGGCGAAGTTGCCCTGGGAATTCAAGGTGGGGGGATAAGACAGGGCGAAGAGTGAGTGCCAGGAGGCAGGAAGGAAATCTGACTTAAGGAGGGCAGTGAGGGAAGGCATCTCCAGGAGCTGTTATTTCAGCATCAGCCACAAGTAGGGGAGGTAGGAGCTGGGAGGAAAAGAGTGTTCCAGGCAGAAAGAATGGGTTTTGAGAATATGCTCTGCTCTGAAGGAGGACCTTGCTGTGCTCTGGGGAGAGAAAGAGCCCAGTGTGGCTGGAGTTCTCATGAGCGGTGTAGGGAGTGGTAAGAAAACATCGGAGGGGCACAGGATCTTTTGACCTGGACATTTTGACCCCAGGATGTTTTGAATGCAAACATTGTAAACCCAAACATACCAGCACTGAAGACGTTTTTAGCAAGTGGTTTCCAGTTTGAACTCTTCATCCGATTTAATTTCTTGATCAGATTTTTCAATTTTTCCTCTATGGTATACAGTTAAACACATTTCCATTTTTTTCCGTTCCATTTTAATTTTACTGGAATTATTTTCATTGGCATCAATGCTGTATAAATTTTGCTGCCGAGATTTGATCCATCAGTCGATGTGGCATCAGTCAAAGGCTCCTGACTTTAGTCTCAGCCATTGTGTGACTGGGTAAACTCATCCGATTTGGGAAGGTTGAAATTTTAAACAAGATTTGTGGTCAAGACTGGATTCTTCTGTCCCTTTTAGCCAATAAAGAGTGTTTTTGTATCTGATTCTAGCCACTATCGGTGTTAGCTCTACCGGTAATATTCTTAGGCAGAGACTTGTATTTATATCTCCATTAATCTGTGGGAGGAAGCCAGTGGAAAGGCAGGTTGGAAGAGGAAAAGGGTTTGGGGGAGGTGGGCGGAGGCCAGATCTTCCAGGCTACGATAGGAATTCTCTAAGGTGAGGGAGAAGCCTTTGGAGATTTGGGGCAGGAGAGGGATGTGATCGGATTTGCCTTTTTGCAAGGCTCCTTCTGGGACGTGGGGAACAAACTGGGAAGGTGAGAGATGGAGAAGTGGAGGCAGGGAGGCCAGTGAGGAGGTTGTCATGCCAGTCCAGGTGGTAAAGAGAAGCAAGCAGATTGAAGAAAGATTTAGGGAGATAGAAAGGGTAACCAGAGTAACCTCCATGTCATGCCCCACCCCCTCAGCTCCTGCCTGTCCCTTCCTCTGGGGCCCCAGACACCTTAGAGTCTGGTGACTTGGAATTTGCACAGGGTGGAGACCAAGAATGGGGGTGTTTTCCTTGGGGCTGCCTCCCAGTCTGCCTCCTGGCTGAATGCAGCCCACGGAGGGTCAGGGATGCCCTGCCGCGGTTGAGATGGGGGGCTGGAAGGGGTGGGGGATGACCCTCAGATCCGCCCAGCCAGAGCACGTGGCTGGAGCGGCCAGGGTGACCGCAGACCTGGCGGCGAAACAGACCAACACACAGAGCGCTTGTCTGGCTGTTGCTCTGAGCTCAGGGTGTGGCCCTGGGCAGGGGTACAAAGGGGCCTCTGTCAGTGCAGGGCACAGAGCCCACCTGGGCCAGGGCAGGCGCCTGAGGAGTGAGGGAGGTGGGCCCAGGGGTGCCGGGAGAGACCAGACTTGAAGTACCACGGTCCCGAGGCTTGGGTGTCATCTGCTACCGTCCCTTTCTCTCCTGGGCTTCAGTCTCCTCGCCTGTAAAATGGGATCTTAATCCCTGCCTTCCAGACCTGGTGCATTGTCAGGACCCACTTTGCTGACGGACGAAAGCATGGCCTTCAGAGAATCATGTATTTTTAAACATTATTTAACAAACACACACAGTGGTTACCATGTGCCTGTTTGCTGAACACTTTATGACCATTGGCTCATTTAATCCCATAATGACCCTCTAGGAGAGGTACTATTTATTCTTATTTTGCAGATGGGGAAACCAAGGCACAGACCGAGGTCACACAGGAAGTGGCAGAGGTGGGATTTAACCCAGGCATTATGGCTACACTATGTTGCTTCCCAAAAGGAAGGGGTGGGCATCATGCCAGGCGCCTGGAGTAGGGTGACCCTGATTCTTCAGCAGGGATAGGGGTATATTCTGGCACACCTTAGCCTTGGGGAGCACAACTGGGCCATGTCTCCCATCTCAGGGCCTGGCCCATAGGGCAGGCCTGAGGGTGAAATAGGAGAGAGAGAAGTCAGACTCCACAAGAGGAATCCGGGATCAGAGACCCAGGAGAAGGAGCGGAGCACGAATCTCTCAGGGCGGGTCACAACTTTCCCACCTGTGGCTCAGTTGTGGGGGCAAGTGCGCCCAGCAGAGGCTGGGGTAGATTTGGTACTCCTTCAGCTAAGACGAGGCATACCCTGTGGGATGCCAGGCTCAGCGCCATGTGGTTGGAGAAGCCAGCCCTACCCCTGAGAGCCCAGGGTCTGGCCGGGCATGAAGCATGGACAGAATGGCACAGGGGCTTGGGCCCAGGGGCCGAGCGAGGGTAGTAGGGAAACAGACCCCACGCCCATAGCGGTGGGGACCTTCAGGCTTCATGATAAGCCTAGGAACATGCCCGGGACTTGCCTGTTTGAGAAAGGAGGCACTTCTCAGGTTGAGGGCAGAGATGGGGCAGTGGGAACCAATGTGGCAGGTGGTCCTGTGTGGGCGTGGCTGGGGTCCGTGGTGGGGGGCGCTCCGTGCCAAGCTCTGACCTGAGACTTACTCTCCTAGACACCTCGCTAGACCTGTCTGCTCTTCACAATTACCTGGGTGCTTGTTAGAAAGGCAGATGCTGGGCCTTAGCCCGGCCCCTAAATCTGAACCCCTAAGGTTGTGGCCCAGCCCGCAATGCCGGACAAGCTCCCCAGGTGATACTCACATGGACAGGCACTTGGGGAAAGTGCAGGGCAAGGGGATCTCACTTTTGGCTGTACATCAGGATCACCTGGGCAGAAATTAAATCAAATCCTGTTGCCTCAGCGCCACCCCAGCCCCATCCGGTCAGAATCCCTGGGGAGGGGCCCAGCCATCCGAAGTTTTCAAAGCTGCCCAGGTGATTCCAGTGAGCAGCTACAGTCGCGGACCCTCAGGCAGGCCTGTCCCTCAAGTCAGCCAGGTCTAGGCTGAGCTGTCCCCTCCTGAGAGAGGCTTATTCCTGGCCACTCATCCTCCCTGACCTGTGTGGTTAGCTACTTAGTGGCTGTGACCATTGTCCCTGGCTGGCAAGCTCCATGAGGGCTCCTCAGGACTGTTGTTCCGTGCTGGGTCCCCTGGGCAAGGAATGGAGGGAGGGCCTGGCATATAGTAGGTGTCCGACAAATGTTTCCTTAGTGAGTTCATTGAGCCCCAACTCTGTGCTGGGCACAAAGGGAGGCGTTCTCCTTACATTATCTCTTAACTGTCCCAACAATCGCATGAGGTAGATACCGTTGGGCCCATTTTACAGATCAGAGAGGTGAAGCCACTTGCCCAAAGTCTGACGACTCCAGAGCCTGGTCTCTGTCCCGGGTCCCACGATGCCCCCTCCCCCTCCCCGGCTAAGGTCACTGAGCAGCCCTGCTATAGGAAGCGAGACAGAGGATCTGGAGGGGGGCATGGGGCATGTTGACAAAGCCCATCCCAGGAGCATTCTTGGAACCTCTCAGCTGGTTTTGAAAGGCCTCCTTCATGGCCTGCAACGGCCATGTGGTTCCACCCACCAACCAGCCAGTTTGAGAGGAGGACTCCTTGATGTGGTCGGGACTTCTCCCTGGCCAGCAAGGTGGACCGTGACCACCCCACCATCTCCCTCAGCCACAGTGGGCTTGGAGGCTCTCCCTCCCTCCTGCTCAGGGTGACCCTGGAATCTCAGGGCCATTTTCAGCTTCTCCCTGCCTCCATCCTTCTGGATTCGGCTTCTTATACTGAGGAAGGGGAAGGGCCCCAAGGTCTGGTGGGGTGGGCTGGGGTGGGAGGATTCTGTTGAACAAACTAACTAAATAAGAGCATCAGGAAATGAAGGGTGGGTCGGGAAAATCCAAAGATCTTAATTTCTGCAGGGTTGATCCTGGCTGGTAGTCAGGGCCTTTCCCGGCCTGCTCTGAATGCAGCTCTTTAAGTAAGAGGGAAGGTAGCCAAGGTCCCGGTGAGACCCCGGGGCCTTCAGCCTTTCCCTTCCCTCCCATGGGGCAGCATGGGGAAGTCCCCCCAGTAGGCTGACTGCCTTCTTGATTGCTGCTATCGAAGTTAATATTCTGGGGAGGGGGCCACCCTGCTGTGGGCACCCCAGTTCCCAGCTTCCTCTCCTCCAGCTCCAGCCTCTCCTATACAACCCAGGCAGCTTTGCCAAGCTGGGTGAGGAGGTTGAAATAATTTCCGTTGCGTTGGCAACAAACACAAGCTGGATACAGCTTTGGACTGGGAAAGACTGGGGATGGGCTGCCAGCCTTGCGAGGGAAGGTGATGGGCAGGAGGGGAGGGGGTCGGTCTGGACACGGGGATGGGCACCCTGGGTGGGAGGGGGCATCGTGGGTGACATTTTGGGGGTTCCCCCCAGGCCCATTTGTCTCCCCTCTCTTCTTGTCCCACTGGTTTCCAATGCACAGCCGTGAGGAAGTTCTTTCTGCAGCCTTGTCACCGTCCCTCCCGCGGTAACTAACAATGCCATCCTTCACAGCGCAATGGCTCTTTCCAGCTTGCAGGGAATTGTCCATATGTTATCTTATTTAATCTTCTCAGCTGTCAGCCTCGGGTCGGGGGAGTTAGTAGTAGTTACTGTTACTGCTGTCCCCATTTCACAGATGAGGATACTGAGGTGTGGAGCAAAGGGGCGTGTCCCCAGTCACAGGATAGTAAGTGGCAAAGTTGTAATAAGTGCTGATCCCAAGTCTCTTGGGCTCCCCTGAGGCCCTGCAAACGACTCCCACAGACAAGGCTCATCCCTTTCCCCTGGCTCCTCCCCCTGCCATCTCTCCACGACTCAGGAGCAGCCCAGGCCTGGAGAGGTCATTCTGTCCATCCCCCTGCCTCTAGCCCAGTGCAGTGGAGCCACCAAGTGGCCAGCATCTGCAGCCATGATCCAAGAGAGGATGATGGTGGCAGTTGGGGTAGTCAAGGGTGTCAGCTGCTGCTTCTTTTTGAGCAAAGACTTTTAAAGTTTAATGTGATAATCTCATCCTGATCACTGCAAACTGAGGCCCTCATGCTCGTCCAAGAATCCATCACCGGCCTCATCCCATGAGCAGGAAGGCTACACTGGGCCCTCCCGCCTCCCCACCCCCACCCTGATGCGTGCCGAGGTGGACTGAGGCTTTCGGCTTGGTTTTAGTGGAAAGAAGGTGGTTCTAGATCACGGTAAGGATAATTTGGGTCTCCCTACCTCAAGACCGGGACAAGTGGACCCCACTTCCTCCCTTTTACATGTGCGAAGTTAGTGTTCTAGGAAAGTAAGAAGGGCTGCTGGAGAATCTGGGTGGGAGACCCGTCAGAGGGCAGAGAAAACCCCGGCCAGGGACGCCGGAAGTCAACACTGCCCCCCACTCCATTTTACTGGCTGGGAAACCGAGGCCTGTTGCTACTGCCTCTACATCACGCCTGCCCAGAAGTAAACCAATTAACACCGTGTCTGGTTCTGTGTTCCCAGCGCCTGTCTCATTATTTGGGGATTTATGTCTCGGTCACCGTGAAGGACAACCGTCCCAGTTTCCACTGGGGGGAGCCTGGCCAGCCCTGGAGCTCAGCAGGGCTGGAGGTGGTGCCATCCTGCTTGGGGCAGGATGGGGATTTAATTTCAGGGGGATTTGCAACCAGTGGGGAGCCGCCCTGGGCACATGGTGGCTCTGGGCTATTTTAGGAGGCAAAAGGCTGGCCCCATTGGGGGAGGGATCATGGCGAACTTGTTCAAGCCATTAGTGATTCTGTCCTTTTGGTGGGCATAGAAAGGACCTGTGGTGGAGGAGACAGGCCCACCTGAGGGTAAGGCTTCTCTCACCCTCCTGGAACCCGGGGACCCAGAATTACTCTGCACACCCCAACCTAGTTGGGGCCATGATCAGAATAGAAGCCTGAGCCCTTTTGCTATGGGCTTTGCTTTAGCTGGAGCTCTGGATATTATTCACTAGTAGGAATGATTAGCATAGCCATCTCATAATTTACTGGTAGAGATTAAATTTATTGAGCACTCAGGGAAGGCCCCGTGGGGCTGGGAAAAAGACTCAGCCTTTAAGGCAGGCACAACCAGGCTCCTGTCCTATATAGGCTGCTTCCAAGCTGGTACCATGGGTTACGTAAGTCCCTTCCCCCTCTGAGCCCACTGCCCTGTCTCTCAAGCGGGGACCATAACACCTCATTAATGATACTCATATCATTAATTGGACACATATTACATCAGGCACTCTGCAGGGATGATCTCACATCACCCTGTGTGTTGTTATGTATTAATGGCCCTGTTTTACAGATAAGGAAACCGAAGCTCAGAGAGGGAAAGTAACTTGCCCAAGCCCACACAGCCAGAGTAAGGAACCCACTCCGTTTCTGGTGCTCACAGTGAGGGGCGGTTCTTTCCTCAAGTCCAGCAATAAGTATTGGTTGCCTTTGGTGGGCTAAGCATTGCTCTAGGGCTGGACATTCTTCACAGACAAGACAGAGGGAGAGGAGATAACAGGATGAGACTGGGCTGCCCTGAGAATTGAGTGGCCCAACTAGAGACTAAGCAGCTTTATTTAGACTAAGGGTCATTTTCTGGCCAGGGGAAGGCAATACCCAGGGCCTGAATCCCTCCTTGGATGAGTGGTAAGTGGGCAAGGGAGCACGGCCTGGCCCCTCCAGCCCTCATGAAAATGCTTTCCATGCTTCCTTCCTCCTCACCCCACAGGTGAGGTTACAGGAAAAGTCACCAGCATATTGAGATAAGGCCTTTAGAGCCACCACGACATGGAGCAAAGAGAGCCTAGACCTTGGAGTCAACCAGATGGGTTCCAACTCTACCCCTTTCTAGCTGTGTGACCTTGAGCAGGTGAACTAACCTCTCAGAGCCTCCCTGTCCTTATCTTCAAAGGGAGAAGAGGAACACTCCTCGGGGCTAGGGGAGGGATAAAGGTGTGGGAAGAATACAGAATACAGAAGGGCCTCAACTAATGGCAATGTTTTTGTCTGTGTGTGGGGTTGGAGTTTAGGGGCATGTTATTCCCAGGTGTCTAGGTGAAGCCACGTCTTTGCGGTGGCACTAAGCTGGCACCTGTGTTCCTGCTGAATGATTTCAACAGGCTGGGCAGAAACGGAGCGCCAGTAAGCCTAAGCATAAGGCCTGGTGCTCCCAGTTCAAGAAATCACTCTCTTGGTGACGAGATGGGGTGGCTGAACTTGCCAGCATATCATGTGAAATAGCCCTGGCGGGGGGGGAGTTCGTGGACCCTCAGTTCTGTATAGAGCTGACTCGAGAGTGCAGAAAAGTTAAGGACTGGGCAGCATTAGGAGAAAACAGGGTTGAGGATCAGGGGAGTGATTCTCTCTTTTTCTGTCCTAAAAGAGGACATCGAAAGCCTAAATTAGCTTAGAGGGATGTGACTAGGATAATAAAGCCCCTGGAAACAAATGTTTATTAAGTTGCTTAGTTCAGCTCAGTTGGTCACCATGCAAGGTATTGGGTGGAAGAAAATAAATAAAAGCCTGGAACTACCCCACTTGGTGCAGAGGGGTGGCTGGGGCAGGATTTGGGGAAGACACGTCAATACAGTGTGATAAACACCGTGTTAGGGACCAATACAAGGTGTCCAGGAAGAACATAGGAGGGGCTTCCTGGAGGAGGTGGCCATGTCAGGGGAAGAATAGTTGGAGAAGAGACCCCTTAGGATGAAGCTGCCAGCCATGTTGAGCTGGCTGTGGAAGGTGGTGTGCATTCCTTCGGCACCACCGAGGAGCAGATCTAGGGCCTGTGCATGAGCGTGAGCGTTACAGGGAAACAGCTTCCAGGCCTCCATACTTCTGTCACTGAGAACCCTCCAACAATGGAATAGGCCGTCTTGTAAGGCAGTGAGCTCCCTGCCATTGGCATGTGTGAGCAGAGGCCGGAGGGTAACTCTGGCAAGTTACAAAAGGGACAGGATGACCTCTCAGACCCCTTCCAAATCTGAGCAACTGTGATTCTCCGTGGACAGACACAGGATGTGGACTGGGACGGACAGAGGTGTGACTGGATCAAGTGAGAGGGCGGGTGTGCTGCCGGATGGGCTTTTTTTTTTATAATAGCCGCTTTATTAAGATATAATTCACACAGCATCCACTTCACCCAGCTGAGGTGTGCAACGCACTGCGGATTTGCTTGTAGAGTGGACATGAACTCATGCATAACTGTCTACCCGGCGTCTGTTTGCTAAGCATCCAACTTTGTGCTGGTGCCTCAGGCACCTGGGAAATAAAGACTGTGTCCTCACAGAGGAGACAGGTAAGTGTCCAAGCAAAAGAATGACATCTTGGGAGATGTGCCAAGAGGGAAATAAAGCAGGGGTTGGAGCAAAGAATAATGGCGCTAGGGCAACGGGGCCTGGGGAGGCGGCATTGGGGCTGAGGCCTGAGCGACAAGGAAACAACCCTGCGGAGGTCAGGGGAGAGTCCAGGCCGAGGGAGCAGCAGGAGCAAAGGCCTCAAGACAGGAGTGAGTTGGTGGGTGTGAGGCCCAGCAAGCAGTTCTGGGAAACTGAGTGGCTGCCAGGTGCCCTGCCCCAGTGGGCGGGGTATGGCCAGGGCTCCTCATGGTGGGACCTCCTCTCTCCAGGCCTGGTCCACAGGAGGCCTGCCCTACCCCAACCAAGGGTGAGCAACATTGACACCTCTTCTTTGGATACAAGAACCATTTCTGTCTCCTTCCTCTGAGACTAATTTTCTGACCCTGTTACTGCCTCCCCATTAACAGCACTCTCCAGAAGTCCTGCCTCCAGCCCCTGCCCTCCTCTGCTTGGCTTCATGCTCCTGCACTGTGCCCCCACTCTGGGCCAGACACCATGCACTGACTCCCTGGGAGAAATCAGAAAAGACCCCCAGGTGTGTGTGTGTGTGTGTGTGTGTGTGTGTGTGTGTACACACACACACACACACACACACACACACACACACACGGGTGAAATTTCCTCCCCCTGCCCCAGACCCCCAGAGGGGGATCCTAGGAGCAGTCTGGAGTCTCCCACTTGGTGCTCACTTCCTGTGTGACTTTGGGCCAGTTAACATCCCAATCTTTTCGGTTTCCTGGTCTGTAAAATGGGGATCAAACCAATTCAGGCAGAGTGGTTATGAGGATTGAATGCGATCCCTCCTGGCATCCAGTGGGTGCTCCCTGAATGTCAGCTTCCTCCTTCTCTCTGAGCTGTCCCCCAAAAGAGGGGCAATTTGCAGGGGGTGGGGAGATCACAGCAGAGCAGTGGGACGTGGCCACTTTGGGGTTCCCTTCCTGGAGCTCTAGGACCCCTCAGACGCTGAGGGGCATTCTGTGCCTAGCAGGCCAGGGGTAGTAGGGAGGATACTCACCAAAGGGCCCAGCCCTTTTGCAGGGAGCATCGCTTGGTCCCCCCTCGCCTTTCTTCCCGGGAAGAGCCGCCGCGCAACTCCTTTCCGGGGTCTCTCCTGCGCTCCGCTCGGAGCGGCGCGGCTCCTGGCACCTGCTCCGCACGGGCCGGCGGGGGGCGGGCTCGGGAGACCGGCGGCTGCCCCGGGACTCGCAGGCCGGGACTCCTCCGCCACGCACCTCCAGGAGCCGGGAATCCGGATCGCCCTGGGTGGCGGGTGGCCGTGGGCCGCTAGATGCAGCCCCGCTCGGGTCCGCAGCGCCCTTCAGGTAGGCGCCGGCGCTGGGCAGGGGCCCGCACTCCTGGCTCCGTCCCCATCCCGGACCGAGAGCCGCTGGGGCTGAGCGCCTGAGGGGGCCCGCGCGCGCCAAGGTGGGGGTGTAGGGCTGCGGGCAGCGGCAAGGACCCTGCCCCACCTTGGCGGGGGTGGGTGCAGCGGGGCGGGGGGGGGGGCAGGCAAAAAACGGCAGCTTAGCCAAACACGGACGCTGGGAGGGGGGCAAGAGTGATGGCAAGAAGGACTTCCAGTTTCCCCTAGGGGGAGGGAGGCTGGGAGCCACAGAGCAGAGAGGGTGAGACTCCCACCCTAAGGAGGGGACCATTGTCTGGAGACAGGGAGCTGGACAAAATCATTCCCCTTTTCCTAAGGAGTTTAGAGAGAACCCCAAAATCACCCCACCCTTATCAGCCCCTGGGATAGAATAGAATGGAGGGAGTAGGGGAGGGGAGGTCTCCTGCTATCTTCTGAGGGGTGCAGAGAGCACACTCACCACCCCTCTCCACTCTCATGATCCCCAGTCATTGGAGGCCTTTCTGTCCTCCCTTCCCCTCTCAAGCCCAATGCCTCATTTTCAGCAATGGGCATAGGTTGGGCCCTCCTGGCTGGCCTCCCACCCACAACTCTCAAACAGTCTGGGGACTCCCAGCCATCCTCCCTCCAGCTCCCTCTGGCTCCCAGGACAAACCCCCCAGCCCTAGTTTGGGAGTGCTGATGGTGGGGCCATCACCGGCAGGGAACGAGGTTTGGGGGAGCTACCGCTCGGCCTGGACGGGGAGAACAGGCTGTGGACAAGGAGGCCAGTGCACCAAGATCCTGGACGCTGGTGCTAAGAGAGGGGGGAGGGGGCATAGGGGATCTCCTGCACAACAAGTCAGGTTTCCCAGGCCTTGCCCGGCAGTGGAGGCTAGGAAAAGGGGTGCTGAGGCTAATATTCCCTTCCTTACCACCCCCACCATCACAATCTTAGAAGCAGCTGCTGTGTGGCCACTGTGGCCCCTGCAAAGAGAGATGCAGGTTAGATAGCAAGAAGAACTTCCTTCCTGAGGGTGGCTTGAGGGTCTTTTGAGGGAGTATCGCTGCCCAGAACAGGCAGCCCCTGCCTTTGGGGGTGTCAGGATGGCAGGAGGCCCCCCTGGGACACCCGGCCAATAGGGGGTGAGGACCGGGCAGACTGGGGGAGGGGAAGTGGTGGGAGACGGTGACCTCATCTCTGGACCATGGCTCTCCCTCTCCTCTCGTGCCCTCTCTCTCCTTTCCTTGGGGCTGAGTGTTGACTTTCAGCACCTCTTAGTCAGTTCACTCTTGAAATCCCCAGCACCCGGCACCCCCAGGAGAAGGTGATGGGCTTCCTCTGTCACCACTTTGAATGGGAAGACAGACATGGACACTTTGGTTTGCCTCATGGAAACCCCCCACCTGGCCCCTGACATCTGGAACAGCTGTTGCCCAATCCCAGGGCCTCCTGCGCCTCTCAGGCCACCCTACTCTTCTAGGTGTGGGCCTCTGGCTCCTCTGGGGTGTGACCCTGGGGTGACGCCAGCTCTCTGAGTCCACAGGATGGCTGGGGTGGTTGCCACCCTGTGGTGGCCATGCACTGAAGTGGCTTATTCCCCCTTGCTCACCCTAGACAGGTGTCAGCCTTGGGAGAGGGGAGGTAGGGTATTGAGGGGGGCAGCTGGGCCCAGGAAGGCTCACACTCTTCTAGGCCAAGAACAGACAAGACCTCTCTTCTTCCAGACACTTCTCTCTGCAGCTGGGTCGGTGGGTGGGGCAGGTTCCCCAACCCCTGCTGGTGATCCTGTGAGCGACTGGGATGGGGGCTGTTAGGGTACACCCCCTGCTCCCGCATTGTAAATGGGAGAGAACTCGTCCTACTCACCTGCCTCTCTCTTTGACTCTGAGCCTCAGCTTCCCCATTTGTAAAGCCTCACGGGGTTGTTGTGAGGGTTAACGGAGAGGGTGTTCGTACAGTGGCCCAGAGGGCAGTGGGCACTCACCGCGGGCAGTTCTTTCCCCGTACCCACCTGCCTTTCTCTGGTGACAGAAACAGATACAACCCGGCCTTCTCTTTACCCCCTGCTTCAGAGACAGCTGCTAGGTGCTTCAGTGGCGACACTGCCTGCAAAGGACCTAAGAGATTAGCCCAGCCCAATCCTCCCTCTCCAAAGACAGAAAACTGAAGCCCAGAGGGACGGGGACTAGCCTGAGCTTGGCCAGCCAGCCAGGCTCCCGCTCAGAGGCAGGGCCTGGGACCTGGCTGGGAAAGGTGGGAGGGCAGATGTTGGCAGACCCGGGGGGAAAATACCAGAGTGTAATTGGGCTCATTAAGGGTTTAGTGAGGGAGCCCTTCATGCCCTGCCAAAGGCTGGGGACAGGCCTAGAACCTTCCTCTCCCGTTAACCCTCTGGCAAAAGCAGCTCTTTCCTGAGGACCCCCTTCCCCAGGCTGCATCTGAAACAACTCCCTTCTCTGTACCTTATAGCTTCCAAGGTCCCTTTCCTTCCAGCCCTCTGTGGGTGGGCAGGCCAAGAGCTCTGCCTCACTGCAGTGCCTGAGGGCCCCACTGAAAGCCAAGTCCCAAGTCCATTCATCACTCAGCAAGAGAGTGGTGGAGAAGGAGCCCTGGGGTCCTGCCTGACTGTTCCCTCCACTCCCCACCCCCTCCAGCTCCGTATGGATGGACAGACACACAGACAGACAGACAGCAACCCTGGCCCCATCAGCTCTCCAGCTCTGGTGTGAGCCTGCCTTTAAGAGGGTGGCCCCCTCCACCGTCCAGCACCCCCGCCCCACCCCCCTGCATTAGCCCTTAACTATTTCTCAGGGAAGGTGGGAGCAGGGAGCTTTACCCCCTTCCTGTGCAAATCAGACAGACAGACACCTGAGTACATGCATACACTTTTTCTCTGCTTTCACTTGGTCTTTTTCAGAACTCTGTTCAGGTTCAGTTCTCCTCGTTTCTTCACATCCCCCTCTCCCAGCCTCTCTGACTCTGGCCCCTTCCTGCCAGGGTGTGGCACCTCCCTGTCTGGCCCTCCAGCCTGTTAGGGGCTGGGCACCCCCAGGTGTCCCCAGGAGTCCTTCCCAGAATTTGTAACCATCCCCTGCCCCACCCAGAAGTTCAAAAGAGGGCTTGGCAGGCCTTAAGGACAGGTGGGATAGGGCAGTGGCTGAGGACTTGGGCTCCACGGTCAGACAAGTGTAGGTTCTGGTCTGGCTGTGAAACTTCTCAATGCCTGTTCTCGAATCCATAAAGTGGGATAATAGGTTAATAATAGTGCCCAACTCATGGGGTTGTTGTGAAGCTTAAAAGAGATCCTATGTGTAAAGCACCTGGCACATAGTAAGCTCTCAATAAACAGGGCTGTAATTATAAAGAGGTGGCCTGGGTAGCTGGGTAAAGGGGGAGGCAAGGAAACTTCTAGAAACAGCTCTTCGCTGTCTTTTCATGTACTTTATTTTTTAATTATTATTTTTAAAATGTTTACTTATTTTTGAGAGAGAGAGCACGCGCGCGTGCGCGCGCAAGTGGGGGAGGGGCAGAGAAAGAAAGAGACACACAGAATCTGAAGCAGGCTCCAGGCTCTGAGCTGTCAGCACAAAGCCCAACGTGGGGCTTGAACCCACAAGCCGTGAGATCATGACCTGAGCCAAAGTCGGATGACTGAGACACCCAGATGCCCCTGTCTTTTCATGTACTTTAAAAAAAGTCCAGTCCCCTACCGTGGGACTCAGTTTTCCTCTTCTGTTAAAGAGAACGTGTGAACCAGGTCCTGTCCAAGTGTAGGTCCAGCTAGGGTGAGTCGTGCTGCTTCTTTATAGGGGCCAGGGCAGGGGGTGCTGGCCTGGGGTTAGACCGATGTGTACATGCCCTAAAAAATGCCCACCCCTCCACATTTTCTGGCTGGGAGTCAGAGCTTGGCTGGAGCAGGGTGGCTCCTGAAGGGACAGCTGGGAAGGCTGGGTCAAGCAGGGCAGGCCGCAGCAGGCCAGCAGCCTGGCCGGGGGAACACAATTAGCCCCGGAATCCAGGCAGGCCCTGTGAGCCCAGAGGCTGTATATCACAGGGGTTTAATCAGCCCCATGGCAGATATTTGTCTGCTCTCGTGGCCCGTGTCCTCGGCCCGCCTGTCATAAATTGCTCCGAGATTTCAAAAACCCCCTGTCTCCTCGCTGGTGGGTAGGCCGTGCTCCTAGGCGTGGCCAGGAAAATCTCATTCCCCTGAAGCCTCTTCCCCCCCTTGGCAGGTTGGACCCCCGCCCCCCCCCCCCCCACACCTGCAAAACACTTGCATCTTGTACTCTCTTCCTGCTCCTTCCTCCTGCTGGGAGGTGGGGGGAGAGACTTGGGCAGGCAGCCACATAACCCTGATGACCTCCACCTAGAGGTGAGAGAGAGCCGAATGTAGGTGGGGGCTCAGTGCTGCATAAGAGGGGGGTCAGTCACAGGGTGAGGGGAGTAACCTTCCAGTGTGCCCTCTGTGGGCAGAACTGTGCCCCGGACCCCAGACAGTGCACAGGAGGTTTGGTGTGGTTCAGGGTGGGGAGGCAGCCTGGTTCCCCTCAAAAGTGTGGAGGAGTGGGGTCCTCCCTGCGGGGAGGGGTATGGAGTTCCATCTCTTAGCTTCCAGCTAGATGTTCGCTGCGCCGCCTGGAGCCTGTCACCGGTACTGCACCCCAGCCACCCCACCAGGCTTCTGGGACGGCTGCCTTGAAACCACAAGGCACCTACCAAAGCCCAAGAGTCAGACCTTCCCTGGATTCGTTTTCTAGGGCTACTGCAACAAAGTACCACACACCAGGTGGCCCAAACAACAGCAATGCATGGCCTCACGGTCCTGGAAGCTAGAGGTCCAAAGTCACGAGGTCATCAGTGTTGGTTCCTTCCGAGGGCGGTGAGGAAGTCACAGGTCCCTGACCTCAGGGATTCTCTGGCCCCACGAGGAAGGCTCAGGCCCTGTCCTCAGGAAGCCCCCAGAATGCAGCACAGGCGGAGAGCACGCACACTGATCCAGGAAGGAAGTGAAAATTAACACAGCTCGGTGTGAGAAAGGGGGTCGACCACCCCAGAATAGAGCCAGTGAGAGGCTGAGGAGTCAGGCAAGAAAATTTCAGAGAAGTGAGCTGGAAAGGGAAGACTGTGGGTGACAGATGAGGGGCATGGAGGGGTAGGGTATGTGTCTGCAAGAGAGGGGGGAGGGAGGGAGGGAGGAGAAGCTGTGTTCAGCAGACGCAGGCAGTAGGGCCCAGGTCGCTACTGAAAATATCAACTGTTGCCACAGCCCTGGGTCGCCAACACAGCAAGGGACATCTGGAGCCACGTGGGGCCGGGGTGGGGATGGCTTCACACACTGTCAACGTTTGTGAATGTCACCCGGCCGGGCACTGGACACAGGGAGGTAGGGTTTCTGCAGTCACCCCTCTGGCTAGCGGCCGCAGCAAAAGCGCCACATGCCTGCCTGCATCAGGACTGTCAGCGCCTGCTGTGGGGCCCAGAATAGGGCCCTGGCTTCCACGAACGTGACTCCCCTAACCTCACTGCCGCCTGCCCCTCGGTGCCTGCCCAGTCTGGTCTCCAGTTCTTCCTCTCTGAGCTTTGCCCAGCGGCCGAGTCCCCAGCTGTCAGCCTCTTGGTGTGTAGGCATTTGTGACACTCTTCCAGACAGTCCTGTATTTTTTTTTTAATTTTTTTAATGTTTATTTTTTGAGACACACACACACACACACACACACACACACACACGGTATGAGTGGGGGAGGGGCAGAGAGACAGAGAGAGAGGGAGACAGGATCCGTAGCAGGCTCCAGGCTCCAAGCTGTCAGCACAGAGCCCCACGCGGGGCTCAAACTCACAAACCGTGAGATCGTGACCTGAGCCAAAGTTGGTCGCTTAACCAACTGAGCCGCCCAGGAGCCCCAATATTCCTGTATTTTAACGCCGCTTTGGTTGAAATGGACCCCGTTATGCTCCCTTTTGCCACCCTTGGGTTGGGGGTGCCCCAAAGCTGGGGAGTTTCATCTGGGACACGGGACTCAGGTATCTCCTGAGTCTTGAACCCCTCTTGCTCCTTCTCTGTATTCACAACACCCAGCCTTGGTTCACTTGTCTCCCTCTCTATCTGCTCAGGTATGAAGCGGCCACTGAGCCCATCTCCCCCGGGTGAGAAGGAGCCGCCCACATCTGGAGCTACTGAGTGCCCCCCTCGGCCCCCAGAACTGCCTAAGCCCAAGCGGGAAAGAAAACGGCCATCCTACACGCTCTGTGATGTCTGCAACATCCAGCTGAACTCAGCAGCCCAGGCCCAGGTGCACTGCGGGGGGCGCGCCCACCAGAGGCGGCTTCGGCAGCTCAGCTTGGGAAAGACCCCTGCCGGGCCAGGTCAGTGTCGAGGGGCGCCGCTCCCACAGGCTTGGTCTGGGCTCCATGAGCGGCACTGGGTCTGTGGCCTCTCTCTGTGGGGTCTTGGGTCTGGGATCCCCTCAAGGGGGTCTCAGGGTCTGAAGTCCCCCTGATACCGTAGAGTTTTATTTTGCATCTGGACAACCCTCTTTGGGGTCTTTCAGGATCTTGAGGGTCTTTAGGGCTGAAGACTTCTCTTGAGGTCTTTTTGGGATCTGGGAGCTCTCCCTGGGGAGACTTCTGGGGCAGGACCCCTAAGCAGCATTTCTCCAATCTGGAGCCCTCTGGCAGGGATAGGCTATCTGACAAGGGTCTCACCTGTGGGGTGTCCTGGGATCCTGAAGGCCGGGTTCAGCAAGCTGTGGAACACTCCAGCTGAGGGACAGGCAGGGGAAGCCTCTCTTCCTTTGGCCGCTGGACTCCTGGCCGGGATTTCTGCCTCTCCCTGGCTGGGGTGACTTTGCAGAGGTTTGGCTCTAAGCACTGAAGGGGCCGCTGGCTACAAGACAGATTTCTGGGGGAAATGGGTGAATGCATTCGTGAGGGTGATTCCAGCTGACAGGCACATAGGGGCCGTGGGGGAAGCAAGGAGAGGCAGGCTGCTGGCTGACAGGGAGAAAAGGTTCAGAACCAGGCCCAGTGTGGGAGGTCGGAAGGGCCAGAACTTCAGCCTGGTTCCTGGGGGCAGCACCAGAAACCTACTTTGCAGCCCAGGTAGGCAGCTTTGCCAGAGGGCTATAACAAGTCTGCCTGTTCTTATATTTTTATTTATTCCTTTTAATTTTAGAGAGAAAGAGCACAAGCTGGGGAGAGGGGCAGAGGGAGAGTGAGGGAGAATTTTAAGCAGACTCCACACTCATTGTGGAGCCTGACACGGGACTCGATCTCATGACCATGAGATCATGACCTAAGCGGAAATCAAGAGTCACCCAGGTGCCCCAAGGCCGCCCGTTCTTTTGGTGAATAGTCATGGGTCACCCATTGTGTTCCCTGCACTGTGCTGGGGACTGGAGACAAATCCTGGTCCTACCCCCTCACCATCCTGCGCCAGGATTGAGTCCGTCTTTTGGTCTGAGACAGACACAAAAAGAGCAGCTGAGTGTTGTGGGTGCCACATGTGGGTACAAAAGAGAGAGGGTAGTTATACCTGGGGACACCAGGAAAGGCCTCCTGAAGGAAGGGGGATGTGCTGAACTCTGGAATAGGCGCATGGGAAGAAGGGACATTGCAGGCGGAGGTCACTGCGTAAAGCAAAGGCAGGGAATGGTCTGATGGCTGGTAACTGCTGTCCACCTGAGCACTAGGGGCTGGACGCCAACGCTGTGACTCTGAGTAAGAGTGTATCTGACTGTATGGATGTTTCCGGAGTGTGTGTGTGTGTCTATATACGTCTGAGTTCAAAAGCCACTCACTGATTCATTAGGTTTTTATGGAAACCTATGTGCAACCTGCTGTTCAGAGGATTCATAGTTGTACTTCTTATCCAGCTGTACTGAAACATTATTGACACGGAACATATGTAAGCTTAAGGCGTACAATGTGATGACTTCATGCATATATATATATTATAAAACAATTACACATATACACGATAAGGTTAATACCTCCATCCCCTCGCATCTTTATGATTGTGCATGTGTTGATAACCTTTTTTAATGTTTATTTTTGCGAGAGAGAGTGTGTGAGCAGAGGAGGGACAGAGAGAGAGGGAGACAGAGGATACAAAGTGGGCTCCACACTGATAGCACAGAGTCCGATGTGGGGCTCGAACTCATGAACTGTGAGATCATGACCTGAGCCGAAGTTGGACATTTAACCAGCCGAGCCACCCAGGAGTCTCTGTGTTGATAATATTTAATATCTTCTCTCAACTTAAGTATCTAGTGCAGTGTTTTTAATTATAGTCACCATGCAGTGCATTAGATCCCCAGATCTTATCTGAAAGCTGGGAATTTGTACCCTTTGCCCAACATCTCCCCATTTTTCTGACCCACCAGCCCCTCGAAACCACCATTGTAATTTCTATTCTATGAGACTGGCTTTTTAATTTTTTTAAGTAATTTATTTATTTTGAGAGAGAGAGAGAGGGTGCACAGGGGAAGGGCAGAGAGAGAGAGAGAGAGAGAGAGAGCGCGCGCAAGAATCCCAAGCAGGCTTCATGCTATCAGCATGGAGCCCGATGCAGGGCTCGAACCCACGAACTGTGAGATCATGACCCGACCCGAGATCAAGATTCAGATGCTTAACTGACTGAGCCACCTGGATTCAGTCTAAAGACTCGCTTTTTTAGATTCTGCATGTAATTGAGGACATACAGTGTGTGTCTGGGAATTCATATTTTTCAAAGGTGGCATACCTACCTGTCAAAAAAGAGTTGTCTGAATACACACGCAGACAAGTTTGTCCAAGATAATAACAGTCTTCACAGAGGTGGGTATATGGTGCTTGGAGAAGTGAGTCACTGTCCCTCCAGTCATCTGTCTCTGCTAGCCCGTGCCGGGACTCTGCACAGAGACGTGCTTGGTGCCTGCCAACCCTTTGCATCTTTATGATTGCATATGTGTTGATAACATACACGGTCAGGCACACACACAGTCTAGAGGGGGAGACAGCCATGGGGCCAGACCTTTCTAACCGTCTTGTTGAGGGAGTGAGCAGCACTGTGGGAGCATGCGACAGGGATGGCCGTGCCTCGGGCAGGGATGAAGGGTCCTCAGATTTCCAGGAACCCTGGAATTTAGGGGCTCCAGCCAAGAACCTGCTCTCCATTGGCCTCATTGTTTCTGAGTCTACTCCAGGCCGTGACCCCCCAACACCCACCCACTCCTGTGGATCTCTCCTGTCTCCTCGTCTCTCTGAGGGCTGGGGTGGGAGAGGCAGGCCCCCGTAAAAGGATGCCAGCAACTGCCCTGCAGTGAGGGGTGGGGGTAAGAAGACCTCAGGCACGCGGAAGGCCTTTCCCAGCCCTTGGCGGGGACTGGGCCAGAGCAGAGAGCCCTTCGGGTGCAGCTCCGGAAAAACAGAGTCACACCTCAACTTTCAAGAGGCTCCAGGCAAAGTATAAGGAGCCTTTAACACACTGCTTTGTTCCTAGACACGTGAGGTCTCAGACCTGCGGCAGCCAGGAGGACCACGCTTCCCTGGCAGGATGCTGAAGGTGTGGGGGTGGGACAGCCGCTCTGGGAGGCCTCCTGGAGCTGTCACTTTGATTAGGGGTCTGTGGGGCTGGCGGCCTGCACAGCGACAGGCAGCGAGGCAGGGACCCTCTCCTGCTCATGTGCCCGAGGCCATCCTTGCAAAGGGGAGGCAGGGACTCTTCCCTCTCTGAGCCTCCTTCCCCATGCTTGGGTCAGAGGCCTCCTGACTCTGCCACACCTAGGTGAGCCAAGAACTCTTGGGAGAGGGCACAGGATGAGGAAGTGGCAGGTACCCCACACTCCCCCAATTCCCCTCTCCAGATACCTCTGCAACTTCCCCTGCCCATGCTCCGCCCCATCTGTCTCCCACACAGTGCGCCCTTTCATTCTTCAGGAATGTGTCTTGAGCCATCTCTCCCCAGCTCCTTGTGCTGCCTCCCACAGGGTGGGGAGTGTGGGCACCAGGCACCTCCACCCCAATAAGGCTGAACTCAGTGACCCTACTGACCATCTCACACACACACACACACACACGCGCACACACACACACACACACACACACACGCGCGCGCGCCTCTAAACAATGTTAGGTGGTTCCTGAACATCCACAGAAAGGGTTGCCGGCTCAATC
Source organism: Panthera tigris (assembly GCF_018350195.1). Classification (NCBI taxonomy): domain Eukaryota; kingdom Metazoa; phylum Chordata; class Mammalia; order Carnivora; family Felidae; genus Panthera; species Panthera tigris. Next base: position 40,395,021 of record NC_056673.1, on the reverse strand, counting down.
CTCTTAGCTCCAACCTCTAGTGTGGATGTTGGACTGGCACAGGGAACACGTAAGCATCTACTTAGGACCTGAGCTGTTTGGAAAGCACTGCCACGTGCAGCAAGGCATTCCCTTCTCACCCAGCCAAGCCAGGAGTAGATGATGGCATTCAGCCCTCACTTTATTTATCTGTTTGTTTATTTGAGAGAGAGCACGAGTAGGGGATGGGCAGAGGAAGAGAGAATCTTAAGCAGGATCCACGCTCAGCACAGAGCCTGACACGGGGCTCGATCCTACAACCCTGGGATCATGACCTGAGCCAAAACCGAGGGTCAGACGCTCAACCAACTGAGCCACCCAGGTGCCCCAGTCCTCACTCTACATTGGATATTGGAGCTTAGGGTGTTTAAGCAACATACCCAGCTGGGTTCAGATCCTAGCCTGTCTGACCCACCCACCCCACCCACTTTGCTGCTGAGGAGAGCAGCACTTATTAAAAGATACTGGGCCTAGGGGCACCTGGGTGGCTCAGTCGGTTAAGCGTCCGACTTCAGCTCAGGTCATGATCTCAGTTCGTGGGTTTGAGCCCCGTGTCGGGCTCTGTGCTGACAGTTCAGAGCCTGGAGCCTGTTTCAGATTCTGTGTCTCCCTCTCTCTCTGCCCCTCCCCTGTTCACGCTCTTGTCTCTGTCTCAAAAATAAACAAACATTTAAAAAAAATTAGAAACAAGTAAAAACAAAAGATATTGGGCCTTAATATTTTAGGAATGAGGAGAAGGGATGTCCAGAGAAGGTGGACTGGCTCCCAGATGACTCCACGGTGCTTAAAACCCGTGGCCTCTCCTCTGCCCTGTGCCTTGGTATCCTCCACTGAAAAATGGGGAGATGCCAGCCAACTCCTCCTTGGCCTCGCCCAGCTGGGGAAGGGAGGGGAGCCTCCCAAGGCCAATCCATCCCTCCCTTCTCTTGGCAGGACTGACCCAGCCATACAATTCAGGGCCCACCCCCAGGTCCACCGTGAGGACTGCAATATGACACCAGAGCAGAGAGAAGGGGATTTCAGAAATCACTTAAGTTCCAGACAGGCCAGGGGGGCCTTGAGTGGGGAGTGCAGGGTAGACACTAAGGGGGACAGGAGAACAAGAGATGAACTCAGACTATAATGGATTTCAGGGCATAGACGTGTGTCTTTGGGGGCAGGGAGGGATCAGAGTGGCAGGCGGAGGCTGTCCCCTGCCCTGCACCCTGAGACCTCCCCCAGCTCCTGCTCTAATCAGACCTTCCATCTCTTCTCCGATTCTTTGCACAAGCATCTTGCTGCATTCGGAGTCTCAGAGATCAAAGACCTTGAACTCAGGTCACGCCTGAGTCGCCGGCTTGATGAGCTCCGCACCCCCCATTCCCCGCAGATGGATTAATTTCAGTCCCATCAGGAAGCCCCGGAAGCCCTCCAGCCTGTGCCCCCATCGCTTCAGTATCTCCCTGGGCTGCCGATTCCTCCTCAGTGCCCCCAACCCATCCCGAGGCCTTTGGGTACATGTTTCAGAGAAACTGTGCTCCCCCAAGGCCACTGGGAAGTTCTTCTTGCAGTCTAACCACTACCTCCTGCTGCTGTTCTTCTTAAATGGCAGGTGATAGAAGTGCCCCTTGCTGTCCCTGGACAGCCATCACATCCCCCTCCCCCAGGTGTGAACCTGACCATCGGACACTACCTCCCTCCCCCTCCCCCCCAGGGACCACCAGGAAATGCAAGGTTGTCTGGTTGGAGAATTAGGGGGCTTAGCTCAGATCCCTGCCCTCAAGAAGACAAAGATTCTGTCTGTGTCTGGGTGGGTTAATTAGCTCTGGGCTTGAGTTTCCTTCCGCTCCCCAAACAAGCAACTCCTTCCCCCTAGAGCCTCTTCCTAACAAACCTGTTTTCGGGAGCTGCTGCCGCCAACCCCTCCCCAGACCCTTTGCCGGCTGTACTGGCTGCTCCAGAGATTACAGGTTATTGTCTGGCGGAGACAGGACGCTGAGGGGGTGGGGGGCTAGTGCTGGGACTGGGCTTGGAATGCCAGACTGGATCCAGCTGTGGGGTTGGCTGCCTTCTCTCCCCCATTCCGCCCCCTCCCAGCCACCAGGTGCTCAGGTGAGTAGAGAGCTGGCCCTCAGTCAGGAAGAGGAGGGGGAGGAGGGAGCAAATGCAGAGACAGAGACTGAGGGGTAGGGAAGGGTATGGGCAGGGGAGGGGTGTCAGAAGTTCTAGCTGATCAGATGACCATGCCCCACCCCACCTGGCATTGCCCAGGGAGCAGGTCCAATGGTCCAGGTACTGGACTAAGAGGGGCAAGCCGCCTGCGCTCCCTTCCCCCACCTCCATGGCCAATGCTCTGGGATGAGATCGGGCCTCAGTTTCCCCTTCAGCAAAAGGAGGAGAATGTAAGGGGACGGTGGGGAGAGGATGAGTGAGGCTGGACAGGAGAATGGGGGCTCCTGTAGCAGCAAGCCCTGAGGCAAGGCTTCAAAGTCCAGCAAGAACTTTCTGGCAGGCTGAGAAGTGGCTGGCAGAATCTCCTGGGCTGTATGGGCAGGGTCAACTCTGTCCCTTGTCCCCACATTTGCCCCATATCCCACCGTGGGGGCAGGAAGTGTCCTGTGCTTTCCACCCTGGTCAGGATGGGAGAAACTAGGGAACAGGCAGCTCCTTCCAGGCAAAGGGAGAAAGGGCCCTGCACCCACTGCTTTCCAGCGGCAACAGGAGTCCCTCCCTCCGCCCTCCCCTCCTGTCCCGCACATCCCCACCCCTTCCCTCTGTCACTCTCTGGCTGGTTTCATTTGCTCCTCAGACGGCGCGCTCTGCGGTGCCTCCGAAGGCAGAAAATGCTCTTGGGTGAGTGCTGAGGATGCCGGAGCGTGGGGAGGGCCTCAGACAAGGGTGGGTCTCTCCTCTATCTGCCCTATCCTCTTCCTGCTACTGCTGGCCCCCAAAAGTTGACTGTCGAAAGATTCTGGGAGCCGGTTGACTCTTGGTACCTTTTCCCAGGTCCAGGGCTGGACCGGGGGTGGGGGGCATTCTGGCTGGGAACAAGGGCGGGGGGGGGGGGGTGGTGGGCAGGGCCAGCTCGGAAACTGGAGGTGCACCCTGCAGGAGGGAGGTGAGCGACACTTTGGGGCAGATGCATGTTCAGGGAGCCTGTGCCAGAGGTTTCTTGTATCAAATCATACCTTCTGCTGCCTCCAAGGGGCTGCCAGGGGCCTCCAAGGAGGGTTGTGTGTGTGCTGGGGGTGGGGAGGGGTGTTGAAAAGAGAGTTATTAATTCAGCAGAGAGAGAGAAGTGGACAGAGAGACAGGCAGAAATCTGAGTGGCTCCTAAATGAGGTCCAGCCACCATGCTGGGGTCACTGTGCTGCCCCCCACCTTTATCTATGGTCTCCTAGCTCACCTCTCCACACAGGGGTTGTCTGGCACACTGAGGGAGGCAGCCAGTATGTTTTAAGGGGTATTTTGGGGAACCCCTTCCACGGGGGCAAGGGCTGGAGGCTGTGGGGCTGGGGCAGAGCTCTTGTGACTGGTCTTGGGGTCTTCCTCCAGCCTGGGGAGAGGGGAAAGTCTGGAACATCAACACGTCCCATCCCAGGTGCTGGGTGACCCGGAAGTGGCTGGGGGCTCTAGAGAATGTGGCTGGGGTGGGAATCCTAAGCATACAGGGGAGTGGGCAGGCAGGAGATGTTGGATCAACCCTCCCTCCCCTCCCCCCCTTCCCTGCCTTTGACTCTCTCTCCCTCCCATTTTCTTCACAGAGTTTTTGGTTTCATCTATGATAGGAAGGGTAGCTTCACTATTTGAGGGTGTGTGTGTGTGTGTGTGTGTGTGTGTGTGTGTGTGTGTGTGTACCGCCTCAGGGAGGACCCTCTCATCTGCCCCTATGAATTGTGGTGAGGCGAGAGAGAGAGAATCTGAGTTTGGCTACATGAGCTTGTGTCCATGTCTGATGCATTTAATTTTGTAAGGGAGGGTGTGCGCCAGGCACCTACCTCTGGGTAAATGTGTCTGTATATGGATCTTCGTATATACGTATCTCTTTGTAATGATACCTGCCGCTGCCTGCCTGTGGTTTCGTAGTATGTGCATATCCCTTAGTAGGGGTCTGGGTGTCCTCGTATGTCTGTCTCTCTGGGTATATGCGGTCTGAGTGTGTCTTTGTTGATCTTGCCTGTCTGTGTACGTGCATGCTTGTGCGTGGCCTCTGGGTCCGCCTTTGCCCCCAGCCAGCATGGGTATCTGGCCATCTCTGCGTGGTGCCACCTCTGTACGGGCACACCTCAGTGTGCCAAGATGGACTCATCACGAGGAGATGTGTGTAAGTGTGTGCGTGGTGTTTGTGCCTATTGCCATCTCTGTGGGCGCCCACGGATCTCAGGGTGTGAGTCCCTGTGCTCTTCTGTGTATCTTTCCAAGTGATGGCAAAACAGCAGGATGTGGTTTGCCCAGACCTTCTCCCTTGGATGGCAGCCAGAATGATGTTATTTCATAAGACACCTGCTCTGTGCCTCTGCCTCGGCCTCAGGGGGACCCCTAGGGGTGGCCTCTTCTCTGCCACTCAGTTTGTTTGTATTTGACCAGAGCAATAACCCACCCTCTTGAGGCAGCCGTCCAATGAGCCGTGGGTCCCAGCCGTGGACCTCTGGCTAGGGTTGGGAGGAGAGGGGCTTAGCGAGGGTGTTCTGCTGCAAAAGACCATCACAGACGACCTCCCCTCCCCCTCGCACACACATATCTGACCCTATCGTGGGTGCCAGGCTGTGTGGTGCTATCCTGGGGCAGGCTTGGGGTCTGCAGTGTCTCCCTTCATTTGAGCGTACCCACAGCCAGGCGGTCACGTGTGTGTGCATGTGACATGACTCATGCATCATCCCAGCGGCCCTGGGGGCCAGGGTTCACTGTGAATGTCAGCAGCAGACGGTGGGTGGCACAGAGGAGCGATGTGGGAAGGGTGCTGGGGGAGTACCCAGACGCCACCGGAGAGGTCCTGACCTCAAATCAACGTGTGCCCTAGGCCTTGTGTGGGAGAAAAGTGTACCCAGTTGGGAGGAGGGGCTGGAAGGCATTTCTGGGTGACTGTGTTGACTGGAGGGAGAGACTAAATCACCAAGTGCCCTGGCACCCCTTCTTCAAATCGCCTCCACACCTAGTTCCTTTGTTCCTCAGACCCATTCCTGTCCTGCCCTTTCCTCCTCACCCAGCCATAATTCCCGCTTCACAGATGAGGAAACAGGCTCATAGACTAAGTGTACAGCCCAAGGCCTCAGAGTTCAATGTCTCTGGAACTCCAGTGCAGGCCTCTGGACTGCAGGTCTGGGAGGGGTGGTCTGCCACAATTCCACATTCCTCCACCTTCTCCTCCCCTCCCCTGGGAACCCACATAAGGGTGAGGGGCTTCTGTGCATCCGAGAATTCTAGGAAGAGGCCCCTCCTCTCTCCACCAGCCCTCCCCTTCTGGCATCCCCATTACAAATAACTCATTAGATTAAAGATTGAGCTCCCAGCTCCAACACCTCCGGAGGTTCCCCACGAGGCCTGAAGGTCAAAATCCCCAGTATTCACTGCAGAGCCTTGGAGCCTTCCAGCCGCAGGCACCGCCCCCTCCCCTCCATACCTCCACTCTGCCCTGACTTCGTGAACCTGCCCTGCACTTTCAGCTTGGGCCAGGCCCACCCACTGCCTGGGATGCCCCTGTCCTGGTGAAACTTCACTTTTCCTGCAGTGAAACCTGATAGACTCTCCCCCGCAGACCTACGGCTTTCCACGCGCTCCTGTGTGATCCCAAAGCATTTTGCTGGTGCCTCCCTAGCGCCCTGTTTGGCTCTCGCCTGTGAGCTCCTCTAAGAACTGACCGGTGCACGTGATGAATGAATGACTCTGTCCCTCCCGCTGGCGGGACACCTTTCCTGAGGTCTCGCCTCCGTCGCTCCGGCTGCAGCGCCCGCAGCGGAGGAGGTCGAGCGCGCGCTGGGCGACAGCCGGGGCAGGTGAGCCCCGGGGCGCCGCCACCCGGCCCGCCACCCCGGCCCTCGCCGGCTGCTGGCGCCTCTTCGCCCCGGTTACCGCTAGTGGCTGCTGTCGCTCAGTGGAGCCCAAGGAGACCGCGGCCAGAGCGTCCACCGCGCAAGATGGTGGCTCCCGAGTCTCCGTGAGTGTGTGCGGCGGGCACGGTGGCCGGGCCGGGCGGGGCGCCCCCTCCAGGAGCTTCGCGGCAGGGGGCGGGAGACGGGTGGGGGCCCTGCGGGCGGGGCAGCAGGAGAGGGAGGGGTGGGGGAGAGGCGGGGGGGGGGGGAGGGGAACTCCCCCACCACGCGCCCCCCAGAGGAAGTTCCCCAGCCCTCCGTGTCCGGCCCAGGGCGAGCAGAGAGCCCCTACCTCGCCTGTCCTCCGCCTTGAGCGTGGACCTTCCTAGGGGCTCCCGAAGGGAAGGGGCCCAGAGGGGACTAGGGAGGAGGCTGGGGACTGCCATCCTGGGGCCAGGTGAGCACCGTGTTTGAGGCTGACCTGTCAGGGTGGAATGGGGACTGCAGAACAACACACAGTCACCCCAGGGGCCCCACAAGTTGTGCCAGCTCACGTCCAGGTGGCCAGGGCGTGGAGAGAGAGGTGTGAGGGACCTGGGTCTGACAGGTGCACACCCCTGGTCAGCTTTGGTCATATAGTCACATTTGATTTACACTCCACCCCATCCAGCCTGGTTCCTTCAGGTTGAGGTAGGGAGGGGAATGCCAATGCTTTGGCTGGGTTGCTCTGGAGCAGCACTGTCCAGTAGAACTTTCTGGGATGAAGTAAATGTTCTCTGTCTGGGCCATTTAATACGATAGCCAGTAGCCACGTGTGGCTATTGAGAACTTGAAATGTGGCTAGTGAGAGTGAGGAATTGAATTCTAAAATGTTTATCTAATTCTGATGAACAGCCACATGTGACTATTGCTACCATATCTGACAGCAGTTTCGGAATCCATCTTCCCATGCTTCCTCCCTACCAATCTTTTGTTCCTTTATCAAAAACATCCCAGGTCCCCTAGTAACTTTATCCCTCTGCAGAATGGGACAGGATAGCCAGTTTCTAGGTATATGGAAGGGACTTGACAAACTTTGGAAGGGTACCACCTTGGACTTGCACCTCTTCCCCATTCTAAGATCCCTTGGGTGGTAGGCTGGATAGGGTCACACAGAATCATGGGATCTTAGGAGGAAGAGAGGTCAAAGGCAGCTGTTTTAGCCACCCAAGAGGTACCCAAGGCTTCACTCCATTGTTCTCTCTGCCCGAAAGCTGGTGCTTCCTTACTCATTCACTCCCGAAATTTTGTGGAGCACCTGCTGGGTGCCAGGCAGTGCTCCCTTCTCTGGGGTCCAGATGTGAACAAGTTGGTTATGTTTCCTGCCCTCAGGAAGCCTGCTTTCTTGAGAGAGAGGGAGACAGAGGGTGGGGGTGGGGGGAGGATGCCAAGCAACAGAAATGCAGAGAAAATAAGCAGATTTGTAAACTGTGGGGAGTACAATAGAGGAAACAAACAGGAAACAGCAACAGAAAAGAAGGGGACCTCCTGGGAAGGGATAGAGAAGTCTCCTGGGAAGAGGCGACAACTAAACTAAGACCAGAGAGGAAGTGAAACAGGCAAAGTATTGAGAAGGGAGGATAGAAACATTCTGGAAGAAGGTACAGCATGCGCAAAGGCCCTGGGGATGGGAACCTGGCACTCTGGAGGAACTGAGGGATGTAGCTGGAAGGGAAGAGAGGCACAAGTGGCCACCAGAGAGGTCAGCAATGCCTGGACATTTGGCAGACCTCGAAAGGGATCCTGGCATTGGCCTCAGAGAGCAAGAGGTCATAGAGGGGTTTTAGGCAGTATGTTTTAAAAAGCCCCCTCCAGCTGCTATAGGTCCAGGTGGCTCAGAGAGGGTTAAGAGTGGGTGGAAACCCAGAGTGCCGTCAGGAAGTGACTGCTGTAGTCCAGGCAGGAGATGCAGGTGCCCTGGATGAGGCTGGTGGCAGCGGAGAGAAGAGACAAGTGAGAAGCTGATTGTGGAGGTGGAAGTGACAGCACCTGTGGATAGACTGGGTCCAGGATGTGGAAGAGAGCAGGGGCTGGAGGGGCAGGTTTCTGGCCACAGCACCCGGGTAGGAGAGCAGGTATTTCCTGAGCTGGGCTGACTGGGAGAGGAGCATATTTGTAGGGACAGATCGACAATTCCATCTAGACGAGCCAGGAACGTGGTTTGATGGAGAGGTATGGCACCCAGAGGAATGGCTCAGGCTAGGCTTGTTTATTTCAGGGTGACTGGCAAGGGTGGTTCTGAACTTTTTGGATGGTTTTAGGTTAGGAAGAGGAGGAGGAAGTGTCATCAGAAGTGGAGGAGTGCCGATGGGGGAAAGGAAACCCAGGGGACATAGAGTCTTGGGAGCCAAGAGAAAAGCATGTTTCAAGGAGGGTAGGGTGAGCAGTCTAGGGGGAGAGAACTGATGAATTTCACCACACGTAGCAACAGAGAGCACCTTCCCTTGCACTGAACAGGCTACCCCTGGGATTCTGCTCATCTGCCCTTGTACTTACCCATGAAATGCTAGGTTCCATTGCAGGGTGCTGGGTATATCTGGAGGACAAGACAGTCACCGCTTTCTTGGAGCCCAGAATCATCTAACCCATAGCCTCAGACACATGAGGTTCCTTCATAGGGCCCAAGTAAATCCTTTTAGTCTTTTAAACAACAAACTTGTGCTGAAAGGCATCTGGATGCCCAGCCGTGCATGCCCAGGGACTTAGGAATCCCAAACTGAACAAATGTGATCTTAGCCTTCTGGGAACCAAGTGCAGAGATACACAGAGAGTCCCTGAGTTTACCATATTGTATCACCAAGACCCATGCGCAGAGAATTATGGGAAGCTACAGGATAGGCACCAGCCCCGGCTGGGGGCGGGGGAGGGCAGGGTGGCAGAGGGGATGCAGAACTGCTCTCCAGGAATGAATGGAGATTAGCCAGGGAATGGGGAGGGATAGGAAACTCCAGGCACAGAGGATGGAGGCAGGAGCAAAGTAACAGCTGGGTGTGTGGGGGGAATGGTAAGCCTTTGGAGCTGCTGGCCGAGCAGACGGGAGCGGAGGGAGGCTGGGGAGGGCCCCGCTGGCTCATGGTGAGGTGTGTAGACTCAGGCAACCATTTAGGACGCCACTGAAGAGGTGGAAGCGAGAGAGGGATCTGTGTCTGAGCTCGCCCTCTGGCTGCTGGGCAAGGGACGAATCTGGGGGCATGCCTGCAGAGGTGGAGGCAGATGACACCAGAGTCTCAGCATGGCCTTTGGGGTCAGGAGGACTTAGATTCTTTTTGTTTGTTTGTTTGCTTTTAGAGTTACTTTATTATTTTTTTTAATTTAATTTTTTATTTTTTAAAATGTACATCCAAATTAGCATCTAGTGCAACAGTGATTTCAGGAGTAGACTCCTTAGTGCCCCTGACCCATTTAGCCCATCCCCCCTCCCACCACCCCTCCAGTAACCCTCAGTTTGTTCTCCATATTTATGAGTCTCTTCTGTTTTGTCCCCCTCCCTGTTTTTATAAGGAGGGCTTAGATTCTAACTCTGCCTCAGCCTTACTCTAACTTACTGCTCGTGGAACCCTGGGCAAATCACCTGAAGTCCCCAGCCTCGGTTTCCTCCTCTTCAAAATGAGGATGATACCACCCTCAGAGTACTTCAAAGAGGAATCTTGGCTTTCTCATGGAGTCACTGTAAAGTCCTTAGCACAAGGCCCGATGAAGTTCACATTTGACAAATGGTAGTTACTGCTGTTGTTATTAGTAGGCATGGAGAGGTGGGGACAGGGTCGAAGGACAGTTAGGAAGTTGGCTGGTTTTGGCCGCTGGCTGGACGTGGCCTTCTGGTCCTGAACGGCTCACCTGTCATCGTGCCTGGGGCGGTGGAAGCATGAGCGAGGTACAGGCAAGCAGCTAGCTCCTTTGGTCTGGGGTCTGGCCCCCACTTCTGGGCTTCCCTTCCCAGAACCCCACTATCAGGGAGTGTGTGTAAGTGTGAGTGCGCCCATGTGAACGTTCAGGGAAGGGAGGTCCAGTGAAAACAAAGGACATTCCTTGGTGCTGTGACTCCGGGAGCTCAGCTTTGTGCTAACTTCATTCTGATGAAATAAGCGATGGTGGACCGGAGAGACTGGCCAGCCTCTTGAGTGAGGAGTCAAGGTCTGAGTTTGAGTTCTGGCTCAGTCACGAATTATTCATGGGCCCTGAGAACCGCTGTCACCTGGACTCAGTGCCCTCACCTATAAAATGTGGTTGCATAGATGATGCCAATCTTTTCAGAGCTGCGTTCTGACATGTTCCAGCAGTCAAAGTTAGTGCCTTGTCCTGGATGGAGGGAGACACTCAGAGTGGGCTGGGGACCCCCAAACCTCCCCCACTTTGGATAACATTCTATGGCCCTTTGCATGACCCCACCCATTCCCAATAGCCCTTCCCCACTAGGTGCAGTCCACCCGTCAGCTGGGGAGTGCTCTGTGGGCAGCATGAACCCACCGCGGACCCCCTAACGCCTCTCCCTTGTCTCTTTCATCTCCAGTCTCCCACCGGCAGAGCAGGAATAACCATTCCCAGCTAAGTTAGATGGATGGTCCCCATTAGCCTGGCGCGCTGCTCCCCTCCTCCCCCCACAATTTCCATTGTCAAGGGAGGTGCTGCCGTGTGTGGGGGGAGCCTGGGGGACCAGAGCATTTGGGTGGGGTCGGGGGTGCCCTGCCCCTTGAGCAGGAATGGTACCCCCGGGGAAGAAACCAGCCGGAGAGGCCTCCAACTCCAACAAAAAATGCAAGCGTTACTTTAATGAGCACTGGAAAGAGGAGTTCCCCTGGCTGGACTTCGACTACGAGCGGAAGCTGATGTTTTGTCTCGAGTGCCGCCAGGCCCTGGTGCGGAACAAGCACGGCAAAGCCGAGAACGCCTTCACCGTGGGCACCGACAACTTCCAGCGCCACGCCCTGCTGCGCCACGTGACCTCGGGGGCCCACCGCCAGGCTCTGGCTGTCAACCGGGGCCAGCCCACTTTTGAGGGCCAAGCTGAGGGAGGAGGGGCCTACCCAGACCTGGCCACCACCCCCACCTCCACGGGCGTCAAGGTGGAGGTGGACCCGGCCAAAGTGGCGGTGCTGACCACGGTGTACTGCATGGCCAAGGAGGACGTGCCCGATGACCGCTGCTCTGCCCTGCTTGAGCTGCAGAGGTTCAACCTGTGCCAGGCGCTGCTGGGCACGGAGCATGGCGATTACTACAGCCCCAGGAGGGTGAGGGACATGCAGGTGGGTGGCAGCCAGAGGTGTGGGGGAGGGCTCGAGGAGGGAGGACATGGAGCTGTCTGGGCACAGCGCCAGCATGCCAGGCCCCCGGGCAACAGCCAGAACGCTTCATTCATACCTTCACCCAGCAGAACCTTTCACTGAGGCGTATCATGTGCCAGGCCCTGGGCCAGCTGCTGGGGGCACAGCTTGGAAGAGGCCAGACCAGGCCCTGTCCTCAGGGGCACAGAGGTTTTCCCTCGCTGTCTAGGCCAGAGGTTGCAAGCCTGGAGCCTCGATCGGCCCACAGATACATTTTGTTGATTTTCACAGTGCTTTTGGAAAACCTAAGTTAATTTCCAAGTTAAAAAAAAAAAAAGAAAAAGTGAGAGATTACACATAAAAATGTGGATTTGTGACTTCTGAAAAGCTAGGTCCCTATGCTCTCAGGGCATGAAGAGCAGACCCGGGGCTTCTCCATTCCCTTTGGTGTATCCCTGGCCCACTTCAAGCCCAGTACCACCCATGTGGCCCCAGGGGGCATGCAAGCTGCAGCTCTGTCCTAGGTACCAGTTGTGTGAGTCCTAGGGGCTGGGGTGAGGGTGGGAGAGTTCGATCTCATCCTACAGAGTGATCGATGACAGACAGACAAACGGAGCACACAGTTGGGGTTCTATGTAACTGGGAGGGAACATCTCTATCAGTTAATCCCTGAGCAGCAGAGTGGAGGGAGACTCCCAGGAATAAGGTGGGCTAGGGCAATGCCATAAAAGCACACATAAAATGCTATGGAATCTTTATGGTTCCTAAAGCATTTTTACACTTACAAGCACAGCAACATTTGTAATTGCCGACAACCCTTTTTTTTTAATTATTCATTTTTGAGGGAAAGAGAGAGCATGAGCAGGGGAGGGGCGGAGAGAGTGGGAGACACAGAATCTGGAGTAGGCTCCAGGCTCTGAGCTATCAGCACAGAACCTGACGCGGGGTTCGAACTAGCAAACCAGGAGATCATGGCCTGAGCCAAAGTCGGACGCCTAACTGACTGAGCCACCCAGGTGCCCCAATTGATAGCAACCTTTTAAGAGCTTAGAGGCAGGCAGTGGCCTGATTTCAGAACTGAGGAAACTGAGGCTCAGAGAGGTGAAATAACTTGCCCAAGATCACACAGCCAGTAAGATGCAAAGCTAGGATTGGTCTGTCTGCCCCCAAGGTCTGTGCCCTTTCTTTCCCCAGTACTGCTGCCTCCCCCTTGCAGGAGGAGCCTAACTCTGTCCCTTCCTTTCTCTCCCTGGCTGTCCCAGGTGGCCATTGCCAGTGTCTTGCACACAGAGGCCTGCCAGCGCCTGAAGGCATCCCCATATGTGGGGCTGGTGTTGGACGAGACCAGGGACTGGCCCGAGTCCCACAGTCTGGCCTTGTTTGCCACTTCGGTGTCCCCCTGTGATGGCCAGCCTGCTACCACCTTCCTGGGCAGTGTGGAGCTACAGGAGGGTGAGGCCACCGCTGGCCAACTCCTGGACATCCTGCAGGCCTTCGGCGTGTCTGCAGCCAAGCTGGCCTGGCTCAGCTCGAGCCTCCCCAGTGACCGCCTTGGGCGTGTGGGCCCACAACTCCGGGCCGCCTGCCCGCTGCTCACCGAACTACACTGCCTCCCTGGCCGGACAGATCCCGAGCCCCCTGCCTACCTAAGCGAATATGAAAGTGTGCTGGATGCCCTATTCCGCCTCCACGGTGGCCCCAGTTCTCACATGGTCCCTGAGCTGCGGGCAGCACTGGACCTTGCAGCTATTGACTTGGCAGGACCGCGGCCAGTGCCCTGGGCCTCCTTGCTGCCTATCGTGGAAGCAGTGGCTGAGGCTTGGCCTTGCCTGGTGCCCACACTGGAGGCCTCTGCTCCAGCCTCCCCTACAGCCAGGGCACTGGCCCTCGCCCTGCGCCAGTTCACCTTCGTGGCCTTCACCCACCTGCTGCTGGACACTCTGCCATCCATGCAGAAGCTCACCCTTGTCCTGCAGCCTGAAGAGCCAGACTTGGCCTTGTTGCAACCCCTGGTGATGGCAGCCGCGGCCTCCCTCCAAGCCCTGCGCAGCTCGGGTGGGGCGCGCCTCCAGGGCTTCCTGCAGGAACTGGCGTCCTCCAGCTCTGACTTGGGCGGTGGGCGCTGCACCTACCGCGGCGTGGAGCTGGTCGGCTACTCCGAGGCTGCGGTGCGGGGCTTGCAGCGGCTGCGGGGGGCCTTCCTAGACTCCATGCGGCGGGGGCTGCGGGACTCCTACCCCGGGCCCTCGCTGGACGCCGTGGCCGCCTTCGCGGCGATCTTCGACTCGCGCGGCTACCCGCAGGCACCCGAGGAGCTGGGCGCGCACGGCGAGGGGGCACTGCGGGTGCTGCTGCGCGCCTTCGCCCCCGCCGTGGTGCGCCAGAGGGCGCTGGGCGACTTCGCGCTCTTCAAGCGCGTGGTGTGCAGCCTCGGGCGGCTGGGCCCGCGGGCCTTGTGCGCCAAGCTGGCCTGCGCGCGCTCCGAGCTGCACGAGCTCTTCCCGGACTTCGCCGCCCTTGCCGCCCTGGCCTTGGCGCTGCCCGCGGGCGCCGGCCTCCTGGACAAGGTGGGCCGCAGCCGGGAGCTGCGGTGGTGGGGGCAGAGCGGGGCAGGGGAAGGCCGGGGCGGCCCGGCGGTGAAGATCGCAGTGGATGGGCCCCCGCTGCACGAGTTTGACTTTGCACTGGCCGTGGAGTTCTTGGAGAGTGGGTGGGCGGAGGGGCTCCTGGGGTCACAGCTCACATGAGGGCGGCCCCCTTCCCTCCGCCCAGACAGCCTGGGGCCCTGAGCACTCTAGGGGCCAAGACAGACTCTAGGTGACGGTGCTGCACCCAAGCTGACCCCCTAACTGTGGCCTTCCAACCACCTGCCCCGTGCTTCCTCCGCTCCACGCTGAGTACTAACCCAGCCCCGTGGGCTGTGGAGGAAGGGCTGTGTGGAGGGGGTCCTGGGCAAGCCCACGGAGATGCTGGGTTTGGGGACACCCTCAGTATCACTCCTGCCCTTGCCAGAGTTTGGGGAGGAGTAGCTCACCATTTTCCCTCTGGACCCAGCCCAGGTTTGGGCCATAGAAAAGCTGAGGAGTCTTGGTTGGAGGGAGAAAGGAAGACTGGGTCTGAGGGATTGAGGGAAAGAGGAATGGGTCCTTGGCTGTTAGCTCCCCACCTGGCAGCATCTCTTCTCTTCAGATAGGACTAGACGGCAGATGACTTCCTTGGTGTCGACACAGCACAGCACCCTCTCTGTGCACAAGCTACCAGTTCAAGGGAGGTGGGGGTGGTGCCCTACCTCCCCCACCCACCGGTAGGCTGCCTGTATGTGGCTGTGTATATAGATATACACATCTACAAATGTAAAATAAATCTATCCTATCTTGCATATCGTTAACACACAAAAAATCGAAAAGGACTTCTTCCGGCTTTGCAATGACAGAGTCCAGAAAAGTTTCAACGGACTGCATTTATTTCTAATGTTTTTCTTCCTCAAAGTCTGGTTGCTCCCCAAAGTTCTGAGCCTTCCCCCGCCCTTGCCTCAGACCTTTAAGACCAAAGACTGTAAAACCACAGGGCTGGAAGGGCCAACTCTGAGGACCAGCCTCGGGCCACACCCAGGAGCTGGAGGGCTTTTTGCCTCCTGGGAGAAGGAGTTGGGGCCTCACCAGAGCTGGGGGGGGGGGGGAGGGGGAGGAGGACACATCCCTTCAGATTCCAATGGGTTTCCCATCCCCTCTGTCAGCCTTGCTGTGACTGTGTGGGCATTAGTGAGAGGGGTTTGGGTTTAACTTGCAATAAACTGGAAACCCAGTGCATCTCGCAGTCTCCATGGTGCTGTGTGTGTGTCAGGACTCCTCTGGCCTGGGATTCATTGGGGTACTTCTGCTACCTCTATAGGGGATGGGAGGGGCATCCTCCTGGACTGGGAACCACAAACTGTGGGCTTCTGCTCCCCCGGTTGTGGAGAGGAGAGGCACAGAAATGGGCGGTAATTGCCCTGGGGTTAGCCAGTGCTACTTTGTGAAGAGGGAGACAGGAGTTTCTGCCCCAGCTCCACACCCGAGAAGCCCATCAGCCTCTTTTTCTGGCTGTGGAGGTAGATGTGAGCCCCGTGGCTCCCCATTTCAGACCCTGCCCTTCTTCCTCCTGCAGCAGGCCCGGCCTCCAGCGCCCCCAGCCCCCTGCTGGCCTCCCTGCCCCTGCCTGCCAGGCCTCTGCAGCCCCCGCTGGACTTCAAGCACTTGCTCGCCTTCCACTTCAATGGCGCCACCCCGCTCAGTCTCACCCCCAACTTCAGCACGGTACGGGCTCGGCTGGCGGGTGGGGGCATGCGGCCAAGCTTGGGGTGGGCAGGGAAGGTGGGCTCAGAGGGGCTGGCTCTCAGAAGCTGGGTATAAGTAGAAACGACATCCCCAAGAGTGACTAGGTGCCCCCCAAACGGGGACCCCCGGCCCAGCTTTTCCTTAGGCCAGGGAATGAGGATGGTTCCAGTAACACCTGCTGGGCCTGTCGTCTGTAGGTTTTACTTGAATTTTTGTATAGGGACATCTATGGGTGATCTGTGTACGTCTGTGTGCATTTGGGGTATGCCCTTCTATTTTAGTTTATGTGTCTGTGGGTCTTTGTGTGTTCCTTGTGGTTGTGAGTGTGTGTGTGTGTGTGTGTGTGTTTGTAAACATCTCTTTGTGCCTGGGTCCTTGTATGTAATTAACGTGTATGCCTGTGTATCTGAGAGATATTTTTGTGTCTTTGTGTCAACTCTGTATGTGTTTGATATGTGTGACCTCTGAGTGTGTGTGTGTTTGTGTGGTTTGGGTAATTGTGTGTCTATGCAAGTGTGCCATTCGGTATGCATGTGAGTGTGTATCTTTCTGCATGGCTCTGTGATTTGTAACTGCCTGTAGGCTTATGTGCTATGTGTGTGTATACCAGTCTGTGTATTTCCATGTGTGCGTGTGTGTGAATGAAAGTGTAGGGAGCATGAATTTTACTTCACTCCATGAGTGATAAGGAGTAACTCCCTGCTTTCTTTAATTCTGGAAAATCAAATGTAATCATCAAGGAGCCCACCCTACCTGACAAGATGGCGGGAAATTCAGTCTCAGTCACCCTTTGGAGCCCCTTTCCAACCTCCAAGGTCACACAGAGATCTGAAGGAGCCTGAGTCCTTTGGGGAGGGTCCCCTGTTCTTCAGTCCCCTCTGTCACTTGCTGACACACTCACTGTTCATGCACACAGTCCCTTGGGAGTGGGTAAAGCTTCTGTCGCCCTTCTCGCTGGGGGCCCTGCTGGCCATTCTCCTGTCCTCTGCCTGCCCCCAGCCCTCGGTGCTGTTAGGTGAGGGTTAGAACCTCTTTCTGTTCCCAGGAAAGTTTCTGAAGGCATGCTTTTTTCTCAAAGCCTCTGTTCTCTTCTCTCAGGAAGGTTGAGAAAGTTCCTCTTGATAAGCAAGCTGAGACCACTTCTGCTGTTGGTCCAACAAGCCAGGCCCTGAGAAAAGGGAACAGGAAGGCTTGGTTTGATAGAAGAGAAAAAAAAATAGTTAAAATAAGGAAAAGGGAAAAAGAAACCACATAAATTAATGTTCCAAAGAAATGATCCTGCTGCTCGGGGAAACTTCTGGCCTCCATGTGCTGCCGCCTGTCCTTTCCCGGCCCCCCACCTGCCCCAGCCCTGCTCTCACTCCCCTTCTCAGGCCCTGTGACAGTGGCAGAGCTGATGAGATCAGCCTTCTCTGTCCCAGCCCATGGGCCCAGCGCAAAGCTGGGTTGTGGGACAGGATTTCCAACAGAAGACCCTTTGTCCCTTCCCTGCTTCTCCCTGCCTCTAACTCTGTCCCAATAGTTGTGATTCTTGTGAATGAGGAAAACAACAACAACAACAAACCAGAGACCAGAGGGGCTGCAAGAGATGCCAAGGTGATCACCAGGACATGGTTCTGTTTCTCCCGATCATGGAGGCCACCCTGGCCATCCCACTGCCTCCAAGCAGAAACCCGGGGAAGAGATTGTTTGTGTGTCTCCTATCCACAAGGATGGGAAAGTTCTTCCTACGGCCTGATTCCTGCCCTCCCCAATAGTCTCTAGTTTTTGGCATTTTGCACTGCCCCCTCCCCCCACCAATCCGACCCCAGAGTTATTGTGCCCTCCCACCCCCTTCACAGATGGACCCAATCCAGAAAGCTGTCATCAGCCACACGTTTGGGGTCCCCTCCCCTCTGAAGAAGAAGCTCTTCATTTCCTGTAACATCTGTCACCTGAGGTTCAACTCAGCGGTGAGAGGGAGTAGTGGAAACAGATTGGGGAGGAGGCTGGGCAGGGAGGGGGCTGGACAGTGGCTTCCGGGGTCTTTCCTGGAGGAATAAGGCCGGCAAAGGGACTGGGGTCCATATTTTCTGTCCCTGGGTGCAGAAAAGGCACTCCTGGTCCTTTACCCATCCCACCCTCTCCTCTCCCCAAATTCCTCTGCCTCTTCCCTCCCTCTCTAGTGGTCCTGGGACTCCATTTCCCTCCCGCTTCTCTCCTGTGTCCTGGATCCTTCTGCAAGAGAGAAGACTGACCTTTCCTGCTCTGGGTCCCAAGGGACACCATCAGCTCCTAGTCTGGAGCTGAGTTCTTAAAGCATCTGACAGTTAACGTGTTGAACGTTTTCATGCCCATCATCTTAATTAGTTCTCATGACACCTTGTTAGATGGATAGAGGCCCTGTTATCATCCCCACTTTTCAGATGAGGAAAATGAGCCTCAGAGACGTTAAGTGACTTGTCTGAGGTCACACAGCTGGTGAGTAGCAGAGCTGAGATTTGAGCCCAGGCCTGGCTGACCCCAAGGCCCACATACTTTCCACCACAGCCTCCCCTAGATAGTAGAGAAGCCTCATTCTGGCCTCCCAGGGAAGATTTACCTTCTATCTGGACAACTGTGGGGCTTGGAGAGATCTGCTCTGGTGAAAGGGTCTAGGGAGGGGCCATGGGGGCCTGTCTTTCCTATACTTGGGAGCAACAAGCAGGGACCCCTAGGTGAAGGGGGGAGGACACGAACAGGCCAGATTCAGGGGTTTCCTCCAGGCTTTCAGGTTATATGAACCTTATAAGAGATGGACAGAAAGACCTCGCTCTGAGGGAAGGACCATGTCTTCTCCATGCTGGGCTCCTGGCACAGAGCCTGGCAAAGAGCGAACGCTCAACAACTATTTGCTGAAAAACTGAACAAAGAGATGAATGTTCTGGGGTGCACATACCCGAAGCATGAGGACTGCTCTATTTTTTCCATTTGTGCATTTATGAACCTGGTAACTAACATCGTTGAGCACGTGCCATATGTACTAGGCCCCTGTCATTCATGTTCTCTTTTTAATTCTCACAACCCTTCAAGGTCAGTATTGTCATCACAAAGTTTACAAGTCAGCAAAATGAGGCTCAGAGAAGTGAGGCGATTTGCCCAGGGATGCACAGCTCATCAAGTGGCTGAGACAGAATTTGAAGCCAGAGGCTGCTTGCCTGGAGGCTCATGTATGAGAATGAGTTCTGTAAACCTCAAGGCCACACAAATGCTGTGATGACAAGGATTCACCTCTTGTCTGGCCAGAGCCCTGTCCCCTCTGACCTGCCCCCTGCCCCTCGCCAGCTCATGGATGGGGCATGTGGACTCAGCAAAAAATGGTGACCCCAAGTCCTCCCCTCCCCAGAACCAAGCTGAAGCACATTACAAAGGCCACAAACATGCCAGAAAACTCAAGGCTGTCGAAGCCGCCAAGAGCAAGCAGAGGCCACAAACCCTGGCCCGGGATGGGGTGCTGGTGTCCCCCACCCTGACTCCAGCCAGTGGATCCCCTGGAGAGCCGCACAGCAAAGGTCAGTCCTGAACTCTTCTCCCCTCTCCCCAATCAAATCTGGTTTCTGGTGAGGGGTTGGGAGATTTCTGCATATTATTATTACTTTTAAAACGTTTATTCATTTTTTTGAGACACATGTGCGCGCGCGCGCGCGCGCACACACACACACACACACACACACACACACACACAGAGTTGAGTGGGGGAGGGGCAGAAAGAGAAGGAGACACAGAACCTGAAGCAGGCTTCAGGCTCTGAGCTGTCAGCACAGAGCCCGATGTGGGGCTTGAAGTCACGAACTGTGAGATCATGGCCTGAGCCGAAGTCGAACACTTAACTGACTGAGCCACCCAGGCGCCTCTGCATATTGTTATTATTTTTGCGTGTGTTGGGGTATTCCATACATACAGAAAAAGGCACACATCACAAGTGTTGAGCTCGAGGAATTTTCCCAGTCTGACTATACCAAGATCAAGAAACAAGCACCCAGAAGCCCTCCTTGGTCCCCTCCGGGTTACCACCTTGTTGTAGTAGCTTCCTAGGCTACCATAATCAATGACTGCAAACTCAGTGGCTCAAGTCAGAAGTTTGAAATCCAAGTGTTGATGGAGTTGATTCCTTCATGGGGGCTCAGATGGAGAGTCTGTCCCATGCCTGTCTTCTAGCTTCTGGCACTTGCTGCCAAGCCGTGGCGTTCCTTGGCTTGTAGATGCATCCCTCCAATCTCTGCCTGTGTCTTCATGTCACATTCTCCCTGTGTCTCTGTGTCTCCATGTGGTCTTCTTTATAAGGACAACGGTCATTGGATTGGGGCACACCCCAGTCCACTGTGATCTCAACTACTTAACATCTGCACAGACCCTGGTTCCAAAGATCACATTCTGGGGTTTCATGCAGATGTGAATTTTGGGGTGATGCTATTCAACCACTTGAATTCAACCACCCTCCCCCAGGTGATCCTGACTTTTGTTGCCATCGATCCGTTGCACCTGGTTTTGGTGAATCCTATCGCATGGAACTTTTGTGCCTGGCCTCTTCCGTGTTGTTGCATACAGCTGTGGTTTGTCCTTTTTATTGCTGTGTAGTGCTCCATTTAATGACCGTACAACGCTGTCTTTTTTTTTTTTTTTTTAAGTTTTTTTGTTTTGAGGGGAGCCTGGCTGGCTCAGTCAGTTAAGCGTCTGACTTCGGCTCAGGTCACGATCTCAAGGTTCATGGGTTTGAGCCCTGCATTGGGCTTTGTGCTGACAGCTCAGAGCCTGGAGCCTGCTTCGGACTCTGTGTCTCCCTCTCTCTCTACCCCTCCCCCCACTCATGCTCTCTCTCTCTCTCTCTCTCTTTTTCAAAAATAAACATTAAAGAAATTTTATTTTATTTTTTTAATTTTTTTTAACATTTATTTATTTTTGAGACAGAGAGAGACAGAGCATGAATGGGGGAAGGTCAGAGAGAGAGGGAGACACAGAATCCGAAACAGGCTCCAGGCTCCGAGCGGTCAGCACAGAGCCCGACGCAGGGCTTGAATTCCTGGACCGTGAGATCATGACCTGAGCTGAAGTCGGACGCTTAACCGACTGAGCCACCCAGGCGCCCCTAAAGAAATTTTAAAACTATATATTTTTGTTTTTAAAGTAATCTCCATACCCAGCATGGGACTTGAACTCACAACCCCGAGATCAATAGTCGCCTGCTCTACTGACTGAGCCAGCCAGGTTCCCCTCTCTTTTTTTGTTTAAATCTATTCTCCTGTTGATGGATTTTTGGACAGTTTCCAGTTTTATGCTATTACGAATAGTGCTCTATGAATATAACAGCACATCTTATCGGCAACTTCTGCTTATTTAACAGTTAGCAAAGAACTGTAAAGTATCGGGGCTGTGAGGGCTATCTGAGACCACTCTGTCCAACTCTACATTTTCAGATGGGGAAGCTGAGGCCTAAAGAGGCCCAAATCTGCCCAGTGAGTTGGTGGGAGAGTGGAGTCTGGAACCCACTGCTGGTCATCCCGACACCAGGGATGCTTCCACTCTGCCATGCCACCCCCAATATGTCACTACTTAAAATCATGGCCTCCAGATGATTCTAACCCGATGCGTTCCATCTCCCCAGCCGTTCCTGCAGCCCCACCCCCTGGCCCCCAACTCCAGCCACCGCTGACTCTGGACCCCACGCCGAGGGAGCCGGCTCACTCAGATCTCTTGGATGCTGCCTCCCCTTCCTCTTCTTCCTCCTGCCCACCCTGCTCTCCAGAGCCTGGGAGAGAGGCACCAGGGCCTGAGCCTGCAGTGGCTGCTGTGGGAAACGGTGTGAACGGGGAGGGCAGGAGCGAGAAGGGACGCCTCTATTGCCCCACGTGCAAGGTGACAGTGAACTCCGCCTCCCAGCTTCAGGCTCACAACACAGGTCAGTGCCGTGCCCCTCTCCCTCCCCCACCACCCTCACCGCCCCCCCCCCCCCCAGTCCAGGGAGGAGTGGGGCAGGGAGACCCCCTCCACAGCTGCAGGCAGGCTGGAGTTTCTGGGCGCTTTGCCCAAGGGCTTCATGACAGAGCTGTTGTGTTCAGCTGTGATTGGGTGGTCATTTGGGGTCCTCCCACTAATGCTTGAGGCGGGAGAATTGGGAAGAGAAGTCTGTGGTAGCAGGAACTGAAGGGTCGCTGGGAGAAGGCAGGAAGCTCCTCCTCCATCTATCTTAGACCCAGAAGGAAAGCACTGAGATGGGAGCAAAGGGAAGCCACAAGGCTCCCCTGCAGGGAGGCGTTCTGGGGAGGCCGGGGGTGGGGGGGACAAGAGAAGCTGGGAGGCCCCGGCGGAGGTGGGGAAGAGAACGCTCAGGCGGCTGGAGGGGAGAGCGTGTGCAGGCGGCTTAAGGGGGCAGCCAGCCTGACCTGGTTCAGAGGCATCTCCCCTGCCCTGGAGCCCTTCTTGGGTGCTGACGGGCTGGGGCTGTTGTTCCTTCTCTCTCAGGAGCCAAGCACCGGTGGATGGTGGAAGGTCAGCGAGGTGCTCCTCGAAGGGGCCGGGGCCGCCCTGTGCCCCGGGGAGGTGGACACAAGGCCAAGAGAGTGGCAGGGGGCCAGGGCGGCCGACAGGGGCCCAGCCCCCCCTTTCACTGTGCCCTGTGTCAGCTCCAGGTCAATTCAGAGACCCAACTCAAGCAGGTGGGAGAAACCAGAGCAGGACTGAGGGGTGGGACCGGTCCCAGGTGACAGGAGGGAGCCAGGGAGGAAGAAGAGGGAGGCTGGAGGGGCAGTGGGCTCCTGGAGGGGCCAAGGCTGGGTCTCACCTCCCCTTCCCACGGTGATACCCAGTAGGTGTGCATCCGACGTGTGACTCATGGGTGAGGAAGGGTTAGCTAGTGGAGGATGATAGTCATCTAGGGGTCCTTGGGCTTCCTTATCCTGTTGCCAGTTTGTCTGTCTGTCCATTAGCACCTGAGCAGCAGGAGGCACAAAGACCGCCTGGCTGGGAAGCCCCCCAAGCCCTCCAGCCAGCACAGCAAGCTGCAGAAACATGCAGCGCTGGCTGTGAGTATCCTCAAGGTATCTGTCTCCCGGCGACAGGGCTGGGCCCTGGGTCAAGAGGGGAGAGGATGGGCCAGAAGGGCAAGCTGGGGGGGACTGGTGGGGTGGGGCAGGAAGGAAGCCACCCCCCCTTTAAGGCTGCCTGGGCAGAGAGTCGGGCTGGGGTTTTGGACCATCTTGGGATCTGCCCAGTGGAATTTCCGGGGAGGTGGGCCGAGGATAGTAATCTCTGGGTCAAGAGCGAGGAGTGGGCGTGCATCTCCTAGAGACCATCTCTGCCCCCACCCCCCATAGCCTCCTTCCTCTGGGCAGGAAGACAGGTGCTGGAGAAAGCCCTTTGAAATGATGTTTTGGGGGTGGGAAGGGTTTAGGTTTGGAACCCTAAAAGGCACGTCTTTCCTGCAACAGAACGCCCAAGGATGGGGCCCCGGGAGGGCTGGGATTTTCCTGGGTCAGACTGTGTCCATTCTCTCTCTCCTCTGCAGTCGAAGCTAGCCTTGCAGAAGCAACTCACCAAGACACTTGCAGCCCGCTTCCTGCCCAGCCCGATCCCCGCCGCTGCCGCAGCCATCTGTGCGCTGCCAGGGCCCCTGGCCCTCAGGCCTGCCCCCACAGCAGCCACCACCCTCTTCCCAGCTCCCATCCTGGGCCCGGCTCTGTTTCGCACCCCAGCAGGAGCCGTCCGCCCTGCCACAGGGCCCATCGTTTTTTGCCCCCTACTAGGCTTCCTGGGGAGGCCGGTGCTTGGCACCCAGCAGTCGCTGTCCTTGCCTCCTCTTCCCGAGATGCCTCAGTTTCCTCCATCCCCTAGGAGACTGCCATTTACAGCCAAAGCTTCCTGCCCAATCTAGGAAGAGCTGGGCTAGTTTTAAGGGCAGCTGCCCTTTGCCCAGTCTGGACTACGGATTCAACTACAACCCTCCTGGCCCAGGACCTTCCAACCCTCCTCTCCCCAGCCTCCTCAGGCTGGCACTGGGCTCCCCTGCATTGCCCAGCCTGATTTACGGGGAGCAAACTGAGAAATCCCAAAGATCTATGCAAAATCCTAGCCCCAGCCCCATGGTGCTCTCATTTCCCCCAGCTGAGACCTAGAACCCCATGGTCAGAGGTCCTAGGAATCTTAACTTTGAGCCTGGCAAGGAGTCTAGAGAAGAGGCCCTCTCCATTCACTGGACTCTCTGGAGAATCACTGGAGGTGGCAGATGGGGTCTCAAGCTGGACAGGGTTCAAGGCTATCTGGACAAGGTGACCCTGGGGGAGTGGAAGAAGACTGTGGAGGAGAAAGGGGGGGCAGGGAGCAAAGCCAGGGTGGGGCTGGGGCCGAGAGATTTTGGGGTTCCTCTGCTGTGATCAGACAGGGCTGGGAGAGGGGTAGGGGAGGGTGATTTTCTGGCTGGGCCCAGTTTTAACAGAGGTCATCAATCCCACACAAGCTCTCTCCTCAGCCTTTCATTGATTTCTCCTGAACCCCAGCTGGGGGTGGAGGGTGGTGGTGGGCATTGGATCTCTCCAGACTATGGACCCAGCTAACACCAACCCCCCCCCCCCAGGGCTCCCAAAAGAAGAGCTTTCCCCTCAGGCTCCTCACCCCAAACCGGTCCCCAGCACTAAATCCAGCTTCCCCTCCTCCCAAGCAGAATCCTGCCCCCTCACTGTGAAGCTGAGTGTTGGGATCCAGGCTGACACACTCAAGACCCATTTTCATGCTGTCAAAGTTAATGTCACAACCTCCATCCCACCCCCCAGCACTGCTCTGTCACCCCACAATATGGGACTTTGCCAGTATCCACCTGTATCTTTTCCTTTTTTAGATATTTCCAATGGGAGGACAAGAAGGGGGGAGGGGAGGGGAACCTTTTGATAACAGTTGTGGTTTTATTGTGTCCAATGCATCAATAAATGAATTCAAGCCCGAGCCTGTAGATGCCCTAATTCGACTCACCCAGCCCTGCCCTATTCACCTCTCCCATCCCGGGGAGAAGGGGTGTGGACTAGAGGTCACCTGGCTCTGGCTCTGGTGTCTCATCTCTGCTGGGTGTGCACATTAGAAGCATGAAGTGGACACGGGAAGTCGTGGGTTACAAGCTCACTTGATAGCATGTTGAAAGTGTAACCACCCTTCTGAGCCCCGACAGATCTGTCAGCTCCTGAGAAGCTGCTACTGGTTTGCCTTGTTCTATTCAGGCATCTGAGGTAAGGAAGGGCTAGAGGAGCACCTTGTCCAGCCTTCACCATGGCAGCAGGCATATAAACACAGGTAATTTATAAATAGGAGTCCAGCTATCAGCTGAAAACAACCACAGGAAGGGGTGAAGGCCAGGCCCCACCGGGTGTGAGGTGGGCTGATCGGGCACTGGGCGGGCGGCCGCTCTGGCAGCTAGAGGCAGTGCACGCCTGCCCCCTGGTGGTTGGGGGAGAGCAGTGTCTCAGCCTCCAGGGCCAGTGGGCATAGCACCTTGAAGAGGGAGAAGCAAAGGGTACAGTAAGAGCCAGCCCCAAGCCACAGGTATTATAAAATCAGAGGGCTGGAGAGGATCCAGAAGATCATCTAAGCAACTCCCGTCACCTTACAGATGAGAAAACTGAAACCCAGAGAGAGGAAAGGACTTGCAGGGTCCCAAAGCCAGCTGGTGAAGCCCAGCCATCCTTCCTTTCCACCTCAGCCAATAAGGGCCATGTGCTCCCTGAGCAGGAAGAAGAAGCAAAACAATTGGGGGGTGGGGTGGGGGGGGGGGGGGAGTTAAAGCAGAAAATTACACTTCCCAGGAGGCTGGCTTCTTCCAGCCAAGGAGAGGACAGGAGAAAGGTGAGGGGGTCAGAGTTGGACACCAGCATGCACACACATGCACTTGTGCACACGTCTACACGCACGTACATAATACCTGGACGCCCTTCCTCTGGAGTCCAGTCTGGTGCCATGAGTATGAGTGTGTGTGTGTGTGTGTGTGTGTGTCTGTCACTGGCAGAAAGCTCACAGGTGGGGGACCCCTGTGACAGGAACCAGAGCCTAGACTGGGCACTTGTGCATGGCAGCTCAGCTTCCCGTCCAGGGCAGGTGGAAGGGGACACTGACCACAACTGCCCCAGGTCATGGAGGGCAGGTATGATGAGAGCTGGTGGGGAGGGAGGCTTTGGGGGGCACTAACCTAGATTATCTCCACTTCCCAAGGCTGGGAGGGAGCAAAAGCAACCTGAGCCTGGGACAGCCCAGCTGCCTGGCCTGGGAAGGACAGCTTGTCTAACCCCACCCCTGGATATATCTCCCAGAGCCCCAGAAGCTGGAAGGAGGCTGGGAAAGTGGAGGAAGGATGACAGGTCTTCAGCCATCCAAGGAACCGCTGCCCTTGTTCTTGCGGCTGAGGGGGAAAGCAGACTTGCTCTGGGGCTGGGTCATCTTGCTGGCCAGGTAGACGAAGGGCTCCAGCAGAGAGCGGCGGTCAGCCACAGATACCTCCCACAGCTTCACCTTCTCGGACTTGGCCCAGTGCTGAGCCACGTCTGGGTCTACACGCCGCTGCTCCTGTAGGTCACACTTGTTGCCAAGGACCACGATGGTGACCTGGGGAAGAGGGACAGAGTAGAGGCCTGAGGATGTACCATGGGCCTCAGAGTTGGGTGTGAGGGTTGGCAATGACCTAGAAGTCCTAACAGAAGAAAAAGTCTCAATAGCTAACGTTTTGCCTCTTCTTATATAGGAAACAATGACTGGGGAGAGGGAGATGGTTGCTTTTTATTCTCCTTCCTCTGTTTAAGTTCTACTCTCCATCTGGCCCTCCCTCCAGGAGTTCTCTTATAAGCCCTGTGTCACCCGTGCCTGCTCATTACGAGCAATCAGTCTGTTTCTGGCTAAACAACTGGTGAGGGAACATTCCCCAAACACCTGCAGCTTAAAGGGGGATTTGGGAACAGAAGGATAAGAGCAAAGAACCATCATAAAGAAAGATCAGTGGGGGCTCCCAAAGTTAGGTCAGAAACCTCTAAAACTAAAGGAAAGCCTCTTTGGTTGAGCTGCCTCAACATACAGCCACCTGTAGGGGTGAAGACACCCTCCAGTGGCCTCTATCCCCCCTCTAGCTCCTACCCTACCTCCTGGGATAGGAATGAAAAATAGCCATGCCAGGCTCCCCAGAGCCAGCCCAGGGCCCACTCTTTCTCCTAACCCCACCCGTGGATATGTCTTTCAGAGCCCCAGAAGCTGGAATGAGGCTGGAAAGGTGGAGAAGGGATCCCCACACACACCTCCTTCTTGTCCTTGGATTTGTCGATCTCCTTCTTGAGCAGCTCTACACGCTGAAAGGACTCTCGGCTATCCGTGCTGTAGACCAGGACATAGCCGTCAGTGCAGGAGAAGCAGTGCCGGGGTAGCTCGGCCCCATCCCGGAGCCCCCGGGTGTCGTAGAAACGCACCTGCTCCCGCACCCCCCGGTCGGTCTCAATGGAGCCCACGTAGATGTCTTCCTGTGTCTCAATCATCTCAGAACCTGGGGCAAAATGAGGAAAAAACTTGTTTGTAGAAAGAAGGAAGATGGGAAACGTGGGTGACTGAGTATATCCTAACAGGCCAATCAGCCAGGGAAAGAAAGGAATGTGGGGCTGGGGACAGAGGGCCAGGGACTGACAGGCAAGACTAGATGACTTGGGGAACAGCATGGATCTCATGCTAACGCCATACTAAGCAAAAGCGTGACCTGAGAGCTTTTCCTTGCTATCTCAAATATTGGGTTTCCTCTTTCCAGATTTCAATATGCTGGGGTTAAGGTCGTTAAGTAGATTTCACTCTTTGGGGGTACAATAACCAGCAGCAGCAGCTTTTAGCCTTTTCATGTTATGATCACATCCTACTTATTCTTCCACCATGTCCCTACCCCCAACAACACTCACCTACTACATGGTTCCCATATAGAAGCTGCTCCAGGATTGAAGTTTTGCCCACAGATGCTTGACCACACACGACCACCTTGCAGCTCTTCCCCATGCTTAGCCTTCTGCCTTGAAGAACAGAAGCACACTGGGTGAGGTGGGATGAAAACAGAGGGCAGATCTCCTATAACTGAGAGCCAGGTTCTGAACCTCAGAACTTCAGGGATTCAGCACTGTCTGTCCCCTACTGTGGTCAGGGTGTATTGGAGTGATGTGTCTCTGTCCGCTACTGGACAGTGGGCTGTACTTTACTCATCTTTGTCATCCCAAGCACCTGATCAGTAACTGGCTCAGAGCAGGTTTTCAGTAATTGTTGCCATAAAGGGGGAAGAGAGTCTTTGGTTTAAAGGAACCACTGGCCGGGTTCCTTTCTGTGCACAGGATGTGGAAGACCAGTAGCTGGAGGGAGCTCCACTCAGCTTCCTGTCTTGAGCCATGCCTCCATGGAGAAATAAACAAGAATGCTATATTGTGTGGATTGGTCTTAAGCCGCTCTTCGTCTGTAGAGCGAGCTAATAAGAATGGGATTTTGCTTTCCTGTATGATTTATCTGGACAATTAATTCCCTCTAATTCCCAGTCAAGTCCATGGCTAAGATGAAGAACATCACACAAGAAAGAGTGAAAGAATCTAAGGGGAAAAGGAGAAAATCTGTGATGCCCTTGAACTCATAAGCCAAAATGAGGCTCAGACACAGAAACCTCCCGGACAGAGATCTCGTCGAAGGCATTCCAAACACAAGCTTCCCAGAAGAAACCCCAGACAAGGATTGCCATAGCAGATACAGAGGGCACTCCCAAGAGGTGTCTTAAACAGAGACCTCTCGAGTAAACTCCCGATACAGACCCCCTCCCCGCTCGGGGCCCAAATAGTGGGCCCCACAATGAAAGGATACCCCAAGTGAGACTGCTAGAGGGGCTTCCGCCACCGATTTACCCCCGAGGGGGCCCCTAGAGGGAATCGGAGGCAGAGACCCGCCACCTAAAGCGGCCCGGATGCGGTGACCGACCCTGGCCTGCCACCTCCGTACCTCCCGGAGCCCTCGCAGCACCCCGGCTGGGCCCCTCCAGGCGCGCCGGGACTAGGGGAGGGGCAGCACAGCCACAAGCACTCCGCTTTTCCTCCCGGGTCGTTCCAGGCTCCGTCTGGCCCCGCCCCCCAGCTTCCGTCCTTCAGGACCAATTCCGGCTGCAGCTTGCAGGAGCCGGGCACACAGCGCCCCCAGAGGCAGGAGGGGAGAATGACGGGGAGAAAGCCGGCACCAGGGCTGGCCGCACACGCGAGCACAAGGTTCTAGGCAACTTGGACACAGGGGGCTGGTGTCTCTAATGCCCAAATGTTCTTTCTCTAAAGGCTACCATAGTGCAGTAACGCTTCATTTATTCAATCGTTTATTAGTCAGATGTCTTCTGAGCAGCTACTCTGTGCCAGGTATAAAACCACATGCTGAGAAAAAATGTAATTAGACAAGGTAGCTGCTGCTCATGAGAACGTCACCGTCTAGAGGAGCTAGATATCTACAGGGCAGCATGGTAAAAACTATTTTGGAGGTGCTATGGGAGCATAGCAAAAAACATTGGACTTCAGGGACAGTGGGCATCACAGAAAACTTCCTGGAGGAGGTTATGCCTGTTTTGAGATTTTAAGGGTCTGGGAGGAAAGAGTGGAGGAAACATGGCAAAAGTCATGGCATTTTTCTGGAACTACAAGTGTTTTGGTTCAATGTTGTTGGTGGAAAGGAGGCAAATAATCGAAGACCTTGTGTGTTAGGTCAAAGAGTTCAAACTGTATCCTAACAGCAGTGGAAAGCCATTGATAGGTTTTATGCCAGTGAAGTGACATGATCATTTTTGCTTTTAGGAAGGTCATTGGCAGAAGAGTAAAGAATGGAGATGAGACAAGGGCCAGTTAGGAGACTATGGTAGTATTCCAAGTTTTAAAAATAAAAATGAGGAGAGCCTGATTTGGTATGGAATGGAGACAGATAGATTTGGAAGACATTTGGTAGGAAAATCAACAAGATTTGGTGATAAATTGGGAGTCAGGAGTGAGAAAGGGGGCGTTCATGATGTCTCCTATCTTTCTAATTCGGTGGCCAATTGGTGAACCCACTTGACAAGATAAGGAATTCAGGAAAAGAGAAATAAGTAAAGCATTTGTTGTTGTTGTTGAGGAATGAGAGAATGACAAATTTGACTTAAATATAAATGTCTCCAGGATTTGTGAAACATACAAGACATCCAGTAGATAATTGGATATATTGATCTAGAACTCACAAGTGAGAGGTCTAGGTTGGAAATACCGACAAAGTTGAGGGTCATCTACAGCTCAAATGAAAGCTATGGGAGCAAATGAATTGGCTTAGATGCAAAGAACACACAGTGGGAAGATGGTCCACAGACAGGTTGGCTTCCTGCATTAGACCATAGATTGTGACCCATTGGCAGGCAGGGCAGGTGGTCTGTGAGTATCCGCCCAATCTAGCACACTCCCCAAGTAGGCCATTTGGAGAGACTAGTGAATGATTGGCTGGCTGAATGACTTCTCTTCCCACCCACTGAGCCTCTCCCAACCTTCTCTAGCCAGTGGTGGGTGTGGTTTCTGCTCCCTTAGCACTGCCATAGGCAGAGGCCTTTCAAGAAGCCTACTGAGGATGACACTATTTTACTGGAGGAAAGGAGTAGATCCTTTCCAAATTCACTTGTCCCCTTCTTTAGTTCTCAATTAAAAAGTTTTAACCTCAAACTCCTCCAATTTAATTTAACCTCAGAAAACCCCGGTTTTATTCAAACCCACGAATACTATTGGTTCGAGTTCCCAGTCCAGACTGCATTCGGCAAAACAAGCGTGCTGAGCAGGGTGTTTCCATAAAGGATGAGTACTGGGGACACTATGGAGCAGGGACCTCACCCTGAGAGCTGCCTTATAAACTCCAGGGCAGGGTCTGGGGCGCCGTGCCACCCTTCCTAGGCTTAATGCTGAGATGGCACTCCCAGGCAGCTGACATGAAAGCAGCCTCATTAAAGGGTCAGCGTCATTAGGGTGATGAACCAGTTGTTGCTTGGAGATCCAGTGGGGATGAAAGGCGCGGGGTGAAGACGCCCTGCGTTCCCCTGGCTTGGTTGGGCAGGGCTTCCAAGGGCCGATGAAAGCTAGGGGAACTGGGCTCAAAGTGTCTCTTCTTGCCTTTCCCGGTAGGAAGCTGTGAACACACTCCAAGGTCAGGAAGGTAGTAGTGGGGCTCTTTCCCTCCAGAGTCCTGGGTCACCGAGTCCCCAACCCAACCCAGACTCTCCTGAACCTTACTGGAGACTCTCTAGGATTGGAAGTTGCTATGGCAACGAGGCTCTCAGAATACTGAGAAGAGCTCAGGCCTAGAGAGGCATCACCCTCTTGTAGCCCTCACTTCCGACGCACGGGTAAAGTGGCGCCTCCTACGCACAGGAACCGTCCCTGGGCCACCGGCCCAGCACGGAGACCACCGTGGACCTCCGGAGGCGGGAGGCCTCTCTGGCCCCAAGCGGAGCCTCTCGATGGTAGACGGGCCCGAGGGAGCCCCTCTGGGCGCAACGCCGCCGAGCTGCTCGATGCTCCAGCCGGAAGTGCTCTTCACCGCCTGCCTCCCACCCGCCTCTTTGGTCCCGGCGGTAAGATGGCGGCTGCCGCGGAGTGCGATGTGGTAATGGCGGCGACCGAGCCAGAGCTGCTCGACGACGAGGAAGCAAAGAGGTAACCGGGTAGCAGGGTAGTGGAAGGGGCGAGCTTCAGCTCCGTGGCCCCGGGAAACCCGTCCCTTCCGTGATGCAGCCCGTATTGAGGCGACGCCCCGCCCTCCGCGACCCCCCCCCCCCCCCATCTGAGATAAGTCCGGATGGACCCCCTGAAGGGGCGCTCCCGGAGGTCGGCCCTCCCCTCCTGCTTCCGCCTGGCTGGAGAGCTGAGGCACGGCCTGGTTCTCCAAGCAGGGAGGAATGTCGCCCTTAGTGTAGAGGCCGGGTCTCGGAGGGGACCTCAGAGGTCTGTTGTGGGGTGGGGGAGGCTGCGCGGCGACGATGACGACTTCCTTACATCGCCCCCGACCCCCGCCTGCTCTTGTTAACTTCTGTGCATTGTTGTCTGTCAGCATTTTGCATCTCCGAAGCCCGTGTTGTCCTCACCCCCTCTCCTCAGTAATGTATCCCAGCGACCACGAGCCTAGGTCCGAGCGTGTCTCCATTATTGACCTGGTGCCCCCTCCCCGTACCCCAGAAATCGGAGATGAGAGAGAAAGAAGGAAGAGTGAGGGGTTTGTCTCATGCTCTACACGTCAAACTCCGGCCCTTCCGTCCTTCCGGAGTAAGATCCTCATTCTTCCCAGGACTGTTCATTCTTAAGTTAAGCAGCAGAGAGGAAGGCAACTGCTTGGGCGCTGTTGGCACCGCTGGGCCGCCGCAGTGGCTCGAGATTGCCAGTCTGGACTAGCCAAGGGAGCTGCTGAGTGAGTGGTTTTCGAGAACACTCTGGATTCTGGCTACAGCTAAGGCAGGTTATTGGAACACAGTTGTGGGTAGTCATACTTGTCCTAATCCTGAAGGAGAATTAACGAAATGGTTCTGGAAGCGCGGGGCCCTTTCCTTATCAACTGCAGATTAATTGACTACAGTGCCCTCAGTCTCCTTCCCTTGCCTTTCTTATCTTTGTACCAAACCCTGTCTGTATGGCTTCATTCTGGCTGCATGAGATCTGAAACCAGGGTTCTGAGGATTTTTTATTATCCAAGTTAAAATACGGGGAGGTACTCAGGGTGGCAGAATGAATAGTTATCAAGCTTCAGGGTAGTTTACTGCAGCCTGTGTCTCAAGGTCTGTTGAGAACTGAGAGGCTTGACACAGTGTTGTAGTAAGTCCTTGGGACGATCAGAGAAGGCAGGACGCCAGAGTCTAGTCTCTTTCTCTTCTTGGTTTTGAGTTTTCACAGCGTACCTATTTCTCAGGTGTTGAGGATTAAGCATCATTAAGGAACTACACAACGGGAAACAACCGCCCCCTCCCCCTCCCCCTCCCGTACATACCGAGCTTACGTTAATTGCAAGGATTTACTTTACTTGGGATTATGAAGAATTCAGTGGGTTTTTTTTTTTTTTTTTTTTTTTTTTTTTTGGTGCTATAGAGACTTGGGCTATGTGTAGTAATTTGAAAAAAAACCTTCTCTTACATAATATAGATCTCTGATGTAGGGACTGTCCCTAATTTGGGTTTTACTTCACAGCCCTCTATCTGAAGCAGGTCCTTTTCCTTAAAAAACAGAAACAAAAACAAAACAAAAACAACACACAGCCTTAGAGGATATTCTAACATAAAATTATAGCAAATGAACCTGAAGATACATTAAGAAACACAAAATGGGTGATGCTGTAATGTGACCACATCACACAAAAACATGGTATTTGGTAGAAGAGGTGTCAATGTAGGTTAACTCTGCCTTATTACATGGAATTTAAGATGTCATCGATTGTAAAACGCACAGTTGTTTTATCTGCCACTAAGAAAAGATACATCCTTGCTAAATAGACTTCCATGTTACACATATTTATATAGCTCTCTTTTAGATACGGCTAAAAATGGATATTTATTATATATCACTTATGCGAGCCAATCAAAAGGAAAGTATAGTGAAATTAAAAAAAAATTACAGTTTGAATTTCTGCCATATAAGGCATCCTTGGAGAGTAAGTAAGCACTGGAATCTAAAGAAAAAACCATGTTATGTATGGTTTTCCAATGCTGAAAATGGAGTGATGATGTAGAAGTTTTGGAGGAAGGTGGTTTTACATTTTTCATGTGTCCTGGAATCCTGTGTACCCATAGCAGAAGGCAGGGATAGTAACATCCCTTACAGATGCCCTTTACTATCTGGCTTGGTTAGTCATTTGGCCAAGTTTGTGTCTCTTATTACAGTCCTACTACCAGTTCACTTGGGGACACCGGAGTTGATGGGTCTCTTGGGTTGTTTTTGTGAAGTCCAGCAAGGAATCCTTCCTTCTGTGCATCTTGGTTCAAGGGCTTGCTGCTGCTGCTAAATTGTTATGGTCCCACAGCGGCAAAACGAGAGGAACTTTCAAGACTTGGGGCCTCATGGTTGCAGCATTTTAAAGGGCTACATGTTTTATTTCATTAACTTTAGTGTCTCTAGAGAGAAAAGAAATGTACTTCAATTTTTTTTGCTTGTCACTCTGACAGAGTTCTTTTTCCTCCATAGCAGCTGAGAGGCTAAAATAAAAGATGTATTAGTTGGCATCCAAAATAGATCAGGGTTCTGAACATGAAGATTATTTATTTCTCTTGGCCCACCAAAACAGATAAAGCTACTTGGGGAGCCAGAGAGCTAAATTTCAGAGGTTTTACAATTCAGCTAATTTAATTTAATTTCAAGCCTTACATTTTCCTGGGAAGATGCTGATTACTTTATGTAATGTATGAATACCGGTCTTGAATGAAGGCTGTCTGGTCACATTTCCTGGGCTAGGGAGGTCACCGTAGGTAGTCTTTATTATGGTAATATCGAAGGATTTCAAGTCGTTCCTCCACAGAGGAAACACTTCTGTATCTCAGCGTATATCAGGCATGACTGGACAGTAGGGTCTAAAAGAAAACAGAAGCCATAGATTTAGAAGACAGAACATCCTTTTCTGATTCTTTGATAATCTTTTCCATATATGTGTGAATGCACGCAAGAACATTAGGTCCCTTCTTAGTATCCAGGTATTGTAAGCTCTGTAGAATTTGCTTTTTATTTCTCTTCCTATTGCTGCTGGGAAGCACTGAACCCTGAATCCATATCCCAGGGTCTGCAGTAGGTGCTATTTATTTTACTACAGATTCCTGGCACATTTTGGTGTTTGTGGCCATAGCCGAAGAGCTTGTAGCGTTCGTTGTCTTCCCCAGCTCTTCTTCCTCACTTTGTTTTAAATTCTTAGACATTTGTCTCTCTAAACTTTGTCTTCAAGGTCATGAAATGAAGCTAGACGTTTCAGTAAGCCTGCAAGCTGAATGGGATATTATCTTTGACCTTAAACCCAAATCAGTGAAAACACTGTTTGCAGCCTTCATTTTCATTTTGGTGTACTCTAAGTGCGGGGTCAGTGGTGAAGAAATGAGAGGTGGGACAAATAAGTCATGGTTAAGGAACGGATAAACCTAGGAATACAGAATCCCAAACCAGCAAATGAATTGAATCTGATTTTAACAAGTGGCAAAATTGTTAAATCAGGGGCACGTGGCTGGCTCAGTGTCACTTTTGATCTCAGGGTCGAGTTCAAGCCCCACATTGGGTATAGAGATTACTTAAAAATAAAATCTTTAAAAAAATTGTTAAGTCATAACTAGAGCAAAGGTAGAGCACAGAGGAAGAGTCTTTCTGTCCTTGTTGCTTTAATTCAGGTCCACGTACTAACCAGAACCAGATACCAACCAAATTGAGCCAAGTTGAATGGCAGTTGCTCTAGTGTCTAGTCCATTCCAACGACCAGAACTCTGATTGGCTTAAAACCCAGGCTTTTTGAACATTCTAGCCAATCAGGGATGAGTGTAACCATTGAAGCTAGTATTTTAAAAGTTTTTAAAAGCTGAGTACTGGGCACTTGCCTTTGCTTTTTTTCTCTAGGACTTTAGAAGATTGGAGAACAATGGTCAGCGGCTGCCTAGGTGCCTTGTGGTCTGATGCACAGTCCCTCTGAGAGCCCATTTCTCCCTTACTCCACTAATGTTTGTGGTCCCTTTTCTTCAGTGCTGAGTGATGTGGAAGTTACTTAGAGGTCGTTCCAGGTATTCTTTTAAACTGTCTGAATTTCAGCAGTAAGACCGGATTCATCGTGCAAATTATCTCAGTGTTTATTCATTTTATTGGATTGACAATTTGTTTTCTTCCCCATCCAGATCAAAATAACAGTTCCTCTGTTTTATCCCACCATTGGCAGGGGATGAATGTTTGAAGCTTTTGAGAATGAAAATATGAGGGGGAATATTCGACTTTCAAAGTCTAATTCTGACACCTAATATTCTGGTGTTGTGTGACTTAAAGTTTTTGTGGGGAAGCTAGATTGTCAGATCAACAAAGTGTTAACCATTTCTTCTGATTCTATTGTTAGCCTTTGGGGGAGGGGTGTATGAGGCAAGCAGCATTTTCTCTTGTTTTTGGTCTGTCCTGAGTTTTTCCTCTGGCAGTTGGAGATAGTCATCCTCCTGTTAAAATAAGGAACCAAGAGAACTCTGGAAGCAACATACCAGTTGACAACCTAGACTCCCCACTCTGGTTTTCATCTCTACCCACTCACTCCTCCCCTCCCCCCAAGAAAAAAACCTCAGCAGCTTTTTTCTTAATTATAGTTCCTAAGTTCTAGATTTTTGTTGTGTACTAATGTCCCCTTGAGGGAAATAGTGGGTCTCACAGAATGGGGAACCAAGGGATAGAAAATGGTGGGTTTGGGAGTGTGTTATGAAAACAAGCCTCTGGCTATTGCTGAAAGGCCAATGCCATGTGGACTCAAGAGTGGCTTCTGAGAAGCTTGTTTCCCCAGGTCTCCTCTTCCCCGGAGTAAAGAAGATTAGGTAGATGCCACAGATTGTGATACCTCCCATTTAAGGAACTAGCATAAATGCATTACGGTTGAGTCAGCTATTTCATATGACTATCTTTTCTGCCTGCATTAATGGGATTTCCGTCTGGATGGATCCATTAGTTGGTTGCCTTTCCCGCCCCCCCCCCCACTGAATAAGACATTGCCAACTCCATGGTGTTGCCTGGTGTCCTTCCCTGCTTGAGCAGTAGAGAGTGCTACTGCCTTGTGTAGCCTGTATCTGTGACTCCACTTGGTGCCTCTTGGTCCCTTCTGGTTCTGCCCCTGTTGAGGCTTCCCCCTGAATGTCCAGAAAGAGAACACTTTGAACTGGTATGTTGTTAATGAGTTTTCTTCATCTCGATCTCCTCTCTTTTAGGAGAAGGCTGGGTATTTTAATTGTGCTTTAAAGTGAAAGCAGAAGCTGTTTATTCTAAAGCAAATTGGGTAAAGGATGCTGGGTAGCCCACTTTTACCAACTGGTAGCCATTGGACTGCCCACCCTCTGTTTTCGCTGGACCATTATGAAGCCTTTATTCACACTCAGCATATAGCACTTGCATTTAGCAAGCACTGAATCTGTGGAATTGTTCCAAGTCATATGTGGCTTCCACCTATAAAACTTGTCGCTTCATCCCTAGACTAGTTACAAAAGAAAGAACAGTTTACTCATTTGGTGAGATGGAATAAAAGTAAGGCTCCTGGGCTCTTTTTACTTTATTGTCATGGAGGTCAGAGAGAGTACAGCATGAAACAGGCCCATGACATGTCTTCGGGGACAAGAGGTCTTGGTCTGTGGGAAGGAGGAAGGAATTTCTACTCTGAGACTGGCCAAGATCCCGTAAATTCTAAAGGGTGGAGGACATTTCTAGATCAACGGGCAACTAGTAAACTTGACTGAAAAAAAGAAATGGGTGCAACAATCACAGAGTGAAGGTGACATTTTGGAATTAGTAATTATAATAAGATTGCATAAAGGTTGATTTATGGGCAATATAAAGTATTGTTAGTAGATATCTTTTTTTTTTTTAATGTTTATTTATTTTGAAATAGAGTGCAAGTCGGGGAGTGGCAGAGACTGAGGGAGACAGAATCCGAAGCAGGTTCCAGGCTCCAAGCTGTTAACGCAGAGCCTGATACGGACTCAAACCCACCAACTGTGAGGTCATGACCTGAGCACAAGTCAGATGTTTAACCAGACTGAGCCACCCAGGCGCCCCTAGATATCTTTTTTTTAAGATTCTTTCTGCCAATAAAATAGTCTCCAAAATCAAAGGCCCTGAAACACTCCTTTGCTCTAACAAAAATCATCTTGTCCTGAGTTGTAATTTTAGCATTTAGATGTTTCTTCCACATTAAGAGTAGCAGAATATGTCAAGAAAATGCAAAAAAAAGAGGTGCAAAAAAAAAAAAAAAGATTCAAGCTTCTGCATTTCTTTTGATTTAAACTATTATAAATGGTTTTTGGAGAACTGAATGTTATTAAAAGTATATTATTGTAGCCAAATACTTGAAATAGATAAAAGCAGTCTGGTATGTTTTTGTCATACAAAAATCAGATTAGTGTTTCCTAGGTTGCAAATATTACAGAATAGTGACCTATGTTAGTCTGTATTTTTCATGCACTGAGGTAATTAAATCTTAAAATGATACGGTACAAGTGATGAAGCATCTCATTCCTCCTTTAATAATTCACAAATACTGAAACATGAAACAGTTCCAAAGAGAGCCAAGTCATTGAGGATGTTTTAAAAACTGCCACCCAGTGAATCCTGCATTAATGAAAGCGGATGAGTAAAATTCTCTGCATAACTCTTTCATTGCTAAAAGACAGACTAGTTTGCCTAAGGCAAAGATCTTGTTTAAGTGTTCAAGTTGGAATATTTAGAGAGAAAATGAAGATTTTTGTAGAGCATCTAATTGGGGTCATGTCGCAATGTCAGCTGCAGTGTTTTAAGGTATGTTTAATTTAGCTGAGCTGTAAATGTGCAAAGTTGACTGGTGATTGTAAGCCCTAGTTGTCTGACTTGATCACATAATGCTGAGCCCTACTAAGACCTGTGTGATACCAAATGAGTCCCTTGGCCTTTTGTTGGAGTAATTAGCATCTGTGATGCTAAATTGGGAGAGAGAGTATAACTGCATGATCAGAGGACACACAGATTTTTCACACATGTGTAGTGTAGAAGAGCAGGTTATGAGGCTGCAGTTTGCTGAAGTTTGATGAAGTTATTTCCAAAAAATAAATACATTTTAAAAAAGCAAAGCAGACTAAGAGCAGAATGTAGTCTGCTTATCTGTATGTTTGAGAGAAGGCCTGCCGGCCCTCTGGTGCGATCCTGTTGTTTGGGACCCTCCCTATAACCTCCAAAGAGGATAGAGAGTTTTGAAAATCTTTCAGTGGCTCTTTTCACAGGAATTTGTTGCTGGCTGTTAAAGAGAAAGGACTGGTTTGGTGGAGGCTAGAGTCTTTCTTTCCCTGTGTCTCCTGGTGAGTCAGAGTGGCGAAGCTTATTCTGCTTAGAGATTGGGTGGGAAACTAGATAAATTAGTTTTAATCTAAAAACCTTGATGCCAGCTGACAGGATCTAGTGGGCAAGAAACACCAGACTGTTGGAGTTAGGGAATGTGTGCAGCTGCCTTGGATGCCTCTCCGGCTCTTCCTCTGCCGAAGGACATGTGATAGTATCACCATAACCACTTCAGGAGGCCAGGATCTTCCTTGGAAATGCTTTGAAAATCTGAAAAAGCACTAGAGATACAGTGTGGCTATTAATAGCTCCATCAGGTCAGTTAGCGCCAAGTCTATATTTTGATGTGATATTATATTTCAAGGTTTGATCTGAATTTCGTTTTGTGGCCTTAGAAAATAATTGGTAGCTTAATTAGTCCCTTTTGGAATCCTTTCCTCTTTTTGGTTAGTCCAGGTGAGCCTAATTAATCCTAATTCTTCTTTCTCAGTGCCCATGTGTTTTGGTAGGTACGTGTTGTAACCTCACTTTGTTACCCATCGACTCTGGCAGCGAGCGGTGTGACAGATACCAGTGCCAGATTGCCCTCAATTCCGGTGTTAACCAGCTCTTCTCCTTCTTTTCCAGTCCCACGCCTTTGACATCTCATCCTTCAGTCCCTTTGCTGTAAGGGCAACTTGAACAAGCTTCAGCCCTTTCTCAGACTCCCAGGGCAGGACTTGAATGGATTTGACCCTGGAATTGTTCCTGATGCAGCCTTGTTCAGTTCTTGCTGCTGCCATGCTGGATTCCAAAGATCCACTTTTTCCTCGACTGGTCTCACAGGGTCAGGCCCATTGGTTAAAGCTTGTCGCGTACTTGGTGGGGAGGTTCAAAATGGAGGAGGGACTCCACTTTGGGAGTTGGACCTGGAGGCAAAAAATAAGCCTTCAGCCTAAAAGCACTAAGTGCCCATTGTTTAGGCAGCTGTTAATCAACCATGTTTCTATGAAAATAAGTCCTTTTCATGAGGCAATTGTGTGGGAATAGCTAATTCTGGCCTGATGCTGTGCAGTGTGAGGTTAAAAACATGGTAACTTGTCACAACACAATTCTTCTTGTTCTTTCTGCTGTGGGCTGACTCTACATTACTCGCTTTGTTTGCTCTAGAATGGAATCTACTCACCATTTACTAAAATGAAATGCATTTCTTGGGGGAGGCAAAGTCCAGTTCACTAGGTCTTGCATCTTAAAGAGAAAGGAGCCCTGCTCTCTGTGACTAATTGTTAGGAATGTCATTTAGCTTGTTTAGATCCAGATTGTAGTCCTGGAGTTGGATTTTACATGCTGTGGCTATTTTATGTCTTAGTTTGAAGAAATTCACGCTCGTTGCCCATGTCTTGTTCCTAGCAAGACAGATTAATTTTTAAAGTCTTAGTTAGGCAATAGATAGAGATGAGCATTAGAGAGAAAGCTAAGCGTAGTAGATAGCTCAGCGCACAGGCTTTGAAATCTGACAGGTGTGGCTCCACATCCTGACCTTGGGCCAGTTTTTAACCTCTACCCCTTATTTTACTCCTGTGAGAAATGGGAATAATGTGAAACACCTGATGGGAAGATAACATATGGAAAGTACCAGACTTCAGTAATTAATACTGACTTCCCACAGAAATCATCCTTTGCCTTTTTACTAAAAGCCAGTGCTGAACTTCCTTGTATCCATGGGTGTTAGTGTTTCAGGAAAGAAAGAGCACCTTTCTGTAGCTCTGCAGATTGCTTCACCTTTGACTAACAAGCTTTATACTGCTGATAGTGTCTGTTCACGTGCCTGGATGCCTTTGGCTTTCCTCTAGGATTTGCGTATTCTTAGCCACTAGCCTAAAAGAGGAGGCTAGATCTTTTCAGGTACATCTTCAGTGTTTGCTTTGAATTTACCACTTCACGTCTTCACAGTGGTTTGACTCAGCTTCTGGCATCCAGGGTTGGGGAAACCCTTTCTTCAGATCTCTTGGCATGTCTGCTCTTAAAAGATAGGCTCCTCATAGTTTTTATAGTGCTTTGCTTAATTTATAGAGTTACAGGATGGTGTCTGCCATGTAGAAAGGTTGCAGTTGGTCCTGTAAATCTTGCAGCTGGGGGATCTTTCTTGAGGACTTAATAACAGATGGCCTCTTTACAGCATTGTGACAGTTGGTGTAATAAAATTATTCAAACAGATTCATGTCCATCACAGTTTAAATCTGTCAGCATTTGTAGATCATTCCCATTTTGTTTCTCCTTTCTTCTGGCAGCCTTTTCATGTTAGTAGGGCTTGCCAGAACAGTGATGGAGAAGAATAGAAAGGGAGAGGGCCTCAGTCTAAAAGGAGAGCAGCTTTGCTACTTTGTAGTTTAAAATATGTAAATAAAAAAATCACAAATCTTCCCAATGCTGATGTCTGTAGAATCAAGCTGTAAACTCCCATACCATCACCAAAGTTAAGAACTAGGTACTTTTGTCCTTGCTTCCCTTGAACTGCGTTCTCTTGTGTGTGTGTGTGTAGAGGACAGAAAAAGAAACAGATTCTTCCTTATAGCAAAAATGCTCAGATATTTAGTTATATTGCAGTAATCATTTTGGTAAAGAATTATCTTTGTCACTCAAAGATAATTGAGTCATTAGAATGATTTGGGGTATCTTTGATAGAGGTTAGTAGTTCTTTTGAAACATTGTTGGTCATGTCCTAATTCTAGTTCCTTGGTCTGGAGTAGAATTCTCACATAACATTGTTCCTTTTGGAAAGAACAATTTGTCTAATGGTACAGCTTCAAAAAATGGATCTTGGAGTAGGGCAAAAATTCTGATACTACCCACTTGGTGGTTATACAAGGTACAGTAGGAACGGTATAGGGGGCAGTAAGAACCCACCCAGATGTGATAGGCAGAGTGTCAGTAGATGGGTACTTCTCAAAGCATATCCCCGGCAGGCTGTACCTCGTATGTCCCTGTTACCCACGTACTTGGTCTCTGCTGTCACTCAACTCCGTCCTCCATCTTAAACATCAATATGCTCTGCTTTTAACTCCTTTGCCACCTGCTTTTGCTCTGCTTGTCCTTTCAGTGACAAATGCATGAGCCGGTTTTCAAGAGAACAGATCATTAGAACTCTAAAGATGTGACCCATTTCACATTAAGAAGTCATTGCCCCAGAATGGAATGATCTGTAACTGATTTTTTATGGTTGCTAAAGAGGCAGAAGTTGTGGCACAGTGGAAAGGAAATAAATAGAAAAATTCTGGGGCTCCTGGCTGGCTCTGTTGGAGGAACATGCAACTCTTGATCTCGGGATCACGAATTCAGGCTCCATGTTGGGTGTAGAGATTACTTAGATAGATAGATAGATAGATAGATAGATAGATAGATAGATAGATAGATAAACTTTAAAAAATTTTTTAGTTTCTGTGAGAGGATGTCTAAATTTGCCTGTTGTATGGGGTGTGACTGTAGGCCAGAATAGTGAGGAAAGGCAGGCAACACAAGAGAGGTTTTCTTCATTTAGTTTAAACGTATCTGACCAAAAAAAGCCCCCCCAAAAAACAGCATCGAACAAATCTATAAATTCCTTCAAGTATCGCACTAACTTTCAGCTCAATATGCCCAGAGCTGTA
The DNA here is from genome assembly GCF_018350195.1 of Panthera tigris. Taxonomy (NCBI): domain Eukaryota; kingdom Metazoa; phylum Chordata; class Mammalia; order Carnivora; family Felidae; genus Panthera; species Panthera tigris. The sequence goes on along the minus strand of NC_056673.1, from coordinate 40,352,735 downwards.
GACCAAAGATTGCTCCCATGAGATTACAGAGGTTATTCCCTGTGTAAAATAACGTGCCCTTCTTTCTCTTTCCTTTTCAGGGAAGCAGAGTCTTTCAAGGAACAAGGAAATGCATACTATGCCAAGAAAGATTACAATGAAGCTTATAACTATTATACAAAAGCCATAGGTGAGAAGGACCTACTGCCTATGCTGAAAGATAAATTTGCTGAATACCATTATAAGTAGCCCCTCTCGAAGAAGTAGCCTTTGGCGTAGTGGGTTCATAACTGTTATGAACTCTTTTGGACTTAATGGCATGTGAACTCTTTTGGACTTAATGGCTTCATGAGGGATGACGCTTTCTAGCTCAAATGGGTAGTTTAAAGGCAATTCCAGAAATTCTAGATCTAATGGCAAAAAGATAACCGCCTAAATGCATCTCAGCCATTTCCAGTTCATTTAACTATCTTAGAAAATGGCCCTTGTAGATATTATCAAGCCTTAACTACTTCCGTGCTCAATTTGCCAGCATATTTTAATCCCATGTCAGCATGTTTCTCACCTAACTTGCTTACAGGTTCTCTACCCCTAATTCAACAAATGCAAATTCATTTTCATGTCTTATTACATAAAATACAATTCATTAAGAAGATGAATATGCTGACATCTCCCATCTTTATCCTGAAAAGATAGTCAGAGCACTTTAAAGCTAAGTGTAAATTATTTTTAAGCAACTTCCTTTTTCATTGGTTGCACCATTGCTGCTGTCCATTTGCACAAGTAGTCAAAAATTTGGCCATGGCCTTTTAAACAGAGTATGTCAGCATTCCTGTTAGAGTTTGATTGCCTTAATACAGTTCTGAGGGAGATGGCCCCGCAGTTTTTGAGGCAGTGACTTGGCTAAGCTGTATTTTACTTTCTTCTGCCCTTCCTGTAGATATGTGTCCTAAAAATGCTAGCTATTATGGGAATCGAGCAGCCACCTTGATGATGCTTGGAAAGTTCCGGGAAGCTCTTGGAGATGCACAGCAGTCCGTGAGGTTGGATGACAGTTTCGTCCGGGTACGTGATGTGACCACTTGGCTGGGGCAGTGGGGCAGCAGTTGGGGGGATTGACTGGGGAGAAATGGTTGGGGAAGGATCAGCTGGGGAGGACCGGTTGTTTCAATTAAATTCTCTGTCCTAGAGCTTCTCAGTCTAGACACTGTAGACATTTGGGACCAGATCATTCTTTGTCATGGGGGGCTATCCTGTGCATTATATGATGTTTAGCAACATCCCTGGCCCTTAACCACTGGGTATAAGTAGCACCCCCCCACCCCCACCCTGGCCCCAGTGGTGACAACCAAAAATGTCTCTAACATTGCTAACCATCTAACCATGCCATGGAGGGCAGAATCTCCCTTGGTAAGAACCACTGCTCTGGCCATTTTCATCCCATGTCGGTTTTCTGTGGGTGTTTCTTGCTGCTGTTGATTGCTTTTTGCTTGGCCAATCATGCTCCTTTTCTTCCCTCTTTCTGTTTCTTCTAGGGACATCTACGAGAGGGTAAATGCCACCTATCTCTAGGGAATGCCATGGCGGCATGTCGTAGTTTCCAGAGAGCCCTAGAACTGGATCACAAAAATGCTCAGGCACAACAGGAGGTATGGTTCTGATCTTGTGTGTATGGAAAAAGACAATGTGGTATAGTGACCTGAAAGTCAGAACTGAGAGCTGGAAAAAAAGAACTGAGCTAGTTTCACTCCTGCCATCGGCCACACCTGGCTAACTGTAGGCAGTCTCATAGTCAGTCTGAGGCTTGATTTTTGTGTATGTAGACAGTTTTGAGTATGATTTATAGGTTTAGGAATCTGTGAAAATTGGAGGGTTTCTGAGACTCCTGGGGGGTGGGCAGATGCTGTAAGGAACTGATGTGAATGAAGTTGAAGAATCTGAGTAAGTTCAAATCCTGATTAAATTGGTAGCAGCTAAAACATGTTTTAGTTCCGTTTCCATATATACCCTGTTTACCTCTGGTTGCATTTTAGTGAGAATCTGGAAACTTCTGCTCGACCTCTGACAATGCCTTGCCCTTGTTTTATATCTTTCAAGGCATGATTCTTGTATTCTTGACTTTAAGTTCAAACTGAGGGTGCAGGTTGGGCTTTACCCTTTTAGCTGCATCTTCACCAACTTGATTTGTAAAGTCTGTGGTTCTGATTTTCTTGAACTAATAATTCATCAAAGCCTTAATTTTTGTGTTTGTTGAACCTATAACTTCATTAAAACTTTCCTTATCTGATTTTCTGGTATAGTTCAAGAATGCTAATGCAGTCATAGAATATGAGAAAATAGCAGAAACGGATTTTGAGAAGCGGGATTTTCGGAAGGTAAAGTATAACTATGGGGAGATCTCACCTACCCTTTGTCACAAGGTTTCGTGTGTGCGTGCGTGTGTGTGTGTGTTTGTGTATGTGTGTGTGGTATAGTACACAAGATCCAGAATAATAAGTTACCACTTTATTTTGACTTTTTTTTCTTTTTTTTTTTCTCTCTCTTTTAAAGACTGTTTTTTTAAGAGCAGTTTTAGGTTCACGGCAAAATTGAGAGGAAGGTAAAAAGAGTTCTCCTATGCCCTCTACCCCCCCTCCCCACATACATAGCCTCCCCCATTATCAACATTCCCCCACCAGAGGTACGTTTGTTACAGTCACATTTTTGACAGTTGTGAATAGAGCTGCTCTGAACATCTGTGTGCAGGTTTTTGTGTGGGCATAAGTTTTCACCCCTTTTGGGTAAATACTAAGAAGTGCAGTTGCTGGATCGTATGGTAGAAGTATGTTAAGTTTGCAAGAAACCACCCAAATGGCTGTACCATTTTGTATTCCCGCCAGCAATGAGTGAGAGTTCCTGTTGCTCCACATCATCACCAGCATCTAAAAATTTTTTGGCCCAAGGTACTTATTTTCTTAATAATATTTGGCTTTATGATGAAAAGCAGTAATAGTTTACTTGAGTTTGTTCCTGATTTTGATATAAGATGGTAGCCTAAAAGTGTGCTGCTAATAGAGGAAACACTGGTTGGAATTAAATATTATGTTTGGATAATCCATTTTTATTTAAACAATGGGAGCTAGCTCTAACTCTTGCTTTATGTGAACTGGATGCAGCTGTAACTAAAAAGGAGAGGCTCCTTTTAGATTCTTGAACAGTGTATGTAACCTGTCATCAGTACCATTTTGATATTAGGCTTTTTTGCTTTTTAAGTTTTTATTTAGAGAGAAAGCGTGAGTGCGGGAGAGGCAGAGAGAAAGACTCCCTAGCAGGCTCCGCACTGTCAGCGCAGAGCCCAGTGTGGGGTTCAAACCCACGAATTGTGAGACCATGACCTGAGCCAAAGCTGGACGGTTCACCGACTGAGCCACCCAGGGGCCCCATTGCTGTTAGGCCTTTCTATGAAAACCCACTAGTCTCCTTTATGGGGCCGTGTGACAGTCCCATGAAAATTAACGTGCCAAAAAGATTGCCCTGTCTGAAAACATGCGAAGGGTATAAAAGTTTGAGATATCTTTCTAGATCTTGTGTATAGTGGTTATGCCTCACCTGTATAGTTCTGAATTCTCTTCTTTAGATGATATTTTGACGTAGCTTTCATTAGTTTCACAAGGGACGGTGAATGGCTCCCAAAAAAGTTAAAAACCACTGATCAGGATCAGTTTTCAGGATCACTTAAAAGAGGTTTGTATTGGATCGGTTGAGTGGTCGACCCTTGATTTTGGCTCAGGTCATGACCTCATGGTTGGTTTGAGCCCTGAGTCATCAGACTCTGTGCTGGCATTGTAGAGCTTGCTTAGGATTCTCTCTCTCCCTCTCTCTCTCTCCCTCCCCTGCTTGTGCTCATGCTCTTTCTCAAAAATATAAAATAAACTTTAAAAATTAAAAAAAAAAAGTTTGTATCATCCAGGGAACATGTGAGAATTTGCTCAGTGCTTTCTGTAAAAGGGACTCAATAAATGTTTGATAAAAGGATACAGTTAAGAATTATTCATAAGTCAAAAACTGTGCAGGTCTTTTATTTGGTAATAAGTATTTCTGATTAGCTTATGCAGAGTCCCAGCATTAACTTATCAGCATCCCTCTTCTGTCCATTGGTTTTAATAACCACAGTGTGTTTGTAATAACCACAGTGATTCATAAGTTTTTTTGTTGTGTGTGTGTGTGTAGTTGGAAAGCGATTCTGCCTTCTGTCATGTTTTCTGAGGTTTACATAGGCAAAAGCTTTGTCTCAAAAGGCAATCTTTTGAGTTTCTTTTCTCTCTTGCCCACTCTGGAGCCAGAATCCCCAGTTTGTGACAGAATCCTCTGTTTGTGACATCCCAGCCCCCCCACTGTAGCTCATGGTGATGTCACAAATGAAGAATTATGATCCTGGCAGGGGAAGCAGATGAACTTGGAAGAAACAAAGATCTTCTTTGCCTGCAGCTGTCCCTGGTCGTGGGGAGATGGGGGTGGGAAGTGAGGCACTGAGCTTCAGCTCACACTCCACTGACCCGATGGGCAGAACCATCTCCGCACAGAGCGTTGCGAAGGCAGCAGGGTGTGGCTGCTTACATTTGACTGCTTCACCTCCCCCCCAATTATTTTTCTGTCAAAGGGAGAAAAAGTCAGCACCATGACTCTACTCTACATCATATCTAAAACAGTCCTGGGACTTCCAGGATAGTAACCCGTGCCCTGAAAGAGAGGCGCCCCACCACTGCTCTGAACCCTGCAAGGAGTCTTCCCAGTGGAGCAGAGCAGCTCGTGGGGTTTCCCTATTTCCACATATTTTCAAATTAAAATTTTTGAATAGGTGCCATTCATTGTTAAAAGAAGTGGAAACAGATACTCAGTGATAGGTATTCCCCCCGAACTTGATTTCCATCTGCTTAGTTCTCACCCACTAAAGTAACCACTGTTCTTGTTTCTTCTGTTCCCTTCCAGTTCAGTTGTACACATATAAGCAAAGAGAAGCATAGATTTCTAATTTTTTTTTTTTTGCATGAGAGGAAGGAAATAATGCTGTATACTGTTCTATACCTTGTTTTGTTTCCCCCCTCCCCCACTTAGTAGACCTTGAAGTCTTTATTAATATATGGAGAATGTCTTTATTGTATTTTAGAGGCATGTAGTATCCCATTATATGAATGTCTAACCAGTTGCCTGTTTGCTGGAATTAGTCCTATTTCTGCTTCTGAGTTTTCAGACTTCATCTCTTCCTGATCCCCAGGGCCAGATTCTGAGAGGAAATGGGTGTCCCTTAATTCCACATTTCTCCTTTGGGTCATTTATTACTGGACAAGAAGGTGATTCAGCAAGGATCTCCCAGGAATAGCAGCTAACCCAAAACTGAAAGCTCAGAGAACAAACTTCTGAAAAGAGAAAAAGGGTGAGGGCGGGGGGCACCAATTTCTGCTCAGGTCATGATCTCACAGTCCGTGAGTTCGAGCCTCGCTTCGGGCTCTGTGCTGACAGCTCAGAACCTGGAGCCTGCTTCGGATTCTGTGTCTCCCCTCCCTGCGCCTCCCCTGCTTGCGCTCTCTCTCTGTCTCAGAAATAAACAAACATTGAAAAGAAAACGGGGAGGCACCTGGGTGGCTCAGTTGGTTGAGCGTCCAACTTTGGCTTGGGTCCTGATTTCTTGGTTTGTGACTTTGAGCCCCACGTTGGGCTCTGTGCTGACAGCTCAGAGCCTGGAGCCTGCTTCAGATTCTGTGTCTCCCTCTCTCTTTGTTCCTCCCCTGCTCATGCTCTGTCTCTCTCAAAAATAAAGTTTAAAAAAAATTTTTTAAGAGAAAATGGGAATACATGGAGAGTCTTTATCAAGCTGAAAGATTGAAGTAATCCCAGCCACGTGCGTGTGTGAGAGAGAAAGAAACTTGCCTTTTAGTTTGTGTAGCAACATGTTGGGTACAGTACTCTGATTAAGTCTATTAGGACCATTTAAAATGCGCCATTTTATTGGTATATTCTGTACTAAGATAGAAGTGGAAGGGTGGCCACCAGGGTACTTAGTGAGACATGAGGCTCATGGCACAGGGAGGAAGGAACTGTGAGCCATTCTGATCATACAAGGAGTAATGAGTCTACATCAGGTTATTTGGGGTATCCTTGTGTTACATAATAGGCTAAACATGGTGAGTTAGGCAGAGTAGCAAATGAGTCTACATTAGCAGAATGTGATTCTGACCACAGTCACTGGATATGATTCAGTGTGGAGGCAGCTTAGCATGGTGATTACAGTTACAGGCTCTGGAGTCTCAGTGTGAGACCCAATCCTGTTTCTGTCACTTACTAGCTTTGTTGACCTTGAACACATTACTTTATTTCTGCGTTTCATTTAGTTTCTCATTAACAAAATAAGGAATTTCATGAAATTACTGTATAAAATTGTTGTGAGCATTAAGTGGGTCAGTATATAAAGTACTTAATGTTTGCTGTCATCATTATCATTTGGATCACCTGCTCTCCTTGTTTCAGTGGTTTAATCAAATGACTTAGATATGTTCCTAAACTCTGATATCACTTTCCTTTGAATCTGTTTGTTGCCTGTGGCCAAACTAAAATGAAGATGTTTCTGTAGAGTCCAGAATGAAGAGAGTTATTTGCTTTCCTTCTCCCCATAGGTTGTTTTCTGCATGGACCGTGCCCTAGAATTTGCCCCTGCCTGCCATCGCTTCAAAATCCTCAAAGCAGAATGTTTAGCAATGCTAGGTCGTTATCCGGAAGCACAGTCTGTGGCCAGGTATGAAGTCGGGCCAGTTCGGCCTTGACGCACCAGATACCACTGGACAGGTGCCGTCTGGCAGCTCTCTACAGCAGGAGCTACCATATGTCCTGTAGGTAGGCCAGCTTGGGCTGATCAGTCCTTTGCAGGTCATATGGTCTCTGTTGCAACTGTTCACCTCTGCCACTATAGTGCAGATGTGGCCATCGATGATAGATAAGTGGATGATGTGGGTAGGTTTCAGTACAATTTTATTACATAAACAGTAGCAGGGAGGATTTGGTCCTGTGGGCTGTAATTTACCAACCACTGTTCTAATAAAGACTGAGATGCATGAAGTGTATTAGAGATAAATATAGGTGGTTTATTTGGGGAAGGTATTGGGATCTGTCTACCTTTGGATACTTCCATACTAGACACATGGTCAGGAGAAAAACTGGCTATAGTAATCACAAATGTTAGCGATGGTGGAGAGATCCAAACCACAGCTGAGCATGTCCCTTTACGGCTATTGCAGTGACATTCTACGAATGGATTCTACCAACGCAGATGCTCTGTACGTACGAGGTCTTTGCCTTTATTATGAAGATTGTATTGAGAAGGCGGTTCAGTTTTTTGTACAGGCTCTCAGGATGGCTCCTGACCATGAGAAGGCCTGCGTGGCTTGCAGAGTAAGTTCTAGGCCCCACATCTGAGTAGGAAAGAAAGCTTCCTTTTTGAGCCTTTAAGAAAGTCACAAATAGAAGATTCTAGGACCACGTGAAATGTGAGCATGCTGGACATGCTTTTTCCACCTTGCCAGTATGCTTGGTCCTTTCCTTAGAAATTATTTCAGAACTACTTTTATTTGCCTAAAGGCAGATGTGATCATATATGATCCTCCTAATACTAGGTGTGTGTGTTTTTTTTTTCTTCCCTCGGTAAAGAAAAAATAGTAATGCTTATTCTGGGAAGTGGAGGTAAACCCCGGGTGACACAGGTCTCATTGGTATTCTCTTGTAAATCTTGGTTTCCCCTGTCCACTCCGTAGGAAGCACCAGTGAACAGCAAATAGCCTAGGTGGTGGGGTTGGAGGGGAGGGGGATAAGGATCTGTAAGATGCTAAACAACAGGGATCTGAGAAATTGAAAATAGACTCGGGCCTCTCTGTACGGTGGTCTGAGATTTCCTGGATGTGAACTAACCTCCCTTTGCTTTTCCCTGTAGAATGCCAAAGCACTTAAAGCAAAGAAAGAAGATGGGAATAAAGCATTTAAAGAAGGAAATTACAAGCTAGCCTATGAACTGTACACAGAAGCCCTGGGGATAGACCCTAACAATATAAAAACAAATGCTAAACTCTACTGTAATCGGGGTACGGTTAATTCCAAGGTAAGCACTCGGTCTGGGTCTTGGGGCCTATGGAGATATGTTTAAGGGGCATCAGAGAGGTCTTGGGGAGTCTGCTTAATAAGGACAAGCCACACGAAAGGAGAATAGTGGTTTTGGTTGAGATCTCAGCTTGTTAGGAACTTCCTTTTGAGAAGCAAGCTTTTACCTTTTTCCTAGAATTTCAGGGCACTTGAGGGACAGCTGGGAAGGATATTCCTATCTGGTCTTCCTCAAGATCCCTTCCTTCCACTAAGGGAATGGCTAGAGGCTTTGGGATAATTTTTTAAGCAAATATTGTTGCTGCTTTTTGCCAAAGCGAGTGATTGTGGCTTCCTCGGGAGTGATTTGGAGGAAATTAGAGTATGAAGCAGGCTTAGTTTTTTTTGTCCAGCATGCTCAGCTGAAAATGGTCTGAGCGCCCACTGCAGTGCTGCATACCATGAGAAACCAGAGCAAGCTCTTGCTCTTGTAGCGTTCCAGTGGTCAGAAATCAGTGATTCTTACTCCTGTAGTTAGCCTTTTGGAGAGTGGAGGGCAGGAACCACCCTTAAGTATTTCCATGTCGTGTTTGGGCACCACCCTGGAATGGCAGAGGTGGCTTATCCTTGCCCATAAGTGTGCCTGGCTTCCATCCCTTAGAAGAGAAACCAGTTTTGAAGCCAGTGTCCGTAGCCCTCCGAGATACTGGAGGGCTTTCTCAGTGACCAGAAATGAGTGTGACAGGGGCCTGGTATGACTGATCCTCTTAGAATTGTGAAGCCGTGCTCACAGCTTCTGGGCTCCCTCGGTCACCGAAGGTGTGAAGTATGACTGCTCTCTCTCTCCTGAAGCTTAGGAAACTAGATGGTGCAATAGAAGACTGCACAAATGCAGTGAAGCTCGATGACACTTATATAAAAGCCTACTTGAGAAGAGCTCAGTGGTAAGTGGTGCTGGAGGGTGAGGGGAAGAGGGAGTTGCTGCCGGCCTGCCAGGGGGATTGCGTTATGGATGCTGAAGCAGCCCCAGGGATGTTGTGAGGTCATTTGGTCCTTCCCCCTGCCTCTAGGTGGGATTGTTCCAGCCCTAGACTCTCTTTATAGACCTCCAGCCGAGGAGATTGCACAGCTCCCTCAGTCTCCCATGCCTGTGTCTTACGCCCCTCACGGTCAGTAAGTTTCCTCTGATGCCTGACCCAAATTCCTTTTGTTAAAGTTTAAATCCATTTCCTTTGGAGATTGTATTTTGTATTGTACACTTTTGCTCTAACTTGGCACAGTGCTTGGCACACAGTAGGTGCTCACTCAATAAATGTTTTGTCGAATGAATGTATGTTGCTTCAAAGAGGAAGACAGAGACAGTTGAGAGTTCTGCTTCTCCTGTTTGTTCCGGGTTACAGAAGACAGAAAGGAGTTTAAGCTGGCTCAGCCTCCCAGCAGTATAAGGAAACCCTTTTTGAAATACCTCTGTGACTTGGAGACTTATGAGCCAGGATGTGCCTGCCTAGATCTAGTGCCCGGATTCACCTTCAGAATCGGGGTGCTCCCCAGCTTACATGTCCTTCTTACTCTTGGACCCACCAGACTCTTTTCTGCAGACAGGAACCTTAGCAAGGGCTAGGAGAGACCTCCCCCAAATCCATTTCTTCTTATTTCAGATTATTTCCCAGACAGAGAAGAACAATTCTATCTTAAAATTCCAGAAGGAAGACCTATTTGTTGTATACTAATTCTCCAGCATTCGTTCGTTCCGTTCCTTGTCCTGAAATGTCACATCCAAAGAAGTGGTGCTGCTACTGATGCCTGATGAGCCCTTCATTCTTCAAGCTCCTCAGTCTCATTGGTGCAGGGTGTGGCCTGCCTCCCTTTTAGTTTTCCCAAAATGATCCACTTTTTTTGAAAGCAGGAAAAGTGCTCCTGTATGTGGTGCTTTTTTTTTTTCCAAGTGGATTTCTAAGTAGATGAGTAAGTCTATCAAACAGAAACGTACACAGAGTTGTATTATAGATCCTGAAACTAGCTGTCTATCATCTCATGTTTGCAAACTGCTGGCAGGCAAACATGGAAGCTTTGGAAGACAGCAGGCACCCTATGATCCAGCTAAAGACTAATGTTAACAGATCCAGAATGCTATGTGCACGTTTACTGTGATGTTATCTGAAAGAGCAAACAAGGAGAATCCCCTAAGCGTCTAGTGGGGCGGGGGTGGCTATATATATGACACTGTGTCAACTCAGTGGATACTCTGCTGTGTTTGAACAGAGAATGGGGAGAGAATATTCTTGGTTTGTTAGCAAGATAAAGGGGTGGACAATTCTATCTTGATATGTGTTCAATGAAGAAAAATCAAATGGCTTTAATCAGACAACTGACAGCTTATCTTTGTGGTAGAAACAGAACTGTCCTCTGAGTGGCTCTGCCTTTGAGATCCCACCACGGGGCACAGCGTGCACTTTGGGGCACAGTTGGCCAAGAACTTGGCAAACAGTCCCCTCAAGCAGCTGGGACTGACATGAAGTAGTGGAGATTAGTTCAGGCCAAACCCTTACCAGAGTCCTGACTGCTACCTCAACTTATCCCTAAAGACGGGGAGATGCCAGATTTCTGCTACATCTCCCCTCATGCATTGCAGTTTCCCATTTTCCCTAAAGCTCTACTTCTCTGCATTTTTTCAACTTAAAAAAAATACTTTTTAAAAAATAGATGTATAGTTTTCATACAGTGTTGTAATGTTTCAGGTGTATGACAATAGAAAAAAAATTTAAATGGAAAGATGTCCTTGAATTTAAAAAACACATTAAGTAAAAATGTAAATCATTGTAATACAAGCTTGTTTAATACATTCCAAAAGGGCATTGAAAGTTCATTAAGGTTATTTATCTGACAGATCATTCTACACCTGGGACCATCAGCTTATATTACTCTTCATGCTGTAAATGGGTTCTCTGAGCTCCTGGTAACATTTGTGCCCAGTGTCCACAGGGCACTGGTTTTTGTCACCATTGTTTAATTAAAATTGTAAATCAAGATGTTGCCAGAAAATCAGAGATGCCTAAGAAGTTGGGCTCTGTCTTGCCAGCCACATCAGCAGCACCCCTCTGCTCTGGCCTCTAAGCCCACCGGGGCTCTGATGTTTGCAAAGATGGGATGTGTGGTGGCAGTGTAGTAAACTTGGTCTTTGTTGGGCAGCAGCTAGCTGTGCCGCACAGTCACTCCTGCTGCCCAGCCGATGGGGTCTGTCTCTGGAACTCCTACACAGTCTGTTTAATCGGTAGGCCAGTCTTGGCACCAGTGATCTCATCGGGACATGGAAAATGCCACTTTGCTTCTGTGGAAAAGAAGGTCTTAACAGGTCTGGCAACCAGCCTTTCAAGTTAGATTCCGCCCATCTTGGGGCAGCCCCCCCTCCCCTTTCTTCTACACTCCTGAAATAAAAGCAAGCCTGCGTTTAGAGTCTCCTTTTTCTCTCACTTACCTCCATCTCTCAGATTGATTAGTCTTAGTGGAGGCATTTGCCAGCAGCCACCATCTTGAACTTGATCCTTCTAGTGGCTCACTAATCCCACTTGTACTCTGGATTGGAGCTGGCCCTGCATGTTTATGGCACTGCAGGTTTCAAAGCTTTTCCATATTCACCGCTCTCACTTCATGATCTTTTTCTCTTGCATTTTAATCCCAAGTAATCAGTCAAGTAGGAGCCTTCACATTGCCTTGTCCTGTGGCAATCCAGATGCCTTTTGGTGGCTCTGAAATCAGAAGGAACTTTCTCCCCTTAGTTGCTTTCTGCTCAAAGCAGAGTATCACTTTGCTGGTTGGGTGCAAGTGGCATGAGACCTGTCTCTTTTTACTTGAGGAACTGGTAGTTAATTTTTTCTCACAGCTAGCTTAAGGATTCCTGTTTCATGAAGCATCTCAACCGAAAGTGTGTGTCTCTTGCTTGAGCCGTGCCTCTTCTCCCAGAGTGATACTGAAGGTGATTGCTGTTTATGTTGATGGACCGCCCTGTATTTCCTTTTCAGTTACATGGACACAGAACAGTATGAGGAAGCAGTGCGGGACTATGAAAAAGTGTATCAGACGGAGAAAACAAAAGGTAAAGGTGTTTGAGAGCCTGTTTCTCGGGGAAATGTGAGGTCTTACTCATAGGCCCTACAACTGGACATAGGAGTAGTTTGATTCACGGATCAGGGACATACCTGGGGCTTATTTGATCACCAGCCAGGAAGAAATTAACAGAGACCCCAAGTGCAGGACAAGGCACTTATTTTCTGGCCCTATATCCTGTCGCTTTTACTTCCTTTTATGTGTAATGAGGCTGATGTGCAGAACTGAAGTATGAGTAGATTTGTTTTTTAATCTTCAGAAAGAAAACACCATAAAAGCACCTGGTATGTATGGTTAACAAGGCTTCTGACTGCAAGGCATCTGGGTTAGTAAGGGAAACCAGAGTCACATTTGTCCATTGACTCTAGATGTCTCCTTCCAGAACACAAACAGCTCCTAAAAAATGCACAGCTGGAACTGAAGAAGAGTAAGAGGAAAGATTACTACAAAATTCTGGGAGTGGACAAGAATGCCTCTGAGGATGAGATCAAAAAAGCTTACCGGAAACGGGCCTTGATGCACCATCCAGGTAGAGTGGGTGTGGGGAGGGGACTTGGTGGGAAGAACGAACCAGGACTCAGTCCAGAAAGTTCCCAGCTCTTGGGGCGCCTGGGTGGCTTAGTTGATGGGGCATCTGACTCTTGATTTCGGCTTAGGTCGTGATCTTGCGGTTCATGGAATTGAGCCCCGCCTCAAGCTCCAGTCTGACAGCACGGAGCCTGCTTAGGATTCTCTCTCTCCCCCCTCTGCCTCTACCCTGTGCTCACCTGCTCTCTCTTTCCCCCTCTCCCTCCCTTTTTCTCTGAAAATAAGTAAACTTTTAAAAGGAAGAAAGTTTCTGGCCCTTCAGCGGATAGGTAATAAGGTGTTGCTAAGTTCCATACCCTCCAAATTTTGGAAGTACCACATTCTAAAATTGGACATAAAGTGGTCTTTCTCTTCAACTTTTATTTTCTTGTGACCCTGAGTTCTTCCTATACTCCTCCCTTTAGATCGGCACAGTGGAGCCAGTGCCGAAGTTCAGAAGGAGGAGGAGAAAAAGTTCAAGGAAGTTGGAGAAGCTTTTACCATCCTCTCTGATCCCAAAAAAAAGACTCGCTATGACAGTGGACAGGACCTGGATGAGGAGGGCATGAATATGGGTGGTGAGTTGGTTGGGGCAGCCTGGGACGAACCTGACCAGTGTGGATCTTTAGAATTTTTCTTAAGACACGCCAACGGAGAGTCTATCTAGTAGCTAGTGATGCATAGTGATTTGTAAGGCACACCCTAGATAAATACCTGTAACGTGTGAGGCACTGTGATGGGTGCTGGAAATAACAAAGGTGAATCAAACAGGTTCCCTGTGCTCTGAGAACCCAGTCTAGGGCTTTGCAAACTGGCCCACAAGCCACTTCTGACCTCTGACCCCTGGATGTGAAATCCCAACAAGTACAGTCAAATGTAGTGGGTGCCCAGGGCGCAGAGGACATAAGCACTAGCAAGGGAAGGCTTGGAAGTGCAGAAATAATACCGTTGGGGAGCTGTAAGGGGCTGAATGTAGAAGAATAGAGGGTGTTTGAGGCAGGGGGTGCTAAGGCATGAAGCCCCAGAGTAGCTGGATCCCCCTGCAGGGGCTAGAGTAGGCAATATGGGTTTTTTTCCTGTTGGTTAGAAGTTCCCCCCACTGTTGAAGGATCCTAAGTAGGGGAACTATGAACCAGAGTTAGGTGGCAGAATATTTGTGGTGGTGGTGAGGAGAGGCGCTTTGGTGCGGTGAAGGGGGAGAATCGGAGGGCACAGTGGGAGGGCAGGGCTTGATTCATGTCTGTGTTGGAAGAGGGGAAGGATGAACTTGAGTGGCTTTGGACGGCTGACTGGATGGAGCCATTACCTGAGCTAGGGGGCCCGAGATGAGCAGATACAGAGAGGCAAGGAAGAATTTGCATCTGGATACAATGTGCCTGCTGGATCAACTGATGGAGATGCGTCCTCTGTGGACTTTAGCAACGGAGGCGCGGGTAGGGGCAGCAGACCTGCTGTGGCCTGGTGATGAGGGCACAGTACTGGAGTCAGGCAGGAGTTGGAATGTTCAGTTCTATTGCCTTCACTGGCCACGTGATCTTGAGCAAGTTACTTGAGCTCCTGCCTGGTTTTGTTGAGTATAAACTGGGGATGATGTAAGGCATGCAGAGTACCGAGCACCACGACTGGCACCTAGTAGGTGCTTCATAAGCCATGGCGCTTTTTTTCTGGCATTTAGTCTAGACAGCATGGAATCAAATGAATACAATAAATCTTAGAACTTACTCTTCCATTTAGTGTTGTTAGCACTGAAGTGATAGATTTTAGCCTTTTCAGTAGCAGCCCAGCATTATAGAGAGACAGTGTGAGGAAAGTCTTATGTAAGTGCAAATGGCATCCCACTTGTTGTGAAGAAGATCCAGCAAAGTAGGTGGAGGTGAAGAAAGCTTTCCTTCAGGTTTGCACTGGGAAGAAGAAGGGAACATGTCCCAGGAGTGGGATTAGGCATGGGGGGTGGGGATACGTGTGCCCACCCCCATCAATGACTTTAGGGAAAGGAGGTGAGGGGTGTGTCTGGGAAAGCTTGGGGGCCCATCTGCCATGTCATCCTAAGTTCCTTTTCAGACAGGTCTAACTTGTTCACCTTTTGCCCCTTCCCTGTTTCTCATTTTGCTGCACAGATTTTGACGCCAACAATATCTTCAAGGCATTCTTTGGCGGTCCTGGGGGCTTCAGCTTTGAAGGTGGGTATGCCCGCTGCTCTTGGGAGCTTCCAGATCACAGGCCCATAATGTAGCTCCCCGCTATGGGAGAGTCAGGGGGGCCCTTAAGTAGAGGCGACAGAACCCCCATCCAGCAGGGTACCGATCCACACAGGTGCTGCTGAGGATGGTGGTAGGGAAGTTCCTGGGTGTATCATGCCTCGGGACCATTGGTGCCCCACCTCTGCAGGGCCAGGGAGGCGTTCACGCGGTCTAGTACCAGGGCCTCTCCAAGAGTGAAGGTTAGAAGCTGCACAGCTGCTCACCTGCTCCCCTTATACCCCCAGGCCCAGGCTTGTTGATTGACTTGGCAGCTTTTCTGTTTGAACTTGAAGCAGCCCTTGAAGACTTTCCCGTCATCAGAGCAAAGTGATCTTCCCACACAGAGCCAACTAACAAGCCCTTCTTTTCCCTTACAGCATCTGGTCCAGGGAATTTCTTTTTTCAATTTGGCTAAGGAGAGGAAACCATCCAGAACCCAGAAAGTGGAGACTTGCTCAGTGTAACCTTGAACGTGGGCACAGTTCACCTCCTCCCTTCATCTCATCTCCCCATCCTTAGAGCAGTTTCGTTTTCTTAGTTGGATGCCCTGTGTCTGTGTGAGTGGGGGGAAGGAGAGGGAGCCAGCGCCGAAGACTGCGGGGAGGGGAGGGAGGCGGGGGGTGGACAGGGAGGCAGCTTGTGAATTTTTGTTTTACTGTTTAACTTTATTAAAAAAGAAAAAAAAATTAAGAGAATAAAATGTTTTGACCCTTTCTGGCACTTTGCTCTGGCAGCTGCTTTGTGTCACTCCAGACCCGGTGGGCCAGAGCTGAGCCCCCAGCACGGAGCTGGTGCTGGCATGGATTTCAGGCTCAGCAAGCTGCCCCACAGGGGATGTGGGCACCTAGGGCCTGATGGCAAGGGGATGCTGGCCGCCTCTCCCAAACCTGTTGAGCCATGTGAGTACCCAGCAGGCCCTGAGTATGTTGTTGGGCCCAGCCTGATGTCAGTCATGGGGAAGTTGAGTTCAGAGAACGGGTTTATTTGATGTAAGGGCCACCACAAATCACCAGAGGCTGTGTGTGTCCAGAGCTCACATGGAATGTGGCTGGGCTGACCCAGACCCCCTTGCTGTCCTATTGCCAGTGTAGGCTAAGGGAGCTGGGGACCAGGACAAAATCCTGGCCTCCCTGACCCCCAGGCCCATTCCAGGTGGGACGTGCAGCTCCTGGGGCACAGACGTTAAACTCACACGCTTAGAGACAGCATTCTTAGCATGTACTCCTCACTTTCTCCACTGGTGTCCCTTTCTGTGTGGGAGGCAAACTGGGGAAGGAAATAGTGGTCAGGGTCCTGCTATCCGGGTCAAGTTTAGTGTTTGTTGCAAGTAATCTTTCTAGGAGTTCCAGGCAGAGACACTTGAGACTTTGGCTGAAGCTTAGACTTTTGGCGCTTCGGTAGTAGCGATGGCTGGGGAAAGACTGTGGACCAAACAGGTAACTTACATTTCTCTTCCTTCTGAGCCCCTGCCCCTTTCCAGTCTTCCCGCTTTGTCGCCGAGGCCATGGTGACAGGATGCCCGAGGTAGGCCTGAGAAGCTCCTACTGGCCTGTACAAAACTCCTCAGTGTCAGGTGTTGCCTTGTGTTTAAGGGTGGCCCGTCCCTAGAGGACTGAAGGACCCAGACTAGGGACCGTGGGTCTTGCTGGGAAGGCCCTCTCCTTGCTTTGGGCTGGCACACCTGTGGGCCCACTGCTGCAGTCAGTGGGGGAGACAGGCTCCGCTCCACGTCTCTCAGACCCAGGCAGCCCCCACTTTCTGTGCCCGTCTAAGATCAGCCTCTCTCCGTTCTGCCTCCTCATGAAAGCCAACACTGTTCAGCTGCCCAGCCTCACCACAGCTGTGCCCGGCCAGCAGAGGGGAGACAGGACCGATGGCCCCACGCTGCGGGACAAAGCCAGTCCTGATACGCCAACCCCGGCCCCAGGGAGGCCTGAGCTGGGCACAGAAGGGGTGAGAGAGACTGCACGCGGCCAGGATTAACACGGTTTATTTCATTGTCAGTCTTACAAGTCACTGAGGTTGGGCAAAGCCAGGATAGTAACTCGAGCACTTTCGTCCAGTAACAACTCAATGAGCAAGGCCCTATTACTGAGCAGGGGGCAGCAGAGGGCACCCCAGGAACCGCAGCACAGGCACCGATGTTCCAAACCCCTTCCCGGAGGCACCAGGCAGGGCTTGGCCCTTAACAGCCAGGCGTCCGCCCCACTGGCTCTTGGTCCCCACCAACTGACGCCCTTTGGAGGAGGCACACGGGCCTACAGAGGCATTAAGGGGGCAAGTTGGGCTGGGCAGACGGCAAGATAGGAGCTTCCCCACCGAGGTACTTTCTCTGGCTTTGATCTCCCCATCCCCATAGCAGAGCCACACCGCTGGAAAGGATGGCCAGCCCATCCCCATCCCAGGAAGGGGGAAGCCCTGTGGCCATCCGGGAGTGGCTGTTGCTTACTGTTCTCTTTTCTCCCCTACTTATCCACCTGTTCCCTAGTTACAGTGTGGAGGAGGAGAGGACAGGCACTTAGGGCCAAAGGTGGGACGTACACCCCTTTTTCTACTCTGGTAAAAAGCCCCAGACTTCCTGGGGCTGCAATGATTAAGATCCAGGGTCTAAGCCCAGGGATTCCCCCCCACCCCGAATCCATCGCCAGTTTCCCACAGCCGCAGTGACCACCCTGTGGGTACCTGCAGCTCTGAGGTGACCCCCTCCACCCCGCTGGCCAGCTCTGGGCAGGGGAACCAGTAACAGGCAGCTGGGCTCGGGGTTGTGGCTGCAGTTCCAGGCCCAGCTTGGCTCAGCCTGGGCAGCTTTGCTCTGGGTTCCTGAATGGTGCCTCCTACCCCACCTTGTGTTGAAAGCTTGGGCATTAGCGGGAGGAGGGTGGGCAGGAAAAGTTACAAGTTTTTAAAAAGTTACAAGAAGGTTAACTTTGAGTAAAAAAAAAAAAAAAAAAAAAGAAAAAATCTTAAAGATGAAGCAGAAGGCATGCTTCCCTCTCCCCGCTCTCCCTGTAAGGAGCAAGGGGCTGACCACGGCAAGGACACTCAGATGACGGTGCAGGACTGGAAGGCACCCCCCTTGCGGCTGCCGTGCGTGGGCACAGGTTTGCCCTTCCCGTAGTACCCCGTGAAGATGGCCCTGACCTCCATCTTCTTGGCCAGGCTCAGCAGCCAACGCCCGCTGCCCAAGGAGTAGAGTTTGCCCCGGTGTAGCTCACCCACCTCCTCGCCTCGGCTGCCCCCCTTCTCCTGCCGCACAATCTCCAGGAGGTCAATGCCCGTCTGCACGGCCTCCACGTCCCCCGCGCAGCCGAGGGTGATGTGAGCACGGCTGCCCCGGGGCAGGCTGTCAGAGGGGGACAGCTTGTCCACGTCATTTGGCCACAGCGGCAGCTCCTGCTCGCTCAGCTCCACCCGGGCTCCAGCAGTCTTGGGCGTCACGAAGAGGGCAGTGACAGTCAGCGTGAAGGCCTTGCCGTAGGATTTCTTCACCACCTGTGGGGAGAGGACGACAGCTAAGCTGGAGGTGGTGGCCCCTGCGGTGGACAGCTGACCAAGGATGGACCTGACAGAGGTGAGCATGAGGCAGCCGAGCCCTGGGGGGAAAGCCGCACGCAGCCCGTGTGTTCCAGGAGGACATCTTTCTACGGACACCGTTCAGGCTAATGTGACAAAGCCAAGGTGCCAGAGGTGCCAGACATGGGCAGAGTTGGAAGCCAGACTCCCTGAACTCAGCCATCCCCCTGCCCACCAGCTGCAGGGCTCCGAGCAAGCTGTTTAACCTTGCTGTGTTGGCTTATTCACCTGTAAAACAGGGATGATACTAGAACCTACCTCGGTGCCTGGATTAAAGGAGTATCTGGGTGAAGACTCTAGAAGAGTAACAGGCATGTGACAAGTGCCAATGCCATTGCTATTCGGTTCATCCTGGTAATAAGCCACCCTGGTACCCAGGCAATATCCCAGAGGACAGGGTGGGGCCAGAAGTCAATGCCTTCAACCAGAATCTACCCCGTACACCTTGGTTTACATCTGATTACATGTCTGGTTATATCTGATTCTCTGAAAAAGGCCATCTTTCCCGACTGACCATAAACACATCTCCACTTTTGCTCACAATCCCTTGTGTCTAGCGCAGAACAGGTGCTTAATAAATATTGTTACGCGCACGAGTGGTTGGGATGGTAGTGGACAATGTTACGTATTCGTTCATGCAGCTGTGCTAGGTGCCAAGAACACTACCACAAACCAAAGTAAAGAATGCAAGTTGGGGAGACCAATAAACAGGAAGATGGCTGCCGCGTCAACCTAGGCAGACGAGCAGGGGAGACACCGGGGAGGCTGGAGACAGCAGCGTGCGGCCGGGCGACACCTGCTGTGTAAGGACCACACGGCAGAGGCTAGGGCGGCAGCAGAGCGGGAGGGAGGGGTCTGGCGCCTCAAAGCCAACAAGCCTCACTATCCCTCCACGCGCCCTACTCCAGGGCAAGACCAGGCCTAGGACCCGGGGACAGGGATGTCAGAGCACCAGGCTCCCTGGGGGCAGGGGACACCTGGCCTTGGGACTCCACACAAGCTTAGGCCAGAGCACGAGTCTGCTGCCGGGCATCAAAAGTAAAATGCTCTGGTGGGCGGGCCTTCGGGGTGAATGCACAGGCCGGTGGCGTGCTGGGCAGGGGGGTGCTCCCCAGAAAGGGTAGGTGACATCTGTGTGACTAAGCCTGTGGAGGGATGAAGGGAGCAGGAGATGCCATTTCTTCTGAGAGGCTCTCTGGTTTCTGGTCCCTGCCTGGAGCTGGCACCCATCTCCAGGAGACCCTGCCCTCTCCCCACCTCAGCTGGGTGTCCCTGGGGGGCACTCACATCCTGCTGGGCATACTCTTCTGCCCCAGCAGCCTTCCCGTAGTCACAGAACTTGGTTGTGCAGTGCAGCACGCCTGGGGGTCTCTTCCCAAAGTAGGTGACCAGTTCAATCTTCTCCCTGGGCTCATCCCCAGAGACAACTGCAGGGAGAGAGAGTGGGGCAGTCAGGGCAGGAGAGCAGGGGCCATCCCAACATCTGTCACCACAACCATGGAGGCTCAAGAGGAAAAAAAAAAACAAAAAACTGGAGATCAAACAGAAGTTCCTCAGTAATCCACAATAATTCACTCATTTACTAGGTGGTCAAACAGCCACGCCAGAGCTACAAAAAGGTGTCTAAATTCCCTGACTTCACATTAGTTATGCAGATTTTTATAGCTCTTTTCCAGATTTGAAAACTAAGGCACCTATAACCCAGGGACAGGCAGCAGAGGCCAAGGGAATCGGCTTCAGCAGCTACACGTCTGAAAGAGGGAAGCAAGTCATGAAAAATAGGGTAGAAAGGCAAAGGAGTGTTGGAACTGTGCGGTACGATGGAAGGAGTCAGAGCATAATTAATATCCCAGCCCACTCATAAGCCCTTCGGCCTGGGGCAAGTGATCGACCCTTATCTGTCTTTATCAAGTACCATCAGGGTGACTATACACCCATTTCCCCAGGGTCACTCCGAGTCGTGCCCCACTGCACTCGGAGCTTCCTGGACAAGAAGTTACCTGGTCACCAGAGCATGTACCTTGCAGGCCTGTTTGGTGGAGGAGACCATGCTTGGGATATGAAGAGATATTACGTGGCGAGACTTGGAGTATCCGGGGTTTCAATTTCCAGACTCTAGGCCTGTGGCTAGCTTCCGAGTCACTAGGTCTGTCCTATTTACTCCCAGAGTCTAGTCCCTGCGAGGATGTCGCTTACCCTCCCCAGGGGAGGGAGACCCGAGAGCAGGCCCATTACATTTCTCCTGCTGTGTCGCAGGCAGAAAAGGATTGTAGTTTTTAACGGTAAAAGCAGTTTCAAGAGGCAGCCACTCTCCAAGGCAGAGCCACCAGCTCTAACCAGGAGCCCTGCCTGGCCAGTGCTTTTCTGCCAAGCCATTCCGGGCACAGGGGTCACACCTGGACGATGTCACCGTAGGCTCCACGGCTTCCTGGTTTCCCAGCATTCCAGCCTTAGGAGCCAAGAAGGGTCTCTGAGCAACGCGCAGGCACAAATCACCTGCCTCTGAGTGATAACACAGAAACATGGGTGGGGACACTGCAAGTAGAAAGATGGTCCAAAATGGGGGGAAACCAGTCTGAGACCTGGACCCATCCTCAGTGAGGTCACAATAGTCCTGTCAGTTTTGGGCAGCTTAGGATTCCATGGAATATTTTAAGTTTATATTTTTAGTAATCTCTACGCCCAACACGGGGCTCAAACGCATGACCCTGAGATCAAGAGCCAGGTGCTCTTCCCACTGAGCCAGCCAGGCGCCCCCTCCGTGGAATACTTTATCTCAAAAGATGGTTCTGCGGCTAAAAACAAGTTAGAAGACAACGGGACCAGATCCTCCCTCTAAGGTTATACGAAATGTTGATGCATTTCCTGTCTGTGTTTCCTGCCCCGAAGACAGGGTCAGTGGTCTCTATGGGGGGGGGGGGGGGGGGGGGGGGGGGTAGGAAGGGCGCAGTGAGAGGAGAGGTGCCCCGGGGAGCGCCTCCCCCCACAGCCCACCGTGCCTCACACCAGGTGAGCCTCCACCTGCCTGCCACAGCCGGCTCCCGACGCGGGGACACCACGCGGTCCCGGGCACACAGCACCCCGTGCCCAGCGAGGAAGGCTCGCGAATGAGGCTAACCGCCCGCACCCTGGCCAGCCTGCCACCTACAGTGTCGCAGCTCCTTCTTGAAGGCCTTGTGGTTCCCCAGCTCCTCCAGGAAGGCCTGGCTGGCTTTGCGGAGGCTCTCGGAACTCTTCTTGGTCAGGAACCAGCCGAAGTAGAGCGGCAGGAAGTCCTTCTCCAGCCCCGGCTTCAGCTTCTTCAGCTCGTCGGCCGACAGCTGCCACTGATTCTTCTCCTTGAGCTGGGCACAGTCCAGCCGCCACGCCGTCTTGGGCTCCACCAGCACCACCTGGTACTGGTACTGGTCGGCCATGTCAAAGAGCTGCTCCAGCCGCTCCCGCTCGTGGTTGGTGTCGTCCAGCACCAGGACGCGGATGTCCCGGCGGCAGTAGGCCGCCAGGTCCTCGTCCAGCCGCTTGTACTCCTCAGAGAAGTCTCCTCGAATGCCGGGGTTAATCTTGTACGCGTCGGCAGACACCATCTTGGTGCCGTCGCGGTACCTGTCCACAATGACCCGCGCCAGCGTGGACTTGCCGCTCCCCGGCAGGCCTCGCAGGATGAAGAGCGTCTTGCACTCTTGCAGTGTGGCCACCGTCTCCTCATCCTGCAGGAAAGGAAACTGCAGCTCAGGCTTGTCCTTGGCCCCTGAGGATGACATTTTGCGGAAGAAGATCTTGGGCAGGAACGCGTGGCTCTTTCGGGAGAAGCTTCTATTCTGTGTGAGGAGGGGAAGAGCAGAGTCAGCCAGCTCGCCTGGGGCCACCCCGCCAGTCTCTCGCCCCTTGTCTCTGGCCTCCTTCGAATCGGGGCTCCCAGCCCTGAGTTACAAGCAGCCCCGGGGTTGCGGGCACCCTGCCGGGCGGCAGCTCGGACCTTTCCCTTCTCTGTAGTATGTAGCGGTCAGCTTCTGGTTGTAGAGGAGGGAGGGGAGAGCTTGTCTGGGCGCTCCTCGACTCTTAATTCCCTCTGGCTGGAGCTATAGTTTCAAGGATCCCCCACTGCTGCCACCTCTCAAGGGAAAGTGTGAAGTGTGCGCCTGTGGTTCTAGGCGAGGACCCTAATTTTATATTCCTGGCACCTATTAAGGATGACCTCTTTGGAGGTGGGGCTGCTATGTCTGGGCAAAGCCACAGCTGCCCTGGCTCTGGGTGTGCAGAGGAGGGTGGGGGTGGAGAAGGGTTACCCAAAGACTGCCTCCCTCCCCCGAACAAGGGCAGCAACAGATAATACTCTCTTGTCTGGGATGGGGGGGGACAATGGTCCCACAGAAGGCCTGGTGGGGGGCAGGGCAGGAGAGCGCCGCACAAAGGGCCTCATTCACCACGCCTGCCACCTCCTCCTCTGCCCTTGCCCCCCCCCCCCCCCCCCCCGCAAAGTCGTGGTCTTTGTGCCTGCCCCAGGACCGCGCGGTCCAGGGCACCTGCGTCCAGGGTCCAGCTCTGTCCACCACTTTGTCAGCGGCACCTCCCTGAGCCACTTGTTTTCCGCCCCGCTAAAAGCCACAGGTGGTAACGCTTGTTGCGGTACGCGGTCTCCCACAGCGGCTCCGCCCCCAGGCAGCAGCACTCCGAGCGCTGCGCTGGCCCTGGCTTTTCGCAGACAAGGCCCGCGGGCCGGAGAAGGCGAGGAATGCCCACCCCGCGCTACCCCCGACCCAGACTCGGTCTGCCCGGCTCCCGCGGCGCCCGGCACCCGCCCTCCCGCGGCGGCCGTGCCGCCCTCCCACTCGGCTCGCGTCTCCCCTACCTCGGGCTGCACTCCACGGCCCAGAAAGCCAGAGCTCAACTCCGGAACTTCGAGTGCTCATTTGCATGGCACTTCCTCCCGAAAATCCCCCCACACTCCCGTTTTCCGTAAGGGTACTTCGCCGGCCCGGCCCGCTCCCTCCGCTCCCGCCTCCCCGCGCCCACTCACCATGATGAGGGGGGCGCCGCCGTCGCCGCCTAGGCAGGCACTAGCTCTCCGGGACCGCCCGCCTGCGCGGAGGGACACGGAGCCCAGCGGTGGCACGACCCCCGCGGGGCAGCCCTATATAGCCCGGGGGCGGAGCGCGCGGCGGGCCGGGGCGGGCCGGGGCGGGGCTCTCGGCGCAGGCGCGGCGAATCGAAACCCGAAACTGACTGCGCGCGGGAGGAAGCGGCCGCCCAGCGCCCAGCTGGGCCGCGGCGCACCTGTGTCCTCCAGAGTTCCAGCCGAGCTCTAGAAAGAGGGAGGCAGTCACCCTTCCCTGGTCCCACAGAGGGATTAGGGTGAAGCCAGGGAGGCAGGGTCGTGCAAGGGCAAAGGCAGATCCTGTCTTTATTTAAAATTTTGGTATTTTATTCATCGTGGGGTTTTGCGTTAATTTTTGTGTGTTTTACAATATTATGTTAAAATACTGTTATGTCGCTTACTGAGTTTCTTGGCACCTTATGAAAAATTGCATCTGAAATGCTTCACTCGCCCTCACCCTAGTCGGGGCCTGGTCCTAGCTAGCGTCACGTCAGCCCTAACGCCTACAAGGACTGCAGAAATGGAACAAGGATGGCAATAGCCAAGGGACAGATGGATAACGTAGTGAAATCCTAGCTTATCCCCTGAGGTAGCTGTTCAGCCACCACCACCTCTGGGAAGCCACTGAAAGCTCGGTTGGATTTTTGAGAGCTTCCCGTGCTGTTGCTAAGCACCCCTAGAAGCCTCACACCAACCCGGGAGACAGATACCCATTCTACAGAGGAGGAAACAAGCTTGCGGGAGCCTGATTTACCTGACCATGCCGCCCGGAAGTGGTGCAGGTGCAGGCAAGCTGCCACTCCTACTTGGGGCTGCTCCCTGCACTTGGGCAGGAACTTTCTCCAGCTGGGTTTCTAGAACACAGTGCCCCTGTCAGTGCCAGCATTCACTTCTTTCTGCCTTCCAGGCTTCAGGGTTTACAAGTAGGGCTTCCTCACTGTGACGGCTGAGGCTGTCCCATCATTATTTCTTCCATAAAGCCTCCCACAGTGCCCTGAACACAGTAGGCACTCAGCAAGATGAACAGATGGCCGGTGCCTGGGCAGACATACCTCTATTCCCGTCTTTAAGTTAGCCTGGTTCCTTGGAGCTTACTTGTTTCTTCACCCTCCTGAAACCCTTTCTTCTTAGCACCTCTCTCATTTCTTCCATGCGGTCCTTGGACAGGGCTTGGGGGAGAGGACCACCCGTCCCACCTTGAACACGCTCTGGGTCAGCCCTTGCTTGGGGTCTGTTTTGTCACCTGGTCAGGGTCAGGTCAGAGTTTCGCTTGGAATACGGTACCTTGAGCTGGGTTGAGCTGGGTTATTCGTTCTCTAAGGCTCTTGTGGGAGAGGAGGGAGGCTAAATGACAGACTCGGGGTTTGTAAGAATGAAAGGTATCTATTTAAAGGGAAAACAGTAACAGAATTAGGCAGAAGTGACCTGCGGAGCCTAGGCCCCATGTTCTCCCGTTAAAGACAAATCTCAGCTCGAAAGTCCAGTTTAAGATCCCCACAGCCCCTGGGAACACAAGCCCCCTGATTCTAATGCCAGCTGCTGACTGCTTCATTCATCTGCTTTTTTGTCTTTTTCCATTTCTTCAGCATCTTCTGCTGTGGTCATTTCTGCTGTTCCTCCCAGTTCCCTTTGCTCTACTTGTGACTCTTTTCTGCTGGCTTCTGAAACTTTCCTCTCCAGTCCCTCCGACTCCTTTCCGCTTAAGTCCCCTGAGAGTTTCTGGTCCAGCTCTGAAGGCCTCCTGTAAATTTCTCTCGATTCCCTTCTGCTCACATTTCCCGCTCTTTCTGCGCCTGCTTCTCCGGATGCTTTCTTGGCAACGTCTCTTGAATCTTGCCCCGTGGCACCCAGCCCTGTTCTCTGAAAGGAACGGGCTCCCCCTACTTCTCTCTGCCCGTTTTCTTCTTGTCCAGTTGCTGTGATCCTCAGAATCTCCTGAGACAACTTGTCTTCTGTCTCTTTCTCGTTCTCAATTGGCTCTCGTTCCCAATGCTTCATCACCTTCTCAGGCTCGTTTCTTTCTCTTCTCATTGTTTCCTTCTCCCTTACCATCATGATCTTATTTTCCAATGCAATGGCCTCTTCTGAAAAACAGGAAATAGGAGGGAAGAAAAGTAAAAGTTTGTTCATCTCTGGGCCTGGGTGAACCTCAACCTATAGGGGCCTGTGCTTCTGAGAGATAGCACGCCTTTCCAAAAGCAGAGAAAGGGGATCATTGTTTCCTGAGCGCCAGCCCTGTTCCAGACATCGTGTGAGCTGCAGAGGTGATACCATTCGGTTGTCATGGAATTGCATAGTGTCAGTGATTCAAGTTCGCAAAGGACCCGAGACTGATGACAGAAATCATAGCCAGTGGTCACACTGCAGATAAATAAATGGCAGGACCAGAATTTGAACCCAGGACGGTCTGCCCTCGGAGCACATTCTCTTTCCCTACTAAAAATAACATAGGAACTGGAAAATCACAGAGGGGTTCTTTTCTCCAGCACCCTTATTCTGCATTTCTCTTTGTCCCTGGGAAACACATTCATCATTTATTGGGAGGTTCCCTATCAAAATATGAGCAGACTGTTAGCAGGAAGTTCAGCTGGAGAGCTATGTTTACGACCAAAGTGATCCTTGCCCCATGTTTTTATGAGCTACAGAGAAAAGTCACAATCCCCTCCTGAGTTCCTCCATATTCTCTTTCTGGAAGCCCCTGGTCTCTAAGATGCCTACAAGCACACCCCCCCCCCCCCACCCCAATACCCAAAGTTCACAGCAGGGAAAAGGCCTTCATTTGGTGGTGAAGACATGTGCAATGCTGCCGCCTGCTGTTCCCGGAGGGAAGTGCCAAGCAGTACCCGGCCGCTGGCCCCAGGGCCTTCCCAATGGGTTTTCAGGATACCTTCCCCGGCACGTGGCCGTGGCCCGCCAAGGGGATGGGAAGCTGCAAGGTGCATCTCCCCTTTCCCTGCTGTATCTCTTCACATCGATTGCCCCTGCGGCTTCTGAGAGCAGCTCTAAGGGCCTGTGGGAGCAGGGGCAGATTCCCTCCCTGGGGAGATCCAGCCACCATATGGCAGGCTCTGGATAATAAAGGGTTGTGATCTGGCTGCTTGGGTGCCCAGAAACCTCACACCCAGCTTCCTGCTGCTGCTACTAGAGGATTTCAGCCTTGGTGTCTGGAGGGGGCTCTGTCCTCCTGGGGACACGGAGAGCAGACCTGGCTGCGTGTCACTGAGATGGAGCTGCAATGATACACCACCACAGAGGGGGAGGCAGAAAGTGGGTAGAAGTATGGGTTCTGGGCCAGGCTGCCTGAGACTGAAAGCCACGGTGGGACTTGAACCCTTCTGCCTCTGTGTCCTCATCCATAAAACCAGTAATGCTTATTTCATAGTGTTCTCGAAGGGATCAGGAGAGTCAGCTCACATCAAGCCCTTAGAGGACGGCCTGGCACACAGGAAGCACTGAATGGAGAACAGCCTCTTTCATCACCCCACCCCCCTGGGGCCCATCCCTGCTGACTACCGTGGGGCCTGGGGTTCCAGCCACCTCCTCTTCCCTCAATCCTTCCTAGAGCTGGGGGATGGGCGAGGGGGGGTTTCAAGGGGGGTTTTCGAGGCTTCCCTGGAGGCCAGACTCCTGCGTGCCCTCACCTGGCCCCTGCCTTAACATGCCAGCCAGGAGAGCAGTGTGATGCAGCAGGGGACAGTGTGGCTCCAAGTCAGACTGCTGTGTGACCCAGGCAGGTTACCCAACCTCACTCAGCCTCCACTGCCTCCCCAAAATAACCAGTAGCTACTCCTAAGGTGGTGAGGACTGAGCCAGATCCTTCCTGTCTGATGCTTAACCCTGTGCGGGAATGCAGGAAGAGCCCCCAAAGTGTAAGTGTGCTTACAGCGTAAGCTGCTGTCATTCTGCTGCTGTGTGTTCGCCCCTGCTATTTCCCACCAGAAGTGCCCTCCCCCTTCCTCCTCATGCCTAGAAAGCCCTTGGGCATCTTTTGGAGCCTAAAGCAGATGATTCTTCCTCTTTGGAACCTTCCCGCACTCCCCAGAGACAGCCGGAGTTCTCTGCTGGTGCCCACAGAAGAGCGATGCCTCCCAGTCAGTAGTGCTTGCCCCGCAGGAGCCCATTTGCTGACAACTCAAATCGCCTGACTTCGCCCCCGGGCTGTGGGCTCCTCTGGGGCAGGGGCTGAGCCTCTGTCTCCCCCAAATCCCACACCTTCCCAGTGCATGGCAAGTGTTTAACAAATATCTGATGAATCAACTGGAGAAATACAGGGCTGGGCTCTCGGGGAACACGGTGTGGGCTCTGACCCCCCCCCCCCAGATGGGCTGGACCGCCTGCCTCTCCTGCCTCAGGGAAGGCCTGGGGTTTGCAGAGGGAGGGGGGGCACCGCAGCCAGAACGCTCAGTGGGCCGTGCCAACCCGGCACTGGAGGAGCTGCTGGAAAGTGCGGCGGAGGACTGACAGAAAAGAAGGCAGAAGAGAATCCTGAAGCTACCTCCTGGCACTCACCTTTCTCCCTCTTTTCTTTCAGTGTCTCCCTGTAGTTCGTTTTCTTCAGCTCTTCAATGATACCCTTGTTGGCATCATCCAAGGCCTGTGGGTGGAGAGGAGCCGGTGAACTCTTTTTTTTTTTTAATGTTTATTTATTCTTGAGACAGAGACAGAGTGTGAGCAGGGGAGGGGCAGAGATAGAGGGAGACACAGAATCCGAAACAGGCTCCAGGCTCTGAGCTGTCAGCATAGAGCCCGACGCGGGGCTCGAACCCACGAACTGTGAGATCATGACCTGAGCTGAAGTCAGACGCTTAACCAACTGAGCCACCCAGGCGCCCCCCCGGTGAACTCTCTTAACCCCTGTTGGCACCAGCAGCTCCCTTTCTCCACCCAGGCCCCCTCCCCAGCAGGCAAGGCTCTGCACCAGCCTTGCCACCCTCCCTTGTCCCCTGGCTCCTCTGTAGACTCCTGCCCTGGGGCTAATTTAGACTTCCGGACTTGGAATTACCCACACTAAGTGGCAGGGGATACTTACTGCGGGGAACAGGGGATACAGGGGATACAACTGCGGGGAACTCGGACTTCACCTCCCTTGGGCTGAGCTGTGTATTTGGGAGCTGTCTCTGCTCATTCTGACCTCCTTACCAAAAGCTTCTTTTGGCTTCAGCCAGTGTAGAGTGGAAAGCCTCTAAGCACTCAGCAAGGCAGTGAGCCATGGAGAGGCCTCAGAAACACACCGGGGGTGGGGCTGGGGTGCTGGCCTGTCTTCAGAGGGGCTTCCGGGGCATCTGCAGCTCCCCCAGGGGCCTGGGCCTCAGCCTGTGTGCGTGTTGTTGCGGGCAGAGCAGCAGTAAGCACGTGGGAACCATCCACAGAAAGACCACGGGCCTGGATGCTCCTGTTCAGCGTTGGTCTGCCCACTAGTACACATTCCTGCCCAGGGCTGCCAGTCCAGGAAGGTGAGGCGGCAGGGACCTGGTCTCCTGAGGTGTCACCTAGGGCCGAGACTTCCCCGTGCCTCTCATTTTCAAAACACTACCCTGCCTTCAAGGCGACCCCAGACCCTCCAAGATGGGAAAGGCCAGCCCTGCCTCCCGCCCTGGGCTCTCTCACTCCAGATCCCCTGGTCCCTGCAGCACTGGTCAAGAATAGGGATTTTTGTCTTAACCTTCCCACTGACAGCAAGCTTCCCGAGGGCCAGGACCATAGCTGTCACCTTTGGGCTGGGCAGCTCAGAGCCAGCTAGTGGTCCGCAAACATTTACTGGACTGAACTGTCAAGCTCCATCTGCAGGGCAATCGCACAGAAGGACATCAAGTGGGAGAAATCATGAGTGTGACTGGAGAGCTCTTCCTCTGGAGGGCAAGGTGCACATTTGGGGAGTTGACCCCCCAACAGAGGAAGAAGACAGAGGTATGACGGGCCTGAGCTGCCCTGGGACAGGTGAAGGGAGGGCACAGACTGCCTCATGGTGGACTCTCTTGGGAGCAATTTCCCCCTGACAGGAAAGGGGTAGTCCCACCAGGGTCCTCACAAACCACAAGCTCACGTCCTAAAAAACCGAGTATATCAGGTCTCTCCTCTGCCATTCCCAGCCCTTCGAGTCAAAGCTCGTCCACTGACCGTCTAGGGTCCTCTGGCCCTACTCCTACCACAGTGAGCCACCCCGTGTACCCAGTCCCAGGACCTCTTCTCTGCCTCCCACAGACTCCTCAGTGCCCATGGCCTCCTGTGCCTTCAGAGCCCTCACCCCTTCTCAGCCCAGCCAAACCCTGCTGTCCTGGTCCTTCGAAGCCCAGAATGAGGCCTGCCTCCAACTGCAGCATCCTTGGCTGTCACTTCCCAGGGTCCCTGCTCCCTTTCGCGAGTGCCTGAACCTTCAATCTGGTCCCTAAGGCCACCCATGCCCTTCGTGGTACCCCTAGTTACCATGCCTGGCCTCTCCTGACCACGGGGGCAAGCTCCCCAAGGACAAAGCCCTGCTTTTTGTTGTTGTTGTTAAGTAAGCTCCATGCCCAGCATGGAGCCCAACTTGGGGCTTGAACTCACACCCTGAGATCAAGACCTGAGCTGAGATAGGAGTGCCTGGGTGGCTCAGTTAGTTGAGCGTCTGACTTCAGGTCATGATCTCGCGGCTTGTGAATTTGAGCCCTGCATCGAGGCTCTGTGCCGACAGCTCAGAGCCTGGAGCCTGCTTCAGATTCTGTGTCTCTGCCTCTCCCTGCCCCAACCCCAGTCACACTCTGTCTTTCTCTCTCTCTCTCTAGAGAATGAACGTACATACATACATACTTACATACATACATACATAAAAAACCTGAGCTCAGATCGAGAGTCAGACGTTCAACCAACTGGGCCACCTAGGTGCCCCGGGACAGTGGCCCTGCTTAATTCACACCAGCAGATGCTTACTGGGGTCCAGCCAGGTGCTTGCTGGTCGTAGCTTTGGAGTTTCAACACGGGGCAGCTTAGGCGGGCAGTGGGAGGTGGGGAGGCCAGGGGATTCATGCCAAACTGCCTGTGTTGTCGGTGCGCAGACCCTACTGAGGGTGTGTATTTGCCTGGAGTGGTTCTGGGAGCAGTGGCCAGCCTGATGCACCTGCAGGCTTCCCTGGATTCCCCTCTGGTCTCTGCGTCCTGAAGCTTGCAGTCTAGGCCGGCACTATCCAACAGAAATTTCCACCACCGTGAGAATCCTCTAGATCTGCGCTATGTGGTACCTGCAAGCCACATGTGGCTACTGAGCATTTGAAATGTGGCTCGTGTGACTGAGAAACTGAATTTTACATTTTAGTTACTCTTAATGTGTTTTAATCTAAATAGCATGTGGCAGGCGGCTGCCTTAATGAGAGTGAGCAGTGCGGGTCTAGGCGCGGGAGGCTGTCACACTGTATTTCTTGTTGTCTCCTGGAGGAGGCAGCATTTTACAAACTGTTAAGTCCCAAAATCAACTGAGAAGATTTCAACCAGCATTAAAGAAAAAATGAAAACTGTAAGAGAATATAATAGGAAATATCAACATACATAGTAATGGGAAATATGTTTTGTAAAACGTTCGTTTCTGTTATTTACTTCAATTAAAAAAAGTTTTTTTTAATGTTTATTTTTGAGAGAGAGAGCAGAGCAGGGAAGGGACAGAGAGGGAGAGAGAGAGAGAGAGACAGAGAGACAGAATCTGAAGCAGGCTCCAGGCTCTGAGCTGTCAGCACAGAGCCCAACACAGGGCTCAAATTCACGAGCTGTGAGATCATGTCCTGAGCCGAAGTCGGACGCTTAACCGACTGAGCCACCCAGGTGCCCCTCTATTGTTTATTTCAAATAGAAATAGGGGCGCTAAGCGTCTGCCTTCGGTTCAGGTCACAATCTCACGGTTCGTGAGTTTGAGCCCCACATCAGGCTCTCGGCTGTCAGCATGGAGCCTGCTTGAGATCCTCTGTCTCCCTCTCTCTCTGCCCCTGCCCCACTCATACTCTCTCTTAAAAATAAATAAACTTTAAAAAAAAGAAAGAAAGAAGAGTATCGGGGTTGCTGAATAAACTGACGTCAGTAGCAAGCATTCGAAAGCCACTATCCCTCCTAGAATGTGGCCTGCAGTTGGTGGGTAATAAATACCTGTGGACTGGCTAACTGAGGGGCTGAGGGGCTTAGGGGCTGAGACCCACCCACCCCTTCCCACAGCCAGGGCCCAGGGGGGTGGGCAGCTCACGCTGATGATGGCTTGCTGCGCCTCGTTGTTATGAACCAGCTTCGCTCTCTCCAGGGCCTTCTCAAAGTTGCTCACGGCCGACTCGAAGTCTCTCAGCTTGACTGGAAAGCAGGGAGGAGGCACGGCACAGGTAGATTGTGACACTGTGTGTTGCACAGTGCAGCTGCCTGGCTGCTTCCGGGGTCAGTGAGAAGCCCCAGGCCTCAGGCAGCATCACTGGCCAGCACCACCCTTTCCATCACCTTCCTGGGCCATCTCACCACTAAGGACCAGAACCTAGGAGCCTGAGTCTTGGACAGCAGGCCATTCAGAGAGGTCAGAGAGGAAACTCCAGGGCAGTGGGACAACCCCATCTTCTCCCAACTTAAGATTGTTCCAGAAGTGGAAATCCATATTTTAAAAATGTTCATTAAAATTGTGCAAAAACGCTGCGAAGGCCACGGAAATATCAAAAGGCTGAATGCGACCCACGGGCCAGCAGCTGGAGTCCAGCCCCTGCACCTGCACGATCTGAACCCAGAGAGGAAGTGGCGCTGTCTGAGCTCACTCACCCAGCTCGTTAGTGCTGGAGCTGGAACCCAGTCCCTGACTGACTGGCCAACTCCCCAAGGTTCTGAGCCTGGAATGCCCAAAGCCCAAGCTCTGCCCGCAGGGCTGCACGGCCTCTAGAACTCGGTGGCTCCCAGGTGGCTGCATCTGATTTTTTCCATCCCAGAGTGGGGAAGCTGAGAGGGGCCCAGCGGCCCTCGGGGGCAAGTGAGTCAAGAGTCGAGAGTCGAGAGTCGACTCAGGGCAATGTCAGCTCTGATGGGTACACTGCATTTCCCCTTGAGCTTATACCATGACCTCCTAAGAAAAGGAAAGAGTTCTAGGAAAAGCTCCAGTCATCACACCTTCCCCCAGTTTAAAGCTTCCACTGGAAGTTTCTACCTATATTTTTAGGGAAGAATCTGATTTGTAAATGAGGCCCATGAGGCCCTGTGGATCTGCCCCTCATCACCCCCACCCCCGGCCCCCAGGGGCTCCAGCTGGAACTGGTCTCCCCCAGCTTCTTAAATCAGCCGAACTCCTAAATGCTTCTAAATGCTGTCCCTTTGGCTGGAAAGCTCTGTCCTCAGCTCTCGGAGCAGCTGGTGCCTTCTCATCCTTCAGGTTTCTGCTTAAAAGTGACTTCCTTGGGCATGAAGGCAGGAAACGGTTACCAGTGGTCATCCCTACTGTATGTCCAACTTGGTGCCTAGAAGGTGCCAAGGAAGTATTTGCAGTACGAGTGAGTGAATGATGATGCCCTTGATTATAGCACCCGCTGCATTTCCCTCCTTACTGGGGATCAGCTGCTCACCTGGGGCAGGCACTGAGCTCTGGTCGCGGCTTCATTGCGTCCTAACCCGTGACCTGCAGCCATTTCTTTTTCAACTTTGTGTTATGAAATATTTCAAATATACACGAAGTAGATGGAGTAGTTTGATGAGCCCCCACTACTCACCCAGCTTCAACAATGATCAAGCTACCACCGATCTTGTTTCATCTATTCCTCCTCACCCCTGCCCCTTGCTGGCTTGCTTTTTACGACTTCATTGAGATGTGACTATCATATTATAAAGCGCACCATTTGTAAGTACACAGTTCAGTGATTCTTGGCAACTTTATGGAGGCGTGGGATGATCCCCATGACCCACTTTCAGAATACTTCCGTTACTCTGTAAAGGTCCCTCAGCAACCTGCTGAACCACTCAGTGCCTCGTTTACCCCTACCCCTCCCACCCACTGTCTGCAAAATGAGGAAGATAACACCTTCATCATTGGCTCACATGGTGAGTAAGTGCTAGAATGCATGTGCACAGAGCACCAAGGCTGGGGGAAGTGGCGCTCTTCTGACGATGGCACAGTGCTATGCTGGTCTGTGGCCGAGCTCTTCGACGGCAGGGCCAGCTTCCGGGGTGCCCCGAGCTCTATCTGAGCCTAGCTTAAAGAAGGCACTTACCACACGCTGGGCAAAACGGAGGGGTTTATCGTCCACCCTCCGAGTCAGAATTAACCTGGCCAGACTAAGGGGCACCTGGGTGGCTTAGTCGGTTGCGCATCTGACTTCGGCTCAGGTCATGATCTCACGGTATGTGAATTTAAGCCCCGTGTCGGGCTCTGTGCTGACAGCTCGGAGCCTGGAGCCTGCTTCGGATTCTGTGTCTCCCTCTCTCTGCCCCTTCCCCACTCGTGCTCTGTCTCTGTCTCTCAAAGATAAATAAACATTTAAAAAAAATTTTTTTAAACAAATAAACATTTAAAAAAATTAACCTGGCCAGGGATACATTGACGGTAAAGCTTCTGGCCATGGCATGGCAGTGGGCCCTGAGGGCTGGGAAAGGTAGGGCAGTCCTCTCTGTGCCCATACCTTGTGCCTGTGCCACCAGAACACTGGCGTTCAGCTGCCACTCGATGTCCCCTTCTTCCTCAGCACACTGCTGGGACTTCTCGCCGTAATGCTGGGCCTGCCAGGCCTGGTCCAGCTCCAAGTAGCAGCGGCCGATCTCGTGGAACAGCCAGGTCTTCTCCAGCGTGGTTTTTGCCAGAGGGATCTTCTCCTCCCACCTGGGAACACGAAGAACCAGGGTCGGCTCTTTCCACCCAAACCCTTTACTCGGCCACAGGAGGCCAGGGCTCCTTCCCGGGGCAGACCAGAACTTGTGCTCCAACTACCAGCTCTTTCAGACACGGGGATGGAGCCATAAGCGTTAAGATATTTTCAAACTAACAAAGCTATTTTGGTACATTTACGGAATCGAATCTGATACAATTGGAGATAATGTTTACAAACTTGGGTTTCAAATAACATAGGGGCACCCAGGTGGCTCAGTGGGTTAATTGTCCAACTTCGGCTCAGGTCATAATCTCAAGGCCCCACGTCGGGCTCTGTGCTCACAGCTCAGAGTCTGGAGCCTGCTTGGGATTCTGTGTCTTCCTCTTCTCTGCCCCTCCCCAGCTCATGCTCTCTCTCTCTCTCTCTCTCTCTCTCTCTCTCAAAAATGAATAACCATTTTTTAAA